>NC_091250.1:45963883-46588883 GCF_042477335.2 Ovis canadensis | reverse complement strand
CTATGAAGTAATCAAAAGTTTCTTTTAAAAAAATTTTAGGGAATCCATTTGTAAAAGCCATACCTGTATGTATTCTAAAGCTACTCATCCTTTAAAATGATGAAAACTTTCTGAAGATGGATAGTGTTGAGGTTGCTCAACAATGTGAATGTACTTAAGCCACAGAACTGTACACTTAAACACTGCTAAAATGGTAAATTTTATGTATATATACTTTAATGTAATAAGAAATACTTAAAAAATTCCTCCTGAATAAAACCAAAGTTGAAAATATTCTCCAAATTGAGTCTGAACTTTCATTACATGTTATTTGGTTTGACTCTTGAGTGACTACTATACCCGGAGTTCTTAGGTTCCTGCCAAAGTCTTTCTGTGTGTCTTTGGCTTGGTTTTTAAGGATAACATTTAATGGCTACATAAAATATAACTCATGTCCTTACTGATTAATTAAAATAAATGAATAAATACATTGTCCAAATTGAGCTCAGTTTTGAGTTTAAAGTTATAGCCTTAGCTCCAAGAAAATGCCTATTGCCTTTCTAGCATATGTATTCAATACTTACGTTTATATTTGCCAAACAATTTCTCCAGAGATACCATGTGACTACTTTTAATTGAAACATGTTGGAGCTCTTTATCTGGTGTCCAAATCTTACATAAATATATTTGTATGGAAAACTGTTTAACGATTCAATATCCATATTCAGGCCAAGGTATGTACACAGCTCAAATGATTTTCAGTTCTAGTCCATTAGGATCAATGCTCAACACAGAGTTGATGGTCCTATGAACCAGGAGATTATTGTCAAATACATAGTGCATAATTCTTAAACCAACCAGCTATATGTTTTTAATATAAAACTGACTGACTCCAATCTTTATCTGTCTCCAGAATGTTGTTTTCTAAGATTTTTTCATGGTAGGCCATAAGGTGTTCTACAGAGAGTCTAGGTTAATATATTGCTGAAAGTTTTTGGTTTGACTTTGTTCTTATTTGAATAATTTTGTTATGAACAATTTTTTTTCATATAAATTTATTTATTTTAATTGGAGGCTAATTAAAATATTGTATTGGTTTTGCCATATATCAACATGAATCCGCCACGGGTGCCGAAACATGTATAATATCATATATGAAATGAATCGCCGGTCCAGATTTGATGCATGATACAGGATGCTTGGGGCTGGTGCACTGGGATGACCCAGAGGGATGGTACAGGGAGGGAAGAGGGACAGGGGTTCAGGATGGGGAACATGTTATGAACAATTTAATACAATTCTAGTTGGTTATAAATATTTTATTAATGTAAATGTATGTTTAATTCTTATTATAATAAACTGATTACTTCCAACTAAATTTGAAAAGCTTGTTGCAGAAGTAATGTTTTAATTCTCCGTCAGTAGTACTAATCTGAAGGGTCTCCTTTTTTTCCAGTTATACTCTTCTCTAGTGTAGCTTATGGCAAACATACAACTTGTGGCATGCTATGCAGAATGCCACTACTAATGATGATTGTGGTCAATATTTCAATCAGATTGAACCTGTGTCTCCTGCATCTCCTGCCCGGGTAGGCGGATTCTTTACTGCTGAGCCATCAGGAAAATCCCAGTACTACCTAATGATCTCCTATTAAATAGATTAATTCTTCAGAATACCAAGTTTGGCTTTTTGTTTTGAAATGCAGAGTCTGTATTTTGTGGTTTGATTAAGTTACTGTCCTTTATTTCCTCTTAACATCTATAGCTTGGGCTTCCCAGGTAGCTCAGAGATAAAGAATTCACACGCCAATGCAGAAGATGCAGGACACGCAGTTTTGATCTCTGGTTTGGGAAGATGCCCTGGACCAGGAAATGGCAACCCACTCCAGTATTCTTGCCTGGAGAATTCCATGGACAGAGGAGCCTGGCAGGCTACTGTCCATGGGGTCTCAAAAGAATCGGACATAACTTAGTGACTAAAACAACAACAAATAACTATAGTTTACATAAATGATTGGCACCAAGAATTTTATAAGCACTTCGTATGAATTAATTTATTTAATCCTCACAATATCACTATAAGAGTATGTTTTATTATTATTATACCTATTTGATAAGTAAAGAAAATGAAGCTCAGAACTTCTCCATATTCTTACAGCTAATAGTTGAAAGAGTCAGAATTTGAATCCAGGAAGCCTGTCTTTAAAAGCATTGCTTATAATCCCTAAATTATAACATAAGCACATCCTGTTAAATTTCCTGCCTGCATCTAGCTTCCTTTCTTGACTTTACCTCTTTGTACCTTATGCTCATATATTATAAGAGTCATGGTTGGTTTTTTTTTGTTTCGTTTTGGCCTTTACAATACTTATTTTAGTTAGTGAAAATTGTTTGCAGAGAGCAGAAGAGTGTCCTTGATTCCACTGTTTTGCTTTGAGTTGTTGGGTCTTGGTCTTATCGATTGTGACTGGCAATCAATAAGGGTTGCCCAAGTAGCTTTGTAATGTGAAAATCGACTTTTTCAGAAATGAATAAGATAAAAGATATCACAAATGGATTTTTAAAGGATTCTCTGTGGAATTATTGTGACCCCATGTAAATAAAACCTAGATAAACACCTTAATAAAGACAATAAAAGCTGGCGTCCAGCATCATTCATAATTTGTCAATGGTGAGGTGAGAGTTGATAGCAAGGCTGAGAGTAGAGGCTACTACTTCTGACTTCCCATTTAGTGCTCTTTTCATTCTGACCACAAGAATTCAGTCTAACTGTGGGTACAGGAAAGCAAAAAGAAAGTTACAAGATGGGGAATGTGTTAGAGGTGAGCACATGGAAAATGGAATCCAAATGGAGAGACTCAAAAATGTTTCCCAAAGGAAATGATATAGAACTTTAGAGTTGACCTGGCAAAGGGAAAAGGGAATGTTCTAAGCAGTGACAACAGTGATATATAAAAATATCAGGTGTGGCTTCCCTGATAGCTCAGTTGGTAAAGAATCCACCTACAATGCAGGAGACCCCGGTTCAACTCCAGGGTCAGGAAGATATTCTGGAGAAGGGATAGGCTACCCACTCCAGTATTCTTGGGCTTCCCTTGTGGCTCAGCTGGTAAAGAATCAACCTGCAATGCAGGAGACCTGGGTTTGATCCCTGGGTTGGGAAGATCCCCTGGAGAAGGGAGAGGCCACCCACTCCAGTATTCTGGCCTGAAGAATTCCATGGACTGCATAGTCCATGGGGTTGCAAAGAGTCAGACATGACTGAGCGACTTTCACTTTCAGGTCTGTGAAAGTGGAAGACTTGTTCAGAGATGTCTGGGTAAGCTAAAGTGTGGGAAAGAGGAGGCTAGTTAAAGAAAGGAGAGAAGGTCCACTATGCCATACTAAAGAATTAACATCCTAGCCAAACTTTTGGGGATGGCATTGAAGGATTTCATACAAACAAGTGTTATGATTAGATTTGCATTTTAGAAAGAATACCCTGGCAGGAACATGTAATTGACTTGGGAGTGGGGAGAAAAGACTGTAAAGACTATTGGCAGGATGCAAAGAGACAAGAGGAACCTTGTGATGCAATAGAGAGAGAAAAGCAAATTCCAGAGACAATGGTGAGAAAATAGTGATACTTTGAAAAACACATGCCATATGTGTCTGTTGTATGACACCAAGTCAAAAATGCAAAATGAGGAACACCCTAGGAGGGTTGCATTGGAGAGGTGAGTTGGCTGGAACATCTCAGTAGAGACATGTAGTTGATATATGGCCCTTTGTCCCTGGGGCTCCAAGGTCAAAAGAGAGCTAAATTGTGATGATGTCCAATCATCCATTCATTAAATGTCTAGTGAGCCTTTACAAATGCCAGATACTGTGATAGGCTCTGGAATTCAGAGGGGTTTTAAATCAAGCCCATCTTCATCTCCCAGGTATTTTGTTTATGGAGAAGACGAGGGACTTGAGAGGAGTTCAGGGAAGGAAAGAATGATGTCATTGTGTCCAGAGCATAATAGTCAGTTCTCTCTAGGAAAAGTTGATTTGGTGTAGTGTTGTGAAGCTATGTCTCCTTTTCTCTTTTGCCTCTCGCTTCTCTTCTATTCACAGCTATTTGTAAGGCCTCCTCAGACAGCCATTTTCCCTTTTTGCATTTCTTTTCCTTGGGGATGGTCTTGATCCCTGCCTTCTGGACAATGTCACGAACTTCCATCCAAGTTCTTCAGGCACTCTATCTATCAGATCTATTCCCTTGAATCTATTTGCCACTTCCATTATATAATTGTAAGGGATTTGATGTAGGTCATACCTGAATGGTCTAGTGGTTTTCCCTACTTTCTTAAATTTAAGTCTGAATTTTGCAATAAGGAGTTTATGATTGGAGCCACAGTCAGCTCCTGGTCTTGTTTTTGCTGACTGTATAGAACTTCTCCATCTTTGGCTGCAAAGAATATAATCAATCTGATTTCGGTGTTGACCATCTGGTGATGTCCATGTGTAGAGTCTTCTCTTGTGTTGTTGGAAGAGGGTGTTTGCTATGACCAGTGCATGTTCTTGGCAAAACTCTGTTAGTCTTTGCCCTGCTTCATTCCGCATTCCAAGGCCAAATTTGCCTGTTACTCCAGGTGTTTCTTGACTGCCTGCTTTTGCATTCCATTCCCCTATAATGAAAAGGACATCTTTTTGGGGTGTTAGTTCTAGAAGGTCTTTCAGGTCTTCCTAGAACTGTTCAACTTCAGCTTCTTCAGCATTGCTGGTCAGGGCATAGACTTGGATTACTGTGATATTGAATGGTTTGCCTTGGAAACAAACAGAGATCATTCTGTCATTTTTGAGATTACATCCAAGTACTGCATTTCAGACTCTTTTGTTGACTATGATGGGTACTCCATTTCTTCTAAGGGATTCTTGCCCACAGTAGTAGATATAATGGTCATCTGAGTTAAATTCACCTATTCCAGTCCATTTTAGTCTGCTGATTCCTAAAATGTCAGTGTTCACTTTTGCCATCTCCTGTTTGACCACTTCCAATTTGCCTTGATTCATGGACCTAACATTCCAGGTTCCTATGCAATATTGCTCTTTACAGCATTGGACTTTACTTCCATCACCAGTTACATCCACAACTGGGTGTTGTTTTTGCTTTGATTCCATCTCTCCATTCTTTCTGAAGTTATTTATCCACTGATCTCCAGTAGCCTTTTGGGCACCTACCGACCTGGGGAGTTCATCTGTCAGTGCCCTATCTTTTTGCCTTTTCATACTGTTCATGGGGTTCTCAAGGCAAGAATACTGAAGTGGTTTGCCATTCCCTTCTCCAGGAGACCACATTTTGTCAGAACTCTCCACCATGACCCATCTGTCTTGGGTGGCCCTGCATGGCATGGCTCACAGCTTCACTGAGTTAAACAAGGCTGTGGTCCATGTGATCAGATCAGTTAGTTTTCTGTGAATGTGGTTCTCATTCTGTCTGCCCTCTCATGGAGAAGGATAAGAGGCTTATGGAAGCTTCCTGATGGGAGAGGCTGACTGAGGGGGAAATTGGGTCTTATTCTGATGGATGGGGCCATGTTCAGTGAATCTTTAATCCAATTTTCTGTTGATGGGGGGGCTGTATTCTCTTCCTGTTATTTACCTGGGGCCAACTATGGTGGAAGAAATGAAGATAATGGTGACTTCCTTCAAAAGGTCCCATGCACTCACTGCTGCACTCAGTGCCCCCAGCCCTGCAACCAGAGACACCTGGACACTAATAGGCAAGTCTGGGGCAGTCTCTCGTGGGGTCACTGCTCCTTTCTCCTGGGTCCTGGAGTGCACGAGATTCTGTTTGTGCCTGCCAATAGCCTGTTTCCCAGTCCTGTGTAAATTCTGGAGGCTCTGTGGTGGGCTTAATGCTGATCTCCTCCAAGAAGGCTTATGCCATACCCAGGTCTGCTGCACCCAGAGCCCGTGCCCCTGAAGCAGTCCATTGCTGACCCGTACCTCCACAGGAGGCATTCAAACACAGTTCTGTCTCAGTGTCTGTGTGGTCTCTGGTTCCTGGTGTGCATAAGGTTAGTTTGAGCCCTCTGAACCTTTCTGACGGGTATGGGGTTTGATTCTAAATGCGATTTTGCCCCTCCTACCATCTTGCTGGGGTTTCTCCTTTGGTCTTGGATGTGGGATATTTCCTCACAGTCGCTGCCACTCCTGCTCCCGCTCCCATGCAGTGCAGCTGAAAGGCAAAGGAGAAAAGGAAAGATATACCCATTTGAATGCAGAATTCCAAAGAATAGCAAGGAGAGATAAGAAAGCTTCCTCAGTGATCAGTGCAAAGAAATAGAGGAAAATAATAGAATGGAAAAGACTAGAGATCTCTTCAAGAAAATTAGAGACACCAAGGGAACATTTCATGCAAAGATGGGCACAATAAAGGACGGAAATGGTATGGACCTAACAGAAGCAGAAGATATTAAGAAGAGGTGGCAAGAATACACAGAACAACTGTACAAAAAAGATCTTCATGACCCAGATAGTCATGATGGTGTGATCACTCATCTAGAGCCAGACATCCTGGAATGTGAAGTCAAGTGGGCCTTAGGAAGCACACTACAAACAAAACTAGTGAAGGTGATGGAATTCCAGTTGAGCTGTTTCAAATCCTAAAAGATAATGCTGCACTCAATATGCCAGCAAATTTGGAAAACTCAGCAGTGGCACAGGACTGGAAAAGGTCAGTTTTCATTCCAATCCCAAAGAAAGGCAATGCCAAAGAATGCTCAAACTACCACACAGTTGCACTCATCCCACACACTAGTAAAGTAATGCTCAAAATTCTCCAAACCAGGCTTCAGCAATACATGAACCATGAACTTCCAGATGTTCAAACTGGTTTTAGAAAAGGCAGAGGAACCAGAGACCAAATTGCCAACATCCACTGGATCATTGAAAAAGCTAGAGTTTCAGGAAAAAAAAAAAAAAAAAGCCAAAGCCTTTGACTGTGTGGATCACAATAAGCTCTGGAAAATTCTGAGAGAGAGGGGAATACCAGACCACCTGATCTGCCTCCTGAGAAATCTGTATGCAGGTCAGGAAGCAACAGTTAGAACTGGACATGGAACAACAGACTGGTTCCAAATAGGGAAAGGTGTACGTCAAGGCTGTATATTGTCATCCTGCTTATTTAACTTATATACAGAGTACATCATGAGAAACACTGGGCTGGAAGAAGCTCAAGCTGGAATCAAGATTGCTGGGAGAAATATCAATAACCTCAGATATGCAGATGACACTTTCCTTATGGCAAAAAACAAAGAACTAAAGAGCCTCTTGATAAAAGTGAATGAGAAGAGTGAAAAGATTGGCTTAAACATTCAGAAAACTAAGATCATGGCATCTGATCCATCACTTTATGACAAATAGATGGGGTAACAGTGGAAACAGTGACAGACTTTATTTTGGGGGCTCCAAAATCACTGCAGATGGTGACTGCAACCATGAAATTAAAAGGCACTTACTCCTTGGAAGAAAAGTTATAACCAACCTAGACAGCATATTAAAAAGCTGAGATATTACTTTGCCAACAAAGGTCCATCTAGTCAAAGCTATGGTTTTTCCAGTAGTCATGTATAGATGTGAGAGTTGGACTGTGAAGGAAGCTGAGCGCCGAAGAATTGATGCTTTTGAATTGTGGTGTTGGAAAAGATGCTGGAGAGTCTCTTGGACAGCAAGGAGATCCAACCAGTCCATCCTAAAGGAAATCAATCCTGAATATTCATTGAAAGGACTGATACTGAAGCTGAAACGCCAATGCTTTGGCCACTTGATGCGAAGAACTGACTCATTTGAAAAGACCCTGATGCTGGGAAAGACTGAAGGCAGGAGGAGAAGGGTACGACAGAGGATGGAATGGTTGGATGGCATCGCTGACTCAATGGACATAAGTTTGAGTAAACTCTGGGAGTTGGCGATGGACAGGGAGGCCTGGCATGCTGCATTCCATGGGGTCACAGAGAGTCAGACTTGGCTGAGTGACTGAACTGAACTGTGAAGCCATTCTCAGTCCTTAAAAAAAGAATGTGCATAGATGGCAAAGCACTAACTTGCTCAGAAGCTTTCTTTGGCAATGAGTAATGCTCATTTTGGGTTTGGATAAATTCATGGTGAGTTTATCCAAACTACTGGAGAAGGAAATGGCAACCCACTGCAGTATACTTGCCTGGAAAATCCCACAGACAGAGGAGCCTGGAAGTCTCCTCCGTCCATGGGGTCGCAAAGAGTCGGACACGACTGAGTGACTTCACTTATCCAAACTACTGTTTCAGGAATAATAACAGTATTGACTATCTACTGCATAAGTGAAACAATCCAATTGTCTCGGTATTTCGAATGTATTTTCTCAGTTAATCCTCCCAATGACCCCAGAAAGTTAGTTTACACATGACAGAATCAAAGCACAGAAAAAGTCACTTGCCCAAGGTTACCGATTAGAAAATGACTGATCCAGAATTCAGGCATGCAGATTCTGTGGCTGCTTATAGGAGAAATAAGTGGCTTTAGCAACATGGATGGACCTAAGGAGTGTCATACTGAGTGAAGTCAGTCAGACAAAGAAGGAGAAATATTACATGGCATCCCTTATATGTGGGATCTAAAAAGAAATGATACAAATGAATTCACTTGCAAAACAGACTCACTGACTTTGAGAACAGGCTTATGGTTGCCAGCAAGGAAGGGAGAGAGAACGAGGGAAGGGATAGCTAGCATAAGCATGTACACACGGCTATATTCAAAATAGATAACCAATAAGGACCTCCTGAATAGCACATGAAACTGCTCAATGTTATGTGGCAGCCTGGATAGGAGGAGGGTTTGGGGGAGAATGGATACAAATATATGTATGACTGAGTCCCTTCACTATTTGCCCGAAACTATCACAACATTGTTTGTTAATTGGCTATACCCCAATGCAAAATAAAAAGGTTTTTAAAAAATAAAAAATAAGTGGCTTTAGAATAGATAACAAAATGCTTTTCTATCATTATGTCTTAATGTTCACTTTTATTACTTTCCTCTTTAAAAAATTATTATGGGATTAATTTTTTTGCAGATGGTTATTATGGTTTTGGCTGGATAAGCACACCATACCTCCTCCTTTTATTCATGTGGAATGCCAGAATTTGGTAAAGTCCTTAAGTCCTCATGTCTGCATGGAGAACTTTAGGATCTCTCTAACAGAAAGACCATTTACAAAGATAATCAACTTTTTATGAAGAATTGGTTAAAAGATATCAACTTCTGGATTCAGAAGACCAGTGAATCCAATGAAGAATATATAAAAAGAAATACAGTTCCTTAGAACATTCTGGCTGAGAAAAATATCATAATGAAAAAGTTCTCATTCATTAAAGAAATGTCATTGAGCACTTACTTCCTCCTGGGTAAGTACTGTGCTAGGCTCGAGAGATAAGAACACAAATAAAATATGATCTGTCCACATGCTAGAAGGAAATAATGATTAAACCATTCACCTCTGTATCCCAATAAAGAAAACCCACTCACAGAACAGACAGAGAGCATAATCCTTAAATGGTGAAATACGGGGAAAAAATCATACTTACATTACTTAGCTAATACATACAATAATCACTTCATTTTATTTCCAAAATAAGGGCCATTATTAGATCCTTAAAAGCTTTTTAAATTTTTTATCATTGATTTTCTGGGTAGTTCAGAAATCTTTATAGCTTCAGTCTTTTGTATAACACATCCTTAGCTTTTAGACCCTGCACCTACATGTTTGAGTGTACTTAATTGATTGAGAATCGTTGCCATTGTGTGTGTGTGCATTCTGGAAAGTAAATTATCTTCTTAATTTCCTTGGTTGTGCTTGCTTTTGTCCATTCTTAGCCCTTCAAAACCCTTAATGACTAACCAAGAATGTGACCACCCTCATTGTTACCCTATTAAACATGTTTACTCAAGCCAAGACCTCTTTCACTGGCCCCTTTTTCTTTTATCTTTTTTAAAGAAATCAATTTTAGAGGCATTTCCTTTTAGTATCTTTTTATCTCTCCACCTCGAACTCTTCTATCAATTTTGGCTTTTCTCCCAGAGAAAAGACAGAGATCCTTAGCAACACACATGGTCTCTGAGCACCATGGCAATACAAGCAAAGCAACCTTCCATCTCTCCTGGGGAAAGGAGCATCATAATGTGGAAGGGGGACCAACACTGTGATGCTGAACATGTATTTATTTACCTTACTGTGATTCTGTGAGGACAAATATGGTAAACTTCTCCTTAATCTCCTGACTTGTGGTGGTTTAATCACTAAGTCATGACTGACTCTTGCGATCCCATGGACTGTAGCCTGCCAGCTCCTCTGTCCATGGAATTCTCCAGGCAAGAATACTGGAGTCAGTCGCCATTTCCTTTGCCAGAGGATCTTCCTGGCCCAAGAATCGAACCCAAGTCTCCTGCTTTGCAGGAAGATTCTTTACCAGCTAAGCTATGAGGGAAACCTAGCTTCACCATCCTGTAGGTTAAACAAAGTACATCATTTTGTTCTTGCAGTAATCTTTTTATATGTCTTAGGTTCATAATTGACCATGTGACACAATGAGCACTTAGTGTGGCAGTTTTATTGTATTTTGATATCTTTCTTCTGAGAACTATAAACTGAATAATATTTACATAACTTAACTCCCCAAAGACAAAATAATTTATAAAAACTATAAAATCCTAAAGTGAAAGTGAAGTCACTCAGTCATGTCCGACTCTTTGTGAGCCCATGGACTGCAGCCCACCAGGCTCCTCCGTCCATGGGATTTTCCAGGCAAGAGTACTGGAGTGGGTTGCCATTTCCTTCTCCAGAGGATCTTCCTGATCCAGGGATTGAACCCGGGTCTCCCACACTGTAGGCAGACGCTTTTACCGTCTGAGCCACCAGGGAAGTCCTAACTGGTTCACAAAACATTCCACCTTCACCTTTCTTGAAGTTAACATCTTTAAAACGCCTATGTGTTGATATTTTCAGAGGTGGAGATAACTGTGAGTTAAAAAGAGGAGGGCATGGAAGACAAATGCATTTACCCTTTATTTTCTCTTCCCAGCACCACCTGTGAGATGGCACAACCATAACAGCCCCTGGTCCTGGCAATGCAGCTCTACTGCACGTGAGAGCTATGCTCTACTCATAAATAACTGGTACCAAAAAACCAGAACTGTGTATGATCCTATGAAAGGCATGTTTAGACTTCTGAGAACTAGTAAGACAGAAGTCAAAGTCCCATTGTGAAAGTGTGACTCAAGAGACGCCCTCAGACTTAAGTCAGCTCTTGATGCTAAACCTCTTGACCTCAGTTTCTGTACCTGTGAGATGAGAAAGGACTAACTAGACCCTGCTTTCTAGAGTTGTGAGGATTAGATGATGCAAGTAAAAGCGCATAAGTCAGTGCCTGGCATAAGGTAAATACTCTGTAAATTAGCACTGGCCACTATTAGCTGCAACGGCCTTACTTTCTGGCTTGCAAGAACTATATGAATGACAGGTTACTGCTTCTGTCTGACTAAATAGTGCCAGGCAGTTTAAGATCTCTGCATTTCCTCAGGGGAGAAAAAATTGAGAATCTCCTGACTTAAATTACTTCAAAAGGAACAGTAATAGGAAATCTTATAAATGAATGTGAAACATAGTACATAGAAACAAAAAAAAATTACTGAATTTTCTGTAAGGAGTTTCATTCTCTTAGTCTGGACCACAGTACACTGGCAAAAACAATTATAATTTGAAAGTGAAATTTATATTCAATTAATTGTACTCTGTTCCAGACTTGCTGACAATCAGTTTTTTTAAGTTCTGTTTGAACAAGCTGGTCAACTGTTTTTGGCCATGACTGTGAAGCGCAATTAATTTTTCAACATAAATTATTTGGGGGTCATGATTTTTCAAACACAGTTAAAGAAGTTACTTCGTTGACATAACATAACTGATAGAAAAGACCCTGATGCCAGGAAAGATTGAAGGTGGTGTTATGCCCAGTGTCTGAGTCCCCAAAAACTGAGAGAATAAGACATCCACAGCAATGCAAAAGCATAAAGGGGTTTATTGCTAGCTCGACCTAGGGCTCAAGTCTCATCCAGCACAGTGGAGTCTTGACGGAGCCCCGAGCTCTGAATCACATCTACTTTTATATAGACGGTTTTTTGTTCCTGTAACAGCATAGCTGATTGGTTGCATGCACGGGACTTTTAAACCTCTCATCCTTATCCGGATTGGCTCAGGTCTGGTGCGGGAGTGGGGCTACAGGGATTTTTTTTCTGATTGGTCGAGCTACACCGCCTGTGGGAGTTCCCAGTGCCTCAGCTTTCCTAGAGACTAAACCTCAGGCCTAGCCTGCCCCTTAGAGCTTGTCCTGGCTTCAGTTTGGTCCTAACATTTTCCCCTGTCTTCAGCTACACAGAGGAATCTTTTTTTTATTTTGGGGCAGGGCCTGATACTGTTTCCTCAGTACTATCAGTTGGACGGTATTGACGCTGTCTTTTACAAAGGCAACAAGCTTAGTTATTATGCAGGGACCAAAAGTAAGTATTAATAATAGCACTATTAGAGGGCCCACCAGGGTGGAAATTAGCATTGTTAACCACAGGGACTGTTGGAACCAGGACTCAAATCAATTTTGAGACATTTTTTTTATTTTTGATTTAGCCCTTCTCTTATCTTGGCCAGGGACTCCCTGATTATCCCTGAATGATTTACATAAAAACAACGTTCTTCCCCTAACACAGCACATAGGCCCCCTGAGAGACTTCATACTCAAGATACTTTTTGGGAATTGGGGCGGAGGTCTCTTTTTTCTGTAACTTCTTCCTGCTGTGCATGGGCGTAGGCCTGCCTAGCAGAGCAGAAGTCTCTCTACCTGATCTAAGTTGGGGTTTTTCACACCTGAAACCAGCTTTTACCCTTGTAGTTGCAGCAATTTAGTTGGCCCCTCTCAGAGATGAAATGGACAAGGGCCAAACAAGAGACCTAACAGGATGGTCATCTCTGGTCCCTGGAAACAGAAGGCAACATTTGGGGTGAGGGTAACAGGGTTTGTGACCCCTTTTGATTGGTTGGTGGTGAGGCAACAGAGCAGTGCTCCAAGAATCTTGTGTTTAGTCTGAAGTTACCATCTTCCACCTGGGTGGGGGCTCAAAGACATTGTTATGCTTATTTTTTTGAGTAGGAACCAGGACTCTGTCTGGAGGCTGCACCAACCTTTGATTGTTTCTGTTTTTGTAGACCCTCCCTTCCCTGATTAGCAATTGTTTTAATCCATGCTTTGGAATTTAGGGAAGGCCAAGGAGGCTGAACAAAGTCTATATCTTATAGATAAGAAATGGAGAACACAGAGCAGATCTGTACTCCAGAGCCCCACAGAGTCCTGCTCAGTTTTAATTTTAGGGAACTAGGCAACAATGACTATGATAACTTTCTGTCAAAATGGGGCATAGGACTGCCCCAGCTTGGAGCAATACAAGCTGTAATCTGAAAGTACACCCATAGCATCACCTAGTTATTTTTCAGGATATCTGAACCGTTGCTACTCTATTTTGACTTTTAATTGTAACTTTTTTTAATAGCCAAAGCAGATTTTACCGTTAATGACATCAGTGTTTCTCTAGATATGAGAAGATGCAAGAATTGGGACTCATAAAATCTTTTCCTGAAAAGATCTAACTATCTGATGGCCTGTTCTGCCAGTTTTTCCCAGAGCACAGAGTGTCTCATTCCTGATTTTTACCCTGAACTTTTTTCAGGGGCGTTGAAAGTCAGCAGTTGCAGCGGCCATGGTTTAATCTTTGTAGATGCAGATGGCGAGTGTCAGTCTTCAGTTGGCAGAGCCCCTTTTTGCTCATAAACTTGACCATGATTATGGGTGGGGGGGGAGCACTTCATGACGATTTTATCCCATGGTGCTGAGAATGTCCATTCTCAGGTTTGGCAAAGATTTTGTTGACAGGCCACTCAATGTGCTATTACTGGATTAGGCCATAAAACAGTATCTAAAATTCTCTGGACCACTTGTCTTATTAGCTTTTTGGTCCAGGAAAATATTTCCTCTTGTTGTTTTTTGCCATATCTAGAGTTACACTGTTACCATTATCGATCTTATATGGGACTATATATTATTCTATTAGAGGCCTCATACACACATATGACAGTGTAAGAAACAGCAATTTTGTAAGACAGGGGAAATACAAATAACATAGCCAGCACTATTAGTAAAGTCACAAGTAAGACTTATGTTAAGAACTTCCATTAGATGTAGCCCAGTATATCTTCAGGTCATCTGACTTAGTCTGTCCTGTAGAATCTTTATCTTCCAGGGAAATTATATATTGGCACCATCTATAAGGCACATAGCCCAGTTTTTTAGTGTTACTAGACTGATTATCATTAGTATGATTTATTTATTTATTTATTTATTTTTAACAGAGGAGACTTTACATCTAAATTATTGTAGCCTGGTATTATCTATATAAATCTATCCCATAATTGTGGGAGATTTTTCCCTTCTTTGTGGAAACTTTTCTTGTTCTGATTGAGCTTGGGTAGTAGAAAAAAGCTCAAATTTATAGCCAGAGTCAGAGCAGGCATTATTAATTGGCCCAGTGAGGGGATCTTATCTAGTAATACCATAGTGACCTGAATATGACTATAATTTTTAAGTAAATTTTCTCAGGGCCAACCAGTTAGAGTCTGGTAGTAGAGAAATTTACCAAGGTAACCCAGAACTAGACACAGGTAATTGGCCACAAACCCAACAATTGGATTGATTTTTAAAACTAGTATAGGATCAGGCCTATGATAGAAAAGCATTTGACTTATATGCAAAGGTCTAAGAAGTCAAGAAAACATAAATGATCATATGAATCAGGTCCAGCATCTCGGGGAAGCTGTCTACCTCTGATGTCGTTGTCTTCTTATCCTGGTGTAGTGTAGCTTTTTCTGATAAAAAAGTCTTTCTATCCATGTTGGAGACAGTCTCTTAAATTATGTCTTTTTCTAGTCTTGGTTACAGGTCATGAGGCATCTGATCTTTATCTAAAGATAGATTACTGAGATAAGCTTTAGAAACAAACTTAGGGTGTTTTTCAAGAATTTAATTAAATTTTACATCAATATCACATAACATCAAAGAACTATCTAAGATATGAGTCTTACTAGATGCAGACCTCCATTAACAAACTGGGATTTAACATTTTGAAATATCTTTTTCTCCTTACAGTTACCCTTATTTTTATTAAATATAACCAAATTAAGGCTAGTTTATTTGCAAAATAGGTCTGTTTTTACTGATTTTGGTCTGATGATTTTTATAACCATAAGTGATTATAGGCTTTTTATTTTGCTGAAATATTTATAGTCTCAGACTGAACTTTTACAATAAAACAGGGCTGGGAAACTCACACCAAAGGCTTATCACAGATTCTGCCTAACAAATGTAGGTGAATTCTTCCCTTTTTAAGGTCTCAAAAATTTTTTGAGATTTTTGTATCCTTGAGATAACCTTCCTAACTCATTTGATGAACTTACTGGAAACCTAAGAACTTCTAATTTTTAGAGGAGTCATTTGTTTTGTTTATAATGTTTAATTTTACCAAAGTATTGTCATAATTAGTTTGAGAGGAAGATTTTTTCTACTCCCTGAAAACATAAGATTTAAACCCATAATTTTTCAGATAGAAACCATAAAAGTTATAAGCATATTTACTGGTTTATTTAGTCCTTTTGCTAACTTTTGTGAAGTCGTCAGGTTTTTCATTAAAATACCAGGACATATCAGAATGTTAAAAACTCCATATAATTTTTAGGATATCTGTATTAGTTAATTTATCGTACATTATAACATGAGCAGATTTATTACTCATTTGATAATCTTTTCCATGTAATTTAACCAACCAAATAAACACAGTTTAATATCTCTCCTTGGGATGTTCCAGGGGCCCTCTGAAGCACCCCAAAGTTAGCTAGATATATAAAAGCTCATATCTCATTTATATTTTTAGAAGTTTCTTCACTTGAGGTAATTTCCTTGTTGACAAACTTGTAACAGATACAATATTTAACATATTAATCTTAGGTACAATGAAAATATTTTACTTAACGTTAATTATTTTAAGACATGTCTATATTAGATAGGTCAACAAACAAACATTAATATCAGGTATTTAACATTGAATATTTCCCAGTTCACATGAACCTGGAATTTATTGTTTAATTTAGAATTACTTGATTTGTAAGCACTTATCCCCCTTTTTTTAAAGCCAAATAAATAGAGCTCATATACATATTAACCACAAAAATATTACCAAGACATATTTAGACAGACACAGTGCAAGATCTAGCTTTAAGTCTTTTTTTTTTTTTCCCCCTTTTTCCTCAGTGTCAGGAGTTAGAGATGGTCTAGATAAGTGTTCCTGAGAGCCCTGATCTCAAGGCACAGGGAAAGAAAATCAAGTTCTAACAAAATGGCTGCAGTCTAAACCACATGGTGGCCAGACAAAGCAAAATTTCTTTCTCCAGGGGATCTTCTCGACCCAGGGATAGAACCCAGGTCTCCCATATTGCAGCCAGACGCTTTAACCTCGGCTCCACCACAGAAGCCCTTAAATACAAAAATATAGTCTCTCAGGAAACCTCCTATAGAGACACAGAACTTCAGGTCTAAGTACTAACATCAAAGATTTTAAGGGAGGAAAGGAAGCCAGGTTGAAAGAAGAAGGGGGAGGAGGCAGGAGAGGGGGGCAAAAGGGGTGGCCTTATAAACGTCTCCTGCCACCTACAGATACCCAGGCATTAAGAGACTTTTCCCTGGGCCTCCAGAGAAGGGAGGACTGGAACTTGGCCCTACCAGAAATCGGAACCAGAATTCGAGTGTTTTGCCAAGAGGAGGTGATCAGTCTCCAATCCTCAGCTCAGGCTGAGGGCCCTTCGACCAGATTCTTGCGTCCAGGACCAGGGGAGGGACTAGAAAAACAGGGAAGGTTAGGAAGGGTTAAGGAGAGGAAAGAGAGAGGGGAGGGGAGAGAGGTCAATAAAGTCTCTTGTTCTTTACCAGTCGGGGCACTCTGGCCAGTTGTCCGCGTCAGGAGGAGACCAGGGACAAAAGGGTCCTGGTTGCGGCCGCTGGGTCTGGTCCATTGGCAGGCAAGCTGGCCCCTGAGTACCCCGAGAGGTCAGGATGTCAGTCTCAGCTTTTTCACCAATAACGATAGATTTTGCACCCTAGATTTGAAATTAGAAAAATGGTCAGTCATAAGGGACAAAGGAGTAGAAGTCGCTTGCCCCATGATTACAGAGAAGAACACAGGAGACAAAATGAACACACAAAGAGCAGAGACAGTGCCGGCACTCACACAGACACGACAAACAGATAACAAATGCACATCGGCCGAGAACACAGCACTAGGTCTTCCTGGGCCCCCCTGAAACTTTTTTTCCCTCAAGGTAATCTTACCAACAAGGCGTCCACAGAGCCAGCCGCCTCCCCAGCATGATGCCAGCCTCAGCCTTATGCTGGTCTTAACCAGAACTAACACTGGTGTTTAGATATCTCTCCTCCTAGTGAGGAAACACCTTCTGCCGGGAGAGTGTTATTCTTCCCAGTTAACGGGATCCCGGACGAGCCCCTAAATGTTATGCCCAGTGTCCGAGTCCCCAAAACTGAGAGAATAAGACATCCACAGCAATGCAAAAGCATAAAGGGGTTTATTGCTAGCTCGACCTAGGGCTCAAGTCTCATCCAGCACAGTGGAGTCTTGACGAGAGCCCCGAGCTCTGAATCACATCTACTTTTATACAGATGGTTCTTTGTTCCTATAATAGCATAGCTGATTGGTTAAACCGAACGCGCGTGTGGGGCTTTTAAACCTCGCATCCCTATCCGGATTGGCTCAGGTCTGGCGTGGGTGGGGGGCTAGGGGGATTTTTTTCTGATTGGTCGAGCTACAATGCCTATGGGAGTTCCCAGTGCCTCAGCTTTCCTAGAGACTAAACCTCAGGCCTAGCCTGCCCCTTAGAGCCTGTCCTGGCTTCAGTTTGGTCCTAACAGTGGGAGGAGAAGGGGACAACAGAGGATGAGATGTTTGGATGGCATCATCAACTTGATGGACATGAGTTTGAGTAAGCTCTGGAGTTGGTGATGGACCGGGAATCCTGGCATGCAGTCCGTGGGGTTGCAAAGAGTCAGACACAACTGAGCAACTGAACTGAACTGACTGAACTGGTGATAATTCCAACTGCCAATAAGACTTTTTAGGTTTGTTAGAATTACCATCAAGCTATATTTGAAGACACAGAGAAAGCTGTACTGAGCATTAAGTTAGCTCATTAGAAACCAGTCTTCCTGCCTCCAGTATTGCTCCTTCAGATTCATTGTAAATTTTACAATTAATCTTTAGAAATAGTAATATAATCACATTACTCTTTGGCTCAAAACCTTTAGGAGTTCTTTATTGTCTACAAAAAGGTAAAACAATTTACTATAGCAGTGATCTCCAAGATTTTTTCACAATTAACTATGCCTAAAGAGGGGCTTCGAAGGTGGTGCTACTGGTAAAGAACCTGCCTCTCTATGCAAAATATAGATGTAAGGGATGAGGGTTCAATCCCTGGGTTGGGGAGATCCCCTAGAGGAGGGCATGGCAACCCACTCCAGTAGTCTTGCCTGGAGAATCCCAGAGACAGAGGAGCCTGATGGGCTACAGTCCATAGGGTGGCAAAGAGTTGGACATGACTGAAGCAACTTAACACCCACGCACTCATGCCTAAAGAGAATTAAGCATGTAAATATGTATTTCCTCCATATAAAACTACCTAAATATAATTATCTAATATCTTAAAATATAATTATCTCTTAGCATGCAGTTTATGGCTAATCATAATAGCTTAAATTCATGTCTCAAATATGCTTACTGATTGTTTGACTAATTTTATTAGACTACCTCTTCCTCTCATATCCAATTAGATTATTGTTTGCTTTTTACTCCCTAACATAGTTGTCAAAGAAGGGCAGGAGAAGAGCCAAATTTGTAACTTTCTTTTTGTCTGCCCACTCTTGCATTTTAATTTTTTTTTTAATTTATAGTTCCTTTTAGGAGAATCTTTTAATTTAGAATAGTCTAAAGTATATAATCCATCAGTTTACATAAACATGCATACAATGTACAACATGCAAAAACTTTAAGATCTGGTCTCTGAGGTAAAATATCCAACCTTGACTTTTATTTCTGGAAATATGGCAGTGGTAGGCTCAGAGAAACCCTTCTTGGTAGGACAAACCTCACAATATTGTATAAAATATTTTTCAAAAAGGACTACTGATTAATCCTGTCAGAGGAATTAAGTACTCTTCAGAGGCCAAAAACAACAAGAAGGTGGGAAGTGAGCCCTGGGTTTTAATGGACTCATGAGGTAAAGAGACAAAACTGGGGTCCTGACAGGGTAGATATTTAGATCTGAGAACTTGGCATGAAATCTGGACACTTAAAAGACAATATTCTAATTAGGTGACATAGGAAAAATTAGCCATACTCACAGAGAGATGTACCTGGCACATTCAGTTCTAACAATTCTTAATCTTTAGCCTACACTCATCTTTGTACCCCCAACACACTCTCAAAAAATGTTGCTTTAGAGCAATTCCAGATAGTTGTGCTCTCTGAAGGAAAGGAAATTAAACTTAGTTGTCAAAGAAATCTCACATGTAAAACTCCAAGGAAAATCAGCTCACAATAAAACAAATAGTAAATACACATGAAAACAAGGTACTATGAATGAGAGTCAAAGAAACAACAAACCACTGTTCTCACTTCTTAAAAGCTACAGATATTAGAATTGATAATAAAGGAGAATTAAAATAAGTATGTTTCAAGATATAATTCAAGAAATAATTCAAAGTTTGATGAAAGAACATATGATTACCAAAGCTGATTAAGCAAATTTGTGAAAAGTATCAAAATAAATTTCAAAAAATGAAAAATACACTATTGACATTAGAAACTCAATGTTCTGGGTACATGGCAGACTGGAAATGGCTGAAATAAAATTAGTAAACTGGCAGATGGTAGTGCTAAAAAAATTACAAAAATGTAAACTAGAGACACATCAATATAAAGGAAAAAGATCAGGAATGTGGAAGATAGAGAAAACCCTAAACACATTTAATGAAGGTTCCACACAAAAAAAATAGAGAGAGAATAGAGGGATCTTAGAGATGATGGCTGAAAAATTTTCCAGAAATTATATAAGATATCAATCCTCAGGATTCAGAAGGTCAATGAATCCAATGAAGAATACATATTAATAAAAAGAAATATACTCCCTGAAAGCATGGTAGTGAAATTTCAGAATACCAAAGGCAAGCTCTTAAAAGTAACCAGAATATCTTAACATACAGATCCTCTGAGCCCTCAGCTACAATAATGGAAGCCAGATGACAGTGAAGTTATATTTGGCTCTTTCCAAATAAGTTAATACTCTGTCCTTATGCAGCATTTGAAAATTTGTCATAATCACTGAAGTGTGACTGGCAAGTTACTTGTCTTGTGCCTCAATTTTCTTGTTATTTGGGATTGAGACTATTTATCTCATCAGATTATTGTGATGATTGTGTGTGTTAAATGTATAGAAACCACTTCATAACAAAGCTTGGCACATAGTAAGTGCAATGGAAGTATAACTATTGTAGCACCCAGGAGCTAATATCCTGTAATACAAAAGGGAATTAAGACAATGAAGAACTGTCTGACCCAAATTTCTAAGAAAGTCCTCCATTGAAAAACACTGAAAACCAATCCAACTTCTTCTTAACACTAGCCCCATTATTTTCTTCATCTCACCTTCCAAAATCCTATGTTCTGGCTCCTCTTTGACTTCACTTATTCACCCAACAAATAGTTACAGAAAGCAATACTTAGGAGACTAGAACTAATCTATGTATTGTCTTATGATCATATATAGGGCTTCTCAGGTGGCACTAGTGGTAAAGAACCCGCCTGCCAATAGAGGTAGATGCTGTGACAAGAGTTTGATCCCTGGATGGGAACGCCCCTGGAGGAGGGCATGGTAACCTACTCCATTCTTGCCTGGAGAATCCCGTGGACAGAGGAGCCTGGCAGGCTACAGTCCATGGGGTCGCAAAGAGTTGGTTGTGGATTGAAGTGACTTAGAACCCATGCATGCATCGTTACATATCACTGCAAATTCCCTGTGTGGCAAGGACTGACTGCTAAGTTGCTTCAGTCGTGTCCAACTCTTTGTAACCCCCTAGACAGTAGTCCACCAGTCTCCTCTCTCAATGGCATTCTCCAGGCAATAATAAAGAATTAGGTTAACATTTCCTTCTCCAGGGGAACTTCCCCACCCGGGGATCAAACCGGAGTCTCCTGTGTCTCCTGCATTGGCAGGCAGTTTCTGCTAACAGTCTTCCCTGTGGCTTAGTGGTAAAGAGTCTGCCTGCCAATGCAGGAGACCCATGTTAGATCCCTGGGTTGGGGGAGATCCCCTGGAGAAGAACATGGCAACCGGCTCCAGTATTCTTGCCTGGAAAACTACTCCAAGGACAGAGGAACCTGGCGGGCTAGAGCCTAGGGGTCTGAAAGAGTCAGACACAAATTAGTGACTCAGTTCAGTTCAGTCGCTCAGTTGTGTCTGACTGTTTGTGACCCCAAGAATTGCAGCCTGCCAGGCCTCCCTGTCCATCACCAACTCTCGGAGTTCACTCAGATTCACATCCATTGAGTCAGTGATGCCATCCAGCCATCTCATCCTCTGTTGTCCCCTTCTCCTCCTGCCCCCAATCCCTCCCAGCATCAGAGTCTTTTCCAATGAGTCAACTCTTCGCATAAGGTGGCCAAAGTACTGGAGTTTCAGCTTTAGCATCATATCATTCCTTCCAAAGAAATCCCAGGACTGATCTCCTTCAGAATGGACTGGTTGGATCTCCTTGCAGTCCAAGGGACTCGCAAGAGTCTTTTCCAACACCACAGTTCAAAAGCATCAATTCTTCAGCACTCAGCTTTCTTCACAGTCCAACTCTCACATCCATACATGACTACTGGAAAAACCATAGCCTTGACCAGACAGACCTTAGTTGGCAAAGTAATGTCTCTGCTTTTGAATATGCTATCTAGGTTGGTCATAACTTCTCTTCCAAGGAGTAAGCGTCTTTTAATTTCATGGCTGCAGTCACCATCTGCAGTGATTTTGGAGCCCAAAAAATAAAGTCTGACACTGTTTCCATTGTTTCCCCATCTATTTCCCATGAAGTGATGGGACCAGATGCCATGATCTTTGTTTTCTAAATGTTGAGCTTTAAGCCAACATTTTCGCTCTCCTCTTTCACTTTCATCAAGAGGCTTTTTAGTTCCTCTTCACTTTCTGCCATAAGGGTGGTGTCATCTGCATTATCTGAGGTTATTGATATTTCTCCCAGCAATCTTGATTCCAGCTTGTGTTTCTTCCAGTCCAGCGTTTCTCATGATGTACTCTGCATAGAAGTTAAATAAGCAGGGTGACAATATACAGCCTTGATGGACTCCTTTTCCTATTTGGAACCAGTCTGTTGTTCCATGTCCAGTTCTAACTGTTGCTTCCTGACCTGCATACATGTTTCTCAAAAGGCAGGTCAGTTGGTCTGGCATTCCCATCTCTCTCAGAATTTTCCATAGTTTATTGTGATCCACACAGTCAAAGGCTTTGGCATCATCAATAAAGCAGAAATAGATGTTTTTCTGGAACTCTCTTGCTTTTTCCATGATCCACAGATGTTGGCAATTTGATCTCTTATTCCTCTGCCTTTTCTAAAACCAGCTTGAACATCAGGGAGTTCATGGTTCACCTATTGCTGAAGCCTGGTTTGGAAAATTTTGAGCATTACTTTACTAGTATGTGAGATGAGTGCAATTGTGCAGTAGTTTGAGCATTCTTTGGCATTGCCTTTCTTTGGGATTGGAATGAAAACTGACCTTTTCCAGTCTTGTGGCCACTGCTGAGTTTTCCAAATTTGTTGGCATATTGAGTGTAGCACTTTCACAGCATCATCTTTCAGGATTTGAAATAGCTCAACTGGAATGCCATCACCTCCACTAGCTTTGTTCGTAGTGATGCTTTCTAAGGCCCACTTGACTTCACTTTCCAGTATGTCTGGCTCTAGGTGAGTGATCACACCATCGTGATTATCCGGGTCATGAAGATCATTTTTGTACAGTTCTTCTGTGTATTCTTGCCACCTCTTCTTAATATCTTCTGCTTCTGTTAGGTCCATACCATTTCTGTCCTTTATCGAGCCAGTGAATAAGCAACAACAAATATGTTAAATGTAGAGGTAGTAAAATATCACTTTGTAAATATCTTTTTGCTCAAATTCATAGGAAGTACTGTCTTGGGGAATGCTGTGTGTTAAAATGTAACAGGGTGCAGCCAAGCACAGCCCTTATCACCGGGCTGTGGCTGTGCTCCGTTATCCCCCACACCCTTCACAGGCAGCAGTTACCAAAAGGCAATTAGTGCGCAGCCATTGGTCCATGCCACCATGGCCCCTCCCCCAAGCGACCCACTGGCAATGAGTGACCATTAGTGGTTGATTTTCAGTCAAGTATCAGTGAAGTGTGGAATGGTGGTCCTCAAGTGGAGAGTCAGGTAAGAGGTGAATCTTGGCCTTCTCCCCTGAGGCCCTCCAGCTCACCTGGCCTTGTGTCAGCAGGTGAGCTGGAGGACCCAGGGAACAGGCTGGGGGCTGTGTCCCTCAGGGCTCCAGAACCCTTATGGAAGCTACCCACTGGCTGGGCCCCTGCCTTGAGGCAGGAGTGAACCTCTCCCCCATCCTTGTCTCTGTGACCTAATAGCAGCTGGCAGTCACCTGGGTAGCAGTCTGCAGGACCTAGCCCCCACTCCTCCATTGTTTGGGTGGCTTGAGGAGCCTGAGGGCCAGTTGGGTTGGGCTTCTTGCTCCCTCAGTGATGACAGCTGGGCAGGTCTGGGGACCTGGCCCTGAGGGAACCACTAGCTGAGATCTGCCTCCTCTTAGCCCTGACCAAGGACCTCTGAGGGGAAAGGTTGTGCCTTGGGACCCTTCCATTTCTTTTCAGAAGAATAACCTTCAGAGAGTAACCTTCATTTGGTAGAGGGGTACAGGAGCATTGTTATCTGACCATGCTGCTGCTGCTGCTGCTAAGTTGCTTCAGTCGTGTCCGACTCTGTGCGACCCTATACCCGACCTCAAAAACAAAGGATCTGACACCAGAAAGTGCAACAACTCCGCACACCCCTCCTTCACCTTTCCTAGCAAAGGGCTTTGCTGAAAGCTTTCGGGGAGTTTGGGATTTTTAAGGCATCTCCTTGCAGGGCCCTGTAATAAACCTTTCTCGGTTCCAAACTGATATTTTGGTACTCTTTGGCCTCACTGTGCATTGGGCACATGGACTTGAGTTTCAATAACAAAACCACCTCTGTGAACAGTGTACTATTGTCAAGTACTTGTTCAGTGGTTTGAAGGAGGTGGGAGGGAAAGAATTACAAAAGGTAATATGCTAACAGGCTCGTACCTGGACATTTTCAGACAAAACCATTTTTTGTATGTTACGTGCATTGTATTTTGCTGTGTATATAGTGTACATACAGAGAAAGCACTGGCACTCCACTCCAGCACTCTTGCCTGGAAAATCCCATTGACGGAGGAGACTGGTAGGCTGCAGTCCATGGGGTCGCTAAGAGTTGGACACGACTGAGCGACTTCACTTTCACTTTTCACTTTCATGCATTGAAGAAGGAAATGACAACCCACTCCAGTGTTCTTGCCTGGAGACTCCCAGGGACAAGGGAGCCTGGTGGGCTGCCGTCTATGGGGTCACACAGAGTCAGATATGACTGAAGCGACTTAGCAGCAGCAGCATAGTGTACATAATGGACAAATGAGTCCAAACTTTGCAACATCTAGTCTCTAGATATTAAAGAGACTGTTAGGGTATGAAAAAGTGGTGAAATTAGCACATTTTGTACACATTGTGTTGAAATTCATAGGAAAGTTTGTCTTCTGTAAATGACTTTTGGATGTGAATTTGTTCAACCACCTCTAAGCATTACACATGCCTATTCTGTCTATTGTAGAGAGAAACAAGTGAGGGAAGTAGTTCAGGCCAAAATGGTCATATTTAGTAGATACCTCAGATTTCAACCATTGTTGTTGTTATTTCCTTACTAAGTCATGTCTGATTCTTTGCAAGTCCAGGAACTGTAGCCCACCAGGGTCCTCTGTGCATAGGATTCTCCAGGAAAGAATACTGGAGTGAGTTACTATTTCCTTCTCCAGGGAATCTTCCCAACCCAGAGATCAAACCTGTGTCTCCTGCATCACAGGCAGATTCTTTAATGCTGAGCCACCAAGGACACCCATAACCATTGTTACATGTGTGCAAATTTATTTAACAGTGTTTTGTACATATTGGACAAGTAAGTTCTTGTGAAATATCTAGCCTTTCTAGATATTTAAAAGTGCTTGATGTATTTAAAAGTAGAAGTAGCAAAATAATGCTTCTTGTAAATAGCTTTTAAAAATGAATGACAGGGACATCCTTTGTGGTCCAGTGGTTAAGACTCTGTGCTTACAGTACAGGGATTGCAGGTTTGATTTCTGGTTGGGGGACCAAGACCCCATATGCTGTGTGGCCAGAAAGAGAAAAAAAAAAGTTGAGAAATACTGTCTTTGGAAATGGAATAATTAAACTTCTTTTCTGAACAATATACTCTGTACATGTTCATTGGGCTGAGGGAGGTGGGAGGGAAGATTGCAAAAGAGATTTTACTAGTGTGAACTAGAACATTTCAGCTAATCCATTAGTCTATATGTTGCATATATTTCCTTTAACTTTACTGTATATGTTATGTATATATTGGACAAATAGGTCCTGATTTTGTAATATTTAGTCTCTAGGTATTAAAGAGGTTGCCAGTGTATGACAAAAGTAATTGGCAAGCTAACACATTTTGTATACTTTGTGTTAAAATTCAATGAAAGGCCATCTCCTAAAAAGGACATTTGGAAGTGAAATCATATCTAAATGACACATGTACCTGTATTTGCCCACTGTTGGATGGATAGCAAAGAGGAGGAACTGGGAAAAATGAAGGGTTCTAAACTAGAATATTCCTTTGTAGAAGACACTTTCAGATATAACCATTGTTACATGTATGTAGTTTATTCAACTACTCTATATATAGTGGACAAACAAGTCCTTATTTGAAACTTCTAGTCTTTCTAGATGTTTACAAATACACAAAATATGTTAAAAGTAGAGGTGGTGAAATAACATGTTTTCTAGATAAATCCTCTTCTTTTTTAAAAAAATTAATTAATTTTAATTGGAGGCTAATTACTCTACAATATTGTGGTGGTTTTTGCCATACATGCACATGAATCAGCCATGGGTGTACATGTGTTCCCCATCCTGAACCCCCCTCTCACCTCCCTCCCCATCCCATCCCTCAGGGTCATCTCAGTGCACCAGCCCTGAGAACCCTGTCTCATGCATTGACCTGGACTGGCGATCTGTTTCACATATGATAATATACATGTTTCAATGCTATTCTCTCAAATCATCCCACCCTTGCCTTCTCCCACCAAGTCCAAAAGTCTGTTCTTTACATCTGTGTCTCTTCTGCTGTCTCACACATAGGGTCATCATTACCATCTTTCTAAATTCCATATATATGTGTTAATATACTGTATTGGTGTTTTTCTTTCTGACTTACTTCACTCTGCATAATAGGCTACAGTTTCATCTACCTCATTAGAACTGATTCAAATGCATTCTTTTTAATAGCTGAGTAATAACTCCATTGTGTATATGTACCACAGCTTTCTTATCCACTTGTCTGCCGATGGATATCTAGGTTGCTTCCATGTCCTGGCTATTGTAAACAGTGCTGTGATGAACATTGGGGTACACGTGTCTCTTTCAGTTCTGGTTTCCTCGCTGTGTATGCCCAGCAGTGGGATTGCTGGGTCATAAGGCAGTTCAATTTCCAGTTTTTTAAGGAATCTCCACACTGTTCTCCATAGTGGCTGTACTAGTTTGCATTCCCACCAACAGTGTAAGAGGGTTCCCTTTTCTCCACACCCTCTCCAGCATTTGTTGTTTGTAGACTTTTTCATAGCAGCCATTCTGAATGATGTGAGTTGGTACCTCATTGTGGTTTTGATTTGCATTTCTCTGATAATGAGTGATGTTGAGCATCTTTTCATGTGTTTGTTAGCCATCCGTATGTCTTCTTTGGAGAAATGTCTGTTTAGTTCTTCGGTCCATTTTTTGATTGGGTCATTTATTTTTCTGGAATAGAGTTTCAGGAGTTGCTTGTATATTTTAGAGATTAATTCTTTGTCAGTTGCTTTATTTGCTATTATTTTTTCCCATTCTGAAGGCTGTCTTTTCACCTTGTTTACAGTTTCCTTCATTGCACAAAAGCTTTTACGTTTAATTAGGTCCCTTTTGTTTATTTTTGCTTTTATTTCCTTTACTCTGGGAGGTGGGTCATAGAGGATTCTGCTGTGATTTATGATGGGAAGCGTTTTGCCTATGTTTTCTTCTAGGAGTTTTATAGTTTCTGTCCTTACATTTAGATCTTTAATCCATTTTGAGTTTATTTTTGTGTGTGATGTTAGAAAGTGTTCTGGTTTCATTCTTTTACAAGTAGTTGACCAGTTTTCCCAGCACCACTTGTTAAAGAGATTGTCTTTTCTCCATTGTAGATTCTTGCCTCCTTTGTCAAAGATAAGGTGTCCATAGATGTGTGGATTTATCTCTGGGCTTTCTATTTTGTTCCGTTGACCTATATTTCTGTTTTGTGCCAGTACCACACTGTCTTGATGACTGTAGCTTTGTAGTATAGTCTGAAGTCAGGCAGGTTGATTCCTCCAGTTCCACTCTTCTTTCTAAAGATTGCTTTGGCTATTCGAGGTTTTTTGTATTTCCATACAAATTGTGAAATTATTTGTACTAGTTCTGTGAAAAATACCATTGGTAGCTTGATAGGGATTGCATTGAATCTATAGATTGCTTTGGGTAGTATGCTCATTTTCACTATATTGATTCTTCTGATCCATGAACATGGTATATTTCTCCATCTATTTGTATCATCTTTGATTTCTTTCATCAGTGTTTTATAGTTTCCTATATATAAGTTTTGTTTCTTTAGGTAGATTTATTCCTGAGTATTTTATTCTTTTCGTTGCAGTGGTGAATGGAATTGTTTCCTTAATTTCTCTTTCTGTTTTCTCATTGTTAGTGTATAGGAATGCAAGGGATTTCTGTGTTTATTTTATATCCTGCAACTTTACTATATTCATTGATTAGCTCTATTAATTTTCTGGTGAAGTCTTTAGGGTTTTCTATGTAGAGGATCATGTCATCTGCAAACAGTGAGTGTTTTACTTCTTTTTTTCCAATCTGGATTCCTTTTATTTCTTTTTCTTTTCTGATTGCTATGGCTAAAACTTCCAAAATTATGTTGAATAGTAGTGATGAGAGTGGGCACCCTTGTCTTGTTCCTGACTTAAGGGGAATTTTTCACCATTGACAATAATGTTTGCTGTGGGTTTGTCATATATGGCTTTTATTATGTTGAGGTATGTCCCTTCTATGCCTGCTTTCTGGAGGGTTTTTATCATAAATGGGGCTTCTCTTGTAGCTCAGCTGGTAAAGTAGCCGCCTGCAAGGTAGGAGACCAGGGTTCAATCCCTGAGTTGGGAAGATCCCCTGGAGAAGGGAAAGGGTACCCACTCCAGTATTCTGGCCTGGAGAATTCCATGCACTGTATAGTCCATGTGGTCACAAAGAATCAGACACGACTGAGTGACTTTCACTTTACTTTATCATAAATGGATGTTGAATTTTGCCAGAGGCTTTGTTTGCATCTGTTGAGATAATCATATGGTTTTTATCTTTCAATTTGTTAATGTGGTGTATCACATTGATTGGTTTGTGAATATTGAAGAATCCTTGCATCCCTGGGATAAAGCCCACTTGGTCATGGTATATGACCTTTTTAATATGTTTTTGGATTCTGTTTGCTAGAATTTGGTTAAGGAATTTTGCATCTATGTTCATCAGTGATATTGGCCTGTAGTTTTCTTTTTGTGTGTCATCTCTGTCAGGTTTTGGTATTAGGGTGATGCTGGCCTCATAGAATGAGTTTGGAAGTTTACCTTCCTCTGCAATTTTCTGGAAGAGTTTGAGTAGGATAGGTGTTAGCTCTTCTCTAAATTTTTGGTAGAATTCAGCTGTGAGTTCTGTCCTGGGCTTTTGTTTGCTGGAAGATTTCTGATTACAGTTTCAATTTCCGTGCTTGTGATGGGTCTGTTAAGATTTTCTATTTCATCCTGGTTCAGTTTTGGAAAGTTATATTTTTCTAAGAATTTGTCCATTTCTTCCAAGTTGTCCATTTTATTGGCATATCGTTGCTGATAGTAGTCTCTTATGATCCTTTGTATTTCTGTGCTGTCTGTTGTGATTTCTCCATTTTCATTTCTAATTTTGTTGATGAATCTGGCTAATGATTTTATTTATCTTCTCAAAGAACCAGCTTTTAGCTTTATTGATTTTGGCTATGGTCTCCTGTGTTTCTTTTGCATTTATTTCTGCCCTAATTCTTGTGATTTCTTTCCTTCTGCTAACCCTGGGGTTCTTCATTTCTTCTTTTTCTAGTTGCTTTAGGTGTAGAGTTAGGTTATTTATTTTATTTTTCGCTTGTTTTTTGACGTAAGCTTGTATTGCTATGAACCTTCCCCTTAGAACTTCTTTTACTGAACCCCATAGGTTTTGGGTTGTTGTGTTTTCACTTTCATTCATTTCTATGCACATTTTTATTTCTTTTTTAATTTCTTCTGTGATTTTTCGTTATTCAGAAGTATGTTGTTTAGCCTCCATATGTTTGTATTTTTAATAATTTTTTCCTGTAGTTGACATCTAATCTTACCACATTGTGATCAGAAAAGATGCTTGAGATGATTTCAGTTTTTTGCATTTACCAAGGCTAGATTATAGCCCAGGATGTGATCTATCCTGGAGAAGGTTCCGTGCGCACTTGAGAAAAAGGTGAAATTTATTGTTTTGGAATGAAATGTCTTATAGATATCAATTAGGTCTAACTGGTTCATTGTATCATTTAGAACTTGTGCTTCTTTGCTAATTTTCTGTATAGTTGATCTATCCATAGGTGTGAGTGGGGTATTAAAGTCTCCCGCTATTCTTGTGTTGTTGTTAATTTCCCCTTTCTTACTTGTTAGTATTTGCCTTACATATTACAGTGCTCCTACGTTGGGTGCATATATATCTATAATTGTTATATCTTCTTCTTGGATTGATCCTTTGATTATTATGTAGTGTCCTTCTTTGTCTCTTTTCTTGGCCTTTATTTCAAAGTCTATTTTACCTGATATGAGTATTGCTACTCTTGCTTTCTTTTGGTCTCCATTTGTGTGAAATATAATTTTCCAGCCCTTCATTTTCAGTCAGTATGTGTCCCTTGTTTTGAGATGGGTCGCTTGTAGAGACCATATATAGGGGTCTTGTTTTTGTATCCATTCAGTCAGTCTTTGTCATTTGGTTGGGCCATTCAACCCATTTACATTTAAGGTAATTATTGATAAGTATGATCCCATTGCCATTTACTTTGATGTTTTGGGTTCGAGTTTATAAACGTTTTCTGTGTTTCCTGTCTAGAGAAGATCCTGTAGCATTTGTTGAAGATCTGGTTTGGTGGTGCTGAATTCTCTCAGCTTTTGCTTGTCCGTAAAGCTTTTGATTTCTCCTTCATATTTGAATGAATCCTTGCTGGGTACAGTAATCTGGGTTGTAGGTTTTTCTCTTTCATCACTTTAAGTATGTCCTGCCATTCCCTTCTGATCTCAGGAGTTTCTATTGAAAGATCAGCTGTTATCTTTATGGGAATCCCCCTGTGTCTTATTTGATGTTTTTCCCTTGCTGCTTTTAATATTTGTTCTTTGTGTTTGATCTTTGTTAATTTGATTAATATGTGTCTTGGGGTGTTTCACCTTGGATTTATCCTGTTTGGGACTCTCAAGGTTTCTTGGACTTGGGTGGCTATTTCCTTCCCCGTTTTAGGGAAGTTTTCAACTATTATCTCCTCAAGTATTTTCTTATGGCCTTTCTTTTTGTCTTCTTCTTCTGGGACTCCTATGATTCGAATGTTGGGGTGTTTGACATTGTCCCACAGGTCTCTGAGGTTGTCCTCATTTCTTTTAATTATTTTTTTCCTCTCTGCATTTATTTCCACCATTCTATCTTCTACCTCACTTATCCTATCTTCTGCCTCAGTTATTCTACTGTTGGTTCCCTCCAGAGTGCTTTTGATCTCAGTTATTGCTTTATTCATTAACCCTTTTTAATTTCTTCTAGGTCCTTGTTAAACTTTTCTTGCATCTTCTCAATCCTTGTCTCCAGACTATTTATCTGTAACTCCAGTTTGTTTTCAAGATTTTGGATCATTTTTACTGTCATTATTCTGAATTCTCTTTCAGGTAGACTCCCTATCTCCTCCTCTTTTGTTTGGTTTGGTGGGCATTTATCCTGTTCCTTTACCTGCTGACTATTTTTCTGCCTTTTCATCTTGTTTATATTGTTGTGTTTGGAGTGGCCTTTCTGTATTCTGACAGTTTGTGATTCCTCTTTATTGTGGAGATTCCTCCCTGTGGGTGAGGTTGGACAAGTGGCTTGTCAAAGTTTCCTGGTTAGGGAAGCTTGTGTTGGTGTTCTGGTGGGTGGAGCTGGATTGCTTCTCTTTGGAGTGCAATGAAGTGTCCAGTAGTGAGTTTTGAGGTGTCCATGGGTTTGGTGTGACTTTTGGCTGCCTGTGTTTTAATGCTCAGGGTTATGTTCCTGCGTTGTTGGAGAATTGGCTTGGTATGTCTTGCTCTGAAACTTGTTGGCTCTTGGGTGGAGCTTGGTTTCAGTGTAGATATGCAGGCTTTTGGATGAACTCTTGTCAGTTAATGTTCCTTGAAGTCAGGAGTTTTCTGGTGTCCTCAAGTTTTGGATTTAAGCCTCCTGCCTCTGGCTTTCAGTCTTATTCTTACAGTAGCTTCAAGACTTCTCCATCCATACAGCACTGATGATAAAACATCTAGGTTAATGGTGAAAAGATTCTTCACAGTGAGGGACACTCAGAGAGGTTCACAGAGTTACATGGAGAAGAGAAGACGGAAGAGGGAGATAGAGGTGACCAGAAGGAGAAGTGGGGGAATCAAAAGGGGAGAGCGCAATCTAGGCAGTAATCAATTCCCTATGTGCTCTCCACAGTCTGTAACACTCAGAGAGGTTCATGGAGTTACATAGAGAAGAGGGAGAGAGGAGATAGAGGTGACCAGGAGGAGAGGAGGGGGAGTCAATAGGAAAGAGACCAATCTAGCCAGTAATCAGTTCCCTAAGTGTTCTCCACAGCCCAGAACACCCAAAGAGATTCACACAGTTACGTAGAGAAGAGAAGGAGGTGAGAGGAGATAGAGGTGACCTGGGGGAGAAAAAGGAGAGTCAAAAGGGGAGAGAAAAATCAAGCCAGTAATCACACTCCTAGGTAAAAATGGGTACTGATGATTGGATTCTTAAGGTACAAAATTGATAATAAATACCAAAAAGCAAAGATTAAAAATTTAGAGTGGTGGTTAGACTCGCAAAAATACAATATTAAAAAATAAAACAAAATTGAAAAAATTATAAAATATATATATATGAAATTTGCTTTTAAAATAGGGTCTTTTTTTCCCAAGGTAATAGTAGGTCTTAAAAATGAAAATTAAAGGCATAAAAAGAAATATTAAAAAAATTTTTAAATGATAATAGTAAAATATATCTAGGAATTTCTCTGGAGCTGTTGAAGGCAGTGTAGCGTCATTTCAGTTTCAGATAGTTCCTTGTTTCAGCTTATACTTCTTCTCAAGGTCTATAGGCCCCTTCCAATGTAGTCAGTGCTAACTACAGGGTTTTAATCTGGTGCCCCTGTCACTTCCAAAGTGGTTCCCTCTTCTTTGTTTATCTTGGCTTCCTCTGTTTGCAAGTCTCTTCAGTGTCTAATTTCTGCCCTAACACAAGGGGGCGAAAGGTGGTCACTTATTTAGGCTCACTTGTTCAAATTGTGCTGAGCGGAGGGAGGAACACTGCAAACAAATATCATTGGCGTGTGTGGGGAGTGCTCGCAATGTCTGGGCCACACTGGGTTTGCCCCCGCTCATGGCGTGTGTGCTTTCCTGGTCTGCATTGCTCAGGCTCCAGGTTTCTCTGCACGGGAACTTTCTAAAGCAGGCCCTGGGTTGTGTGCACTTCCCAGGTCTAATCCACTCAGGTTCAGGTTCTGGAGTACTCCACAAAGTCATAGACTTGGTTGGCCCTCGTTTTGTGCCCTTCCCAGGTCCAAGCAGTTCAGGCGACCAGGTGCTTGGTGAGCACACTCTCCCCAGGTAGGCAGGACGTCTTATTACCTCCCCTGTCCCAGCCGCTCGGTTTCCTTGGTGCGCTGCGAGAGCACCGTCTCAGGTGTGCCACGTGTCTCCTCTGGGGAGCTGATCTCTGGCTGCGACCCTCCTGGCAGATGTCAACCGTCCAGGATCCCAGAAATACTTGGTTAGCAACTGGGAGCCTGCTTGCAGTTTGGTGGAGGATGCAGTCTCTGGTGCCAAGATTGCCCCTTGCCTTCCGGCTCGGGCTGTTATCCGCCTGCCTCTCTGCCTCCGGTGGAGGGAGGGGCCAGTCCACAGCCGGCTAGCTCTCCTCTGGTATTTGCTCAGTCCTTTGTTCTGTGAGTGGGTCAGGTTGTCCCTTAGAGCTTTTCAAGGGAAATTTCTCTCTCTCTCTCTCTCTCTCTCTCTCTCTTTTTTTTTTCCTCTCTCTGACTATCCCAGTTTGGGTTGCAATCTCACACTGTCCTCAGATTGTCCTCTAAGCTCCCTCAGATTGTCCTCAGGGCATTCAGGCCAGGTCCCTAAGCACACAGCCTGAGCCTCCCTGTTCAAGGCCCCGCTTGCTGCTGGTGGACCCGAGCGTCTGGGCTACTTCTCCGTTGGGAGTTGCAATTAGATGCGTAATCTATTGGGGTTTTTTCCCCCTCCCGGTTATGTTGCCCTCTGAGATTCCAAAACTCCCCACAGACCTGCCAGTGAGAGGGTTTCCTGGTGTTTGGAAACTTCTCCTCCTTCACGACTCCCTCCCCAGGATGGGTCTCTGTCCCTAACTCTTTTCTCTTTCTTTTTATCTTTTATATTTTGTCCTACCTCCTTTCGAAGAGAATGGGCTGCCTTTCTGGGTGCCTGGTGTCCTCTGCCAGCATTCAGAAGTTGTTTTGTGGAATTTGCTCGGTGTTCAAATGATCTTTTGATGAATTTGCATGGGAGAAAATGGTCTCCCTGTCCTACTCCTTCATCATCTTCGATAAATCCTTTTAAAATTCTAAAAGACAAGCAATAGTCTTTTAAAAATAGAATGATCAAAATGATCAAACCACATCTCTGAGCAGTACTCATTATTTCATTTGTGCTGGTTCAGGGAGAAAGGAGAAAGTACAAAGGGCTTTATTCCAGTATGTTCGTAGTTGGCAAAATTAACCATTGTCCCGTATATCGCTGCATTTTGTTTTACTTAGCTGTGTGTGCTGCTGCTGCGAAGTTACTTCAGTCATGTCCTGTGTGACCCCATAAATGGCAGCCCACCAGGCTCCCCCATCCCTGGGGTTCTCCAGGCAAGAAGACTGGAGTGGGTTGCCATTTCCTTCTCCAGTGCATGAAAGTGAAAAGTGAAAGTGAAGTCGTGTCCGATTCTTCGCGACCTCATGGACTTGCAGCCTACCAGTCTCCTCAGTCCATGAGATTTTCCAGGCAAGAGTACTGGAGTGGGTTGCCATTTCCTTCTCCAATGCATGAAAGTGAAAAGTGAAAGTGAAGTTGTGTCCGATTCTTCGCGACCTCAGGGACTTGTACCCTACCAGGCTCCTCAGTCCATGAGATTTTCCAGGCAAGAGTACTGGAGTGGATTGCCATTGCCTTCTCCGTTAGCTGTGTACATAGTGTACAAAGAGGACAACCATCCAAATTTACAGCATCTAGTCTTCCTAGATGTGAAAGAGATTGTGCCAGTGTGTGACAAAAATAGCAAACAAATACATTGTGTACAGTCTGTATTAAAATTCATAGGAAAGACTTATGAAAACTGGAGGAAATGAAATTGATAAAGTCCCCCTCCAAGTGTTATAGATGCATATTACATTTGTCCACTGGGTTGATGATAGAGAAGGGAAAGTGTTCTCGCCAGAGTGCTCCTGTTTAGAAGACACTCTGAGTTTATAGCTCTTGTGTGCTGTTTATTCAGTGTTACTAGGTGCATATATAGTGTACAAACTTAAATCCTTATTTGAAACATCTAGCCTTTCTAGATAAGTAAAAGTACACAAACTATGTTGAAAGTAGAGAGTTAAACTAACAACTTCTAAGTGTTTTTTCTAATAATTCATAGGAATGGTTTTATTTGAGAAACTGAATTGTTAAATTTGAGTCTTGGAGAGTAAGTTGGCTGGTCACCTGGTGGTGGGGGATGAGAAGGGAACAGGAAAGAAAGTGAAAAAAGAAGGGTTTTGTGTCCATCAGTATTTAGACAAGTTCAGATTTTCTAACCATTTTTCTACTGGTGTGTTTTAGTTAAAATTGTTGTGTAGTAAAGAATGAGCAAGTCCTAATGCCCAAAGTATATTTAAAGTAGAGATAGTAAAATAATCCCTTAGTGTTGTTTTGTTGGTTTTTAGGAAAGGCTGTGTCTTGAAGTATCTGTACATCTTGGAGCTAGAAATTTACTTAGTTGCTGAAATGCTGGAGAAGACGGCTCTTAGCTAATATCTCCATATCTAGAAGACAGTTTTAGGCTATAACCATAGTTCTGTATGTGTGTTTTAGTAAAGTACCTATATTTTTTGTGGACAAAGTTCATTCTTTATTTTGCAGGATCTAAGCTTTCTAAATGTCCTGAGGTGAAACTGTGTGAGGAAAAATAGAGCTAGTGAATTAACCAATTTGTAAATATTTTTGTTATAAATTCTAAAAAAAAGAAAAAGCAGCGTCTTGGACGTGGAATTTTTAAATTGTGTCTGACAAATGTACGTCAGAACTTATTCATTAGGTTGAGAGCAGAGAGGGAGAAGGAAGTATGAAAGCTGGGATATATGTGGATATGTTCATATTTATATTTTGATGATAACCATTGATGTGTGTGCATCTCTCAGCTATACTATAGGAATACATTTTTAAGTAATTCAGTGAAACCATACCCCCTTGCTAATACTTTAATAGTTTAGATCAGATAATGAATCCCCCAAGAAGCATTATACTTTGTGTACCTATTGCTTCATGTCTCATTTTTTAATTGAACATTAAGGGAACATGATATTTTAATCATAATGATGCCAATATCTTTTTCTAGAGACCTGTTGCTATTTATGTCTTTTCTGAAACTTTTATTGCCAAGAAAGGCAGGATTACTTTTTTTTTCCTACCAGATAGAGTTGGTAGAGTATATTCTAGCTTTTCAAAATTCTTGCTTCTCAGAGCTTTGGGACTTTGAAATGGTAAATATTCATGATGTTGAAAAAGCATGATACATAGCTGTATGATCTTAATGACTTAAAAATGGATGTATAGCTGTATAAATACACATGAGAGCTAGGAGGATGCAACAAATGGTATCCTGTTTGTGATTATGGTGACTTTGTTTCTTACTTCTTCTGTTTTTTGGTTTCCTATTGTGCACATATTAAGAAATAAATGATATTTTGTTGTTGTTCAGTCACTAAGTCCTGTCCAACTCCTTGCAATCCCATGAACTGCCACATGCCAGGCTTCCCTGTCTTTCACCGTCTCTCTGAGCAAGCTCAGAGAGTCACTGCCTATTGACTCAATGCCCATTGAGTCAATGATGCCATCAACCATCTCATACTCTGTCACCCCCTTCTCTTGCCCTCAATCTTTCCCAGCATCAGGGTCTTTTCCAATGAGTTGGCTCTTCACATCAGGTGGCCAAAGTATTGAAGCTTCAGCATCAGTCCTTCCAATGAATATTCAGGGTTGATTTCCTTTAGGATTGACTGGTTTGATCTCCTTGCTGTCCAAGGGACTCTCAAGAGTCTTTCAAGCACCACAGTTTGAAAGCATCAATTCTTTGGTGCTCAGCCTTCTTTATGGTCCAACACTCACATCCGTACATGACTACTGGAAAAACCATAGCGCTGCCTATACAGACCTTTGTAGTCAAAGTGATGTCTCTGCTTTTTAATATGTTGTCTAGGTTTGCCATTGATTTTTCTTCCAAGGAGCAAGCGTCTTTTAATTTCATGGCTGTAGTCACTGTCTGCAGTGATTTTTGGAGCCTGAAAAATAAAATCTATCACTGTTTCCACTTTTCCCCCATCTATTTGCCATGAAGAAGTGTTATTTTAAAAACTTTTTTAAAAGAACCTATTTTATAGCACAGAGAACTCTAGTCAGTGCTCTGTGGTAACCCAAATGGGAAGGAAATTCAAAAGAGAGGGGATATATGTACACCTGTAGCTGATTCACTTTGCTGTGCAGTAGAAACTAACACAACATTGTAATGCAACTATACTCCAATAAAAATTTTTAAAGAGAGACAGAGAGAAATAAGCTTAGAATAGAGAACAGTGCCTGGTATATATAGGTCTGTATAAATATTTGTTAAGACAATGAAGGAAGTAAGGAAAGAAATAATGTACGAGATAACCATTTCTTATTTTATCTGAAGTGATTATTCTAATCCATCTGCAACTCTTAATTTTACTAGTTATGTTCCTTTTTGGGCTTAGAGAGACTTTTTTTCTGCCTCTTATTTATTTTACTCATAGTCTAAGGAAATACAAGACCACTTAGTAATAATATGTTGGCCATTCAGGGACTGTTCAAAATGGAGTGAAGTAAGATGGCGTATATTTCAGTGGAACATTTGAAACTGTTCCTCAGACATCTCCTTTTGGCGTTTCACCATTGGAATGAGAATAAAAGCTATTTGGCAGAATAGGATGGAGGCCCTATATGATGCCAGAGACCTTAGACTTGGCAATGGACACCCTGCAGCCAGATGAGCCTGATAGTGGAACAGGGAGAACGACAAGTCAGACTATTGGAGAGTGGCTTCCTTTCTTGCTTAGCCCTCACCCATCTCTGGCCATAGACTCTGTAGGGGAGTGGTGCTGGGAGAATAGGCAGGAAGAACCTGGCCTCAAGGAAATGCAGGTGGGAGGGTCGAGAGAGAGCAGGAAAAGGTCTCAAGACCAACAGCTGGAAGGAAACGAGAATATCTCTCAGCATTTTAAGGCAGGTTGTCCTATACAAACCACTATTTTTAAGTTAAGCTTAAATACTTTGAGGACCTGCTGTACATGTTTTAATGCTAATACATATGATTAAATGTTTTTAATATAATCGCTACAGTTAAATTTTTTGAAGGTTTTAAGAAAGAAAATAAACCAAGCCCTTCAATTTATATTAAATCTGTTTACATTAGAAAACCAGGTATTCATTTATTGTTATTTTTCTTAGTTTCTCCAAGATTCCTTTGAAAATAAGCACTGTTGTAAGCACATGGGTTTATCCAGGGAGACAGTTAGAAAACTAGTTTTAAACATATGGCAAAACAAATACATAAGAGTATTTGAAAATGCATTTTTCCAATCACAAATATTTTTGCCAATGCTTGGGAAAATACAAAAGAAATTTTTATAGCTCTCTGGTGGTGCTTTAAGACAAGAAAATATTTAAAATAATCTTTCTCCTCAGCACTTTATTTACAACCTTTATTCTTTTCTATAAAGGAAAATATTTTTATGAGACGGTAGCTTTTTACTGAAGAAATATCTTTTCTTATATATCACACTATTCAAATAAACCTACATTCTGATTTTTAGGTGCTCTTCAGCTCAGTTCAATTCAGTTTAGTCGCTCAGTTGTGTCCGACTCTTTGTGACACCATGAATCGCAGCACGCCAGGCCTCCCTGTCCATCACCAACTCCCAGAGTTCACTCAGACTCACGCCCATCGAGTCCATGATGCCATCCAGCCACCTCATCCTCTGTTGTCCCCTTCTCCTCCTGCCCCCAATCCCTCCCAGCATCAGAGTCTTTTCCAATGAGTCAACTTTTCTCATGAAGTGGCCAAAGTACTGGAGCTTCAGCTTTAGCATCATTCCTTCCAAAGAAATCCCAGGGCTGATCTCCTTCAGAATGGACTGGTTGGATCTCCTTGCAGTCCCAGGGACTCTCAAGGGTCTTCTCCACAGTTCACCACAGTTCAAAAGCATCAATTCTTTGGCGCTCAGCCCTCTTCACAGTCCAACTCTCACATCCATACATCACCACTGGAAAAACCATAGCCTTGACTAGACGGACCTTAGTCAGCAAAGTAATGTCTCTGCTTTTGAATATGCTATTTTTATCACTTTTCTTCCAAGGAGTAAGCATCTTTTAATTTCATGGCTGCAATCACCATCTGCAATGATTTTAGAGCTCCAAAAAATAGAATCTGACACTGTTTCCACTGTTTCCCCATCTATTTCCCATGAAGTGATGGGACCAGATGCCATGATCTTCATTTTCTGAATGTTGAGCTTTAAGCCAACATTTTCGCTTTCCTCTTTCACTTTCATCAAGAGGCTTTTTAGTTCCTCTTCACTTTCTGCCATAAGGTTGGTGTCATCTGCATATCTGAGGTTATTGATATTTCTCCTGGCAATCTTGAATCCAGCTTGTGCTTCTTCCAGTCCAGCGCTTCTCATGATGTACTCTGCATATAAGTTAAATAAGCAGGGTGACAATGTACAGCCTTGACGTACTCTTTTCCTATTTGGAACCGGTCTGTTGTTCCATGTCCAGTTCTAACTGTGGCTTCCTCACCTGCATACAGATTTCTCAAGAGGCAGGTCAGGTGGTCTGGTATTCCCATCTCTCTCAGAATCTTCCACAGTTTATTGTGATCCACACAGTCAAAGGCTTTGGCATAGTCAACAAAGCAGAAATAGATGTTTTTCTGGAACTCACTTGCTTTTTCCATGATCCAGCGGATGTTGGCAAGTTGATCTCTGGTTCCTCTGCCTTTTCTAAAATCAGCTTGAACATCAGGAAGTTCACGGTTCACCTATTGCTGAAGCCTGGCTTGGATAATTTTGAGCATTACTTTACTAGCATGTGAGATGAGTGCAACTGTGTGGTAGTCTGAGCATTCTTTGGCATTGCCTTTCTTTGGGATTGGAATGAAAACTGACCTTTTCCAGTCCTGTGGCCACTGCTGAGTTTTCCAAATTTGCTGGCATATTGAGTGCAGCACTTTCACAGCATCATCTTTCAGGATTTGAAATAGCTCAACTCGAATTCCATCACCTCCACTAGCTTTGTTCATAGTGATGCTTTCTAAGGCCCACTTGACTTCACATTCCAGGATGTCTGGCTCTAGATGAGTAGTCACACCATCGTGATTATCTGGGTCATGAATCTCTTTTTTGTACAGTTCTGTGTATTCTTGCCACCTCTTCTTAATATCTTCTGCTTCTGTTAGGTCCATACACTTTTTGTCCTTTATCGAGCCCATCTTTGCATGAAATGTTCCCTTGGTATCTCTAATTTTCTTGAAGAAATCTCTAGTCTTTCCCATTCTGTTCTTTTCTTCTATTTGTTTGCATTGATCTCTGAAGAAGGCTTTCTTATCTCTTCTTGCTATTCTCTGGAACTCTGCATTCAGATGCTTATATCTTTCCTTTTCTCCTTTGTTTTTCACCTCTCTTCTTTTCACAGCTATTTGTAAGGCCTCCCCAGACAGCCATTTTGCTTTTTTGCGTTTCTTTTCCATGGGAATGGTCTTGGTCCCTGTCTCCTTTACAATGTCACGAACCTCATTCCATAGTTCATCAGGCACTCTACCTATCAGATCTAGGCCCTTAAATCTATTTCTCACTTCCACTGTATAATCATAAGGGATTTGATGTAGATCATACCTGAATGTTCTAGTGTTTTTCCCCACTTTCTTCAATTTAAGTCTGAATTTGGCAATAAGGAGTTCATGATCTGAGCCACAGTCAGCTCCTGGTCTTGTTTTTGCTGACTGTATAGAGCTTCTCCATCTTTGGCTCCAAAGAATATAATCAATCTGATTTCGGTGTTGACCATCTGGTGATGTCCCTTTGTAGAGTCTTCTCTTGTGTTGTTGGAAGAGGGTGTTTGCTATGACCAGTGCATTTTCTTGGCAAAACTCTATTAGTCTTTGCCCTGCTTCATTCCACATTCCAAGGCCAAATTTGCCTGTTACTCCAGGTGTTTCTGGACTTCCTACTTTTGCATTCCAGTCCCCTATCATGAAAAGGATATCTTTTTTGGGTGTTAGTTCTAAAAGATCTTGTAGGTCTTCATAGAACCATTCAACTTCAGCTTCTTCAGCATTACTGGTTGGGGCATAGACTTGGATTACTGTGATATTGAATGGTCTGCCTTGGAAATGAACAGAGATCATTCTGTCGTTTTTGAGATTGCATCCAAGTACTGCATTTCAGACTCTTTTGCTGACCATTATGGCTACTCCATTTCTTCCGAGGGATTCCTTCCCACAGTAGTAGATATAATGGTCATCTGAGTTAAATTCACCCAATCCAGTCCGTTTTAGTTCCCTGATTCCTAGAATGTCGACATTCACTCTTGCCATCTTTTGTTTGACTACTTCCAATTTGCCTTGATTCATGGACCTGACATTCCAGGTTCCTATGCAATATTGCTCTTTACAGCATTGGACCTTGCTTGTATCACCAGTCACATCCACAGCTGGGTATTGTTTTTGCTTTGGCTCCATCCCTTCATTCTTTCTGGAGTTATTTCTCCACTGATCTCCAGTAGTGTGTTAGGTACCTACTGACCTGGGGAAGTTCCTCTTTCAGTATCCTATCATTTTGCCATTTCATACTCTTATGTGCTCTTAGTATCAAAGTAATCTTTATAATTTTCCTGGGAACTCTCGACAAAACACTTTTTTTTTTAATGGTAAGAGATGCTGGGGATTGAAAATAAAACACTTTATAATACAAAGATCTTTAAATATGTCATAGAATTGTGTTTTTACAAATTTCATATTGTCTTTTTCTGAACTGACAACTTCAGATCAAGTTTACAAGGAGCCCATGTGCTCACCACCACATTTTAGGATATAGAGAGATTTCTTTATAAATCTTTCAGAATCCTTGGTTTTAGAATTATGAATATAGATGATGTACTTCAAGACTGACCATTGGAGAATGAGGCTTCCTTGAAGCAAGGTAATAGAAGGTGGGCAAGAGTTAGATTAGAACAATGACATTCAATTTCTAACCCACATGACAGACCATAGGAGGTTTTGAAATTAAGTAAGGAGTCTATCAAACTCAAACTTTATTGAGAATAAAATGTCTTGCAAACATATATATTAACAATTCTCAGATTTGTGTAGATGCTCTTAAAAGTAGTAAAATGTCCTAGTGTTTCTGAACTCATGGTGATTCTTGTCATTATCTGCCCCCATCAGTTACTTTGAAGTGAAATGTGCATTTAGACCCTTACCAGACCCTCCTAGAGGAGGAATTGTTTTGGGTGAGGATAGAGATGTCCTGGCATACCCAGAAGTCTCTGTTTTAATTAAAGCAAATAGTCTCTACTAGATATTCTCCATTTATCAGTTAGAGTTGTCATCCTTTCCTTCTACAGAGCAACCTTGGTAATAGCTGCAGAAGTTGAGTTCTCAGTCAAGTTATAGATTGGTGGTTCAGCTCTACCCATGGATAAGCTTCCCTGATGGTGATTATCTATATCACTTAAATTCTAAATGGCCTTGCTCTAGTCTGTGTCATAAGCTCTAACAACCTGTTGGGATACCCAAACACTTCGGTTTGTGCTAATGCCTATGTTGATGTTTGCTTGAACTGTATTTGAGGACTGTTAAAGTCTACAGGCTTTCCTGGAAGAGTAAATCTGTGTTGTCAGCCATTACTGCTGGGGCAAGTTTCTTTGAATCTGTCCTGCTCTGAAAGATGGGTTTATTGCCATCCTTGATTTAATGTCCAGCCAAGCAAGTGCCATACAGTGTCATAAAAGTTCAAGAATAAACATCCAATGAAAATGTTATCTAAAGGGTAATATAGTTATCCACTTAGAAAAAGAAGGTCCTTTCCTTTCTGGAGAGCTCCAATTTGTCTTTTGTTTCATTTGTCCTCTGCTTTAATTGAACTAAGCATTCATCTTGAATATATTACACTGTAACAGGTTTTTTTTTTTTCCAGATGGAATATTAATGAATCAAATTGTTTAAATTTTCAGTAAACTATATTGGTAATCTGAAAACTAGGGCAAAGAAGACTTCTTATGCGGGAGTGAACACAGAAAGTTTTAAGGGCATCAATTTCCTTATTCTCAACTTTCATATGTATTTTTCCTTAAAAGTGATCTGCCTCAAGGAATCATGCCGATTTTCCTCTCCCACTTTCCCTTTCACAGTGTAAAAGTGAGGTGAACAGTTCAGCCATACTGAATTTTGCTATGTACATTGTGCCAGGGTGTAAAAATCTCTGACCGTGCCAAATACAGGAAAGGCCCAAAATATTGCTGTCAATGAAGCCTCATTTGAGCAAAGCACCATAAATCTATAGTAGAAATTTATATATCCTGGTTTTATACATATTTCTATGCATGGTGTTAGAAACAGTGGTTTGGCCCATGTTGGAATGTTCTGAATTTATATATAAATGTAGATGACTTTTTTGTTTAATGATAATTCCTTTCTCTCCCGTAGTTATAGGCAACAAAAGTATATTTCCTCGGAGGAGCAGTACAGTGAGAATATACAAAGAGAGTATCAGTAATGCATACCAAAGGTGACAGCACCTTATTTCATCCAGCCAGTGAATTCATTTTTTTTTCTTTTATTTTAAAAAAAACTTTTCTCCTCCAACGATCTTGTGCTTCAGCCTACTTTAGCCATTAACTTTCAGGATCATAGACTAGACCTTGTCATTTCCAGTAACTGCAATGTCTCCACAGTCTCCTACCACCATAGAAATTCACCCACCAGTAAATGTAACCAGATACCCTGCTTTCTCATCTGATAGTATCGATGGCTATCATGCTATTGTGGAAAACCAATTCTTCCACTTGGACATAGCTCCTATCCTCTGTCTCCCTACTCAAGACCTGAAACTATTAATAGCAATTTCACCCGTTTCCACATCATCAATTTTTCACACTCCACAAAAAATCTAATCATTATCCAAACAGATTAAGGCTTTTTTCCTTTCTTCAAAATATACACTTATAACTTCACTTACTCTGAAAACCATTATCCTTTTTTTTTTTTTTTTTGCTCTTGTTTCTAATAAAACTCCTCAAAAATTGTTTATACTCGCTTCCCCTGATTCCTCTTCTCCAATTCTCTCCTTAATCTATGAAGTGCCACAAAGTTAGGTGTCATTCAACATTATACCAAAAGCTTATTATAAAGTTCATTAATGGCTTTCACAGTTACTGAATCCAGTGATCAGTTCTGCTTCATTTTCCTTGATCTATCAGTAGGATTTAAAATAGTAGTTGGTTAATCTTTCTTCCTTAATATAAGTTTTCCTCTTGGCTAAATACAGTCTTCTTGTTCTCTCTCTCACTGCTCTCTCTTTTCCAGTCTCCTTTGTTTTCTCTTCTTCCTTCACTCCAACCTCTAAATGCTGGTCTGTCATGTGGTCCAGTCTCTGATCTTCAGCTGTTCTCAATACACACCCTTTGTGGTCTCATTCAACTTCATGGCCTTAAATAACATAGTCCATCATATTACCAAGGACTCTTGATTGTCCATTGCCATTCTCTCCTGAACTCCAGACATGCCTACAAATTTTATGTTGTACATATTTATTTATATCAAACTCTAAGCCATCCTCTACTCCTTCCTTTCTCTCATGTTGCACATTCAATGCATCTAGCGATCTCGTGACTGCCTTCTAACAAGTCCATGATCAGATCACTTCTCAGTAGCCTTTTCTGAGACACCATCATTTGCCACTTCAGTTGTTCAATAGCCTTCTTAGAAGTCTCCCCACTTCTACCTTTGCTGTTAGATAGTCTGTTCTCAACAAAGTAACCAGAATGATCCTTTAACATTTTTAAAATTTATTTATTTACGTTAATTGGAGGATAATCACTTCACAACACTCTAGTGGCCACCGCCACACATCAACACGTGATCCTTTAAAAATTTTTGTATCTTAATGAGATGATGGGTGTTCTCTAAATTTACTGTGATAACTACTTCATGATGTATGTAAGTCCAATTATTATGTAGTACACCTTAAATATATACAGAGCTGTATGTCAATTGTATCTCAGTAAAATAGGAAGAAACACTGTAGTTTAGGTCATGTTATTCCTGTCTTAAAACCCTCTAATGCCCTCTCCCATCATCTTAACCCAGAGCTAAAACCAAAGTCTTTATAAAGGCTGCAAAGTCCCTTCAGGATCTGGCCTCCAATTGCTTGAATTCCTCTACCACTATCTTTGCTCTCACTCCTTACCATATTCCAGAAACACTGGCACCCTTGAACCTGCCCAGAAAGCTCCTATATTAGGGTCTACGCATAAGCTGTTTCCTTTGTCTAGAATGATTTCCCCCTCTTTTAGTGCATTGTTCAAATCTTATTAATATTACCAGCTTCCTAATGTTTTCCTTTACTTTTGTGTTCCTGGCCTCCATTTTTCTGTTTTTTGCATGACACACATCACCTTCATATGTACTATTTAATTTTGTTGTTATGTTTACTCTCTGTTTCTAAACTGTCAGCTCCTTTGAAGGCAGGATCTTGGGTTCTTGTTTACTGATGGATTGTAAAAACATAGAACACCTGTCTATAGAACCTGCTCAAAAAATATTTGTTGAATAAATAAATAGAAATCCTTTAGGGGATGTGCAAGCAAACAACTTTTAAAACCATTGCTATGAATGATTTTCTATTTCATAATAGAGCTATAAGTTCAAATGAGACATGTCTGAATGAGAAACTTGTAACCTCAAATTATGATTTCATGTTTTAATAAGTCAACAGTGTTAAGTTTGAAAACTGTTTTAAGTCATTTTGTGAAATGTAGGTCTGAATGAACTAAGAGACACAGACTATTTTTCAACTCAGAGCAATGAGAAACTGTTACCTAATTCATGATCACCTTAAAACAGAACATTCTCTGTAAGTCTGCCTTTGGAATAGAACAGAGAACTTCCATGGAAAGTCTCATATTCTGTGGTAACATGTTTTTTAAAGACAAAATTAAGAATTGATTTATTGCCTTGATTTTAAAATACCTGTCTGTAGTATTCTTTTATTATTTGTAAATTCTGTCAATAAGAGCCAATGCAGCGCCTGTCTTTCTAAAAAAGAAAGAGGTTCTTTAGAAATTATAAAGTTAAGAGATTTTTGCTTCTTCTTTCCAAATGCTCCTTAGAAACTGTAAGTTTAAAAAGTTCAACATTCCTTCCCTCCAACGAGCTAAATCTAATCATTGAAAAATCAACTGGCAAACACCTTAGGAACAAAAGAATAATAAGAGGCACGATTTTGTGAAAAAAATAGCCTGCGGGACCAGTCTAACTCTTTTGCAGGCAAGGATGACAGAACTAGTTAGAATAGGTATAATTTATCTTGACTTGAATAGGATCACTGAGGGAATGGAAATTATGACCCCAGAAAAATACAATCTGGCGTGAATGTCAACTCCTTTCAGTGATTTTTCTAGTCAGATTATAAATGTGTTTTCTGCACGTACTGCTTTTCGTGGTTATGGTAAGAATTTTGTTGACAACAGCTTGTAGCCGCGGTTTGGTGGCACACAGCAGGAGTGAGATGCTCCAACAAAACCCTGCACGACAGGCCAGCATCACCAAAGCCAAATGGCTAAAGCTCACAGTGGGCCATTTCAGATCTGTCTACAGAAGGCAAAGAAAATCATGCTTGAGGAGCAAACTCAGTGCAGCTGTGATGCAGATAACCCCCTAAATGGAATGTGTGCATGTGTTGCTCCCGAAGATTGCCTAACTATTATTTTTGTCTGATGGAAATATTTTCCTAGGGAAAATAAGAATAGTCCTCAAAGCTACTACTAACCTAGAAGCTAGATATTTTATAGTATTTATGTCAAATCTAGTTGTTGTTTTTTCATATTTTATTTGATGATCACCTTTTTAATGAAATATAGAGCATATATGTAAAATCATCAATAATTTCAATTAGAATAATAAGATATTTGCCATGAAAATAAGATATTTTGTCCTAACCAGAAAAAATGGAATTCCGTTTAAAGATTCATATTCATAAAGTGACCCAAATACAGAAGAAGAAAAAATACACTATATTTAAGAATGTATGGCATAGATAAAAAGAAGATAGTAATCATAGAGAACACAGTGACTAATGATATATTAGAATTGCATATTATTTTTAAGTGGATACAGGATCTTAAGGGCTTAGTTGTAACAGAGAAAAGACATTGCTCCCAACCTCTGGCACATATATTAAAGTGTCTCGTACACATGAAAAACTTTGAATTCACAGACGTGAATTAAAATGATTAAAGATCTGCCAACAGGTGATATGAGGACAGATTAAATGAATGGAATCATTTTGCAGTAGAAGGGAAGACTGTGGAATGACCTCAGCCCTCTAATTTATAAAGGAATATTATGCAGATGGTGAACAGCTGTTATCCATCTCACTGAGGGCTGAATCAGAGGAAATGGGTCTAAATTTTGGCTTGTGGGATTTAGGTTAAACATGAAGAATAGTTTCCTGACTGCAAAGGCTGTAAAGTACTGAACAAATTCCTGAGAGGCATTATAGAGTCTCCTTCCTTGGATATCTCTTAAGAATGTGAAGTGTTTTGCCATCTTCCTGCAGTGAGTGCAGTGAGAGTCAGCAGAGAATGTTAAAGAACTCAAAATCCTTTATGAGTTAATACAATTAGATGTATGTTTCCACCCAAGCAGATATCCATGTGTTTTTGTTGCAGGGGGAAGTTTTATTTTTGTTTTGTTTTGCTTTTTGAGAAGTAATGTCTTAGTAGTTGAGAATTTTACTCACACCAGTACATTTTTCTTGTTTCCCTCTACTTCATTTAAAATATATGTGGCTCCTTTTCACTGATGTCGAAAAACAATTCAGCCTTTTAAGACCTTCTAGACAATTAAATACTGCCTTATTCATCACTCAAAAGGAGATATTATAAGATCTGACAGTTTTTACCCCAATATTTTTATCACCCTATAGCCAGAGCACTATTTCAAGGAGACCCTAGATCAGTTTATTTTCAGATAGTAAATCTATTGGTTTGGCAAAAAAAACGTTGAAAATCCCAAATGAACTTTTTGGCTAATCCAATATTTCAACTGCCAACCAAACAGGATTGAAAGTGACCACAGTATTCTAAGAACAATGGTGTTTTATCTTCATTTTGCATGTATTTAAGCCTTTATTTTTCATTCAAAAGAAAAAATAAAAACAGTTTTATGTCCCTGGCATAAGAACTTAGCTCTGACCATCTGCTCTTATATGAGTAAATCAGACAAGGTAAGCATGTGCCTTATTGTTCATGTATGTATACACAGAGAAAATTAAACATGTAATGTCCAATTCCAAATTTCCTAATGAGACAATATACATTGGCTATAGTTGTCACTGTTTTTACAAATTAGTTTTTATATAATTTATGCCTGGTAGGCTGCAGTCCATGGGGTCGCGAAGAGTTGGACACGACTGAGCAACTTCACTTTCACTTTTCACTTTCATGCATTGGAGAAGGAAATGGCAACCCACTCCAGTGTTCTTGCCTAGAGAATCCCAGGGATGGGGGAGCCTGGTGGGCTGCTGTCTATGGGGTCTCACAGAGTCGGACACGACTGAAGCGACTTAGCAGCAGCAGCAGCAGCAGCAGCATGCCATTAATGACGGACAATTTTTGCCTCTGTAAAAATCTCATGTTTAATATTGGCTATTAGAACTTTCCATACCTATTACCTTATTAATGTCTTTGAGAACCTAGTAAGTTCCTATTTTATTAAGTGTACTCCAAGTAAGTCAAATAAATCACCCAAAGTCACATGGTTGGTAATTGGAGAAGTCAGAACTACATCTCAGAAACTCTGAATTTACCTGGAAGTCCTTGTCTCAGAGAATATATTCTCTACCCATTAAATTTTACAAAACTTACGCTACTTCTTTCTTCCTCTTCCCTCCTTTTCCTTGCCTCTCTTTCCAATCAGAAGACCATAGTATCAATTCTGTCATAACCCCACCAAAGATACCCGAGTTTAATTGCTAGGAAAGACTTTTTATATGCAGGATATTTTACAACATAACAGGATTTTTACAACATAACTTAATATTCAAAAGTGCCCATGCCATGAAAGTCGAGGAAAAATCAGGGGTAGCTCCAGATTAAATTTTATTATTTATTTGGCTGTGCTGGGTCTTCATTGTTGTGCACAGGTTTTTGCTAGTTGCGGCTCATGGGCTCTAAAATACAGGCTTACTATCTGTACCTAACAGGCTTAGTTGCCCTGAGGTGAGTGGAATCTTCCCAGACCCAGGGATTGAACCCATGTCTCTTGCATTGGCAAGTGGATTCTTAACCACTAGACCAGCAGGGAAGTCCCCAGATTGAAAGAAACTAGAGAGATACAACAACCAATATAATGTACAATTCTGGGCTGCATGTTTTGCTATTAATGACATTATTAAGTTAAAGTGTTTAGATATCTGAAGGGAGAAAGAGGTTCTTTGTGAATATAGATATACCACTAGCGCTCAATTATATTTCCTCAGAGATATCTAAATGCCTCTGTTATATGTCACAAGTGGGAGTCAGAATTTAATACAATGTGTATAATATCTATTCTTTTCATGAAAGTTTATATAGTTAATGGCCTTGGGAGATAGAAGTAGGGTTTCTTCTGGAGCAAAGAAGAAGGCATGTTTTCTGCTCATTAAAAAAGATTCAGGTTGTTTTCCTGAAACACAACCCATTGCATATGCAGGTGTCATCTGACCCTCTTTGACTAGTCCTGTAAAAATTGAGGCTCGGGGACCAGCACAGAACCTGGTAATTCTCTGGCTACCGTTCCAGACGTGAACAATAAACTGTGCTTCATCTCTGATCCAGCGTCTGTGTCTTCTACCAGCATGAAACTGTTAGGTTAACTTGCAAAGTAGGGAAAATCTCATACCCTTTGCAGCTTTTTAACCTCCTCTTCACCTGTATGAGCTGATTTGTTGTTAACCACTATCAACCATGCCACACAAAACAACAGAGGGGAGGAAGAAAGGGAAAAATGTAATTGGTTATGTATACACACAATATGAACATGATAAGACAAGATGAAATATGGATGACTACTACAACTTCCCATTTCTGCAACTGACCAATGGACAAAACTTATAAGGTTTTTCCCAATATTCATTTTACATCCTTCTTTCCCTTGGTTGCACTCAGTTGGTCTAAGTTCTTTATTAATCAAATGTGATGACTCAATAATATATTGTGGTCTATTTATACAATGGAATACATGCCTCAAAATTCATGAACCTCACAGATATAAATGTTAATAATAAAGGAAGTCACAGAAGAATGAATATAGTATGGTATCATTTATACCAAACTAAGCATTATATTTTTACTACTGTACAGCACATAGAACTCCGCTCAGCGTTATGTGGTAGCCTGCATGGCAGGCTAGTTTGGGGGAGAATACATACATGTATACGATATGGCTGAGTCCCCTTGCTGTTCACCTGAAACTGTCACAACATTGTTAATTGACTATACCCCAATACAAAATAAAAAGTTAAAAAAATATTTTAGGGGTAGTGTATATGAAGCAAAACTCTAGTGACAAGAAAGGAATTGACAAAAATTATAAACATGCAAATCAGAATGTCATGACCTTTGGCAAAATGGAACCTTCACATAAGCTTCACGAGCCAGATAATGTTCTATTTGGTGGGATAGGTGGCATGCATAGATATTAATTTTATAGTATATGTATCTGTTGGACACGTGAGTAATATTCAAAGCCTTTCTTTCTGCCCCTAGCTACAGAAAATCAAGGTAAACCAATAGCTTCTTTTACTGTTCTTGCCATTTTCTTCCCCTCTTCTCTCTTTGACTACATTAATAAATACATAAAATTAAATTTAAAAATAATACAGTGGCTTCCCTGGTGGCCCAGTGGTTAAGAATCTGCCTCTCAATGCAAGGAACATTGGTTTGATCCCTGGTACAGGAAGATCCTGCCTGCCACAGAGCCGCTGAGCCCATGTTCCACAACTACTGAGACCAAGCCCTGGAGCCCACAGGCTGCCACTACTGAGCCCACCAGGCTGTAACTACTGAGGTCCACACACCTAGAGCCTGTGCTCCATAACAAGAGAAACCACCGCAATAAGCCTGCACACCAGTTGTGGAGAGAGCAGCCCCCACTAGCGGCAACAAAAACCCAATGCAGCCAATAAATACATAATTCTTTTTTTTTAAGCAACAAGTCCAAGCCAACTTCTCAATATAGATCTGGAGCACATTTGTTATCTCCTTGAAAGAACTGTTGATCTATTTCAATGTTTTACTTGTTTGTCCCTTCATGGGTAACTTCTTCACCAGGTAGTAAACAGCTTTCAGATGATAACTATTAATGTATAAATAGAATAAGTAGAAACGACAGGAAGCTATCTTGGGGTAACCATTAAAATATAAATAGAATAAGTAGTGATGACAGGAACTTGGGTCCAAATCCTAGATTGTCCTCTCACAGTTTGTATTTTTGTTTCCTTTTTCCTTTTTTTGACACAGAGCCACCTGCTGGCGGTAGGGTGCTAGTTAACCCTGAACTATATGACAATGCACTTGGATTCCAGCGCGCAGGAAAAGGAAAGTTGATGAGGCTTTACCTCAAACAGTTCTATAAATTGTACCAATATTAAGACTGTTAATGATACTGAAATTGGTAATATTAAAATGCGCCATGTATTTGAGGAAAGGGTATTTTTTAAGCTGAGAAAGATGAGATCAAATTGAAATGTTGATGAGAAAACCTCATTAAGAGTCGTGGTTGAAGACACAGGTGAAGAGGGAGAATCCGTTCTGTAAGGTTCTTTTATTTAAAAATTATTTTTTATTTTGGCTGCACTGGGTCTTTGCTGCTGCAGCCTTTCTCTAGTTGTGGACAGCAGGGGCTACTCTAGCTTGGTGCTCAGGCTTCTCATTGCAGGGGCTTCCCTTGCTATGGAGCACAGGCTCTAAGCGCATAGGATTCAGTAGTTGTGGCACAGGGGTTTAGTTGCACCACAGTGAAAGGCTGTTGCTGAACCACAAAAAGACGCCTGGATTCTTGGCCTCTAGGAGAGAAGAATTCAATTCGGGGCCAGAGACGAGGCTTGATCGCTCAGAGCTTTTGTGTAATAAAGTTTTATTAAAGTATAAAGGAGATAGAGAAAGCTTCTGACATAGGCATCAGAAGGAGGCAGAAAGAGTGCCCCTCTGCTAGTGTTAGCCATGGAGTTATATACTCTCTGATTAGTTATCCTTCTTTCTTTTCTTTGAAGTCGCTCAGTCGTGTCCGACTCTTTGCGACCCCGTGGACTGTAGCCCACCAGACTCCTCAATCCATGGGATTCTCCAGGCAAGAGTACTGGAGTGGGTTGCCATTTCCTTCCCCAGGGGATCTTCCCGACCCACGGATCGAACCCAGGTCTCCCGCATTGCAGGCAGACACTTTAACCTCTGAGCCACCCTATTACAGTGAATCAAAAGAATGTCTGGAGGTTGTAAAGACCTCACTAGACCTAGTCCCATAATTTACATTTTAAGATAACAGGATTTTGCCAGAAGGTTTTTTCCAAAGACTGTCCTCAAGCAGGATACATTGTTGTTATATAATCCTAAGGAATGTAGAGGGAAAAAAATTTTGTCCTTTCTTCCTCCTTGAGAATTCCAGACCCCTCTCTCCTTGGGGACCCCTGGACTTCTTATCAATCTGCCTAGGAATTGTCTCTCTCAACAGCATGTGGAATCTTCCCAAACCAGGGATCAAACCCATGTCACCTGCATTCCTATCCACTGTACCACCAGGAGAGTCCCTGTAAGGTGTTTGAAAGGCAAGAAAAGACAGATTCTTGGACACAGATGGGAAAATGGCCAAGAGGAGAGAAAAAAGTCTCCTTAGATGCACCAGGAAAAATGCAGACAGGGAGAGGGGCAAGAGTTGTGCAGTAACAGGGAGTTGACTGCTTTCATACTAGGAGGTGAAAGGGAAGATGGGATAATAGCCATTTAGGAGACTGAGAAATGTGAAATAGTTAAGCAAACATGAAAGCAAGTTGCTTAGAGAAACACGCTAGGATTTCTGGGCCATTCTGAGAGCCCAGTTGAAGTTGGTGATCATAAATTTCTGGTGGTACTATTTCCACCCCCCCCCCCTACAATTGTTCTGTTTTACAGATAAATATATGGAAAAAGTAAAGAGTTGGATCACACCAGTAGGATTTTTTTGCCAGGCAGAAGAGATAAGACAGTTTATGGCATTGGCAAAATAGATAATTCTTAAAATTATCAACCATGGAAAGTAAACTGAATGGGAAGAAAATGAAGCCTGGAGGGACTGGTCTCTTATTGGAGAGTCCAAAGACATCAAGGAATTGCCAAGGCGGAAGTAATTTAAGAAGAAAGTCAGAAATATGAGAGATGGGGTTGTGGTTGCTCAAAATCTAAGTCAGTGATTTGGAATATCAACGCTTTTGTTGATTAAAAGATTCAGTGTGACCGTGGGAAGAGGTACTTGAGATGGAGTAGAAGAGGCCATAGAGATGAGGAGGGTAAGGAAATGAAAGGCGAGAGTATTGAAAGAACACTGACTATTAAAGCCACCTACAATGATGGCAGGAACTGGAGCCGAGAAAAGAATGTGAGTCTGATGCCAAAGTGTTTGATGAACAATGGAGAATGGTCAAGAGACAGATAACAGTGACAAAACAATCAGGTCATAAAGGCTAAGTGTGTATGCCTCAAAGGAGTAGGGTTACTGTGAGACAGGGGGTGGATAATGATCTTGAAGATGTAATGAGAAGACAGGACTCAAATCTTGCCTCAGTAAAGTTTATAAGGACTGGAAGAATCACACCCGCTGCTCCACTGGGCTGCTAGGGAACACTGGAGTTACAATAAGTCAGGTGGAGACAATGCTTGGAGAAAAAGGGTCTGTGCTAATGACAGAGCAGCAGTTTCAGGGCTGTGTAATAGCAGAGGTAGGAGATGACGATGGAATGAAGGGCAAATAACTTACCGTCAATCGTCTGCTTAGAGTTCTCATCTTTCCTGAAGGAGTTTCTCAGATTGTAGAACTAAATTGAGACTGTTTCTATTAAACATTTGCTGTTACTGAAATAAGAATGTATTGCTCTCTAGACACTAGTTAGTTCATATGAAACACAGAAGTCCAGCAAGTTTAGACTACAGTTTCCTTATTTGTAAAATGGACATAATTATTATCCCACAGATTAGTCATCACATAACAGAATATAATGCCTTCCTTGGTGGCTCAGTGTGTAAAGAGACCACTTGCAATGAAGGAGATGCAGGTTTGATCCCTGGGTTGGGAAGATCCTCTGGAGAAGGAAATGGCAACCTGCTCCAGTATTCTTACCTAGGAAATCCATGGACAGAAGAGCCTGGGCTACAGTCAATGGAGTCACAAGAATCGGACATGACTTAGTAACTGAACCACCGCCACCATACATACCCACAAATATAGTATCATTTAAAATAATTGTTCAGTTGCTAAGTTGTGTCCAATTCTTTGTGACCCCATGGACAACAGCATGCCAGGCTTTCCTGCACTACACTACCTTCTGGAGTTTGCTCAAGTTCATGTCCACTGATTTGGTGATGCTAGTCAACCATCTCATCCTCTGCCCCCTACTCCTTTTGCCTTCAATCTTTCCCAGCATCAAGGTCTTTTCCAGTGAGTCAGCTCTTCACATCCGGTGGCCAAAGTACTGGATTCAGCCTCAGCCTCAGTCCTTCCAATGAATATTCAGGATTGATTTTCTTTAGGATGGACTGGTTAGATCTCCTTGTAGTCCAAGGGACTCTCAAGAGTCTTCTCCAGCACCACAGTTCGAAAGCCTCAATTCTTTGGCCCTGAGCCTTCTTATTTTTTTTTTTTTTAATTTTCATACTGTATTGGTTTTGCCATACATTGACATGAATCCACCACAGGTGTACATGAGTTCCCAACCCTGAACCCTCCTCCCACCTCCCTCCCCATATCATCTCTCTGGGTCATGCCAGTGCACCAGCCCCAAGCATCCTGTATCCTGTATCGAACCTAGACTAGCGATTCATTTCTTACATGATAGTATACATGTTTCAATGCCATTCTCCCAAATCATCCCACCCTCTCCCTCTCCCACAGAGTCCAAAAGTCTGTTCTTTACATCTGTGTCTTTTTTGGTGTCTTGCATACAGGGTTATCATTACCATCTTTCTAAATTCCATATATATGTGTTAGTATACTGTATTGGTGTTTTTCTTTCTGGCTTACCTCACTCTGTATAATCGGGTCCAGTTTCATCCACCTCATCAGAACTGATTCAAATGTATTCTTTTTAATGGCTGAGTAATACTCCACTGTGTATATGTACCACAGCTTTCTTATCCATTCATCTGCTGATGGACATCTAGATTGCCTCTAGGTCCTGGCTAGGCTATTGTAAACACTGCTGCGATGAACATTGGGGTATACGTATCCCTTTCAATCCTGGTTTCCTCAGTGTTGGGTCATAAGGCAGTTCAATTTCCAGTTTTTTAAGGAATCTCCACACTGTTCTCCATCGTGGCTGTACTAGTTTGCATTCCCACCAACAGTGTAAGAGGGTTCCCTTTTCTCCACACCCTCTCCAGCATTTATTGCTTGTAGACTTTTGGATCACAGCCATTCTGACTGACGTGAAATGGTACCTCATTGTGGTCTTGATTTGCATTTCTCTGATAATGAGTAATGTTGAGCATCTTTTCATGTGTTTGTTAGCCATCCGTATGTCTTCTTTGGAGAAATGTCTATTTAGTTGGCCCTCAGCCTTCTTCATGGTCCAATTCTCCCATCCATACATGACCACTGGAGAACTACATCTTTGACTGTAAAGACCTCTTTTGGCAAAGTGATATCTTTGCTTTTCAGTATGCTATCTGGGTTTGTCATAGCTTTCCTTCCAAGAACCATCTTCTACTTTCATGACTGCAGTCACCGTCTGCACTAATTTTGGAGCCCAAGAAAAGAAACTCTTGTCACTGCTTCTACCTTTTCCTCTTCTATTTGCCATGAAATGAGGGGACTGGATGCCATGATCTTAGTTTTTTAAATTTCGAAAGCCAGCTTTTTCACTCTCCTCTTTCACTTTGCAAAATAAATTAACATTTTTCAAAAATAATGCATAAAAAGAATATAAAATGAAAAAACTCAAGGCAAGAAAAAGTAGGATAGTGAGATGAAGGCAAGGATGAAGCTAATTACTGGAAATCTTAAGTTCTTACTCAAATGCTGGAGTTGTTCATCTACAAAATTCCTTGATCTTCTAGGAGTAAATATGATGAATTCAAAATTCAGTGTCCATGAAATTTGAATATTCTGGTTGATTAGGTCAAGTACAACGTTTCCTAGCACTGGGGATTCAAATGTCTCTCACAAGATCTTCTTAAATAGAATATTCATGTAGTTAGAACTTTAAACAATATCCTATCAATCAATGTCATGACAGGAAAACTTTGTATATGATGTTACCATCACATAAGAATTGATTACTAGAAATTAAGTTGCTCCCACAATATAAAGAGAAATACTTTGTTATGGAACTCAAGCCTTTAGATTAGCTTTCTTCAGTTATGAGGAAATGATTTTTAGCTTTTTTTATAAAAATAGATTTTTAACTTTGAGAAGGAAAGAAATATATGTAAAAGAATTGAGGAGGTAGATTAAAGGAGTGAGAAGGCTACAACGCAGTTAAACAATCTCTCATATGGGATTTAAACTTTTCAAAAAACTCATTATTATTTAAAACTAGGAAGTATCCTTCTGAAATTGCATTACATATATAATCTTGTTTAGTCCCCACTAGTGAATGCCTATAGGGATCACACGAATATTACCTGCTGTTGATTCTCTGTCTCTGCTTTCCTGCACATTTTGCAGACTGTTAGCCTGAACAGAAATTTTAACACCCCAGAACTGGCTTGCTTGCAATACTAGATCTCTTTTCCCAGTACCATTTACTTAATCAGGTTCCTCTGATGCTCAGTTCAGCACACGCTAATCTGCCTCTTCCTGATGTAGTAAAAGACCAGCTTCTGAAGTAAGAGAGCAGGGAAATTGTATGGTACATTCTTGTATGTGTTGTGTATTGTGTGTGCATGTGTCTACACTGTAGAATGCTGTCTAGCTCATAGGAAGGAGGAGTTCAATATAGTAAATAATTGAATTTTAATCTTTAAAGAAATGGAACTGGTTGAAGACATTTTATTCCTGGTTTAGGAAAACACCTGCATAAATATCTTTGCTGTTTTCTAATTACACAAAATTATTGTGTATGAAAATCTAATTTTCACCTAGTTGTGCTCACTTATGGCTAACCAGAAAATCTTAGAAGCATATATAGAAATAGTACAATTGATTTATAGAAATGCTGCCTTAGATTGTTACTGGAAAAAAAACTTATTTGAGAATCAGAAGATTTGGGTTCTAATGAAAGTTCATCTTAATATTTCTGAATCTGTCTCCTTATCTATAAAATAGAACTTATACTGATTACTTTTGTCAATAGAATTGTTGTAAAAATCAAAACACAAAAATAATTTGCAAGTTCTGGTATGAAGCCTAAATAAAAGGCATAAGGAAAAGCAATGCTAATAATGCATTTTCTAAAGCACTTGTCTTTAGGACATTAAAATTTACTTCACTAGTAGAAAAAAGATGAAACAAATTCATTGTAATTAGTTACAAAATAGAATGAAGAAATCAAGAAAATATAAACATTTAAAAATACTAGAAATTGTTTCAGTTCTCTATCCATTTATATCTGTCTAGCTACTTAGGACTTACATTCATTCAACAAATATTTATGGAATAGTTACTATTTGAAACTCCAGGGATTTGTAGTTTGAAGTTTGCCCCTCATACCTACAAACAAAAGTTTTATAGAGACATAGTTAAAGAAACATATTACAACCATTGGCTGCATGGGGTCCAAAGCTTAATCTTCATAAAACCAACAAATGCCTTTCTTCAATGCATTACATTAGCTTTTCACTCCTGTAGTTTGTGGTTAGTAACAAGAGAAGTATGAATCAATATCAGACTCCTGAATTACAGCTTTTGGATCGTGTTGTGATCCTTATAGTTAGCATCACTTGGCATTTCTTCAGTGTTATGAGTTCCAGTTATATTTATTATAAAGGTTTATGAAAGTCTTCCATTCTTAAACTTATGTTTAAAAATTCCTTTCTGATGTCTGAATATCCAAGTATTATCTGTATGTTAGCTAAGATTTAGTCTGGAAAACAGCGATTTTATTTTGAATAACAATGGATAATAAATTTATTCTCTTTTCCAAAATGTTATATAGGTTCATGCTTTGAAGAAAGATTTTTGGTATTAAAAACAGTAAGGAGATTGGCATTACCATTTAAAACCTACAGTTTCCCTTTTGGGTTTAAGCTACATTTGGAGAGAAGAAACTATAAAATAGAAAATCGTTGAGGTTTTGCTATAGTTATTCAGTTGCTAAGTCATGTCTGACTCTTTGTGACCCCATGAACTGCACCATGCCAGGCTTCCCTGTACTTCACTATCTCCTGGAGTTTGCTCAAACTTATATTCATTGAGTCAGTGATGCCATCCAACCATCTTATCCATTGTCACCCCCTTCTCCTGCCCTCAGTCTTTTCCATAATCAGGGTCTTTTCCAGTGAGTACGCTCTTTGTATTGGGTGGCCAAAATATTGGAGCTTCAGCTTTACCATCAGTCCATCCAATGAATATTCAGGATTGAGGTTTAGTTATATCATATTACTGGAAAAACATGAAACATATAAGTCTAACTTTGGGCATATTATACTCTATTTTCATAAACAGTATTATTTTTATTGTTTAAATAATCTCAATGATCCATTGTATATATATATACATAAACACACACATATATATATAAGTAATAGGGTTCTAGTTAACAGCATTCACATTTTCATATTCCACAGTAACAAAATAGCTGAATGGTTTTGACTAAATACACTTCTACTGAATATAAAAATAGATATAAAGTTTAATTTGTATTTCTCTGTCATTTGAAACAAAATCTGTTATGAAAATATTCAAGCAGCTATGTTTTCTATGACCATAAAGATGGAGCTAGCATCTGCTGATCCTTACCTGGTATACCCAATATTACATGTAACATTTTGGATAGAAGACATAGAAATAACATTTTCTTATATTCCAGGTACTAACTTTTCCCTTTAATGAACACCCACTCCAGTACTCTTGCCTGGAAAATTCCATGTCTGGAGGAGCCTGGTGGGCTACAGTCCATGGGATCGCAAAGAGTCAGACATGACTGAGCAACTTCGCTTTTCTTGCTCCTAAAAGACACGCTTGATCAGGAGATGTGCTGACTTAGCTGTCTCTGGTCTACATCTTGCTATTTGTCTTACAGTTTTGGTGACCCTTCCCAGTCTTCTAGTTTAATGTTGGCAATGGACACAATTATTCTTTTGATTACATCAGGGCCTTTATAAGGAACGTTGCTGCTGCTGCTTAGACACTTCAGTCATGTCCAACTCTGTGCAACCCTATGGACTGCAGCCAGCCAGGCTCCTCTGTCCATGGGATTCTCTAGGCAAGAATACTGGAGTGGGTCACCATGCCCTCTTCCAGAGGATCTTCCTGACCCAGGGATCGAACCCAGGTCTCCTGCATTGCAGGCAGATTCTTTACCATTGAGCCACCAGGGAAGCTCTCATAAGGATATTCTGCATCTAATCTATCATTCTCTTGGAACCAAAGAAGATACAGTTGTTTTAAATATGCGTTTAAGAAGAGTTATTTTTTTCAAGACACTGATTATATTTCTCTTTTGGGTGTTTTCTACTAAATAAAATCATGAGTATGCCTTATACTTTCAAAACAAGTGTTGCATTTCTATAAAGTAGAATTAAATAAAACTTTACATGTAAATTGAACTAATATATTTTTCTAATTATCCCTATTAATGGCTTGGCTTGTCCCTCAAAATATAAAGCTTTTGCAGAAAATCTAATCAAAAAGAAGTGGCAGTAAAAATTTTGAAAAGATTTATTAAAATAGCAATAAGATGATACAGACTCTACTTAGTGAGTACTTTGTATAGAATTAGATGAGCATAAGTAAGAAACTAGAAAGGCTGCACATTTGCTTCATTATGCTAAAGTGATTGGAAATTTTATTTCTTGCTTCTCTATAGGAAAAGTAATTTATTATTTTCCACATATTTACATTTCAAAAAGTGGAAATTATGTATCACTAGAATATAATTGGCTTTATCCTGCATAAGATATCAAACCCATAGGAGTGGGCAATATGTATTCTTTACTTGCCAGTACATGCTTGTCTATGACATATTCAAGAAATATTTGTTATATGAATGAATGAAAAACAATCCAGAGACCAACTTGACCTTTTAAAGATTTATATAATTGAGATGAATAGAACACATATTCTTTAATTTATAGGATGGCATTCTAAGCCCTGAAGAATGTAAACAGATTTAGAGGATAATAGAGAACCTCTTTCTTCTTAAGTAATATAAAATATTAAAACTGAACAATTAATGATTCAGGCTGCAAGGAGGAAAAAAATTCCCTGAATAACAGATACAAGGATGTGCTAATTTTCATTTTTGTTGTTGTTGTTGTTTAGTCGCTAAGTCATGTCTGACTCTTTTGCAGCCTCATGGACTGTAACCTGCCAGTCTCCTCTGTCCGTGGGATTTCCCACAAAGAGTACTGGAGTGGGTTGCTGTTTCCCGCTCCAGGGGTCTTCCGGACTCGGGGATAATCCACGTCTCCTGCATTGGCAAGCGGATTCTTTACCACTGAGCCACCAGGGAAGCCCCAATTTTCATTTATTTAAAGGTTTGCAATTATTTAGAAGTTTCTATTTAGTAAGTAAGAGAAGATAATTTGCCTTTGCCAGTTTCTAAGAATATATATGATTGGTTAGTCGAAAGTGATAAGCAAGGAGAAGAGAAGTTAGTGAAGAGCCCACTCCTCAGTCATTAAGTTTATATACAAGCCTAGAACTTAAGACTTTCACTTAAACCCTAACTGACATAAGCCCCATCTGTCATTTCTGGTCGTTGTCTCTGTTCTGTTCTATAAATAGGAAGAAACTAGGACATACCTCATCACTTCCAACCAGTGACAGGATGGAGTGCTAAGCAATGGAGCTAAACCAGGGGTAGTTAAGTATGTGGTATCTGGGCTCAGTCAGAAAAGGTAAAATGTATTTTTAAATAACAAGCATTATGACCCAATTATCTCATTTATACAAGGGGAACAAATCACAAAACCATATAAGAAGCTGGATTTTTGAGCATTTCAAGATAAATTGTTTTTCTCCTCTACTGCAATTCAAGTTATAGGATAAATATTTTTAAAATAAAAATGAGAAACTATTTTTTTTTCTTAAGAGAGCTTTACTCTTTGTTTAATGACTCTGATTTATTCTTTACATGCATTGGATTTGTCTATGTTAAAGAAATTCTCATGTCAGTAGGTCTTGATCATGATTTTGTTAACAGATACTAAGTAATGAATCCAGTACTTTTAGGGTCATTTACCTTTGCACTTAAGCATACTGTGTAGATGGAGAATGAACAAGGAGATTTTATCTTGGCTGTGGACTTATCTTCCATCAGTAATGAAAAGTTAGAGCATACTTTCAAAAAAAATTCTATTTCAACCAGAGTTTTCCCTCTTTGATTCTTACTTAACCAATACTTTGGTTAACGGCCAATGTGTTTATCTCTTATTCCCAAAATTGTCAATTGCAGCAAAGCTCAACATTCCTATGTTTTAATTCAATGCTTCTATTTAAGAATATCTAGGAAAAAGGCCACTATTTTTAACTAAGTCCAATCCAGAAGCAGCATAAAATGAGTTTGACTTTTAAGCTATACTTCTTACTAAAATCAATAATTAGAAAAAAAATGTTTAAATCATTGCCTAAAATGCCTAAAGAAAATATTTACCCTCTTAAAGCATTTGGAACTAAGCATTTGGAGTTTAATTTCAGATTGTTTTGCTTGTTTTCATTTATATTTCAATAAAACAGTATCTTTAACAATTTGAAAATAAAGATTAAAGTTCCTCTTTTAAAAATTTCCCTTAAATAATAAATATATCAAATAAGTCTGCAGCATTCCAGAAGTTTTCCAGAAAATGAAGGTTTTTCTTATTTGTACATATACACAAGAGTAAAGAAGTCAAAGAATTTCAGATAAATTTTAACTGGGGTCATTGTGTTAAATTCCTAGGGATTCCATAGTTTAGTCTGCAGAGAAAAAGACTCTGAACATTTAGGAAATCAGTAAATGGTTTGAGTTTCAGTTCTGGATCACCTACCCAAAGGAAAAAAAAATTTTAGTATAATCTCTCCTCTTTTATCATTTATTAATTGCAAACAGCTCTTCACTGCAGTGAGACATACCCTTAGAGTGGAATGGTAGGAATATCTCTACACTACTTCTAGGAATAATATTGGAAAGCACTTGTTTTTAGAATCTACTGGTAAATTTTGTATTTGTTACAAGATCTGGTAAGCCTTAAAATCCCCAAGTTTATTTCTGGCCACTCAGTCTACAGCATTCATTGAACATGGCCTGCTGTTTCTTCTCCAATCCTTCATCACATACTAAAGAACAAATTCCTTAGGATAATGAATGATGACAGCAGAGTTGATAGAGTGACTGTCAGCTTATTCTTAGTGTCCAACAGACCTTCCATTTTAAACAATAGTGACTTACATCTTTTATAAGTAAAAATGTTTACTTGGTGAGCAGTAGCTCTTATCTCTTTTTTTCTTACTTTTTATTTTGAATAAAAATTCCAAACATATGAAAAGGTGTAAGAGTAGTATAATGAATCCCATTTTACCCTTCACCTAAGACTCACCAGATCCTTGGCAACTTGCCATACTCTGTTTTCTCTGTCTCTCTGTCTCATCCCCTTCTTGCTTCTCTCTACATATATACTTCTTAGTACCAGTAAATTTAGTACCAGTATTTTTACTGAATCATTCTCTTATATAACCATAGTGTAATTAAAAAATTGAGGACATTTTGCCTTGATAAATTGCTATCATCAAACATGTAATCCATATTGAGATATTGCCAATTGTCGCAGTAACATTCTTTATAGAAATTTTTTAAAAATCTAAGTTCCAATCCAAGATTACACTTCTCATGAATTTTGTATTTTAAAACATTTATCCTACCTAAAATTAGAAAATGCAAGTGATGTTGTTTGTAAGGATTGGTAATTTCATCCTTATGGTACCAACAAAACAATATTAAAATTATTAAGGGAAAATTTTAATCAAATTGTCTATGCAATATCAATTAGCTAAAATACTGAAGATTTCAGAAAAGACTTCATGGTTCTTGCTCTCAAATAATTCACAGTATAGATGCTGAAACAGATCTAATACTCAATTAAAAATTGACTGATAAAGAACTATTGTATCCAGCAGCTTTTGCTTCAACACAAGCTACCCTTAAAAGTAATGATTTAGGACAACAATCATTTTTTTTTCTTTAACTAGCAGTTCCGTGAGTTGGCAGTGCCTATTGGCCAGTTCTTCTGTTGGTTTTGCTTGGGTTCAATCACGCAGCTGCAACAGGTTGGTTGGGTTGATTAGGGGCTGGTGGCTCTAGGGCAGTCACACTCATATGTCTGGCAGTTGATACTGGCTTTCGGTTGGTACTGACCCTGAAACAGGGAGCAAGGATGACTGGGGCCACATGTCTCCACCAAGATAGCTTAAGCTCGCTCACATGGTTGGTTTTGGGATTCCAAAGAGCACCAAGAGAAGGCAAGCCCCAATGCACAACATTTTTCAAATCTTTTCTTTCATTGCCCTTGCTTACTGCCTCTTTGGCCAAATTATGTCAAATAAGTCCAGGGTTATTACATGACAGTCTCTCCAAGGCCATGGATACAAAGAGGCATGGATAAATCACGGTCATCCCTGCAAAATCTATCCCAAAAGTATAAAATTTGATTAGAGTGAAATTGGTGAACAATAGTTGGATCTCCTTGCAGTCCAAGGGACTCGCAAGAGTCTTCTCCAACACCACAGTTCAAAAGCATCAATTCTTCGGCACTCAGCCTTCTTCACAGTCCAACTCTCACATCCATACATGACTACTGGAAAAACCATAGCCTTGACTAGACGGACTTTAGCCGGCAAAGTAATGACTCTGCTTTTCAATATGCTATCTAGGTTGGTCATCACTTTTCTTCCAAGGAGTAAGCGTCTTTTAATTTCATGGCTGCAGTCACCATCTGCAGTGATTTTGGAGCCCAAAAAATAAAGTCTGACACTGTTTCCACTGTTTCCCCATCTATTTCCCATGAAGTGATGGGACCAGATGCCATGATCTTTGTTTTCTGAATGTTGAGCTTTAAGCCAACTTTTTCACTCTCCACTTTCACTTTCATCAAGAGGCTTTTTAGTTCCTCTTCACTTTCTGCCATAAGGGTGGTGTCATCTGCGTATCTGAGGTTATTGATATTTCTCCCGGCAATCTTCATTCCAGCTTGTATTTCTTCCAGTCCAGCGTTTGGGCAGGAGGAGAAGGGGACGACAGAGGATGAGATGGCTGGATGGCATCACTGACTCGATGGACGTGAGTCTGAGTGAACTCCGGGAGTTGGTGATGGACTGGAAGGCCGGACGTGCTGCGATTCACGGGGTCTCAAAGAGTCGGACACAGCTGAGCGACTGAACTGAACTGAACTTATGAACAATATTATGGAATAAGTATTATTTTGTAATTGCCTTATTATTTTAAATGTACTAAATGTCAGTCAAAATGTACCATAGGAATTATGATACAAAATTATTATGGTTAGAATAGTTTAAGAAGATGTCAAGGATAGAATGACTTGTAATGTCTCTCAAAGAATGGATAAGAATTCGATACATAGGGAGAAATTTATGGACAAAGGGTTTGGAGTGGGTAAATGAGAAATATAACAAAGCTGTAGAACTTACAAAGAACATGACATATTTGTCAGATAGTGAAGGAACAAACTTGAGTAGATGGCCCATCAGAAAAAATAGAAAATAAAACCTAGGTGAATTCAGCATATACTATGAATGGGAGCATTGAAAGCCATAATTTAGAATTGTTGTAGTTCCATAACATCAATAGTATTTTAAGAAGAAACGTTTAGTAACAAATTAAGATGGGTGAGGTCAGGGTGTGCTATAAAAATGAGATACACTTTTATTATAATAATCCAAATTAGAGGCTTCCCTGGTGGCTCAGTGGTAAAGACTCCACCTGCCAGTGTAGGAGACACAGATCGGATTCCTGATCCAGGAAGATCCCACATACTGAAGAGCAGCTAAGCCCCTGAACCACAGCTATTGAGCCTATGCCCTTGAGCCTGCAAGCTGCAACTGCTGAGCCTGTGCCACAGCTGCTGGAGCCCACATGCCCGCGAGCCTGTGCACCACAAGAAGGGAGGCCCCCACGAGGAGAGGCCTACGCACGGCAACTTCAGAAAGGCCCACCAGGCAACAAGGACCTAGCAAAGCCCAAAGAAAATGAATTATAAAAATAATCCAAATTAAAGTAATGACATTGAGAATAAAGAGACTGGGACAAATCTAGGAGACTTGTTAAATGAGAAGAAAGAAAGGTATGAATTTGAGACATATTTCATATAGAAAACAGTGGGATTTTTAAGCTTAGGTTTAGACTCAATATCTCTTTCCTTTCCCATTCCCCTTTCTTCTATACTGTAGTCTTACATATATTTAAAATGAGCTAAAATATCATCTTTAATATTTTGCCCCACTTTGTCCAGCTGTTCTCAGTACAACTTCCAAAGTTTCCTGCTGACAACTCTGTGATTAAGTTGACATCATTAAACTTTGATATCCAGAAAAGAGCACAATATCTCATATATACCTGCCCAGGACAGAGAACAATATTGATATGAATATCAAACTTTATATTAATGCAATTAATGTCTTCATTGGTTATTTTTCCTGTGATATCATAGGATCTGTTCATACTTATCTTATAAAATCAATGAAGTTCTTCAGAAATTTTATATGAGAACATTCAAAGTCATGTTATCTTCTAAATCAATATTTTTACATGTATGCTAAAAAATAGTCTTAATTTAAAAAATTTTTATGCCTATTACAATTTAAAAGAGACTCATTCTACACATTGACAAACTTTAAAAAATCCTTGGGAATATTTAAACTATAAGAGTACCTTTCATCAGTATTATCTGACTGCCTTTACATAGTGCTGTAACATGTAGGTCCACAATCAAATGCAATGCTGAGTATAAATTATATCCTTTTACTTATGTGATAGGAATTTACTGAACATGGTTATAGAAGCATTTATTAAGTGAAGAGGAACTAAAAAGCCTCTTGATGATGGTGAAAAAGGAGAGTATAAAAACTGGCTTAAAACAACATTCAAAAAACGAAGATCATGGCATCCAGTCCCATCACTTCATGGCAAATAGAAAGGGAAAATATGGAAGCAGTGACAGATTTTATTTTCCTGGGCTCCAAAATCACTGCATTCATGAAGTTAAAAGATGCTTGCTCCTTGGAAGAAAAGCTATGACGAACCTAGGCAACATATTAAAAAGCAGTCACATCACTTGCTGACAAAGGTCTGTATAGTCAAAGCTATGGCTTTCCAGTAGTCATATATGGAATGTGAGAGTTGGATCTTAAAGAAGGCTGAAGAATTGATGCTTTAGAATTGTGGTGCTGGGGAGGACCCTTGAGAGTCTTTTGGACAGCAAAGAGATCAAACCAGTCCGAAAGGAAATCAGTCCTGAATATTCATTGGAAGGACTGATGCTGAAGCTGAAGCTCCAATACTTTGGCCACCTGCCATGAAGAACTGACTCACTGGAAAAGACCCTGATGCTGGGAAAGATTGAAGGCAGAAGGAGAAGGGGATGACAAGATGAGATGGTTAGACAGCATCACCAACTCAATGGACGTGAATTTGAGCTCGCCCCAGGAGATAGAGGAAGACAGAAGATCCTGGCCTGCTGCAGTCCACGGGGTCGCAAACAGTCGGACATGACTTAGTGACTGAACAGCAACAACAATAAGACCTCCATTTCTGTTCTTAACAACTTTATCCCTTAGCGAGCAAGGAATCTGAAACCTTCAAGTATAAATGTACTAGGAGGTTGTATGTTTTCTGGATACTCACGCACAAGACAATGTGCTCACTACTAAGTATGGCATTAGGGTGACAATTAGTCCTATAATGTCCTTTTATTGACCTGGAAGAGTGAAAACTATTGACAATGGCTTACCAGCCTTTTATCTTCTTACAAGCAAAGCAACAATTTAATATAACAGTTTAAGAACATGTTTAAATAGAGACACAGCTAGGACTGGACTGTGTCCTCATTCTCCCCCATCACACATAAACCTGTGTCAATTTTTGTAACACTGGCATCCTCTCCATTATAACTTTCTTTTAAACAATTTTGCTAAAAGTTGAAAATCTTCTCAGTGACCAGTGAGTCAAGTATGTAAGATCACAGAATTGCTTTTCTAGTAAATAAAACATTATTACTCTTTGGCTTTATTGTTAAAAAAAAAATTCATGTTTGTACATCAGTATCAGTTCAGTCACTCAGTGTTTGACTCTTTGCGACCCCACGGACTGCAGCAAGCCAGGCTTCCCTGCCCATCACCAACTCCTGGAGGTTGCTCAAACTAACATCCATCGAGTTGGTGACGCCATCCAACCATCTCATCCTCTCTTGCCCCCTTCTCCTCCTGCCTTCAATCTTTCCCAGCATCAGGGTCATTTCTAATATGTCAGTTCTTTGCATCAGGTGGCCAAAGTATTGGAGCTTCAGCTTCAGCACCAGTCCTTCCAATGAATATTTAGGATATGATCTCCTTTAGGATTGACTGGTTGGATCTCCTTGCAGTCCAAAGGACTCTCAAGAGTCTTCTCCAGCACCACAATTCAAAGGCATCTATTCTTCAGCGCTCAGCTTTCTTTATGGCGCTCAGCTTTCTTTCTATGTGTTTGTTATATCCTCTCCTGTATTAAAAGTTTCTTCAGGGTAAGGATTATCTCATACTTCTTTATGAATAATTTTTTTGTGTGTAAATGGTTTTGTAGTAGATATTCAAGAAATGTTTTTTGTTAAATGCAAAAATTTATGAGAGCATCAGCAAAACCCAACAATATGTATATGAATATATACGTGTGCCTTTAACCTGGGGAGATAAAATCTCTTAGGATTTGAAGATGAGAATGGCAATAGATTGCAAACTTCTGTTTTCTATCTTTCCGTGTTTTTTTGTTTTTTGTTTTTTTTTTGTGTGTTGAGGTGCTTTGATTGAATAAGAGGAAACTGGAAACTTCTTAGCAAAGTGTCTAGGTACTTGAGGTGAGAGAGAGCGAGAACCACTAACCACTAGAGGGCGGTAGCCACCTCGCTTGCCATAACTAGCTTCTCTAGAGCCTCTTAAAGCTGTGTGTGGTGTGTGTGCCCAGTGCCTCAGCTATGTTTGACTCTCTACAACCCTATGGACTATAGCCTAGGCTCCTCTGTCTATGGAATGTTTTAGGCAAGAATACTGGAGTGGGTTGCCATTTCCTTCTCCAGGGGATCTTCCTGACCCAGAGATTGAACCTGCGTCTCCTGCGTCTCCTACGTCTCCTGCTTTGGCAGCCGGGTGCTTTACCATTGTGCCACCTAGAAAACCCCAACTCTTATACCTATAGCAGTTTAATATTGCTTCTAGCTAGTATTTTAAAATTTTTACCTCTTACAGCAAATAGGTGTTATCTAGTTTCACTAACTTTAAAGTACCAGTGATTTAGAGGTATATAATACCTGGAATCTGTTGTTTTTGTTATTATTTGGTCCAATAACTTAGAAATAAGGTGGCATCTTGGATTTGGGAGAGAAATCACTTCTTACACTAAGCTTTATTCTTACAGGTAAAATCTAGTCTGTGGCGTGTAGAATGCTGGTTAAGGTTGCTTTTTCTTAAGATATGCTTTGCTCTTTCTTTTATCTTACAGGCAGCTGCAGCAAGAAACCTCCTTTGCCAAAAATATCTCTCCACCAGCCTGTTTACCTGAAATCCATTAAGACTGGATCCTAACCTTTTCACAGTGAAGGTCCTTTACAAGCAAAATTTCATTGACCCCTATGTGATACTTCTTAAACTCTTAAGATCAGTAGACTAAACAAATATATACGTATGTTGTTGTTGGTGTTTGGTTGCTAAGTCATGTCCATTGCTGTTGTGACCTCATGGATGGTAGCCCACCGGGCTCCTCTGTGCAAGGCATTTCCCAGGCATGAATACTGGAGTGGGCTGCCACTTCCTTCTCCAGGGGATCTTCCTGACCCAAGCATCAAACCATGTCTCCTGCATTGGCAGGTAGTTGTTAATACCTTTTGACAAATTAAGATTATATTAGCCACAATAGTGGCTAATAGCACATTTAACAGTTAGCAGTACAAATACATAAAACATATTATTTAATCAGCCAATGGCTAAGACTCTTTGCCTAAACAAGTTCATGAACCTCTCGAAGAAAATTCACAGTGTATCCCTTACCTACAGCACAAAGTCTGTAGGTCTGAAAGAAAAGAATCATTGAATTTATGTGTTATCCTGCCAAACCTCCACTTTTAAGCTGGAATATCATATTTTCTGGTTAGAATTTTTTTAACCTTATCAACTCTTGGAAATGGACAATGTGTATCTTCCTCGATACAATTAAGAAACTCCACAATTCCTGGCATTCATCAGTTAAGACACCTGACATAAGTGTGTCTGTAGCTCCCTACATGTGTTCTCCCTGTGAAGATTTGTTAGGATTAAAGTTTTTAAAATATCAATGGCATTTTGATCTCTCAAAGACGTCAGTTCCAAATACAGTTTGTTTGTATGACCCAAGCAACTTTTTTTGGTGTCCTACTGAGTACATAGCCTGCATTCTGAGCTCAACTGTCTTGTGAGTTTTGACATCATAGATGAGGTATCTCCTGGCAGTGTGAAAAGAGTACCTGGCACCACGTGGCTAGCCCTGCAGACTGCCAAGGTTCTCCAGCTCATGTCAGCTGACAGTGAAACTCCACCAGTCATTTCTGGCAAAAGTCAAATTACATCTTTTATAAAAGTAGCTCACTGAACACTGCTCCTGTTTCTCATTGAAATCTCTTACTCAAAGAACATTTTAATCAAATCAATTACGTAACCACACATTTATATTTGTTTAATTATCATCAGGGAAAGGAACCAAGTATAATAAAGATCATATATGGTACTCAGTTAAAGAAAACAAACTTACTCAAACAATAGCAGTCAATTCCTACTACAATGATGAAGCCATCATATAATATATGTGAAGTCGCCCAGTCGTGTCTGACTCTTTGCAACCCCATGGACTGTAGCCTATCAGGCTCCTCTGTCCATGGGATTTTCCAGGCAAGAGTGCTGGAGTGGATTGCCATTTCCTTCTCCAGGGGATCTTCCTGACTCAGTAATCGAATTCGGGTCTCCCGCATTGCAGGCAGACACTTTACCATCTGAGCCACCACGGAATATAATATGGGAGAGCTTAATTATACTTTTCTATGCCTCAAGGTTATTTTACTGTAAAACAGAAGTGATTATCCTTACTCTTGTCAAATATTCTTACTGTTGTCAAATATAGAGGAAGGGGTCTATGTGTTAAAACCTAAGAGAGAAAGAAGCTTGTTCAAAACTATGACAGTGTTTTCCTCCATTTTCAAAAGTCCTCTTTGGAGACAGTAACCACAATCTTTCACATGTGGTAGTGTACTTAGTCAGACAATTCTGGGGTGCACATGCATTTGTGGGCCCTTGGCAAGAGATAAGACATTCTGGAATTTGAGGCCGATAGGTTGGGAAATACTGATCCCAGATGACCTTCATTTCTGAGATTCAAAGAGATTGACCAATTTGTACAAAATGACACAATTAACTAAAGCTAGAGCTCTAGAGCTAAAATACAAATCTTTCTATCTTTGTCTCATGCAATTTCCACCATCCTGGAGCTACAGAGGAAAGTAAAGTTATGAAAGAAGATTCCGATGGTAATTCAGAGATCTGTATTTTCAAGCAAATCTACCAGCCAAGTGCCAAGAGCACTACTATAGTTTATATCTGGAAACTCAGAAGGGTGCTCAGGAAACTTATAAATAGAATGGTTACAAATGGTTTGATGTCGGCCTTAAGACATAAATAATATTTAGCAGGTGTCAAACCAAAGCCTTGTTCCATTTGATATTTTCATCAGTGACCTAGATAAGACATTGGCAATCCAGACAGCCAAAATCTCTCAAAAGAATTTTACATGTTAGGAAACCTTCTAGTGTCTCCTGCCCACAAATTGTTACTTCTCTTCTCCCATAATCAATTCCCATTTCACTCCCATGGCTCAATTGATCTTACCTAGGGGTTAGATTATTTAATTAATTACTACCAAACTGTGAACAACTACTATAACAGCTCTTCTAAATGTCTTGCTGCTGCTGCTAAGTCGCTTCAGTCGTGTCCAACTCTGTGAGACCCCATAGACGGCAGCCCAACAGGCTCCCCTGTCCCTGGGATTCTCCAGGCAAGAACACTGGAGTGGGCTGCCATTTCCAGTATTCTAATAGTAGTAGTGGGTAGAGATAAACACCTCTGTGCTGTGTACTGGCTAGAACATTTCTTCTTGCCAAATATAACCATAATTCCTCTAAACTTAACATTTTTGAGAAAATTCTTGAAAAATTCCAAATCAGAACACTTTCTCTTGTTGAGCCTGAACTAGACCTCTAAACCCTTCTTAATGTGATTCTCCATAGCAAGTGATCAATGGCCATGATAAACACAGGCAAGGAAACTTAGTTGCCATTTCTGAGCTATATAATGTGAGTATATTCCTGGTAGAGAATGGTATTTTATACTTGTCTAAAACCCCCACCCCTATAGCTCATTGTATTTTTTATTTTATTTTACTTTACAATACTGTATTGGTTTTGCCATACATTGACATGAATCTGCCATGGGTATACATGAGTTCCCAATCCTGAACCCCCCTCCCCTTATAGTTCATTTTAAAAATAAATTCTTTTGTTTGTTTGTTTGTTTTGTTTATGCTCTCCAGTTCTTGTTACTTACAGTGCTGAAGATTAAAGAAAAATAACATGGCAGCAGCTTTGATTTATATTAAAGAGAAAGCAGATCCTTCTTCAGGGCCACTGAGATCTAAAAATTATTCCTGGAAGTAACCAAAATGCTTGCAGTGGTGTGAAATCATGTAAAGTGAAGTTTTAGCCATATATAGTGCATTCCTAATGAATACGCTATTACTACTATTTTTTTAGATGACACCAATTTGAGGGGAAATAATCCACAAACAAGTGTTTACAAATGAGGCTACTTAGGAGCAACCACAAGTATCTGACAGGTCATGAAAGTAAACTATCTCATACAGAGTTTGCTGTTAAAAATATTTCAGTGATGTATTTTTATAGGCAGGCGAGGGAAAATGTCCATAAATAGCACTAGGAAGTTCAGCCAAGAACTTAAGTTGCCAACGAAAGTATTAAATTGACCATCATTAGAAATATTTCAAATTTAGTTAATACTTAAAAGGCAAACGTAGTAAGAAACTGAATTATTGTAGTTTTTAAGTTTGCGGCATGACCTGGTCTGTTATGTTGTATTTTTCTAATTTTTCCATTTTCCCCCCATTTTCACATCGTATGATTTTCTTCATCCCAAATTCTATTTTCGTTCAGTTCTGAATTAGTTGCTTTATTTCTTTTCTATTCCAAAGTATAGATTTTTTTTAAACCTTATGCCACCAACTTTCTCTTCTGCATTTCAGATCTTCACTGGCAGTCAATTTCTTTTTAAGGAAAAACTCTTAAAGGGGTGTGGTGGTTTAGGAGGCAGAACTTCACCTTTCTGACACTGGAAATCCATATCAATAAGATGCCCTTCATCCTGACTCCCCTGAGTGTCAAAACTGTTGGCATTTGACCATGAACTATGACTTGGCTGCTATGATCTCTAATTCTAACTCAGGTTTGTGAAGTTTCACAATTTTTTCCCTTGAGAACAGCCAATGCTGAGCTGGCACAATACAAGCAAGCACAGATCTTTGACGAGCACGCTACTTAAGTCCATATAAGGAATACGGTCCTTGGTTACGGGGAGCTCCTCCTAATTCAGTAGCAACCATGGGAGCGAGGGAGAGGCTTTGGAACCTCTCTCTGAGAGCCTTCTCTCACGTCAGTTTGAGAAAAAGCTAGAAGGAAACATCTCAGACATTTCTGACAACATTTCTGAAAGATAGTCTGATTCATGGTGACTTCTAAACTTACTAAAAATGAGAAACATTTATATACACAAAAGAACCATTTAATTGAAGTTACCTGCCTGGCTATAAATTTACAAATTTGAAAGTTTCTTCAATCAAAATCATAGGTGTTTCAGCTCCCTCCTGTGATGAATTTAGAAGAATCACTTTTTTAACCCTTCATTAATTCCTGGGCTTGCGAATGAAACAACAGACAAAAGAACGGAGTGGAAGCTCGGAATCAGGATCAGGGCTTCACCTGAACCAGCTTCCTAGGCTTTTTGATTTTTAAAAGCCACTTCATATGGATTTTCTTTAGACACAGACAGTATTTCCCCATGTCTAAAACTGTACATTCTTGTCCTCACTAACGTAATCTTTAACATATTAAACTTGCAGCTTCTCGCTTACATTTCTCCGGGAGGAGGTGTGCCTCCACCCTCACATTTCTTTCCTAGTTACTTAGCTAACAATTTTAGGGAATACGTTAAATTTTAATGTAAAAACACCCTTCTCCAAATTCTTCCTACAAATAACTGGTGTCGTCTCTTCTGATGCTCTACCACTGAAAGCTACAATAGAGGTTAAGTGTTGACCAAAGGCCCCTTTTCCTGTTTTCCTCACAGTTATCGATGTTTCTAATTCTTCCTGGGAATTTCAGTGTAAACAACAAAGAGTTTGCAGGGATTTTCATAACATGTTCCTTGAAACCTTGGAGTCGCATAAACATCTCTAGGCTTATGTAGAGGGATGCAGAATGATCACAGCTGGATTTAATTTATTTTCCTTTTTTTTTTTTTCCTGTAGCCTAACTTAACAGGATTGAGGTTTAGGGACATGGAAAATGAGCCTTATGATTTGGCAACACTGCTCAAATGACTGAAATTCGGTTGAAGAAGACCATTTCACGACTCACTGCCAGTTGTTCTGGGACACAGTTGCTATCTTAGAGTGAGTTATGTGAATCTTTAAAACACAGTAAGGACAAGTAACTGGTTTGCTTTTGGCAAAGCTTAATCATTTATTACAGATGACAGAAGTGAAACTAGTGAGGCTCTTCAGTGTTGCTTCTGTTCTTTATGTTTGCCTTTGGCAAGTATATCAAAGGTTAATTTTAACTAATCCTTTGGAATTTTAATTGCCCTTAAAGGTACTACCAGTTGATTAGAAAATGGTACTGTCGGTTGTGAATGCAGCTTGTTTCACACACAAAACACGCCTGGCAAACAATACTGGGAACTGAGCCAAGAAATGTCACTTCTCTCACTTTATGCTTCCGTAATAAGTCTCCATCCCCAAATGCTTTCCCTGGTTCCATCCTCTGACTAATCCACCCACTCCAAATCTTTCCTGTTTACACTGTGGAAGAATGGTATTTTTAAAAAACACGCCTTAGCAAAACAACCCAATAGAGCTTTGCACATAGGGACACATAATAAATGTCATTTTGAAAATCTTTTGGAATGGATATTCTTTTATGAATGTCATAGATCATGGAAAGAAATAACTCAAAGCTAAACCCAGCAACTGACTCTCCATGATGAAATTGCTACTCTCAGAGATCTGGAACTCGAGTGTAAGATTTAAACTCTTGAAGATTTTACCTTAACTAACACACAGGTTACTGAATCCTAGGTTACACTGAAGCACTACCAGCACTTCAGAAAAGTTGGTCCTGATTCGTCAGAACCTTTGACTTAGTTTGTGGAATTGATCCTCCCCCAATCTGGATTACTGAACTCCCTAGGAGACATTATTAGGCATGAGCAGGAGTTTATAAAAAGTAACTATTCACTCACAGAGTAGTTGTCAATCATTTCCTTTATTAAAAAAAAAAAAAGAACTGCCTTCAACTAAGAAGTCCAGAAATATCTTTATGTGATAGTACCTGAAAAAGAGTCAATTTAGAGTTAATTTTACTTTCTTCCCTTTGTGGAAATTTGAGAAACCATTATACCTTTTAAAACCATCATGTAGGTCTTCATAAATCAGGACTGGTTTGGATGTTTCTTTAGAGGCATTGATATGATTGTTTTCATTTTCTCCCTACGGAGGACGCAGTCTTCATCCTGTGGTTTCAGCAAACATTTAGAGAGACTCAAATAACTTGTCTTGTTCTCCATATCCAGCTTAACTCCAGTACAGCAAGATATTACCATCTCTGAAGCAAGCTGACCTTGGCAAACACATACTTGGTTATATTAGTGTCAGTACCCACCCAATCGAATACTCCATCATCATATTTGATAGTTCCATGACTGTCCTGATGTTATTCCATAACGAGACCTCAAAGTAACTGTCCCAGTTGGATTTTGCCTCTCTTACCTTTGTGGTTGCCACAGTCTGTTGGTTCTCTTTATAGGCATCTCTTTGACTGGGAGCAGTTACTTTTACAAGCCTTTGTAATTCACCACTTAACTATTATAATCTCTTGACCCTCGGCTTCTCTCCCCTTTAATTACCCTGAATGCTACTTGTCTCATAGTAATATGTAAGAAAACAATTTCATATATTAAGTAATTAGCATCAACTAACCTTTGTTCTCTTTGTTCTTACTTTCTGACACTCAAACACCAGGGGCCAGGGGTTGGCTGGTAAGGTCTGAGCACTTCTGTTTGATCCCAGGCTGTTCATCCCAGAGAAGGAGCCATAGGAGGAAAATGGTCTCTGGGGTCACACCAGAGGTGGTTCACTCAATAGCATGGATCAATAGCACAGATCAGTGACAGTGCTGGGACAGGAGGGAGTGTCACCATGAGCCTGCTCAAAGAATCGAGGGGACAGATGCAATCAGAGTAAGGTCTCAAAACTTGAGCTCAGGCTCCAGCAAAATCAAACAGTAGAATGAAACAAGGGGTGAACCAAAAGCAGAAAAAGATGGGATGAAGTTTAAAAGAACAACCAGCTACCCATATTAATATCCTGCACTTTATAGCAATTCTAGACTTTGGGTCACTACCACCCACTTACCCAGGATACTTACCCCAAGGAATTTTGTTCTTCTCCCCACCTCTTTCTTTCCCCCCTCTCCGTCCTCTTTATTATGCTGATCTACCCACTTGTCTGCCTTTTTTTTTTTCAACTTTCTGTTTGCTTTACTCATTCTCCTTACTGTACATAAACAAACCCAAAATTCAGTTTTGCCAACAGGTTAGCTCTTCTGAGATGGAGAGGAGAGAAAGGTGGGAATCCTTGTTCCCCTCTAATACCATGAGGAATTCTTGTCCCCACTGTACTATAATAATGTCTAGGATTATTTTCTATCTCTTTATTAATTTATTAAGTCACATTTATTAACTTATTTCAATTGGGATAATATTATTTGAAAAAAATGAACATATTTTACTCTTCTTACTTTTCTTTGTGTTCTCTTGATTGCAGTTAATAACTACTCCATGCTGGTTAATCAATATATGTATAAGATATATTCATATTATGATTGTGTTAAAACCTTTTAACATAAGTTTTATTATATGTGCCACTGAACACTCAGAAAAATGGGTGAAGCAAGTGAAAACTATGGGTTTGTGTATGAAACCAAAAAAAATCAAGTAGAAAAGGAAAAATATGCAAAGCAATGATTTTTAAGAATTTTGTTTCAGTGAATTTTGTATAATATAGTGTATTATTGGTGAGCTCCTACTATGTGCTAATTATTCTTCTAGGTATTTTACATGTGAAATCTCATTTCATTTAATCTTTACAATAAAAACAGTACAAGTAAGGACTTAAGTTATTATCCCTAATTTGCTCATCAAAAATCAGAAGCACGTAGCATTGGCTTGTTCAGGGTCACCCAGGGAATAAGTTTGGAGACAGGATTCTGACACAGGCACTTTGACACAGACCATGTTATAACTTTCCATGGGACCATAATCACGTGAACCATTCCTTTTGGAAAAACACACCCACACACACACCTTAATAGTTCTGTTTGTCTGAGGAACCCTGATTAACACAATACTGCATCTATGTGTTTCTGTGAAGAACTGAGGTTCTTTTTTGAGATCCTTGGATTTTCTCATGAGGAAACTATTTCATAATTATTCCTTTAAAATGTAAAGACATTATTTACATTACCTTTATGATATAACTTAATGCTTGAGATGAAAGGTCTTAGATGTTCACAGAAACAGTGTCTTTGAAGTTGTCAACCTCAATACTTAGCAGTTGAGCAATGGATATTCATGTTTCAATTTAGTCACATAATGTACACTCTGGAAACCCAATTTTAGTACTTATCTGTTGTGACCTAAATCTACTAAAATAAAGAAATAATTTAGTGTCTTTAGCTGCCAATATACACAGTCCATTTTAAAAGGAAAAGTTCTCTTTTCATTCACTATGTCCTTCCTCTAAAATGGTTCATCTATTTGTCTGTATTTTGAGTTTGCTCCTTGTCCCAAATGGAAATATTGTGCTCAGTTTTTTCCTTCTTGTGCAAGTCTCAACTATTCCCACCCACTTTGCAGTTTTTATTTCCAGGCTTGATTGCCACATGATATTTGTAGTTAATTTTTCAAATTAGATATCTTTTACTTGGGAGTTGTGCATTCATGCAGATACTTAATCAAAAATACAGTCTCAGAAATGCAATTGTACTAGTAATTGATCAATACAATACAAGTGGAAATAGCATCTCCAATTTCAACAACCTACGATTCATTTCTTTTTGTAGTTATTTCAAGGTAATCAGCTTCTACTGATAAGGAAGCTTTGACATGGAATTTGTTCTTCCATGGTGAGCGTTCTGAAGTCCAAATTAAATAAAAGACATGTTATTTCCTTTACATTATGGCCTATTAAAGATTGCTGTTTAGCACATAATGACTAGATAAACCCCAACCAAAAAATTTAAAAATGGAACTCTTCAAGATTTTAAGATAATATATTTATGGTTTCCTAAAGTTTTTATTTCTCTAAAATAATAGTTGATTTGGTCGATCTCTAAAACAACAATTGAATGGATCTTTTGAACTGTGGTGCTGGAGAAGACTCTTGAGAGTCCCTTGGACTGCAAGGATATCAAACCAGTCAATCCTAAAGGAAACCAGTCCTGAATATTCATTGGAAAGACTGATGCTGAAGCTGAAACTCCAATACTTTGGCCACCTGATGCGAAGAACTGACTCATTGGAAAAGACCCTGATGCTGGGAAAGATTGAGGCAGGAGGAAACCGGGGTGACAAAGGATGAGATGGTTGGATGGCGTCACTGACTCAATAGACATGAGTTTGAGCAAGCTCTGAGGGTTGGTGATGGACAGGGAAGCCTGGTGTCCTGCAATCCGTGGGGTCTCAAAGACATGAACATGACTGAAAGACTGAACTGAACTAAAAACAATAATACTCATAAATAGGGAAACTCATTACCTTTGTTTACTCTCATTTTTGTGTTTTTTAAATGAAATAAAATAGATTTTAAAACGTTTAGATCTCCTCCTCTCATAACAGAAGGTATTCAAAGTGAAAGAATTTCTTGGCAGTATAAAGTAGAAGTTAAAACAATTAGACTCAGTCAATAGAATTATTTTAATTTCTTTAATGCCTAAAAATGTAGAAAGAAATAAAATCTTGTTTCTATGCTGCTAAATAGCAACATCCAGGGTGGTTGATCCCATCTTGGACTGGTGAGTTTTTTTGATCTTATACTCACTTGTCTGAACTACCTTATAAAATTATAAACATATGCAACTGTTTAATTGATAGTTGAAAATAGATGAGCTCTATTTCAATAAAAATATAATTATTAAAATTTTAAAAATCTACTTAATTGCTAATTTATATGAATGAATCCACAGTTATTTGGGGAAGGGATATCTTATTCAGCCTTACTAATTATCATGTACTACATCCAAATTACATAATTTTCTATTGTTACTAGTTGATTAATTTAGCATTTCAGTCTCTCCATATGGGAGTTGCAGAAAATTTGAGTTCAATATCTAGGATATAATTTTCAGTGCGCTCTTTCTTTCTTTCTGTAATATACTTCTGTAACATATATATATGACAAAACATATATATTTGTATATATTATATATGTTATATATAATAAATATATTTCTGTAATATATATCCATGTGATTCCTTTATAATTTATTCATATTCTCTCATTTTCTCCCTCCAACCTCTTTCCTCCCAACCCCTGAAAGGAAAAAAGTCACATCCTGAACTTAACCTTATCTACAAAGCATATCTTTTCAAAACTGTGTTTTCCTTCTGGTGTGATATGTTTACTTTATAACCTATGTAACTAAGTTGTTTTTCACTTGCAAGTCCCAAGGAATAGTTAGATAAAAACTTATAACAACATTTAAAAGCACTTATGTGCATGTATGTGTGTGCCAAGTATAAGGCTGTAATTTTTCTTCTAAGTTGTCTTCTGTGGTGTTCAGTATGAGTAAGAAAGTGGCTTACATAATTACTCTAGTTCATTAGCTTAGAACTTGATGTCTCTTCTAGTTACTGAGGAATGGATCCAATATTGAAAATGAAATGAGCCTTTTACTATGTAATTAAGAGAAACACACAGATGCTTGATATTACAAAAGCAGTTTTTAAATGTGGGACCAGAGGCCTAGACACAAAGCTCAATTGGTGAGAGAGTTTAGAAAAATATTAGGACCGCTTAACTCTAATTTGGAGTTTTCAAACATCCCATAGGATTTTAATCTTAAACACGAGGTGCATTGGCATACCGTTTGTAAGATAAGACACTTTAGTAGTAATGTAACTTAAAGGGGGAGGCACAGAAAAAAACACTCTTCTCTCTGGTTATCTCTTCTCTGACAAGATTAGGAGGCCCTTTGGGGACTTAAATTATCCTCTGCCTTGAACCACAAGTCAGATTGCAAACCACAGGATTATGAATATATATGAATTTTCCTGTTTATTTTAAAATTTATAATACCTAGGGGTTTCTATGGAAAGGAGGATTTTATTTCTTTACATTATTAATGATTCATCTAAAATTAACCCTGTTATAATTTGTGTAGAAAATTTTCTTGTATATCTTCAGTAAGTAATGATTAATAAAAACATTTTAAACTATAATTGCTCTTTGTATGTGCTAAGTCATTATAGATGTGCCTGACTCTTTGGGACCCCATGGACTGTAGCCCACCAGGCACCTCTGTCCATGGGATTCTCCAGGCAAGAATACTGGAGCGGATCTTCTGCACCCAGGGATCGAATTTGTGTCTCTTACATCTCCTGCATTGGCAAGTGGGTTCTTTACCATGAGCGCCACCTGGGAAGCCACAATTACTCAAGTGATGGCATGTCTGAGGTATAATAGATCGCTTTTTAAGCAAGATAAATTCTCCCCAAAACCAGTATCTAACATGAGGGGTTTTGTTTTTATTTTCTTGCTCACATAAAGTCAAAACAGGAATTACTGAGGTGAATAACTTTACTGCAAGTGCTAATTCGGTTCCTTCCTTCCTGTGGCTTTGCCATCTTCCATATGTGACTTTCAGGGACACCCCAATAGATGGAAAAACACAGTGGGTTGTGTATGGGAGGTTTGCATGACCTGGGCCTAGTAGTGGTACTTACCTCTTCCTCTCATTTTCTACTGGTAAACAGTCACATGTAACTTGAAGGAGGCTGAGAAATAGTCTAATCATGTGATCAGAAAAAAAGAGAAAAGACCAGGTTTGGTGCTATGGCTTGGTATTCTGGAGATGAGCACTATAGAAATGTAAACAGCTATTTGGTAATGAAAAACTATTAACCACTTGCACGGTTAAGTCACCATTATCCTTTTCTTAAAAATTTTTATTGGAGTATAGTTGATTTAAAGTCTTCTGTTAGTTTCTACCGTATAGAAAAGTGAATCAGATTATTTTCCCATGTAGACCATTACAGAGTATTGAGTTCCCTGTGCTGTACAGTAGGTCCTTATCAGTTATCTGTTTTATGTTATATAGCAGCATGTATATATCAATCCCAGTCTCCCAGCTTATCCCTCTCTCCCCTTTCCCTCCTGTAACCATAAGTCACCATTATCTTTGATTCTCTTTACTTATTCTTGTTAATGCTCTCATCTTTTGCAGCACTTAATTTTTGCTTTTTAAACACTAAGAGGGAACCACATACTAATTTCAAAATAAAGAAATGCACAAGGACCATGCATATGTGTGCAGGCTTATTCTTGTTAATGCTCTCATCTTTTGCAGCACTTAATTTTTGCTTTTTAAACACTAAGAGGGAACCACATACTAATTTCAAAATAAAGAAATGCACAAGGACCATGCATATGTGTGCAGGCTTATATATTTGAGCTTTTCAGAGTTTCGCAGAGTATAAAGACCTGTTTTGTATTTTATCTGTGTAGGTTTTATTTTATAGCCATAAAAGGATGCATGGGATTTAGGCTTCTTAATATGATGGAGTAACGGGGACCAAATTTACTTTCCATCTTAACTAAGAAATGAACACTCTATATGAAACAATGCCTTTCAACATTGGACAACTGGCAGAGTAACATTGTCATCTTTGATACTGGAAAACAAACAAAGAGAGCTCTATAACTGCCTCAGACTAAGGTCTGAAAGAATTTTCCAAACCATAGCACAGGGAATGAAACCCAAGGAGAGCTCAGAGTTCTCAATTCATTGAAGAGACAGGGATTAGAGTTCTGGGAGGTCAAGGCAGTTAAATTTACAAGACAGAAGTCAGCTGCACAGAGGAAGAGAAAGCTCCAGAGATATGCAGAAAGCTTTCCTGAACTTTTTGGCTGGGTACTGATCTACACATGTGTGAGAGATACTACTTACTCATAGCTTGGGTCAGAACCATCAGGAGGCAGCAAACTAAATAATTCCTGTAATTTAGACAGAGTTGGGTATAGTTTGTGTTCCCACCAGCCAGAGCAGAAAAACCTTTTAATATATAGACACTGGAGAGAGTGATTGGAAACATATCACCTTAGGCGTGAGATAACTTAGAACACACACTAAAGGCTGCTCTGGACACACCCTAACAAGGTTTTAAAGCAAGCTAGAAAGGATTAAATTAATTCCCAGTAATTTAACCGAGTCTCAGAGCAAATTACTATTTAAAAGAATTCAACTACATTTAACTCCCATCAATGAAAAATTCTTAGTATTCAGAATTCAATAAAAAATTACTAGGTGTGCAAAGAGGCAGGAAAAAGACCTATAACCAGACCTATAACCAGGAGAAGATTCAGTCAATAGAAACAGGCCAGAAATAAGAGAGATGATGGAATTAGGAGATAAGAAAATTAAAATATATTTTCTATATGTTCAAGGAGGTAAAAGAAAACATGAACATGATGCAGAGAGAAGTGTGGGAAATTTTTAAAGATCCACATAAAATTTCTAGAGGCAAAATATATAATATATGAGTAGAAATTATACTAGATGTGATTAAAAGGAAATTAGACCCTGCAGGGAAAAATTTGTGAACTTGAAGACGCAGCAATAGAAATTACCCAAAATGACAAACACAGAGGGAAAAAAGATCAGAAAATAATGAACAGAGCAACATGACAGGAAGGACAGTATCAAGTCTGACATACATGTGGAGTGCCAGAGTGGGTAGAGAAGCACAAAAAACTGAAGAAGCAAGGGCTGAGAAATTGTCAAAGTTCATTAAAATATAAGGGCATGGATTGAAGGATATAAACAAAACCCAAGTAAAATAAACATGAAGAAAACCACTCCAAAACACATCATAAATGCCTAGATGACAAGACTGATGAAGATAAAAATCTTAAAGGCAGCCTGAGAGAGGAGGGAAAAAAAGAAAATTCAGGATGACAAAAAAGGGACTATAGAAACTCATTGTCAGAAACTATGCAAACCAGAGGACATGGAACAACATCTTTAAAATACTGAAAAAGGAAAAAACAAAACCCTGCCAACCTGGGATTGATACTCAGTGAAAGCCTCTTTCAAAAATAAAGGTGAAATGCAGACAAATAAAAACTTAAAATTCATTATCAGTAGACCTACTCTACAAAAAATATGTTACAGAACAAAGGGAAAATAATACCAGATGGAAATGTGGACCCACACAAAAAATAAAGATACTCAGACATGGGCAAAAAATGTGAAATTATGAAAGGTATTTTTCTTATATTTTAAAATCCCTTCTGAAGACTATTGACTGTTTAAAGCAAAAAATAATAATATTGCATTGTAGAGTGCATAATATATATAGAAGTAAGGTATATGACAAAAATAGCACAAAAGGGGAGGGGAAATGGAAGAATATTATTAATTACTTATGTGTGAAGGATATATTATTATTGGAATGAGCGCTGTGATAAGTTTTAAAATATGCATATTATAGATACTTTGAGAAGCCATGAGGAAATAAAGCAGAAAGCTTAGGCTAATAAACCAGTAGATCAGTACAGTTATTTGCTCAGTCGTGTCTGACTCTTTGAGACCGCATAGACTGCAGCACACCAGGCCTCCCTGTCCATCACCAACTCCCAGAGTACTCATACTCATGCCCATTGTGTAGGTGATAACATCCAACCATTTCATCCTCTGTCGTCCCCTTCTCCTCCTGCCTTCAATCTCTCCCACCATCTGGGTCCTTTCAAATAAGTCAGCTCTTCACAAGAGGTGGCCAAAGTATTGGAGTTTCAACTTCAACATAAGTCCTTCCAGTGAACACCCAGGACTGATCTCCTTTAGGATGGACTAGTTGGATCTCCTTGCAGTCCAAGGGACTCATAAGAGTCTTCTCCAACACCACAGTTCAAAAACATCAATTCTTCGGCGCTCAGCTTTCTTCACAGTCCAATTCTCACATCAATACGTGACTACTGGAAAAACCATAGCCTTGACTAGATGGACCTTTGTTGGCAAAGTAATATCTCTGCTTTTTAATATGCTGCCTAGGTTGGTCATAACTTTCCTTCCAAGGAGTAAGTGTCTTTTAATTTCATGGCTGCAGTCACCATCTGCAGTGATTTTGGAGCCCCCCAAACCAAATAAAGTCTGTCACTGTTTCCACTGTTTCTCCATCTATTTGCCATGAAGTGATGGGACTGGGTGCCATGATCTTTGTTTTCTGAATGTTGAGCTTTAAACCAAGTTTTTCACTCTCCTCTTTCATCAAGAGGCTCTTTAGTTCTTCTTCCCTTTCTGCCATAAGGGTGGTGTCATCTGCATTATCTGAGGTTATTGATATTTCTCCTGGCAAACTTGATTCCAGCTTATGCTTCATCCAGCCCACTGTTTCCCATGATGTTCTCTGCACATAAGTTAAATAAGCAGGGTGACAATATACAGACTTGACGTGCTCCTTTTCCTACTTGAAACCAATCTGTTGTTCCATGTCCAGTTCTGACTGTTGCTTCCTGACCTGCATACAGGTTTCTCAAGAGGCAGGTCAGGTGGTCTGGTATTCTCATCTCTTTCAGAATTTTCCATAGTTATTGTGATCCACACAGTCAAAGGCTTTGGCATAGTCAATAAAGCAGAAATAGATGTTTTTCTGGAACTCTCTTGCTTTTTCAGTGATCCAGTGGGTGTTGGCAATTTGATCTCTGGTTCCTCTGCCTTTTCTAAAACCAGCATAAAACATCTGGAAGTTCATGGTTCACATATTGTTGAAGCCTGGCTTGGTGAATTTTGAGCATTACTTTGCTTTCATGTGACATGAGTGCAGTTGTGTGGTAGTTTGAGCATTCTTTGGCATTCTTTGGGACTGGAATGAAAACTGACTTTTTCCATTCCTGTGGCCACTGCTGAGTTTTCCAAATTTGCTGGCTTATTGAGTTCAGCACTTTCACAGCATCATCTTTTAGGATTTGAAATAACTGGAATTCCATCACCTCCACTAGCTTTGTTCGTAATAATGCTTCCTAAGGCCCACTTGAGGCATCACATTCCAGGATGTCTGGCTCTAGGTTAGTGATCACACCATCATGATTATCTTGGTTGTGAAGATCTTTTTTGTACAGTTCTTCTGTGTATTTTTGCCACCTCCTCTTAATATCTTCTGCTTCTGTTAGGTCCATATTAATTCTGTCCTGTATTGTGTCCATCTTTGCATGAAGTGTTCCCTTGGTATCTCTAATTTTCTTGAAGAGATCTCTAGTCTTTCCCACTCTATTGTTTCCCTTTATTTCTTTGCATTGATTGCTGAGGAAGGCTTTCTTATCTTTCCTTGCTATTCTTTGGAACTCTGCATTCAAATGGGTATATCTTTCCTTTTCTCCTTTGCTTTTTGCTTCTCTTCTTTTCACAGATATTTGTAAGGCCTTCCCAGACAGCCAGTTTGCTTTTTTCATTTCTTTTTCTTGGGGATGGTCTTGCTCCCTCTCTCCTGTACAATGTCATGAACCTCCATTGATAGTTCATCAGGCACTCTCTTTATCATATATAGTCCCTTAAATCTATTTCTCACTTCCACTGTATAGTCATAAGGGATTTGATTTAGGTCATACCTGAACAGCCTAGTGGTTTTCCCTACTTTCTTTAATTTAAGGCCAAATTTAGCAATAAGGAGTTCATGATCTGAGCCGCAGTCAGCTCCTGGTCTTCTTTTTGCTGACTGTATAGAGCTTCTCCATCTTTGGCTACAAAGAATATAATCAATCTGATTTTGGTGTTGACCATCTGGTGATGTCCACGTGTGAGTTTTCTCTTGTGTTGTTGGAAGAGGGTGTTTGCTATGAGCAGTGCATTTTCTTGGCAAAACTCTATTAGCCTTTGCTTTGCTTCATTCTGCACTCCAGGACCAAATTTGCCTGTTACTCCAGGTGTTTCTTGACTTCCTACTTTTGCATTCTAGTCCCCTATAATAAAAAAAGGCATCTTTTTTGGGGTGTTAGTCCCAGAAGGTCTTGTAGGTCTTCATAGAACTGTTCAACTTCAGCTTCTTCAGCATTGCTAGTCGGGGCATAGACTTGGATTACTGTGATATTGAATGCTTTGCCTTGGAAATGAACAGAGATCATTCTGTCATTTTTGAGATTGCATCCAAGTACTGCATTTCAGACTCTTTTGTTGACTATGATGGCTACTCCATTTCTTCTAAGGGATTCTTGCCCGCAGTAGTACATATAATGGTCATGTGAGTTAAATTCACCCATTCCAGTCCATTTTAGTTCACTGATTCCTAAAATGTTGACGTTAACTCTTGCCATCTCCTGTTTGACCACTCCCAGTTTGCCTTGATTCATGGACCTAACATTCCAGGTTCCTATGCAGTATTGCTTTTTACAGCATCGGACCTTGCTTCCATCACCAGTTACATCCACAACTGGGTGTTTTTGTTTTGGTTCCATCTCTCCATTCTTTCTGGAGTTATTTCTCCATTGATCTCCAGTAGCATATTGGGCACCCACTGACCTGGGAAGTTCATCTTTCAGTGTTCTATCTTTTTGCCTTTTCATACTGTTCATGGAGTTATCAAACCAGCAGTCAGGACAAAATTGAATGCTAAAAATAATTACTCCAAAAGGATTCAGAATAAGGACAGAGGATGGGGTGAAAGAGCTGGAAACACATGGGCAAAATAAAAAATAAATAGTAAGGTGTAGATTAGTAATAGTAGATTTAAGTCCAACTCTCAGCAACCCTACATTTTGGTATCTACCCAAATGAAATAAAAGACACGCGCACACAAAAATTTGTAAGCACCTTTTTATAAGTTTATATAAGCTAAACAACTCAAATACTCATCAACTTGTGAATGAATGAATAGAACATAGTATATCCATATAATGAGATACAGCAATAAAAAGGAGCAAATGACTTAAATCATGCAAAGACATGGATGAATCTTAATATATTATGCTAAAAGAAAGAAGTCATCCACAAAAACACTATACACTGTATAATTCCATTTATATGAAGTTTTAGAAAAAGCAAAAATACAGTAACAGAAAGCAGACTAGTGGTTGCCAGAAGCTGGAAGGTCAGGAAGAGGAATGACCGCAAAAGGGTGAACCTTTTGGACAGTGCTGGAGTTGATTACAGCTTGACTGTGATGAAGATTTCACAACTGTGTACATTTGTCAAGAAGTGTTGAATTGTGCTTTCAAAACTGTCCCTCAATAAAGCTGACATTAAAGTGAATTAATGATTTGATGATCTCATTTTAAAAATAGCAAGTTGACATTATAAGTGAGATAGTGAATGCCCTTGAAATAAGACCCCACTGTGGAGAGAAGGATAATTCATTGGAAGAATGTGAGGGGTGAAGATCAGTAGAATAGCCCATATTCCAGGAATCCTGAGACTGAGTGTATTAATAGAGACTCTAATCCTTTCTCTATAGGAGTCTGTTAAAATCAACCTGAGAGCTTTGGCTACTTTCTTATCTAAACAGAAAGAATGACTTCATGACAGCTACTATTCTAACTGATTTCATGTCAGAAGCATCAGGTAATATGGCAAGTTGGAAAACTCTTGTATTTGCTACCTAGCTTCAAAGAACAAACAAACAGGCTTCATTTGACTAATCGAGGCCAACTGGTTTTGGTCTTAAGCAGGCACTGGATTAGGACAGATGACAAATGCTTTTGAGATAGATGCGTATAAGCCATTTTAGAGCCTGAGGCAGGGCATATCATGCTACAAGTGGAGCAGCATAAGGCATAGCTGGGGAAAGAAAGCAAACTTTAAACTAAGAGCAAGTTGATGTTGACGCCAAATGTCACATTAGAGGGGAGGGCCAAAGATGCACCTGTCTGCTTCTAAGGCTCATTAAAGATTTTGGAGGTTGGATAGTTTTAAAATCTCTCTAAGCAGCTAAATGCTATTGATTTTTCATTCTGTTACTATATAATCTCTCTTTTAACTACTTAATTCTTACTGATATATTCAAACTTTTAAAATAAAAGTAATACATGAACAAGATTTTTTTTAAGCCTTGAACAAGCATAGAAATGCATTTTTTTTTAATGGAAGCATCTCTTCCCAATACCCAAGTCTATTCCCTTCTAGAAACATAAGTAATGTTAAAATCTCCTAATTTTTGATCTTTGTGCTGTGGCACTTAGGAGTTTGAGATTTCTTTTTTCCTAATACTTATACATATTTATATCATCAATCTAACTCTGATTTTCCCTTAAAAACCTTTGCTCTTCCATTTACCTTGATCTGACTCTACACCCACAGTCTCCTCATTCAAGGCAAAAATATAACATTCCTCTTTATTCCTTTTTATCTTAAATATTACATTCCAAGTACTTCCCTGGGAGTTCAGTGGTTAAGACTTCTGCTTAACAATGCAGGGGCCATAAGTTTGATGCAAGAGTACTGGAGTGGGTTGATCCCTGTCAGGGAACTAAAATTTGGCATACTGAAAAATATGGCCTAAATTAAAAATCACATTACATATTTAAGCCACTAGCAAATATCTTCATATCCACTTCTAAGTTATTGCAGTCTTTCACAACTTCTTACTACATCTTACCACATCTAGATTCAAGCCACCATCCTCTCCTAACTAGTTTCCCTGAGACTACTTTTACCTTTTAAATTCTGGGCAATTTATAGAATTATGTCCTACCCTATTAGAAACCCTCCAATGACATTCTGGACACTGGAATGAAATCTAGACTTCGTGGGCTACAAAGCCTGCCAACTTGCCTTTGGCTCCTTCCCTGATCTCACCTGTCTCCCTCTAGTATACTTCACTCCCGTAAAACCTGCTTCCTTGCTGATTTGAAAACAAATTCAATGCATTTTGTTCTCAAGATCTTTTTGTTTGTTTTCTGCCTTTAATTTTACCTGAAATGCTCTTCCTCATATATTTGTGTGGCTCATTCCACATTCTGCTTAAATATCACTCCTTCCAAAAGCTCTTATCCTGAAACACCATCCCATTCCATCATGTCATTACTCAATTATCCTCACCTGCTTTGTCAGTCTTTCTGGCTTTTATCACCACTTGAAATACTGTCTGTACCTATTTTATTGCCTTTCAGACACACTAAAATACTAACTCTAGAGGGAAACGGACTTAGGGTTTTTTTTTTCAGATTTTATTTTATTTTTTTACTTTACAATATGGTATTGGTTTTGCCATACACAACACAAATCTGCCACAGGTGTACACGTGTTCCCAATCCTGAACCCCGCTCCCACCTCCCTCCCCATACCATCTCTCTGGGTCATCCCAGTGCACCAGTCCCAAGCATCCTGTATCCTGCATCGAACCTAGACTGGTGATTCATTTCTTATATGATATTATACATGTTTCAATGCCATTCTCCCTAATCATCCCACCCTCTCCCTCTCCCAGAGTCCAAAAGACTGTTCTATACATTTCTGTCTCTTTTGCTGTCTCTCATACAGGGTTATCATTACCATCTTTCTAAATTCCATATATAAGCGTTAGTATACTGTATTGGTGTTTTACTTTCTGGCTCACTTCACTCTGTATAATAGGCTCCAGTTTCATCCACCTCATTAGAACTGATTCACATGTATTCTTTTTAATGGCTGAGTAATACTTCATTGTGTATATGTACCACAGCTTTCTTATCCATTCACCTGCTGATGGACATCTAGGTTGCTTCCATGTCCTGGCTATTACAAACAGTGCTGCGATGAACATTGGGGTACATGTGTCTCTTTCAATTCTGGTTTCCTTGGTGTGTATGCCCAGAAGTGGGATTGCTGGGTCATAAGGCAGTTCTATTTCTAGTTTTTTAAGGAATCTCCACACTGGTCTCCATCGTGGCTGTACTAGTTTGCATTCCCACTAACAGTGTAAGAGGGTTCCCTTTTCTCCACACCCTCTCCAGCATTTATTGCTTGTAGACTTTTGGATCACAGCCATTCTGACTGGCGTGAGATGGTGCCTCATTGTGGTTTTGATGTGCATTTCTCTGATAATGAGTGATGTTGAGCATCTTTTCATGTTTGTTAGCCATCTGTATGTCTTCTTTGGAGAAATGTCTGTTTAGTTCTTTGGCCCAATTTTTGATTGGGTCGTTTATTTTTCTGGAATTGAGCTTCAGGAGCTGCTTGTATATTTTTGAGATTAGTTGTTTGTCAGTTGCTTCATTTGCTATTATTTTCTCCCATTCAGAAGGCTGTCTTTTCACCTTGCTTATAGTTTCCTTTGTTGTGCAGAAGCTTTTAATTTTAATTAGATCCCGTTTATTTTTGCTTTTATTTCCAATATTCTGGGAGGTGGGTCATAGAGGATTCTGCGGTGATTTATGTCGGAGAGTGTTTTGCCTATGTTCTCCTCTAGGAGTTTTATAGTTTCTGGTCTTATGTTTAGATCTTTAATCCATTTTGAGTTTATTTTTGTGTGTGATGTTAGAAAGTGTTCTAGTTTCATTCTTTTACAAGTAGTTGGCCAGTTTTTCCCAGCACCACTTGTTAAAGAGATTGTCTTTTCTCCATTGTATATTCTTGCCTCCTTTGTCAAAGATAAGGTGTCCATAGGTGCATGGATTTATCTCTGGGCTTTCTATTTTGTTCCATTGATCTATATGTCTGTCTTTGTGCCAGTACCATACTGTCTTGATGACAGTGGCTTTGTAGTAGAGCCTGAAGTCAGGCAAGTTGATTCCTCCAGTTCCATTCTTCTTTCTCAAGATTGCTTTGGCTATTCGAGGTTTTTTGTATTTCTGTACAAATTGTGAAATTATTTGTTCTAGCTCTGTGAAAAATACCGCTGGTAGCTTGATAGTGATTGCATTGAATCTGTAGATTGCCTTGGGTAGTATACTCATTTTCACTATAGTGATTCTTCTGATCCATGAACATGGTATATTTCTCCATCTATTAGTGTCCTCTTTGATTTCTTTCACCAGTGTTTTATAGTTTTCTATATAGAGGTCTTTTGTTTCTTTAGGTAGATATATTCCTAAGTATTTTATTCATTTCATTGCAATGGTGAATGGAATTGTTTCCTTAATTTCTCTTTGTTTTCTCATTTTTAGTGTATAGGAATGCAAGGGATTTCTGTGTGTTGATTTAATATCCTACAACTTTACTATATTCATTGATGAGCTCTAGTAATTTTCTGGTGGAGTCTTTAGGGTTTTCTATGTACAGGATCATGTCATCTGCAAACAGTGAGAGTTTTACTTCTTCTTTTCCAATTTGGATTCCTTTTATTTCTTTTTCTGCTCTCATTGCTGTGGCCAAAACTTCCAGAACTATGTTGAATAGTAGCGGTGAAAGTGGGCACCCTTGTCTTGTTCCTGACTTTAGGGGAGATGCGTTCAATTTTTCACCATTGAGGATAATGTTTGCTGTGGGTTTGTCATATATAGCTTTTATTATGTTGAGGTATGTTCCTTCTATTCCTGCTTTCTGGAGAGTTTTTATCATAAATGGATGTTGAATTTTGTCAAAGGCCTTCTCTGCATCTATTGAGATATATGGCTTTTATTTTTCAATTTGTTAATGTGGGGAATTACATTGATTGATTTGCAGATATTGAAGAATCCTTGCATCCCTGGGATAAAGCCCACTTGGTCATGGTATATGACCTTTTTAAAGTGTTGTTGGATTCTGATTGCTAGAATTTTGTTAAGGATTTTTGCATCTATGTTCATCAGTGATATTGGCCTATAGTTTTCCTTTTTTTGTGGCATCTTTGTCAGGTTTTGGTATTAGGGTGATGGTGGCCTCATAAAATGAGTTTGGAAGTTTACCTTCCTCTGCAATTTTCTGGAAGAGTTTGAGGAGGATAGGTGTTAGCTCCTCTCTAAATTTTTGGTAGAATTCAGCTGTGAAGCCATCTGGACCTGGGCTTTTGTTTGCTGGAAGATTACTGATTACAGTTTCAATTTCTGTGCTTGTGATGGATCTGTTAAGATTTTCTATTTCTTCCTGGTTCAGTTTTGGGACATTGTACTTTTCTAAGAATTTGTCCATTTCTTCCACGTTGTCCATTTAATTGGCATATAATTGTTGATAGTAGTCTCTTATGATCCTTTGTATTTCTGTGTTGTCTGTTGTGATCTCTCCATTTTCATTTCTAATTTTATTGATTCGATTTTTCTCCCTTTGTTTCTTGATGAGTCTGGCTAATGGTTTGGCAATTTTATTTATCCTTTCAAAGAACCAGCTTTTGGCTTTGTTGATTTTTGCTATGGTCTCTTTTGTTTCTTTTTAATTTATTTCTGCCCTAATTTTTAAGATTTCTTTCCTTCTACTAACCCTGGGGTTCTCCATTTCTTCCTTTTCTAGTTGCTTTAGGTGTAGAGTTAGGTTATTTATTTGACTTTTTTCTTTTTTCTTGAGGTATGCTTGTATTGCTATGAACTTTCCCCTAAGCACTGCTTTTACAGTGTCCCACAGGTTTTGGGTTGTTGTGTTTTCATTTTCATTCATTTCTATGCATATTTTGATTTCTTTTTTGATTTCTTCTGTGATTTGTTGGTTATTCAGAAGCGTGTTGTTCAGCCTCCATATGTTGGAATTTATAATAGTTTTTCTCCTGTGATTGAGATCTAATCTTATTGCATTATGGTCAGAAAAGATGCTTGGAATGATTTCAATTCTTTTGAATTTACCAAGGCTAGATTTATGGCCCAGGATGTGATCTATCCTGGAGAAGGTTCCATGTGCACTTGAGAAAAAGGTGAAATTCATTGTTTTGGGGTGAAATGTCCTATAGATATCAATTAGATCTAACTGGTCTATTGTACCATTTAAAGTTTGTGTTTCCTTGTTAATTTTCTGTTTAGTTGATCTGTCCATAGGTGTGAGTGGGGTATTAAAGTCTCCCACTATTATTGTGTTATTGTTAATTTCCCCTTTCATACTTTTAGCATTTGTCTTACATATTGCGGTGCTCCTATGTTGGTGCATATATATTTATAATTGTTATATCTTCTTCTTGGATTGATCCTTTGATCATTATGTAGTGGCCTTCTTTGTCTCTTTTCACAGCCTTTGTTTTAAAGTCTATTTTATCTAATATGAATATAGCTACTCCAGCTTTCTTTTGGTCTCTGTTTGCGTGGAATATCTTTTTCCAGCCCTTCACTTTCAGTCTGTATGTGTCCCTTGTTTTGAGGTGGGTCTTTTGTAGATAACGTATATAGGGGTCTTGTTTTTGTATCCATTCAGCCAGTCTTTGTCTTTTGGTTAGGGCATTCAACCCATTTATGTTTAAGGTAATTATTGATAATTATGATCCTGTTGCCATTTACTTTACTGTTTTGGGTTTGGGTTTATACACCCTTTTTATGTTTCCTGTCTAGAGAATATCCTTTAGCATTTGTTGGAGAGCTGGTTTGGTGGTGCTGAATTCTCTCAGCTTTTACTTGTCTGTAAAGCTTTTGATTTCTCTTTCATATTTGAATGGGATCCTTGCTGGGTACAGTAATCTGGACTGTAGGTTATTTTCTTTCATCACTTTAAGTATGTCTTGCCATTCCCTCCTGGCCTGAAGAGTTTCTATTGAAAGATCAGCTGTAATCCTTATGGGAAACCCCTTGTGTGTTATTTGTTGTTTTTCCCTTGCTGCTTTTAATATTTGTTGTTTGAGTTTGATCTTTGTTAATTTGATTAATATGTGTCTTAGGGTGTTTCTCCTTGGGTTTATCCGGTTTGGGACTCTCTGGGTTTCTTAAACTTGGGTGATTATTTACTTCCCCGTTTTAGGGAAGTTTTCAACTATTATCTCTTCAAGTATTTTCTCATGGTCTTTCTTTTTGTCTTCTTCTTCTGAGACTCCTATGATTCGAATGTTGGAGAGTTTAATATTGTCCTGGAGGTCTCTGAGTTTGTCCTCATTTCTTTTAATTCGTTTTTCTTTTTTCCTCTCTGATTCAATTATTTCTACCATTCTATCTTCTACTTCACTAATCCTATCTTCTGCCTCTGTTATTCTACTATTCATTGCCTCCAGAGTGATTTTGATCTCATTTATTGCATTATTCATTAACCCTTTTTAATTTCTTCTAGGTCCTTGTTAAACCTTTCTTGCATCTTCTCAATCCTTATCTCCAGACTATTTATCTGTGATTCCATTTTTATTTCAAGATTTTGGATCATTTTCACTATCATTATTCAGAATTCTTTATCAGGTAGATTCCTTATCTCTTCATCTTTTGTTTGGTTTGGTGGGCATTTCTCCTGTTCCTTTACCTGCTGGGTATTCCTCTGTCTCTTCGTCTTGTTTATATTGCTGCGTTTGGGGTGGCCTTTCTGTATTCTGGCAGTTTGTGGAGTTCTCTTTATTGTGGAGTTTCCTTGCTGTGGGTGAGGTTGTATCAGTGGCTTGTCAAGGTTTCTTGGTTAGGGAAGCTTGTGTCAGTGTTCTGGTGGGTGGAGCTGGATTTCTTCTCTCTGGAGTGCAATGAAGTGTCCAGTAATGAGTTATGAGATTTCAGTGGTTTTGGAGTAACTTTGGGCAGCCTGTATATTGAAGCTCAGGGCTGTGTTCCTGTGTCGCTGGAGAATTTGCATGGTATGTCTTGCTCTGAAACTTGTTGGCCCTTGGTGGTGCTTGGTTTCAGTGTAGGTATGGAGGCGTTTGATGAGTTCTTGTCAATTAATGTCACTGGAGTCAGGAGTTCTCTGATGTTCTCAGGATTTGGACTTAAGCCTCCTGCTTCTGGTTTTCAGTCTTATTTTTACAGTAGTCTCAAGACTTCTCCTTCTATACAGCACTGTTGATAAAACATAAAGATGAAAAGTTTCTCCACAGTGAGGGACACCCAGAGAGTTTCACACAGTTTCATGGAGAAGAGAAGAGGGAGGAGGGAGTTAGAGGTGACCCGAATGAGATGAGGTGGAATCAAAAGAGGAGGGAGCAAGCTAACCAGTAATCACTTCCTTATGTGCGCTCCACAGTCTGGACTGCTCAGAGATGTTCACGGAGTTATACAGAGAAGAGAAGAGGGAGGAAGGAGACAGAGGTGGCCAGGAGGATAAAAGGGGGGAATGAAAAGGAGAGAGACAGATCCAGCCAGTAATCAGTTCCCTAAGTGTTCTCCACCGTCTGGAACATGCAGAGATTCACAGAGTTGGGTAAAGGAGAGAAGGGGGAGGGAGGAGACAGAGGCGACCTGGTGGAGAAAAAGGAGAGTCCAAAGGAGGAGAGAGCAGTCAAGCCAGTAATCTCGCTCCCAAGTAAAAATGGGTACTGAAGATTGGGTTTTTAAAGGTACAAAATTGATAACAAATACCAAAAAGCAAAGATTAAAAATCTAGAGTAGAGGTTGGATTTTCAAAAATACAATGTTAAAGAAAAGAAGAAGAAGAGGAAAAAAAACAAGGTCACAAAAATTATTTAAAAATATAAATATATGAAGTTTGCTTTAAAAATAGGGTCTTTTTTTTGAAAAGTAATAGTAGGTTATAAAATTGAAAGTTAAAGGAGTAATAGAGGACTTAAAAATTTTTTAAAGTTAAAAAAAAGAAAAAAAAGAATGATTGTAAAAATAGTACAGATATATCTAGGACTTTCTCTGGTGGTGTTGTGGGCAGTGTGGGGTCAGTTCATTTTCAGATATTTCCTTGGTCCGGCTTATATTTCTCAAGATCTATAGGCCCCTTCCTATGTAGTTGGTACTAACGACAGGGTTTTAATCTATTGCACCTGTCACTTCCAAGGCGGTTCCCTCTGTTTTACCTTCTTCTGTTTGCTGGTCTCTTCAGTGTCTGATTTCTGCCCTGAAACAAGGGGGGTGGTGGTGGACACTTTTTTTAGGCTCACTTGTTCAGTTGTGCTGTGGGGAGGGAGGGATGCTGCAAACAAATAACACTGGCGTGTGCTCGCAGTGTCTCAGCCGCACTGGGCCTGCCCCTGTGCACAGCACACACCGCTCAGGCTCTAGGTTGCTCTGCTGGGGACCATCTGAGGCCGACCATGCACCTTCCTTGTCTAACCCACTCAGGCTCAGGCATTCAGGTAGTCCTCAGAAGCACAGACTTGGCTGGGCCTGTGTTTTGTGCCCTTCCCAGGTCCGAGTAGCTCAGGCGTTTGGTTAGCACAGTCACTGCGACTTATTGCCTCTCCTGTCCCTGCAGCTCAGTTTTCTGGGTGTACAACTGGCACACCTTCTCAGGCGGATGATGACTCTCCAGAACCCCAAGAAATCTTAGTTAGCGAAGAAGCCTGCTTGCAGTTTGGTAGATAATGTCTCACTGGGGCTGCGATTGCCCCCTTCCAGAGCTTCCAGCTCTGGCTGCCTGTCACCAGAGGGGGATGGTCTGCAGCTGGCTAATTCTGTTCCATCCTTTGTTCTGTGCACGGTCCTGGTGGTGTCTTATGTTAGAGCTTTTCCCGTGGTAGCTATCCGGCAGTCTGGTTTGCTAGCCCAAGTTAGTTTGCTCTGGTTATCCTTGGGGCATTCAGGTGGATCCTTAAAAAGCAATGCAGCCCCTGCCTCCCTGCCCAGCCCCCGCTTGGTAGTGGCGGATGCAGGCATCTGTGCTGCTTCTCCACTGGGGGAGTTACCATTGTCCTTGTAATCTGGTGGTTTTAAATATTTATTTATTTTTCCTCCCTGTTATGTTGCCCTCTGTTCTTCCAAGGCTTGCCACAGACTTGGCAGTGAGAGTGTTTCCTGGTGTTTGGAAACGTCTCTCTTTTTAAGACTCTCTTCCCGGGGTGGAGCTCCGTCCCTACCTCTTTTGTCTCTTTTTTTGTCTTTTGTATTTTTTCTACCTCCTTTCGAAGATAATGGGCTGCTTTTCTAGGTGCCTGATGTCCTCTGCCTGCATTCAGAAGTTGTTTTGTAGAATTTACTCAGCGTTTAAAGGTTCTTTTGATGAATTTGTGGGGGAGAAAGTGGTCTCCCTGTCCTATTCCTCTGCCATCTTAGGACTGCCCCTTAGTTTATTTTTAATAATAGTTACATCCCTCCAGAGAATGGTGTCTGTCATAGAACAAACAATAAATGTTTTTTGAATGAATGAATGAACCCTCAGCATTTTAGCTATCTAGATAGTTTTACGATGTGCTTCCTGCTTCATTAATCTATGGTCATTACTGTGATCACCAAGCACGGATCAATTCAAAGTATCTGTCGTAAATTTTTTTCTATCTGAAAGGCAAAAAAAAAAAAAAAAAAAAAAAAAAAAGCGCTAACTAAAAAAAAACAGAAAAGAAGTCCTTTGCTGGCTTTTTTTTTTTTTAATATATGATCAATAATCAAACACATTAGGCTGGAGATTAGTTACATCTTCAGAATCTTTGCTTCCAGGTAAAGAAAAAATTTAGAAATAGTGTTAATATTTGTGTATTTCAGAGACTAGTTATTTGATCTTTTCTTGTAGAACTACATCTCATTCCTCAAGAAATCTCAACAGATGTCACCCAGTGAAGAGTGGATCCATCAGCATTAATCATACATTCATTTGCTGTAGACACTATTTTGGCTTTCACAAGTCTTCAGGGTTGCAGTGTTCTATATTAAGCTGTATCACTCTGATCCAGCTGATTCTGGAATACTGCCAACATGAGGGATATCTTCAGAGGCCTTTTAAATTAATTATTTATTTGGCTGCACCAGGTATTAGTTGTGGCATGCAGGATCTCTTAGTAGTGGCATGCAAACTCTTAGTTTTGGCATGTAGGATCTAGTTCCCTGACCAGGGATCAAACCTAGGCCCCCTGCCCTGGGAGCACAGAGTCTCAGCCAACTGGACCACCAGGGAAGTCCCTTCAAAGGCCTTTTAAAAATTTCAGAGTAGAACTGTGTTCTCTAAGAGTACATGTTCTTTATGATGGAGGTGATGATCTTTCCCAGCTTTGAACAATCTTGTTAATATATGGTTTTCATGTATTTATATCTATAAGAATACAAAACACAGCTAAGAAAGAAAAATTTGAAGCACTATTCTCTCAGTTTAAACAAATGAGATATGAGAGTCAAAGCACCTCCAATTTGCTCCTTCAGATTATGTATTAATAACAATTTAATCCATTTCTCTGGTCCCATCATACATTAGGGACTTCCTTGGTGGCTCAGACGGTAAAGCGTCTGCCTACAATGCAGGAGACCTGGGTTCAATCCCTGGGTTGGGAAGATCTCCTGGAGAAGGAAATGGCAACCCACTCCAGATTTCTTGCATGGAAAATCCCATGGATGAAGGAACCTGGTAGACTACAGTCCATGGGGTTGCAAAGAGTCAGACACGACTGAGTGACTTCACTTTCACTTTCATCATACATTTGACAAGAGAGTATCTAGTAATCAAGTTTAAAAAGCCAGTTAAGGGTAAAATTTTACTCTGTTCATGGTTTCCAGTGAAACATAGATTATATTAAAATAAATATAGAGTATCAGTCTAAAATATCACTGTCTGCCTTAATGAAAACATGTCTTGATTTGAATGTCATTTGTAGGTTTCACACACTCCAGTGGTCCTCAATAAGGAAAACAATGTAAGTCTCAAATATGCTAGTAATTTAATCTAGTAATCAGTTATTGACATAAATCTATAATAGTTGAACCCCCCAGGAAGTGACTAGAACAGAAAGAATGGACTCACCAAAAACTGGATTGCAAAACTTGAGTTTAACATGTGATGAAATCTGTCTAAAGTGCTGAAGGTGATGATACTAATGGGAAAAAAGGGGGACATAGTTGAAAAATTCATGGGAATTCTTCATAATAGGCTTAAAATTTAGTTAAAACATGCCAGAATATTTTCCAGATATAATTGTTATGGTCTTCCCAGGTGGCGCTACTGGTAAAGAACCAGCCTGCCAATGCAGGAGACATAAGAGATGCAGGTTTGATTCCTGAGTTGGGAAGATTGTCTGGAAAAGGAAATGGCAGCCCACTCCAGTATTCTTGCCTGGAGAATCCCATGGACAGATAAGACTGGTGGGCTACAGTCCATAGGTTAGCAAAGAGTCAGACACAACTGAAGAGACTTAGCACATATACATGCATACATAGTTGTTATATTTGTGGAATTGTCAATTGATCCAAATAATAATAGGTTTTATTAGAGCTATTTACTTCTTTAGTCCTCTCATTTGTAATGAGGTCAGCTTGGATGTCTTCTTTAATCCATCTTTCTCTTAGTAGCGACATATGCAGACTGTTCTTTAACTGGGAAAAGATTCTAGGGTTTTGATGAAACTGATAAAACTAAGGGCATCTCCCTGAGCTAAGCATGCAATAGGCACTCAGTGAATCAGATTTTCTTTCATCTTTATATGCCATCTTGTCTAATTTCTAAAATGATGCTTGCTTTCAGGTTTGGATTTTGTATTGTATTGACATATATTATTTAATAGTTGCTAGACAGGACTATGAAATAAATAAAACATATAGAAAAGCTTTTACCTTTGAGTATCTGTTACTGCACATACAGCCTTCATTAAGAACTTGTTTATAATTTTCAAGGGAAATAAAAGGAAACATGTGAGTTGTGGAGTGGTAGAGTTATAATTAAAGGATTGTTGGCAGTATTATTTTGGAGAACAAAAATAATTCCAAATCAAAAATAAGGAATAATTTCATACAGAAAAACCCTCTTGCTACTTTCCACTATCGAGCACATTACCTCTCTTTCAACAAGATTATACTTGTTGATATCCTTTGATATCAAGATTTTATCTCAAGGGATCTCACAGTTTACAAAGATCAAGTAGTGGGTACCATTTGGAATTCTTGGACAGATCCCCAAGAAAGGAATCAGTCTGAAGGATAAAGAAAACTTTGATTGTATTTACTATTGTTTATTTAGGAACCTATGGGCAAATATGAAATCTGCTTCTTCTGTGTAAATGTAATTGCACTATAAACTAATTTTTATAAACCAATCACTACTGATGTATTTTGATAAGTGAAAAAATACACTTCATGGGACTTCCCTGGCTGTCCAGTGGTTGCGATTCTGCACTACCGATGCAACAGGCAATCCCTGGTTGAGGAACTAAGATCCCACATGCCTTGCTTCATGATCAAGAAAATATAAAACAAAACACAACACTTTCCTTGGTTCCTAATTGCCTCCTTGGTTCTCCTTATAACCTCATACCCTGTTACTTTCTTTCCTATCCTTGCACTCTCAGGAAAAAACAAAAAGGAAAAATATTTATTTTTTTGAAGAAATTCAGATACCAATTTATTTCTTGTGAGGAGTTTTTACTTTACCTTTTAATTAAAGAAATGGATTGAGGGTGGACAGGAACAGTAGTGCTCTAAGTTTGAGGGAGTTAGGACATCAATTATGGAATCACACATACCTGGATCGGAATCCCATCTCTACTATTTACAAACATTTACCATAGATAAATGACTTAACCTCTCTGAGCCTTGGATTTTTCATCTATAAAGTGGAGAAAAGAATAGCATCAGAAAGTAATAACATGGGGCTAAGAAAATTAAATGATGTAATAAATATAAAAACTCTTGGCACAAGGCATATTGTATTACATGATAAATGCTAGTTAGCAGTTTTTCTGTTATCCACAATGGTTCCTATTCTTTTCTTCCTTACCAACATCTTATGGCAAAAATTTTCAAATATATAGAAAAACTGAAAAAATTTTACAGTGAACACCCATATATGTTCCACCTTTATGCTGCAATTAATATTTTACTGTACTTGCTTTATGACATATCTATTTATTTCTCCAGGCTTCTATCCATTTAGCAATCCATCTGTTCTGGTTACTGGGGCATAACAAACTCTCTAAAGTTTAGTGACTTACAGTAACAGTCATTTTATTATACTCATGGGTTTTGTGAGTTAGGAATTCAGATAGGGCATTGTGGGGGTGGCCTGTCATTGCTCTACCATGTCTGAGGCCTCAGCTAGGAAGGCTTGGTGGCTGGAGGCTGAAATCATCTGGATGTACCTTCACTTACAAGTCTGGGGGTTGCCAGCATCAGATGTATATTTTTTTTATTGAAGTATGTTTGATTTACAATATTGTTTTAGTTTCTTGTGTACAGCAAAGTGACTCAGATATATATATATATATACATATATATGAAACTGAATCATTTTTCATATTCTTTTCCATTGTGGCTTATTATAGGATATTAATGTAGTTTCCCTATGCTTTACAGTAGGATATTGTTGTTTATCCATTTTACACATAATAGTTTGCCTCTGCTAACCCCCAAATAAACTGGAAAATTCTGAAAGAGATGGGAATACCAGACCACCTGACCTGCCTCTTGAGAAACCTATATGCAGGTCAGGAAGCAACAGTTAGAACTGGACATGGAACAACAGACTGGTTCCAAATAGGAAAAGGAGTATGTCAAGGCTGTATATTGTCACCCTGCTTATTTAACTTCTATGCAGAGTACATCATGAGAAACGCTGGACTGGAAGAAACACAAGCTGGAATCAAGATTGCCGGGAGAAATATCAATAACCTCAGATATGCAGATGACACCATCCTTATGGCAGAAAGTGAAGAGGAACTAAAAAGCCTCTTGATGAAAGAGAGAGGAGAGTGAAAATGTTGGCTTAAAGCTCAACATTCAGAAAATGAAGATCATGGCATCTGGTCCCATCACTTCATGGGAAATAGATGGGGAAACAGTGGAAACAGTGTCAGACTTTATTTTTTTGGGCTTCAAAACAACTGCGGATGGTGACTGCAGCCATGAAACTAAAAGATGCTTACTCCTTGGAAGGAAAGTTATGACCAACCTAGATAGCATATTCAAAAGCAGAGACATTACTTGGCCAACAAAGGTCCGTCTAGTCAAGGCTATGGTTTTCCCAGTGGTCACATATGGATGTGAAAGTTGGACTGTGAAGAAAGCTGAATGCCGAAGAACTGATGCTTTTGAACTGTGGTGTTGGAGAAGACTCTTATGAGTCCCTTGGACTGCAAGGAGATCCAAACAGTCCATCCTAAAGGAGATCAGTCCTGGGTGTTGTTTGGAAGGACTGATATTGAAGCTGAAACTCCAGTACTTTGGCCACCTCATGAGAAGAGTTGACTCACTGGAAAAGACTCTGATGCTGGGAGGGATTGGAGGCAGGAGGAGAAGGGGACGACAGAGGATGAGATGGCTGGATGGCATCACTGACTTGATGGACATGAGTTTGAGTGAACTCCGGGAGTTGGTGATGGAAAGGGAGGCCTGGCGTGTTGCAATTCCTGGTGTTGCAAAGAGTCAGACACGACTGAGCGACTGAACTGAATTGAACTGAACCCCCAAATCCCAATCCATCCCATGCCCATTGGCAACCACAAGTCTGTTCTGTGTCTGTGAGCCTGTTTCGTAAATGAGTTCGTTTGTGTCATATTGTAGATTCCATGTATAATCAATATCATATGGTGTTTGTCTTTCTCTTTTTGACGTACTTCACTTAGTATGATAATCTCTAGGCCGTTCATGTGGCTGCAAACAGCATTATTTCATTTTTTTTATTATGGCTAAGCAGTATTCCATCGTATATGTATACCACATCTCTCAGATACCATATTGAGTAGTTATCTATGTAATACATGGACATGTGAACGAAATATTTGGAATCTTTTAGACGTATAGACATAAAAGCCAACATTCTACAATTAGGATTTGTTAAACGAGAATCAAAGTGGAAAAATCTGACAATAAATAATTATTAGGGGAAGTGGGCATTTCCCTTTCCCACCTCCCCCTGGTGCTAGTATAATGTTAATGAAAAAACAGGAGATAAATCAACTATATTTTAATAAAAAAAAACAAAACAAACAAAAAACAGAAGGAGAAATTAGTCTTGGGAAAAGCATAATATTTTCTTTGCATTTTTATTTCCTAAATTCATATATCAGCAAACTTCAACCACTAGCTGGGTAGCCTTGGACAAGACACTTAATCTTTCTAAACTTTTGAGTCCTCATGAGAAGTGGTTTAAAATTGTTGCTACCTCTTGTTGTGAGAATATGCACACAAAACACTTAACCTAGTGCATTGTGAACAGTAGCACAGAAGAAAGAGGACATTATTATGTGTTATTCTTAAGTTAGATAAGCAAAACGTCATGCAGTTATTCAGAGAAAAACACTTTTCCCCTTTCTATTGCTCCATCCCATGAGAGAAATTCACTTACTATATAAATATTTATTGAACACCTACTCTGTGCCAATCCCTGTGATAGGTGCTGGGGATATATTAGTGCTTAAGGCAAATTCTACCCTCACGGTGCTTATGGTCTGGAAGGCAACAGTGACACTAAGCAGTGATTGCTCAAATTACTGTGTAACTACTGTCATAACAAGGGCTGTAAGGGGAAAGTGCAGAAGCTTTACCCTTTTTTTTTCCACTTTACTGTATAAAGTATTTATTTACTGTATAAATGCAGTATGTGGGGGTGGATAACTTACTCTGAAGAGTCAGAAGGCTGACCCAGGAAAGTGACTTCTATGGTGAGATCTAGTCAACAAGACAGATTTGTAGGGTTGGCACTCACAGGAAACAGTGAAGTCGTTCAAATGTATAAGAAAAGTCACAAAAAGATCTCAGCTCAGCTGAAGATTTTTTATTTAAAAGTGATAGAAGAAATTTCCTGAGGGTTCTTACAGTTAGAAACGATTATTATGGGATACTACTAGATTATTAGACTCAATATAAATATTAAGAACATTTAGTAAAATACATTTAAGTGGATTAATGTGTTACAAAGTCAGGTGTTGTGTACTAAAAAGCTAGAATTTTAAAAATCAACCTTGGTAAACTTCAAGTTTCTAAGATGCAGTATGGCAGTGGATAAGGTTTTATTTGCCTTGAGGAGTTATTTTATTTGTTTGTATTTTTAGGCATCGTGAAGTGGAAAGAACTTTGACGTCAGGAGGCCTGGGTTTTATTTCTGACATTTGCTCACTGGGGAGCCATAGGCAAGGCGTTTAAACTACAGTTTCCTTTTTTGTAAAAGGAGATATTAGTTACAAAAGCATGACGGAAGATTAGCAGAGGAGCACTGCTAGCCCAGGAGACGACGTGTTGGTATGGATTGGGGTCAAAAGGTTCCTGAAACCCTGTTCTTCTTTCACCTAAACATATGTTTGCTCCTTTTTTTCTGGCTTTGTGACAGGAAAGGGTCAGGTGTCTCATTACCTTAAGATTGAAAGGAAAAAGAGAGATAAGATTAGCAGCTTTTGGTAACAGTATTGGAACGAATAACTAATAAGAGCAAAAGTTAAGAGTAAAGAGAACATGAAGGGAATTGAAAAGTGATCACTGCAGCTACATGGGAGTCTTTTAACTTCTGAGTGGTGCTTGGAGTAGAAACAATCACACTACCATGAGAACCAACCAAACTATTCTTATCCTCTCAGAATGTTTTCTTCTCCATCTTGCTCTTCTTCCTAAGCAACTTTCTGCCTTCCCCCATCCTACATTTTCTCCTTCAGTTTCCTTATCACTTCTCCTTTGTTTTCTTTGCTTTCTCTCTTATACTCTTTTCCCTACTCCTTCTTCTTTCCCCTTTCTATTGTTTCATCCCACAAAAACAATCATTAATGAAAACTCAGTGAAGCAAAAATGCATTTCAGTAAAAACTTTAAAAATTATAATCAGTTGTTATAACTGCATGAAAGTGAAAGTGTTAGTTGTGCAGTTGTGTTAGACTCTGCGACTCCATAGACTGTAGCCCACTAGGTTCCTCTGTCCATGGAGTTCTCCAGGCTGGAATACTGGAGTGGGTTGCCATGCACTCTTCCAGGGGATCTTCCTGACCCAGGGGTGGAACCTGGGTGTCCCACATGGCAGGCAGATTCTTTACCATCTGAGTCACCAGGTGAGCCGTTACAACTGCATAGTACAACAGCAAACTTGTCAAACAAATAACATTGAAAGGTCATTCCTCAAGTAGCCCACCCAGTACACCAGCAAGTCTCCATTTGAAACATAGTATCCTCGCACTCAGAGCTTCCCAGGTGACTCAGTGGTAAAGAATCCACCAGCAATGCAGGAGACACAGGAGATGCAGTTCAGTCCCTGGGGTGGGAAGATCTCCTGGAGGAGAGCATGGCAACTAGTTTCAGGAAATCCTATAGACAGAGGAGCCTGGCAGGGGTTGGGGGAGGCTACAGTCCATGGGGTCACAAAGAGTGAGACACAACTTAGTGACTGAGCACGCAGGCATCCTCCCAGTCACATGGTGACACTTATACTTTTTTAAGGGAACAAAATGTGATGAGTAAGCATTGCATTTATGCCCAATGTGTAGGCCTCTCTGAGCTGAATATATTATGCTCTGATGTTGTCAGATACTGTTATTGTCATTTTGCCGGTGGGCCCTTCAAAGAAATTATTTGTCAATCCAATCCAAAGAGTGGTTATAGTTATATAGATAAAATAAACATAGGCAAACAAATCTGATGGGAAAAAAAAAGAATATATTGCCTTAAATTTTATAGAACTCACCAGGGTATTTTTTATCTTCAAAAACCAAGAAGCAAATTGTTTTTGGTGAAATAATTTATATACAATATTACATTTATTGATACATAAAAGTAACCAAATGTCATTATTTTGGAAATGGTACTGCTACAGCCCAGAAAATTCCTCAGCATCTCCACCATTTATTACTACAGAGTCTACTAGCCAACCATTTTGGAACAGATTGGCAGAGAAGGAAACTGCTCTTTTAAAATACCAGAATCCTCACAGGTACATTGGCGTGCTCTCCAATATTATTCTTTGGGCTGGAATTGATTTTGAAACATTCTTATGAGTGTATAGATAGGCTGTTTGATCGAGTCAAATTCTTACAGTTTACTTAGAGTTGGGTTAGAAAGGAAGCCACTTAGAACAAATGAAAGAAGGCCAAAATTTCTGGCTCTGTTAACTAAAGGGCTCATTTGTTACTTAATATGAGAGAGAGAGCTAAAGAGACAAAAATTCCAAACTGGGAGCTCTTAAAATCATTTCGATTCTCAACCCTGTGATAAGGAGGAGTTAAGGTAGTAACAAGAAACTGGTAGCATGTGCATGCACAAAGGAGAAACAGAGTATGTTTTATTACTCTTAGAAATAAATATTACGAGACTCAGCATACTTGCAAAAAGATGAGAAAAAAAAATTTTTTGTGTGTTTGAGTTGAAAATGTAAGCAGAACTTTCATTCTTAAGGGAACCATCCTCTAAAGACTGGATTATAGGATAGTTTTTCTTTAACAATCCCAGAAAAAGCCAGAATCCTTTCTTTGGAAGCTGGAAAAACAGGAAAAATCTGTATTTGTGTTTTGCCAGTAGTGAAGTCTAAATGACCTGAGGGATGGTAGATAGCTTACCCAGGAGTCAATAGTTTTCAAGTAGACTGCTTCCTAAACGTCAGGAAGAACTTAATTTAAAATGTTCCTCAAGTAGTTAAAATAGAAGCTTAGAAATTTGTATCTTCAGAGTGAAGTGTTTTAGTAATGGGGAAAAAGTGGAAATGAAACACTTAAATGAGGAAAAGTTTGAAGGCAAACCCTTGTTAGTACCCTCCCACCCTGTGCTGGGGAAGATGTGTTACTAGCATCCTAACTGACCCACTGAAGTAGTCCCCAGCAAAAGTCCATCTGGTTACTCCAGTAGGGTGAGTTTCTCTTTAACTTCATCCACCTCATCTTACTCTGATCCTATTCTTGTTTGCAAATTTCTAACCTAAATTTTATTTTTTCGGTTAGACTTTTCTGGAAGTGGAATGCCCTGAACCTTTCAGATTTCTTCACAAGTATCCTTTATTTTAAACTGATAAATTGAAATCTGTGTTTTTCATTAGCTTCTAGTGAGCTTTAGTATTAGCATGAATGTTTCCTGAAAGTCTGTTCATTCTTTTGCTGTGCTCGTTTCTCAGTCGTATCTGAACCTTTGTGGCCCTATGGACTGTAGCCTGCCAGGCTACTGTGTCTGTGGCATTTTCCAGGGAAGAATACTGGAGTGGGTTGACATTTCCTACTCCAAAGGGTCTTTTTGATCCAGGGATCCAACTCACATCTCTTACATCTCCTGCAGTGGCAGGTGGTTTCTTTACCACTAGTGCCACCTGGGAAGCCCTATATTCATTCTGCTGTTGGTCTAATAAAAGTGAATTTCTGAACATGCTTGGCTTTCATTGATGGCGATCTCATAAAGATTTATTTACCCTGAGAATTTAAATCTGAAAAAACCTGCCAATTGTTTTCTAACTCTTTAAGAGCAACATAGATGAACTAAAACCCACATTCCTTCACTGAATCTGGAAAATAGTTTGTGAAATCTTGCCACCGGCTTCCCCTGTGGCTCAGTGATAAAAAAACAATCTGCCTGCAATGCAGAAGACCCGAGTTCAGTCCCTAGATCAGGAAGATCCCCAGAGGAGGAAGTGGCTACCACTGTAGTATTCTTGCCCGGCGAATCCCATGGACAGAGAAGCCTGGTGGCCTACAGTCTACAGGGTCGCAAAGAGTCGGACATGACTGAAGCAACTGAGCATGCAGGCATGTCATGTATAAAACTTATTTTTTGTTTAAAATTATGAGTTAAACTTTAAAATTACATTATTGATGATGATCATTGAGGCTGGGTAATGGATCCACTGGGAGTTCATTAACTTATCCTTTCTATTTTGTGTATATTTAAAAATTCTTCAATAAATATTAAAACAGAAACAAGCAAAAAGACATCTCAGGAGATTTAAAATTCATCTTCAAAGAACTTTCTGGAATTGAGGTAATGTGATTTGTTCACTGCCTGGATTTCCAGTGTATTTGTCTCCACAACAAGCCAAACTCGAGCTCAGGTTGCTGGGGCAATGCTATCAGGTGTCCAGCCTCTGCCGCTCCTTTGCCAGAAGGTACTATATTTGGATCTATGTGTAACACTTGACACTTTGGCTCAAGTTGTAATGAACCAACTCATTTCTTTTCTAAAAGGGTTTGGATACTTGTTTGCTCCTGCTGAACATATTGAAATATCTGTGAAATCGTCAAGATTTTGATTTTCCTAAGCATGTTTGTGCTTTGTTTTAAAATAATAGACATTCTTCTTGTACTCTAAGGCTTCGTGTTCCCTTATATACCAACAGGATCTCTTGTTCAAAATTGATGCATGCCTTTGTCTTTACCAGAAACACATAAGTGTTTCAGAGACTAAGTTCTGAAATAATGACACTAATTATTATGGTGAATATATGAATTATATGTAATTCACATATCATGTAATATAATATCAATTCAGTAAAAATTTAAAATGTTATAAATTTAATAAATAGTATAAATAATATATTTTAAAAGAATTATAAAATTATATTAAATATAACAATAAGGCTATAAGAAGTTTTCAAGTAATCTGACCAGACAGAAAACTAGAAATGCCTTGTTTATTTCTCTTAAAGATTTAATCCTACATAGAAAGGCTTATCAACCTATTACATTTCATTAAAGGAAATATTCAGTTGATGTTCATTTGAAAAATTTGCCTCATTTATCTCACTGATGTATTCATTTTGCCTATGTTTTGTAGTACTTTTTGTCATATTACTTTAGTAATACAATATGTTGAATGTCTTTGTTTAAAAAAATTAACAATATTTTCCATTAATGTTTTACGTAGCTTTGATTAAGACTATTCTTTTAAAATTGATTAAGGTGTATTTATATCAAATTTGGAAAACTCAGCAGTGGGCGCAGGACTGGAAAAGGTCAGTTTTCATTTCAGGCCCAAAGAAAGGCAATGCCAAAGAATGTTCAGACTACCACACAATTGCACTCATCTCGCATGCTAGTAAAGTAATCCTCAAAATTCTCCAACCCAGGCTTCAGCAATACATGAACCGTGAACTTCCAGATGTTCAAGCTGGTTTTAGAAAAGGCAGAGGAACAAGAGATCAAATTCTCAACATCCACTGGATCATTGAAAAAGCAAGAGAGTTCCAAAAAACATCTATTTCTGCTTTATTGACTATGCAAAAGCCTTTGACTGTGTGGATCACAATAAACTATAGAAAATTCTGAAAGAGATGGGAATATCAGACTACTTGACCTGCCTCTTGAGAAACCTGTATGCAGGTCAAGAAGCAACAATTAGAACTGGACTTGGAACAACAGACTGGTTCCAAATATAAAAAGGAGCACATCAAGGCTGTATATTGTCACCCTGCTTATTTAACTTATATGCAGAGTACATCATGAGAAGCTCTGGGCTGGATGAAGCACAAGCTGGAATCAAGATCGCTAGGAGAAATATCAATAATTTCAGATATGCAGATGATACCACCCTTATGGCAGAAAGGGAAGAAGAACTAAAGACCCTCTTGATGAAAGTGAAAGAGGAGAGTGAAAAAGTAGCTTAAAGCTCCACATTTAGAAAGCTAAAATCATGGCATTTGGTCCCACCACTTCATGGCAAATAGATTGGGAAACAATAGAAACAGCTGCTGACTTTATTTTGGGGGGAGTCCAAAATCACTGCAGGTAGTGACTGCAGCCATGAAATTAAAATACGCTTACTCCTTCGAAGGAAAGTTATGACCAACCTAGACAGCATATTTAAAAAGCAGAGACATTACTTTGCTAACAAAGGTCTGTCTAGTCAAGGCTGTTGTTTTCCCAGTGGTCATGTATGGATGTGAGATTTGGACTGTGAAGAAAGCTGAGCACCAAAGAATTGATGCTTTTAAACTGTGGTGTTGGAGAAGACTCTTGAGAATCTCTTGGACTGCAAGGAGATCCAACCAGTCCATCCTAAAGGAGGTCAGTCCTGAGTGTTCATTGGAAGGACTGATAGTGAAGCTGAAACTTTTGGCCACCTGATGTGAAGAGCTGACTCGTTTGAAAAGACCCTGATGCTGGGGAAGATTGAAGGCAGGAGGAGAAGGGAATGACAGAGGATGAGATGGCTGGATGCCATCATTGACTCAATGGACATGAGTTTGGGTGGACTCTGGGAGTTGGTGATGGACAGGGAGGCCTGGCGTTCCGCAATCCATGGGGTCACAAAGAGTCAGACATGACTGAGAGACTGAAATGAACTGAACTAATATCAAATACCTTGGTTAAATAAAAAATTAAATATTAAAAATATCTAAAAGTTTTGCTTTATCTAAACCAAATCTGTGAATATTTTGTTTTTCAGATTTAATTTGGATGTTTGAATCTGTATTGATGGTATAACCATATACATGTTCTCAAATTTTCCTTCCAAGTAGATTTTCATAGAGAAGACCAAATATTCTGATGTGATTATAATTTGATTTTTTTCTCTATTTTTCACATACGGAAAGATATATTATTATTTTGAGGCCCTTTTCTGTAGGGAAAGCTATGACTCAATAGAAATAATGGTTTCAGACTAAAATATTTGAAGAACATTTTTCCTATGATCAAATTTAAAGTTTTATCTCTTAATCCTGAAGTTTTTTATTTCAATCTTTCTATTTTATTTTAGCTTATTCACCTAATTCTCAGTTATACAAAGACATATAAATCATCAAGTTTACAATTGAATTAGACCCATATTGAGCTGAATCGGACTTGCTTGAAAAGATATTTTCAGAGATACAAATTATCACAATATATTCTGTAAAAGTACCCACTTATTTTAGTTAAGTACATGTGCTCTATAGCCAAAGTTTTGGTCTCAAAATTCAGCTCTGCTCTGAGGATGAAATATGTAAAAAGGATTCAGAAGAATATCTAGCCACTGAAAGTGAAAGTTGCTCAGTCATGTTCGACTCTTTGTGACCCCAAGGATTCGCCAGACCAGAATACTGGAGGAGGTAGCCTTTCCCTTCCCCAGGGGATCTTCCCAACTCAGGGATTGAACCCAGGCTTCCCACATTTCAGGCAGATTCTTTACCTGCTGAGCCACCAGGGAAGCCCAAGAATACTGGAGTGGGTGGACTATCCCTTCTCCAGGGGATCTTCCCAACCCAGGAATTGAACCTTGGTCTCCTGCACTGCAGGCAGATTCTTCACCTGCTGAGCTGTGAGGGAAGCCCATATAGCTACTGCTGCTGCTAAGTCACTTCAGTCGTGTCCAACTCTGTGCAACCCCATAGACGGCAGCCCACCGGGCTCCCCGTCCCTGGGATTCTCCAGGCAAGAACACTGGAGTGGGTTGCCATTTCCTTCTCCAATGCATGAAAGTGAAAAGTGAAAGTGAAGTCGCTCAGTTGTGTCTGACTCTTCGAGACCCCATGGACTGCAAGCCCACCAGGCTCCTCCTACTAGTAAGTATTTTATAAGTAAGAATTATTACTCATAATTTAAATATTTTTGAAAGACATTTGGTCCTGGAGAAGGAAATGACAACCCACTCCAGTATTTTTGCCTGGGAAATCCCATGGACAGAGGAGCCTCCAGGGCTATAGACCGCGGGGTCACAAAGAGTCTCAGTGACTAAACAACAACCTGCACAAAAAAAAAAGAAAGACATTTGTTATGTATATATAACAAATGTATGTGGCAATGTTATGTGTATTAACACAATGTTTCTATAATTATAACAATTTGTATAAACAATGCATATTAATGTATATGTCAGTGTTATGTATAATAATGTATCTAAAAATCATTACTCTTAATTTCAGTTTATTATAGAAGTGTTAGTTGCTCTGCTGCTGCTAAGTCGCTCCAGTCGTGTCCGACTCTGTGCGACCCCATAGACGGCAGCCCACCAGGCTCCCCGTCCCCGGGATTCTCCAGGCAAGAACACTGGAGTGGGTCAGTCATGTCCAAATTTTTTCCACCCCATGGACTATTGCCCACCAGGCTCCTCTGTCCATGGGATTCTCCAGGCAAGAATACTGGAGTGGGTAGCCATTCCCTTCTCCAGGGTTGAACCTGGGTCTCCAGCACTGCAGGCGGATTCTTTACCAACTGAGCCACTAGGAAAGTCTTTAATATAAATGTAAAATGTTTTCAGAAAAGGAATTTAAAAGTACAAAAGCAAATATGAGTAAAATAAAATTATAAAGAGTTTCACTACTCAGAGGTAACCATTGATAGCATTCACATCTAGACTTTTTCTGTAAATTTTAAAATGTAAATTTAATGTCTAAGGTAATAATGCTCAAGTAAAAATGGATGGATTTTGTTATCAAAAAACTAGTTATTTTGTTAAAGTTTTTAAATTGTGAGAAGGAGCAGGCATCAAACTTTGGCTAAAGAATAATTTAAAAATATGCTGTCATATGAAATAATGAGATTATGAAAATATTTAAAGATTCCATTTTCAAATCTCATAGATTAAAAAAATACATCTTGTTCGCTTTCTTCGTTAACCTTTTCACAGCTGGCAGAAAATGGCTTTGAGGAATTTCCTAGAATTAGTTTAATGAAATTAAATGCCAATAAATGTATGCACATTACATGCTGACTGAATTTGATGTGATGTGTACTACATCTTCGGTAGAATTAAGTATAGCTTTGGTTTATGTTATTGATCCATATTTGTTTCCTCATATGTTTCTATATCTTAAAAATAATTCTAAGCTATAATCAGATTTTTGATGAATTGATTCATCATTCTTAGCACAGCATCTCTTACACTTTGGCTAGGAATGACATGCCTTAATACATTCCACTATGACTACACATGTGGATATCTTCCAATGAAAATATTAGTTTCTTTGCTTTTCCCAGAGTATGTAAATGAATTTTAAAAACATTTAGTAGAGGTACTGTCTTTTGGGTGGAGAGATTTTACTGTAAATAAAGTTTGTTAGAGATTTTCCCCAAGGATCTTTCCAATCCAAATACCATTTGCTTAAATGACCTTATTTGTACACTAGTCTTGTTAATAATTATGTCTTCATAGCTCTACCATTGATGGAGCGACACATGGAAAAGTCTGAGAAATTCTAAACCCAGATAATGTGAAAAACTACCTAATGGCTTAGTAAAGATTACATTGGTGGATTGGGACAAAACTATACTTAAAGAAATTGAGATTTATAAACCAATTAAATTTAAATTAATTTGAGGCTAATATAAGCTTATATTTTATGGTACACTTGGTCAATTCATGTAGTTTTATAAAAACATATGAGTTGCCTTATTCTCACTGCTGCTGCTAAGTCACCTCAGTCATGTCCAACTCTGTGCTACCTCATAGACAGCAGCCCACCAGACTCCTCCATCCATGGGAGTTTCCAGGCAAGAGTACTGGAGTGGGTTGCCATTGTCTTCTCCGCTTATTCTCACTATGTATATATTAAATGTTCCCTAAAAATCTGAAATTTAGAAAATTTAAAGAAAAAAATTAACAGCCTCATAATCCCATCTCCTAAAGATAACCAATGTATATACTTTATTATATATACATAGATAAGATCTTGATTTAATAAGTATTTTATTTGTGATAAATAATTGTGATTGTTACTAGCTCTTTTACTGATTACAAAATTGACAATATACAAATAAAATATTAATTTCCAGATTTTAAGTGACTGTGAGTCATCACACATTTTAATCTAATGGGATTAGATTAAATTTAATGGGAATGCTTCTGAAAAACAGAAAATGCCTAATTCAAAAAGTCATCAATTAAATCCCAAAACCAGATCTAGTATTTTCCCCCAAATGAGTTTGCTTTTAAAATCACTTATATCAGCAGAATATGGGACATGGTAAATGGTCAAGAAATAAGCATGCATAGCATTTTAATGATTTATCCAGGGTGAGTGATGATAAAAATCACCAGCAAGATATCAGTCAGGACCCTGAGAAAAAACAGATTGTACCCTCAAAGGTATTTAATTTAAAATAATTTAACAAAGGGGCTCTGTTTAGAGGCGTAAACATACTGTATTCTCCAAAAATGACCTAATATATTTTATAAATAAAATCTAAATTTTCTTTCTTCACATTTTCCTTAACTTTTTTAGTATAAAACTGTGAGATGTTTATACATGGATAGCTGACCATTTTAAAATTTCTCTCTTTTTGGTTTCCTAACACACTGCGTTTTAATTGTTTTTACATGAATGTAAATTTGGAAACGGAAATGAATAAGGTCTTGCCTCCCAGGCTGGGGAGATTGCTTTTTTGGCACTACCAACTAATTGGGAAGCTATGCTCCAGGCCCATTTCTTACTTTCTTGACTTTCTTCAAATAATGTTTTCTTCAGACACCAAGTTTCTTTTGTTGTTGTTGTTCTTTTTAATTCTGGCTGCATAGGATCTTGGTTGCGCTACGTGGGCTCTCTTAGTTGCAGCACGCAGGATTAGTTGCTCTATGGCACATGGGATCTTACTTCCCTGGGGCTGCTGCTGCTGCTGAGTCGCTTCAGTCGTGTCCGACTCTGTGCGACCCCATAGACGGCAGCCCACCAGGCTCTGCCGTCCCTGGGTTTCTCCAGGCAAGAACACTGGAGTGGGTTGCCATTTCCTTCTCCAATGCATGAAAGTGAAAAGTGAAAGCAAAGTCGCTCAGTCCTGTCCGACTTTTCGCGACTCCATGCCAGGGATCAAGCCTGCACCGCCTGCCTTGGATGGCAGATTCTTAACCACTGGATCATCAGGGACATCCCCAGACATGAAGTTTTTTCAGTGATTGACCTACATGTTTTTTTCTCATTTATCTCCAAATCACATATTGGTTTATCTTTCTGACTACTCCAGACTCCTCAAAGAATTGATTTTCTCTGGGCAAAACCTCAGACTAGGTAAACCTGGATCTGATCATGAGGACTATTCCTCCCCTTTTGAAATCTCAAACTTGGAGCTCCTGAGTACTTTTTTTAGTATCCTTACTATCTATTCTTCTTACTAATACCCCTCACTGACCAACTGGATCTTTTCTGCTTACTTCAAATTGTCAGTGAAATGCATAATCACTTCACAAACTTGGCCACTCTTCCTTCCTTAATCAGTAAGTTATTAATACTACCCCTCCCCCCCCAACCCAGACTTGAAACTTGGGAGCTATTTTTAAAAAGTTTAAACTTCTTTATAACATCTTCCTCAAGCACACGTTTACTCAGTTACCTAAGCTTCATGGACATTAGGGTTCTTAGAGTCCTTCTCATCCATTAACTTCTTTCCACTCTCTGTGGCTGTTTTAGTTCTGGCCCTTCTCCCAGGACTCTGTAGTAAGCTTTAAAATGACAGTATGCCTCTCTCCCTAGATTACCAAATGTTTCTTTAGGTATTAGAATAGTTAATACTTCTTCTCCATCCCAGATTTTAAACATTAAATACTCATACCTATGAGTGGTTTATTTACCTTTCAGGATTAGGACTTAGAAGATATTGACAGAGTAATATAGGAACTTTTTAAATACTGGCACTTTATAGTTTATTGGGTGCAACTGTAAAAACTCATCATGGCCATGCCATCTTGTAATTTAAAGTTTCTGTTATTTTTGAAGTACTGCAAGAGGAATTCTGAGTCATATATTGGATAATTAAAATGTTAGAGCAAACATTTATACATGGAGGTAAATACTGTGTTGAGATGGAATATTCTTAAAAACTCTTCCTGCTAAATTAATCTTTTGATCTAATTTCCTTTTCTAATTTTAGCTTTTTGTGTACTGGTTTTGAAAGAGTGAGGCTGTTAATATGTTTTTTGTTTTTTTTTTTGTTTTTTTTTGTGGTGAGTGCTTTGTTGCTTAGCCCATAGTGTTAATGCGGTTAAGGACATTGGTCTGATTTCCCAATGGTTCAGTAATCTTCCTGTAGTCTGTAGTCATGGACTGTCCTCCAAACCATGACCAACCATTTCATAGATATTAGTCATGAGGGAGACAGAAAAGGGGAATCAGGATGGCTCAGTGTCAATTCATTCTAAAACAAATTAAGGCACATGCCCTACCAGACGCATGGTTCAGAAGTTTTGCCTTCTCTTATTTAAAAGTAATTCAGCCTTTATTCAGGGCTTCCCAGGTGGCGCTACCATAATTTGCTACAGATTACGCCTCTATGGCCCTCAATAGTGTTAGTTGCTATAGTTTTCCATCTTCTTTCTCTGGTCTTTAAGTTGGATGGTTTACTGAATTTACTGAGATGCGGTGTGTTGAGATGAAAAGGACATAGTTTTTCGAGTCAGACCCCTCTGCTCTACTTCTATCACTAATTAGTTGTGTCCCCTTGGTTAAATTTCTGAATCTCCAACTTTCTATTTCTTTCTTTGAAAAAAATAACTATATGGTTGTAAGAATTAAATAATATACATAAGTTAAGAAATAGTATATGCATAATAAATGCTAAAGTTCTCTATTTATCTTTTGTGATACATAAAATCTAATCAGTCAGGAAAGTTTTATATGGTTACCAGTTATTTAACACTTTCTTGGTGCCAAGCATGCCATATATATATATATATATATATATATATATATAATTTATATATGTGTGTATGTAGTTTATGTATATAATATGTATATGTAGTATATATATATAATCTCTACTTCTCATGATAACTTCAAAAGGTAATTTATAATTATTTCTTTTAAATGAAGAAACTGAGATGAGTTGCTATCTGGGGTGCATGGTTATCACCAAAGCACAGTTTACAGTAAATTGTGGGTACAGGGATATTTCTAGGGAAGTGATTTTTAAGTATTATAGTTGAATGACTACCTAGATATGAAAAAAAAAATCCAGGTAATCATTTCACAAAAAACTTTTTGTTTGTGAAAAAAGCAGACTCTTGGGGCCCATTGGCAAGGATCCTGGGTCTGGAGGCCAGGAAGTTACAGTTTTAACAAGCTGCCTGTGCCATTTTGATGCAGTTGGCACTTTGGAGAACACTTGGATAAATATCAGCCTATGTATTCTACTTGAATTTGGTTCATTTCCCCAACACCCCAGACTTTAAACTGTGGTAGGAGGAGGAAGAGGATTCAGAGGTAGGCTATCATCCATAGGCTAACACTGATTTGCATAGGTAGGTAACACTCCCAGCTCTTCACCACCTCAAGATGCTTATCTTCTAGTGATACCTCTATATATTGCCTGCATTTCTTGATGTCTTTAGTCAACCTGGTTCCATTCAGGATCAAATTAATTGTATTAGCAGCAAACAGATGAAGAGGAGCAGAGAGAGGACCCTTACAGGGTAATTCTAGCCATTGCCCTGTGGAAGTGTTACCAGCTGCAATCTCTTGAAACCTCAGTTTTCTTGACTATAAATGGGATGACATTTGTCTTATAAAGTTAGAAGAATTATTAAGTGTAGTAAGAGTTATTACATTAAGTGTAGTAAAAATTTTTACACTGCCTAGTGTATGGTAGGTGTTTGTAAGTGGCAGCTATTGTTACTATTTATTTCTTTATATATTTTGGGAGGGAGATGTCAAACATGACAACAAATATTAAAGCACTCTGTAAACCAGTTCACACTAGGAAACCCTTCCCTCCAATATAATCTTTCAGAGAATGTGATGAAAACTATGGACTAGTGCTGTCCAATGAAAATATAATAATGTCAGTCAACATTGGTAATGCAAAATATCTTAGTATCCACGTTAAAAAAACAGCAAAATTAAGTTTAATTGTATGTTTAACAAATATAAAAATTTTACTTCAACATGTAATCAACATAAAATTATTAATGACATTTTATATTATCTTTGTCATAATAAGTCTTCAAAATCCAGTTCCATTGTAGCACGATTTGGACACGACGTTTAAGAGAAATGTACTCCTATCCAAACACTAAAGTTGTTTTTAACGGAGGCATGTTACCCTACTTCAGTTTTTAAATTTAAATTAAACTTACATAAAACAAAAAATTCAGTGCTTCAGTCGCAGTAAATAAATTTCAAATGTTCAGTAGCTACATGTGATAGATGGTTACCGGTTTGGACAGAGCAGTTTGGGATGTTCTCTAGAATTTTGTTTGCACTTCTTGGGGACCCACGGACTCCATCAGCCTTGCTTTATAAGTCCCATGGTTAAGAACTGTCCTTTTCACATGTTATAAGCCAATTTACAGTTCAAAACAAGCCTAAAAGTTACTTTCTCTTATGTTCACTGAACGTTATTCAAATTTGCTCATGAATAAATCCCTTGGGCTAAATCAAGCACCTTAATAGAAACTGGAAAGTGGACTATTGATCTGGACTTAGAAAAAATAAGCTGAGGTTATAATGGTTGAACCACCTTCGGCCGCTGCTCTTTAACACGGTCTTCTGGTTTGATTAGAGGATTTAACTTCTAGGTATTAAAGTTGCTGATTTTCCCTTTCCTGACAGGTCAACTTTAAAGTCTTCACTTCTCCGGGCACATAAAGCTTGCTCAAAAAACCAGGCAGTGGCCGCTGGGCTTGCATAGATAGGGATTTATCCAAAGCCCTCTCCTATTTTTAGCCAAAAGCAACTGCTTGCCAAATTCAGTTTCTGGAGAGAAAAACGCATCCACGACAAAACAAACAGGCAGAGAGGACCTTTGTCAGGTACTGCTCAAAACCCCCTAAGACTGGTCCCACCGAAACTCCGTACTGCAATTGTCTTTCCGCAGCAGCTTCGGCTCGCTGCAGTTAGCCCGCGCGCTAGGTTCACCCGCAGCCTTCTCTCAGCTCGCCGCAGCCCTGCGGGTCCGGGGCGTGGCCAGGAGAGGAGGGGGCGTGCCCTGGCCCGGGGGCGGGGCCGGTGTGTGTGAGTGTGTGTGTGTGTGCGCGCGCGTGTGTGTGTGTGTGTGTGTGTTGGGGCTGGCGGGGTGGGGGCGGGATCCAGGAGGCGGAAGTTCCCGCGGGCCGTGGGGAAGGCACAAGCACCGCGAGTCACTTGTCAGCGCTCGTCTGATTCGGAGGCATCGCGGCGCCGGACCGGAGGTGAGTGGCCGCCTTCGTGGGATGCGCGTCTCGGAACCCGGGTAGGGAGGAGGGAAAGAAGGAATCGCCGTGCACTGAGAGCATGGCGAGAAGTCCTGCTTAGGGAGAGACGGTGGTGCGCCTAGCGCTGGGAAGCTTCTCAGGTGTTTGCTGGACGCGGATCTGCGGAGGTGGAGAGTGGCGTGGGAAGAGGACTACCAGGGAAACGGCGGCGCGGAGGCGGGCTCCAGGCCAGAGAACGGGCACTGGACCCTGGACGGGCTGGGACTAGGACGGCTGAGGCAGGGGCTCAGGAGTCGGGCGAGGGCGGGCCACCATCCGGGTGCCGAGCGCCTTTGGGCACACACCTTAGAGTCTGGGGATACTCGCGTCCTGCGCAGTCTCCTGGAGGTGTGGAGAGGAAGCGGGGCTTTTATTTGCGCTCACTCTACTGAGAAGCATTTATTTCACACTCCCCGCTCCCCCCCGCCCCCAACATTTAGGATTGTGTAACCTGTTAAGGGAATAAAGTTTGTTTAATAAACAGATATGAGTCCAGAAGTTAAAGCTTGTTTAAAAAACAGATCTGTCGTAAACGCCGGATTTATTAATGCTTGCGTACTTGTTGGGGCTTTTTTAGGCTGTGCCTCTAATTCGTTTGACAATAAGTGGAAAAAGGAAGGGCGTATGGATAGGGCAGAGCTTGGAAAGAAAATTGGTGGCTGCGCTGGGCAGGGCAGGTCTAGGGTGTGATCGCCAGATCCTATCCCAAGTCCGCCTTCCTGACCACGAGGACATTGGAACCCGCCTGCCTCGGAAACAGCCGGCTCGGGAACCTTATTTGGCAAACAGGGCTAGGCGTGAACCTCTTTGCTGGAAAACTGTCTCGTCGGCTGCTTTCATCCGCTGCTTGTGGCTTTAATTCTTCCACTCTACCTCCACAGTCTCTCATTCTGGGGAGGAAAAGAATCTTAAGATACATCTTTAATTTCAGACCCAACTCTGAGCAATTCATCACGAATTCTTCTTTCCAGTCTTCCCATCCACTGAAGAAGTTAGAAGTGTGGGAAATACCAAGCTTCCTTGAGTGAAGACATTGTTTGGACTTTCCCTAAAAGAAAATCCAACACTATACAGAAGTTCCAACATTTTCTACTTATTTGAAGGAAGAAAGGCTGCTCAATATTTCCTGCCTCCTTGGTAATTTAGGAAGAGTTTGGGCACTAATAACCAGACCTGGAAAAGGCCAACAATATAACTGCTGCTTTGATTTCTGACTATTTCAAGTCACATGAAACTGGCAAAGGGAGGGAAATGGCACTGACTGGAAATGAACTGACGCTGGCTCTATAGTGTGGCTGTGAACTTGCCAGTTCTAGAGAGTTTAATAACAAATGAGGGAAAGCAGGAAAGGAACTCCCAAGTAAAGAGAGTTACAGGTACATGAGTTAATATATGAATTAAATACATTTTCTTGTAGGGAACAATGGGATTAGGAAAGTTGAGCCTAACTTTCACGTTCTTCTTTTGATGAAAAGTTAAAGATTAAAAAAGAAGGATGGGCATATTGCCTGTGAAATATCTGTTGGCTTTATACACTTTTGATAAATGTTGTGTGCCATCATCCAAATAGTCCTTCTCTACAAGTTCTCAGAAACGCTTTTATTATAGGGAGAAAGCAATTAAATTATGTATATGGGGTGGTTTAGTCGCTAAGTCCTGTCGTGTCCCGCTCTTGAGACCCCGTGGATTGTGGCTCCTTATTGCCTCCTTCATGTTCATTTTTCACCTGTATCTAATAGTTTGATGTCTGGTTTGGCCTTTTCATCTTTTTGTTGCCTAGTAGTTCAGTGAACTACTATGCCTGGGGAGAAGCTTTCTCTTTTTTTTTCTGGTAGATGTAGTGCAGATTTTCACTGAATTTTCTTTAAGAACTTAGACATTTGAAAATTTTGCCTCATTTTCCCTATAGGAGAAGATGGAATCTGCCTGCTTTTAATACACCCAGTTGTTCAAATATCTATATTTGCCACTATTAATTGATGTGACGAAGTAGAAATTTTGAATATGTTAAAAATGAAATATTTTAGGACAGGTAATGATTTGGTTAAACAACACAGATTTTTCCAAGGAAGTGGGTCTTAAGCAGCTTTTTTTTTTTAAGTGTGGTTTTAAATTATTTATTGTTATATTATTAATATTTTAAAGAAAATCATACATTTCTTAGTATTACATTTTAGAAAATCCCTATTCCTCCTAATTTCTCCCACATAATCACCATAACAACCAATACCAAGCTCTGAATAATGCTTTTTTTCCTTTAGTTTTTCTTTGTTATATAAAAGTACATGGTACCATGAGAGTCATGTTGAGCTCCCTTCGAGCAAAACATACAAAAAAGAAAGGATCGAAGCACTGATTCTTTTCTAAAGCTCTGATTCCCTTTCAGGCAATAAGATTAACCCTATATTCCTACCATGTTTAGTCAGTCTTATACACTGTGTGGTAAATGCTCACTCCACTTTGCCTGATGAGGTGTGTATGTAAAACAAAAAGCAGATTCTGGCTCAAATATCACTGTGCTAGAATATTGTCACCCACTCCAGTACTCTTGCCTGGAAAATGCTGTGGATAGAGAAGTCTGGCAGGCTACACACAGTCCATTGGATTGCAAAAGAGTTGGACATGACTTAGCAACTAAACCACCACCACCAGAGTATTGCCCATCATTGCCTGTCTGAAGGAAAAGTGAATGATTTAAGTGTGGAAGATACCATGTCCCTATATGAGAAAATGCAAGTTGTGGTTTATGATTAGAGAAAATAGTTTTTATGCATCAGGAAACAACTTCTCATTTTAAAGAATTTATTGTTTGGAAAGCATGAATGAGAGTCTACCATTTGCAGTTCTCTTCATATGTTAAAATAACTTAGAATTTAGGTAAGTGAAATGGACTCTTGCCAATTGCAGGCCAAGAGGTTGGGGAAAATCATTTTGAATTAAACCTGAAATTCAGTTTTGTTCTTTTTTTCATATAAAACAAAGTATTGTAAGGTACCTTGAATTAAAGTTTGTATGCAAGAAGCCACAAATTGTATTCTAGCAAGTTGTAAGACTGATCAAATGTCTAGAAATATACTCTGATATGGAATTTTTAGACTATGGAAATTGGCATAAGTTTAGAGATTGCATATTAGCTCACAGATTCCTTTTTTTAGACTGAAATGAGAACTTAATATAAACTTACTCTGCATGTCCCCTCTTTCCCCCTAAACAAAATACTGAGGATAATTTAGTTGGGTTTATATTCAATACATTTAAATATGTAATAGCTTTTCAGATAAACATCTTTGTTAACCATCTGATTTTCTTTCAGTTTCTTTCATTTTGAGGGATTGGATTTTGCGTCATTAGAACCATGAGCAACTACAATGTGTCCTTGGTTGGCCCAGCTCCCTGGGGTTTCCGGCTGCAAGGTGGCAAGGATTTCAACATGCCTTTGACAATCTCAAGTGTAAGCAAACTTTACAGATTTTGTTGTAGATGTTCACTCAATGCATAATCCTAGAAACATCAGGGCTGAGTTGTTGGAATCTCTGAATGTCCTGTGCTCTACTTAATAGAATTGCTTATGGAATATGATCTGAGCAGATTTAGTTAATTGTAGTAAAGGGTCCGCTGGGGAAAGAAATTGGATAATTGATTTCAATTAAGCATATTTTCCTCCCTCTTAATACAAAAAATGGAAAGCGTTTAACTGGGGGACAGACTCTAAATCTTTGAACTGTCACTGATCTGGACCTTAGATTCTTCATATGTAATAGAAGGTTTTAACTGTGGGATGTTCACTGTTGCTTTCAGCTCCAAAAGCTATTTATTAGAAACTGTTGATCAGTTTTGGGTTAAATAACTGTTTTGGTCTTATTTCCTCAACTTGCTCTCTGATGAAGGTGATAGCCTACAGTAAAATGGCCAAAAGCTACTTACCTTTGAAGAGGAAATGAAGGGTTTGAATCTCCAACTATTGGGTTGGCCAAAATTTTCATCGAGGGTTTTCCATAAGATGGTACAGAATAGATAGTCAATCTTTAAATAATTGAGATTTGACTGTTTACTTCATTATGGATTTAGTTTGAATATATTCTGTATATATATTTTAAAGATACATTTCATGATACTAATGATACTTATGAGGGGAGCAGTAATAGCTTTCATTTATTGAGGCTGGACTGGGTATCAGGCACTATTTCACTTTCATCTCCAACTAGGTAATGTTTGCTATTAATTAGTTGTATGACATTTAAAGGATTTTTTGTATATTCAAATAAATATGAATATCTGTTCCATTTTTACTTGCATAGTAGCATAATATACACACTATTCCACACATTCCTTTTTTTCTCAACAGCTTACCGTGGAGAATTTTCCTGATTAATATGTAGAGTTTTTCATCTTATTTTTAACAGATGTGTAGAATTCTTTTGTAGGGAAGTATCATTTATTCAGGCAATCCCCTATTGAAGTGCATTTGTACTGTTTCTAGTATTACTTTTACAAGTAATGCTGCAGTGGATATCATATATACATGATTCAGTGGATATCATATATACATGATTATATGTGTAATTTTTGATAGGTTGTGCCAATATGCACTTTTGTGCAATACATGAAAAAAACCTATCCCCCAAACAACATTACCAGCAAACTTTTGGACTTTTGCCAAGTTATTTACCTTCCTCGTCTTAGGTAATTCTCACACCAGGCTGTGACATAGTGGTATTATTCTCATTATATAGAACTGTGCTGTGAGCTCCCATGGCTAATGTGGAAGAGCTGGCTTTCAAGCACGTATGCTCTGCTGCCTGCTCAATAAGCTTTATCATAAATTTAGGTAGATTCTTTCTCTAGTTAGATATTTAGAGGGTTACCTTTTGATTTAATTATATATGTACTTGTGTATAAATATATATATATATATACACACTGCTTCTTACAGTATTATATACTACTTGATTTTGAAAGATTGAAAATAAGTTTGTAGCACTTATGTATCTCAATTAAAATGCTTAATCCAGTTTACTAATGAAGTTTTCCTTGTTTTGGGGCTTTTAATTTTTAAATAGCTATCTTTATCTCTAAATTCCATCTTGATTTCAGCTACTCAGGTTTTACAAGGAAACACATGTATGTGATTCAGTCTGCAAGTTTTAAGGTTTGCATGATTGGATGAAATTTTAACTGTAAAACATCCTTGTGAGAATGTGTCTTGTGATTTATTCCTGTTTGAGGGGAGCAGTGTCTTTTTGCCTCCTACCAAAGAGCTATTATGCAGAAAGGAACAATATTTGAATATTGTCTTTTTTCACATTCTGTTAACATCATTTTATATTACTTTTGAATATCCTCATTTGTGATAATGGACTTAAGAACATTGTGGTTTAAATACTCCTATTTTTCGCTAAAAAAAAAAAATCCAGAGACAAATGAACACCTAATGGAACATACTTTGTTGTTTGATTATGGAAATGCAAATGGAGTATGTAGATATTGTGGTGCCATACCTTTAAAACAGTTGTCTGTGCTTGTTTTCTGGCCGGCAGTCTGAGCTCCATGTTGTGATGCTGATATAACAGAACACTGTGTACATACATATGTGCCCTCTCTTGGCACAGAAGAAATGCTTTCCTTGTGTAGACAGAGTGCTAATTAAAGGGTTTTGAACATACTGATTAAAAGAGACTATGGTAACAAAGCTGCTGAGTTATTTCTGTTCTCTTACAAAAGTCTCTGCCATCTCCTGTGACCTTTTTGGGTCTTGTGCAGTGGGGCATGCAATTCATTCTGGACTGGAGAGGATGGAGGGGGAGGGGGAGGAGAGGGAATGTTGGCGCAACTTTGCTGTTAGGCTGTTGGCCTTTCATTGTAGTTATTTTTAACCCCTTGTGTGGGTTCAAACATGTGCAGTAACATTGCCTAATAAACATGGGGGCCTAATAACTAATTTATATTGTGGTAGTAAGATGATTAATGTTATACCTCATCTTAATTAGTTCTCTGGTTATATTTATTCTGCCTTCATTATGTAAAATTATTGGGATAAATTTCAGTAGTCACCAGATTATTTAATTAATAGTATCAAGAAGCAATTAAAACCTGAAAGCATGCCTTAAAACATATAATTTAGTGATTCTCTTGATAATGTATGGCATTCTTAACAAGGTCTGGCATGATAATTGCTCAGTTATCTTTTACAATAATATGAAATTTAAAAGAAAAAATTTATTTAGAGACTTGAAACATCAAATGCCCCATGATTGTAGGGAACAGTTGCATATTTTTAAATTTACTGTCGAAATTGAAAAATGAAAAAATGTACAAGTTTGTGCTTAGCTAGGAACCTGCATCTATATAGAGTTCAAAAGTATACAGTTTTTCCTCTGGTCATGTATTATTATGTGTGTATACATTATTATGTATGTACTTCAAAGTGCTATTTATGGTTTCCTTATAATATTGGAACTCAGATATCAAATGTATTTGAGATACAGAAGTCATTGGCTGGGACTTGAACATTCTGTTAAGACTTTGTTGTTATCAGTGTAGGAATATATTGACTATGACTTGTTTCTTAAAACATACAAACTATAAAATTTTAGCATTATACTCAGGTTTTGTTTTCCATCTCTTTTGTATGAGTTTTGCATACTTCTTTAGTTGGTAGGTTTCTAAGGTAAGATTGGTAATTCTTGCAGACTTTTTGAAAAGATCCTCAAATTGCTGTAACTGCCTGATTACATATCATTGTCTTCAATTTCCTATCCTTAAAGTGGTGTGTCGGCTACTGGAGTTTGTAGGCTGTCTTTTTATGACCCTATATTTATGAAATTGCCTTGAAGCCATGGAATGTAGGGATGGTTTCATTGTAGCAGTGTGGGTTTTTTGGTCTTTGCCAATATATTTTATAAGAAGAAATAGGAGACTTGTTGCACAATTCAAGGCTGTATTTTGGCAAGTTGATGACCCTCACCATGGAATTGCAAGAAGGATAGTGTATTTGTGAATAACATTTTAACTACAGCATCCTAAAATTCAAACACTCTGCTCATGTTATTTTCTGATATATGATATTAGAATTTTCCCTTAACTCTCAATATTTGGATTTCCTGTAGGTTATCTCCCTATTTTTTATAAACACATCTATGGTGTTTCTTTAGCAGATAAAATGAGGTCAGACATTTCAATACCCAAGTAATAGAGATTTTGATTCCAAGAGTTAGGGGAGGATCAGTTGTCACCAGGTCAGACAAGATTTTAGTTGGTTTTGAAAAGCAGAAGAAATGTATCATTTCTTGGAGTATGGAGCCCTGTTGAGGAGTATTATTGATACATAGAACAGAGAAAGAACAGTGAAAATGCTTTGCTGTGAATTCATTCATTCAATAGTTAAAGGGACATTTCGTGGAAGCTAGAGGAAGAGAGGAAGTATTGGGGAGTACAAAGGTTGGGGAGAAAAATAGAGTACTAGACAATGTCATAAGACCTGTCACAAGACAGTATTTGATGAAATGACAGAGATACAGATAAGTGTTTCTTGGTTTCAGTGGACACAGACCTTCTGTGTTTAGGGTAGAGAAATTACCTACAGGAGAAATTAATTGAATTAGTCCTTGAAGGATGAACTTTGAATACCTCAGAGTAAGTGTTTCTCTGTGTTGGTTTTCAGTGCCAGTGAAAATGAAGACTTATTTTGCTATTGCTTGACTCTGGGTGAAACTGTGAATAAAGCTGAGTGATCCTCCAGACAGGCCAGCTGCAGAGTTCCCTCCAAGAGGCGGGTAGAAAGAGACTTTCAGTCCTCAAGCTGAAATGAGAGAACCATCCTACCTTGAATAAATGGATCCGTTGTTAATGTTAAGCTGTTGAGTATTTTCTTTTACATTCCCTTCCAACTACCCTGTCATTGTGCCAAGTTAGAAAGTTAATAATTTAGCTTGCTTAACTGCATAATGTATATTTCACATGTATGTTCACCCTTTGCTTTAAAATATTAATTACCTTATGTGGAAGACTCAGAGACTTGCCTTTACTACATGGCAGTTTTCTGTCATTGGTGATTGCAAGGGTCAAGAATCTCAAGATAATTCTGAACATTTTTTTCTGGTCTGTTATTTGTGAAAAATGAAAATCTTAATCAGTTTTATTGTTAAGTTAGTAGTTAGAGAAAAAAGGCTTTTTTTTTTTTTAGTTTTTAATGAATATTGGGTATTTTAGAAAGTTATTTGTTAACATAGGAATTTTACTGCTGTGCAGGATTTTTGTATCTGATAGAAGAAACAATATCGTAGAGATTGAATCAAGTAAGAATAACACTTTAGACCTAAGTAAAGGAAATTTTCATACAAGATACTCATTTACTTATGAGTTAGGTCTAATATTTACTTACTTAAACTGAGAATAACCAAAGCCTATAGACTCATTTTCAGTCATTTTTGAGAATTTTCAATGCAGAGAGCTTGTCTTTATGATGGTTGCTGATTAGGCTGGAGGGTGAATATACAGTTAACCAGATACCTTTGTCTGAAACATCCTGTTTGTAGTAGTTCTTACCCAGATTCCCGTGTACTGCAAGGCCCTTCATGACCTTTCCCCCCAGTTACAACTTCACAGAAGAGAAATCTGATATGACTTCATCAATCTATAAACACCCATTGCTCTGGCTGACAAGGGGTAGCTTCTTTGGCATCTTAGTAGAGATAATTGCGTTTCAGCTTTAGGAGATGAGACTCTAGGCCTTTTAATTTTTAAAATGAAGAAATACTGAGTATATGACATAAAACTTCACAAAACAAGATCCTCACATGTGAAATATTAATATATGTGTTGCTGCTGCTGCTGCTGCTGATTTACAAATAAATGACACAATAATGGGACTGAAAAGAAAACACCAGTTTAAGAAAGTAATGAGCAGTGACTGTGGTGGGCCCTCATTTAGGTGTTCTGGGTACAGAGTCACAGTATAGCCCTGCTGGGAATTCAGATTTGTGTTTCAATTACAGAGTAGGAAAATCACTTTTGTAGCACAGGCTTTTTTTTTAAAGGTAATAAAATATTTAGCTATGGACAGAACAGACAATATTGAATGAGGGTTTAAAGTCAGATTTGGAAGAATTCTTTATAGTATTAAAATGGAATCTCTCAAATCATCAGTTCCTTATTTTCTGTCTCCTTTTTATCATTTCTTTCTTGTGGCTTAAGTGGAGTTATCTTTCCTCTGTCAATACTCAGTTTTCTTTTACAGCTGAGATTGTTACCCGTTTTGTGTGATTATTACTGGAACAAAGTTCATCAACCCCACTGGCACTTAGTCCACCCGGAAGAGTTTAAGCAGTTGCAGCAGGTGTCCCTGTCCAGCTTGAATGCAGGACAGTGAAATGAACTGGGAGACTTGACGGGACGAAATGAAAAAGAACAAGTCAGATGGAAAGTGCAGAGAAAGAGGCAGTTTTAAAAAGGTCACAGTGGGAACAGTTATTTCCTGGATCAAATATGGTACTCAAGAAATCTTAACCCTTCACTGTTTCCTCCCTTTGAAAGTTTGATTAATTTATGCTTTTCTTTAGGTAAGACATTCATGTGAGCTGAAAGTCAAATGACTCATTAGAGTTTAGAGGAAAAGCCTCCTGTTGCCCCGTCATTCATTCCCTTTGCCTGCAAGCAGCCGGTGTTTGCAGTTCCTTGTGTGTAGTGTCAGGGGTAATCTATACAGATATGTGAAAGTACACATATATCCTCCTACCCTCCTTGTCAACACAAATAGTGTCCTTTTTTTTTGGCATTTTGCCTTTTTTAGCTTTACCCCAAATCAATAAATATGTCTTCATTCTTTTTGTATAGCTGCATTGTATTTGGATTTACCATAATTTATTTAGCCAGTTCCTATGGATGGACAATTCTGTTGTTTCTAATCTTTTTCTTTTAGTAATACTGTGGTGTAATTTTTGTATCTGTATCTATATCTATTTATTTTAGGCATGTATATGAGTACATCTGTGAGAAAGATTCCTAGAAATGGAATTGCTGAGTCAAAGGGTTGTCTACATTTTCACTGATACTGCCAAATATCTCTGTGGAGACACTCCTACCCACAATATGAGAACGTCAGTTTCCTCATACCTGTGCTAGCGCGTGTTTTGACAGACTTTGAACTTTTCCAATCAGATGGGCCTATTTCCATCTTTCTCCTTTTCTTACAGAGCCTAATCACCAGTATTCTACAGAGGATTCTGTATGTTTTTAAGTGGCTCATTTTTTCCCCCATTTGTGTGAGAATATACAGGATGAAAATGTGCTGATTTTCTTTAAATTATTTCATTAACTTTGGAGGGATGCTGTTTATTTGAATTTTTTCATTTAGAGCTCTGATGAATAATTATCCTTTTATCACTTGCTTCCTATTTCCAAATGAATTTCCTTTCTCTGTTAACATATTACTTCCAAATATATGGTGAAATAATTTTTTGTCTTTTGTGAAACAGTTTTTGGCATAGTACCCTGTGATAGACTTTCTAAAAAATTGAGCAAACTACATTGAATAGATTTCAGGTTGTTACTTTGGAGTTTTTCCAGTAGCTTGATATATTGTGGAATATCAAATGCTACTCTTCTCTATCTCCCTTTAAAGGATGTGACAGAGAGACTGACCATAATGAGGTATTTGGCTTGGTCCCTGGACATAGTTAAATTCAGCCTTAGGACCCTCACTGTTTTCGTATCAACCGTTATTAGCCAGTGGAGTATAACAAGTCACAACAGTTTCTAATGTTTCATAGCATAGTGAGTCAGGCATTGTGAAGGCATTCTAGTATGGCACAATGTGTTTCTTTGTTTTACCTGAGTGAAGCAGCAGAGAATGTAAGTGTTGGTAACCTTGATGACAAGAAGAGTCGGGATGCCAGGGCTGTTTGTATTTTATATGCTTAAAGTTGAGGGAAGTAGGAATTTCCTTTTAGTCTGTTGCTGCAAAATTTTAAATATGATGAGAAGGCTTTGGAACTACATAAGAATGTGCACCATTTGTTATTTGAATTCTGTGACTTGTTAACCATTTTCCTAGGATTCAGAAATTGATTTAACAGTGATCACTGTTCTTCATGATAATTATCTTGGGTGAAATTTGATTGACCAAAAGAAAGTGTTTTTTTTTAAAAATAGTATTAATAACTGAGTTCCATTTACTGTTGATTCTGTCAGGGGCTTAAGTGTTGTGATTGGTTCCATTAAGTATCCAGTTGTTAGACCAGTATTTCTCTAATGATTTCTGAGACATTAACGTGTGGAGATGGTAAAATTTAAAAGTTTAGTCAGGTTGTAAAATGCTAGCTAGAGGAGGTTGTACATATATTCTGAAAGTATTTTCTTCTTAAGATACTGGAGGACAAATATCCTTTAGAAAGCAAATGCATTATTCCTTAACTAGCAACCCTTAGAGATAGATGTTCTGGAGAGAGAAATTTGTATATACATACAGGCATTGTTGCACATGTAATTTTGATGACTGTGGACATTCTCCTGAAGTATCTCCATGGTGCTGACTTCCAAAATATTCTAGGAATGGTTCTTTTGATCTTTTTAAGTTAGACATTTCTGTTTATATGTACCTTTATTCATTCTGGTAGACTCTAGTTAGTTGATATCCAGTTCTCAGAGTGGCACTTTGATAGTTTCACAGACAAAGGTATTTCTGAACTTCATCACTGGCTTGTTCCTACCTAGGCTCTTTCCTCATCTTCAGCTTGGCATCTTGCCCAGGCAGGAATTCTGAAATCCTGCATTTAATGTATCACTGCCGTATTTAAGAACTGCAGGGCTTCCTGTTACTTATTGCTTAACTCCTCTGCCTGCCATTCAGGCTGCATGTCAGTGGGCCCATTTAACAGAACTGAGTTTATAGTCCAGAATGTTTTGAACCCTGAAGTCCTTAGTCTCTTTATTCTTCATGCGCAATACCTTTGTTTCTTAGCTCTGAAGCCCTACCCATCCATTAAGGCACATTTGTATACCAGGTGAATGTTTGACTGCTCCAACTCACTGGGTCTCCTTTCTTTCCTATATTAAATAATAATGAATATGCATTAACATTTATTGCCCTGTGTTATTGTCTAAGCCTTGCTCTAGATATTTTGCACGTTTGATTATTTAATGCTCTTAACAACCCTCTGCGTGTGTGTGTGTGTGTGCGTGCGCGTGTGTGTGTTAGTCGCTCAGTTGTGCCCGGCTCTTTGCAACCCCATGGACTGCAGCCCACCAGGCTACTCTGTCCATGAGATTCTCTAGGCAAGAATACTGGGGTAGGTTGCCATTTCCTTCTCCAGGGGATCTTCCCAACCCAGGGATTGAACCCCGGTCTCCTGCACTGCAGGCAGATTCTTTACTGACTGAGCTACAAGGGAAGCCCCTAACAACCCTCTGAGGAAGTATAATTTAAAATCTCTGATCTTCAGATGAGAAACAAAAGTTAAATCACATGCCCAAAGTAGCACAGCCAGTAATTGGTTAGGCTTAGGATTTGGAACCAGATACACTGAGTAGAAGTAATACTGTGGTGGTTTTAACCAGCGTACTCTGTTTTCTGGGAATAGATAACAGCTTTCAATACTGACAGCCAACTTTGTGTGTATGTCTCTTAAAGAGAGAATACATGCTATAAAATCAAAGACTTGTATAAATGGGGGTAACAGATTATATTTAAAAATACTATTTTCTAAACTGATCATTAATATAATCAGTGAGATTTTTCAAATGTAGCTTCTAGACCCAGACTTTGAATTCAGGATGTGTAGGGATTCTCAAATGCTTTATGGATGTTTCTCATGTACCATTGAATCACATTTTGTATACTCATGTTTGGGAACCAAATGTAGCTTTTATTTTATTTTTTAAAAATATTTTTAGTATGGATCTTTTGTTATTTAGATCACTTCAACAAAAAGATTAAGGCTAAATTGCAGTGAAATTGCCACCAACTAAATAATGTGACAGATCTGCTTGTCTCCAAATCATAGCCTTCACTTTTTTCAGAGTTCAGTTACCATAGGTCAAATCCTTTTTTGGAAATAAATGTCAGTTTTAATACTACATGATATCAGGTTTTAGTTCTGTTTATGATGCTGAAATTACCTTTGTGACAAAAAGATTCGGAGCACCTTGAAGTTGGTACATTACTTATAATATTTTAATACTATACAATTTAATAATGAATGTTATGTTTACCAAAGACTTCTGGAGGAATCTTTGGTAAATTTAACCAAGTATGTAACAAGTATACTTGGGTTTTTTCATGCCTCGTTGTTAAGCTAAAGTGGTAACATTGAAGTTAAAGGAATCCAGGATAGTCCTTTTAAAGCCAAAAGCCAGAGATGAGTTGTCATGTTATGTTTCGGAGCAGCACAGTTCAAGTATATATAAATAGGTCGTATACTTTGTTAAGCTGTGAACCCTCTCACCTGGAAAAAAATATCCTATAACTCTGGGTCTTATGTACTCAAAATCATGTTAAAATTCCCAGTATATGTTCAGTGATTGTTGACTGATGATTATAATGATGATGGGGACAAATGGAAAGCCTAGTTGCAATTACAATCATTTCTTCTAGAATTGTTTTGTTAATGAATATGATTGATAGTTATTATTAACTGGTGAAACATTTTGGTTTTCTTTGGTTTTAATCCTAGTCAGGTTTTGTTTCTACAAAATGCCCCAGAGGTTTCTTAATGTAATAGCCCTCTGCCTCCCTATACAGGGTCTTCCTGTGTGTCAGCCTGTATTTGTTTTCTCTGTATTTGACCCAGTGGTTCCATTTCTGTCCCTTAGTGTCATGCGTAACAAAGGAAAACCCTTGCTCACATTATAGCTTTCTAGGTGACTGAGTTATATTTCCCTTTAAGTCTTGTGGATATTCCGTTGGAAACCATTTCTTCCAATGTTTCTTTCTTGACAGTTGCCTCTCTTCACAACCTTGAGCATTTGCCTTTAAAAGTAGTTCAGGTTTTAGATGTCTCTTATGTGTGAATCCCAGAACTGAACCCCACACCTAAGATACAGTAAGGCAAATGCAAAAGTATAGTTATTAAGTAAGGAAGCTGATTTTTATGACTGGATAGTGCAGAGTTTAGAACTGCTTTGGGCAGTGGGCTTGATAGAATTTTCACTATTTTCTCCGTATTCTTTCGTACTGTTTGAAATGTATTCGTGTCTTTTGTCTAAAAAGTGAAAGAAAGGTAAATTGGCCTATAGTTTGGTGTTGTGCAAACTCAGATTTGCCTGGACATATATGGAGCTTTGGAGAGCCTAAAAAAGGAGCAGGTGTGTGTGTGTATGTGTGTGCACGTGCTATTTACATGAAAAACCAAGGGACTTCATGGGAAGGAATTTAAGAAACATGTAATTGAGGCATATTCAAAGCTTAATCCTTGGAGATTTTATTATTATTATTTATTATTTTTTAGGCGAGATGGGTAAATTTTTGTAGACCAGAGTACAGTCCTCTTGGTATTGTCTTCTGGTGCTGCCTTTTTCCTGAATGACTCATGCCAGAACCCTAAGAGGAGAAGGTGTTAATTAACACATATTTGTTGATCTCCTACTGTGTACCAGGCTGGGGTGGAGAGGGTGGTTCTCTATTTCCTGACAGAAAGGTGCATAGAACAAGATACGGAATATATGAAGAAGCTTGGAAGTAGAAGAGGACATATATGGAATGAAACTTGGGAAAGGACCATGATAATATGCGTGTTGACCATACAGCCTAGGCAGGGTAGCAGGGAACTTCTGCATTAGGATCTGTAGAATCCCTAGAGGAGACAGAAGTAGCAGCAGTAGTCAGAATTTGCTGTCCTACCTCAAGGCATGGAGCCATTTATTTAGTATCATTATTGAACACCTAACGTATGCTCAGTACTGGTCTAAGAGCTGAAAGTACACAAAATAGTCATTATTGTTGTGAACCTTATAGGCTAGTAAAAGAGACTGTTAACTCTCAAGTGTATAGATAAATGAGCAGTGTAACTTAATAAGGTGGTGTGCTAGGGAATAAGTGAAAGTGAAAGTCATTCAGTCATGTCCAACTCTTTGCAACCCCATGGACTATACAGTCCATGAAATTCCCCAGGTCAGAATACTGGAGTGGGTAGCCTTTCCCATCTCCAGGGAATCTTCCCAACCCAGGGATTGAACCCAGGTCTCCCACATTGCAGGTGGATTCTTAACCAGCTGAGCCATGATGGATGCCCAGGGAATACTTGGGGGAATAGTATAAGGGGGAAGGGTCTTACTTTAAGTTCAGCAGTCAAGACAGGCTCCCCTGCCTGAGGAAGCAGGATTGACTTAAGAGTAGGAAGCCAGTCATGGGAAGACGAAGGAGAACAGCTTTGTAGGCCTAGAGAACAGTGAGTGCAGAGGCCTGGAGACAGGAAGGATGTTGGTGTGTTCAGGAAGAAGAAAAGGAGGCCAGTGTGGCAGGAGTGCAGTGAGCAAGAAGGCAAGGGGGATGAGATGGGGGTGGGGAGGGGAGCCTAGTGTCAGGATGAGAGATAAGAAGTTTAACATCAAGATTGCTGGGAGAAATATCAATAACCTCAGATATGCAAATGACCCCCCCCCCCTTATGGCAGAAAGTGAAGAGGAACTAAAAAGCCTCTTGATGAAAGTGAAAGAGGAGAGTGAAAAGGTTGGCTTAAAGTTCAACATTCAGAAAACGAAGATCATGGCATCTGGTCCCATTACTTCATGGGAAATAGATGGGGAAACAGTGGAAACAGTTTCAGACTTTATTGTTTTGGGCTCCAGAATCACTGCACATGGTGATTGCAGCCATGAAATTAAAAGTTGCTTACTCCTTGGAAGGAAAATTATGACCAACCTAGATAGCATAGGCTGTATACTGTCACCCTGCTTATTTAACTTATATGCAGAGTACATCATGAGAAACGCTGGGCTGGAAGAAGCACAAGCTGGAATCAAGATTGCCGGGAGAAATATCAATAACCTCAGATATGCAGATGACACCATCCTTATGGCAGAAAGTGAAGAGGAACTAAAAAGCCTCTTGATGAAAGTGAAAGAGGAGAGTGAAAAAGTTGGCTTAAAGCTCAACATTCAGAAAACGAAGATCATGGCATCTGGTCCCATCACTTCATGGGAAATAGATGGGGAAACAGTGGAAACAGTGTCAGATTTTATTTTTGGGGGGCTCCAAAATCAGTGCAGATGGTGATTGCAGCCATGAAATTAAAAGACGCTTACTCCTTGGAAGGAAAGTTATGACCAACCTAGATAGCGTATTATAAAGCAGAGACATTGCCAACAAAGGTCTGTCTCGTCAAGGCTATGGTTTTTCCTGTGGCCATGTATGGATGTGAGAGTTGGACTGTGAAGAAAGCTGAGCGCCGAAGAATTGATGCTTTGGAACTGTGGTGTTGGAGAAGACTCTTGCGAGTCCCTTGGACTGCAAGGAGATTCAACCAGTCCATTCTAAAGGAGATCAGCCCTGGGAGTTCTTTGGAAGGAATGATGCTAAAGCTGAAACTCCAGTACTTTGGCCACCTCATGCAAAGAGTCTGTCTCATTGGAAAAGACTCTGATGCTGGGAGGGATTGGGGGCAGGAGGAGAAGGGGATGACAGAGGATGAGATGGCTGGATGGCATCACCGACTTGATGGACATGAGTCTGAGTGAACTCTGGGAGTTGGTGATGGACAGGGAGGCCTGGTGTGCTGCGATTCATGGGGTCGCAAAGAGTTGGACACGACTGAGTGACTGAACTGAACTGAATTGAACTGGACATAGTGCAGAGAGATGACATTTGGGGTGATGGGACAGCGGGGATTTGAGAGGGATTCTGATTCCTCTGGATTGGTGCTAGGTTCCTGTTAGTGGGCTCCTGTTACTGTGATTTTACCGTATCTGCAAGCTAGTGTGTTTTAAAACTGGTTTTGATAGAAATTTCAGGGGAAAATTCCAAAGATTTTTTTAAGCAAAGAATTAACCATATAACCTTCCAGTGTGGTTACTTGGAAATATCTCATGTTTTATTATGCTCATTTGGAAAAGTTATTTATGTTATAACAAATACATTATTGTTTTCTCATTGTTATTTGCACACTGATGACAGTTTTCCTATTTTGTGCTCTTTTATTATTATCACTGTAAGAAGCAGCTTGTTTCCCAGATGGCTTCTGTTTTCATTTCCTTGTGATGTTACGACCTTTTCTACTTTAATAAGGAAATGTTGCATACTGATTCAGGAGTTGTTTACAAATTATGCTGGTAACACTTTTGTCAGAGTCTGCCTCAAAGATAAAGTGAGTGTTAGGGTATTTATTCTAAGACAGATATGTTGAGCTGAGAAAGATTTTAATAGTGTCTATTTTTAAAAAGAATATTTTAGTCTGTTGGTGAATATGCCCAATGCCAAAAATTATGTTTTGTAGCCCTTTTATTATTTCAAGTGGAGGGAGTTCATGAAAGTTAATGTTTCTCATTTCTGAACCTTTCGGAGAGGTCACATGGCAGGATTAACATCTCCTAAGAGAAGGCTGACAGTTGATACCTAAATAAATTCAGATTTTCATGTCTTAAATGCATTGTTAATGGATAAAAGTGCTGTCACTATCATGTAGCTATAGGTCTGCATTGATCATAATGTCTTAGCAAATGATGAAACTTCGTACTTCATATTTAAGGTCGACTTTTTGTAAATTCAGGGGAAAATGAGCCTTGTTATGAGTTTTGGGGTATATTTACAAAATAATACTTTACAACCAACTTAAATCTGTGTTGCATTATGTATAACAAAATAATATACTAATGTAAATATTTTAGATATAGTTTTCTTAATGATTCTATCTTAAAATTGAAAGTAATCTAATAGTAATTAGAGGCAGAGGAACCAGAGATCAAAGTGCCAGCATTTTTTGGATCATAGAGAAAGCAAAGGAACTCCAGAAAAACTTCTGCTCCTTTGGGAGAAAGCCTTTAACTGTATGAGTCGCAACAAACTATGGAAAGTTCTTAAAGAAATGGGAATACCAGACCACCTACCTGTCTCCTGAGAAACTTGTATATGGGTCAAGACGCAACAGTTAGAACCTTATGTGGAACAACTGACTGGGTCAAATTGTGAAAGGAGTACAACAGGACTATGTATTGTCACCCTGTTTATTTAACTTATGTACAGAGTACATCATGTGAAATGCCAGGCTGGATGAGTCACAAGCTGGAATCAAGATTGCAGGGAAGAAATACCAATAACTTCAGATGTGCAGATGATACCACTCTGATGAGAGAAAGTGAAGAGGAACTAAAGAGCCTCTTGATGAGGGTGATAGAGGAGAGTGAAAAAGCTGGCTTAAAACTCAACATTCAGAAACTAAGATTATGGCATCTGGCCCCATTCTTGGAAAACAGAAGGGGAAAAAGTAAAAGCAGTGACACATTTTCTTTTCTTGACCTCCAGTGTCACTGTGGATGGTGACTGTAGCCGTGGAATTAGAAGATGCTTGCTTCTTGAAGGCTATGAGAAACCTCAACAGCATATTAAAAAGAAGACACATCATTTTGCCTATAATATAAAGGTCCATATAGTCAAAGCCTTGGTTTTTCCAGTAGTCATGTATGTATATGAAAGTTGGACCATAAGGAAGGCTGAGCACTGAAGAATTGAGGCTTTCAAACTGTGGTGCTGGAGAAGACTTTTAAGAGTCCCTTGAACTTCAAGGAAATCAAATCAGTCAATCCTAAAGGAAATCAGTCCTGAATATTCATTGGAAGGACTGATGCTGAAGCTCCAATACTTTGGCTGCCTGATGTGAAGAGCTGACTTATTGGGAAAGACTTTGATGCTGGGAAGGACTGAAGGCAAAAGAAGAGGGCAGCAGAGGATGAGATGGTTAGATAGTATCACTGACTCAAAGGTCATGAACTTGAGCAAAATCTGGGAGATAGTAGAGGACAGGAAAGTCTGATGTGCTGCAGTCCATGGGGTCTCAGGGAGTCAGACATGACTTAGCCCCTGAACAACAGCAACAACAATAGTAATTAATTTCCAGCCTTAAAGAACACTAGAGGCAGTTGTGATTATATCATGATGCTTGGTCAAGCATCCGTGACTATTTTATTACCAAAGCTAATGGAGTAGGTTTTTTTTTTTTTTTTCTTAACTGCAATCCTTTGGGGTTTTGGCTTCGCTGGTAGCTCAGACCTAAAGAATCTGCCAGGGAGATACTGGAGACCAGGGTTCAATCCCTGGGTTGGGAAGATCCCCTGGAGAAGGGCATGGCTACCTACTCCAGTATTCCCTCCTGGAGAATTCCATGGACAGAGGAGCCAGGTGAACTGCAAAGAGTCGGACAACTGAGCGACTAACGCACACCTCGGTGTTTATATGTTCTCCCAAAATGTAATTTTTAAATTTTTGTGTAGTTAATACCAGTGCTGGTTCTGGAGCACAGTGCCTGGGTTTGAATTCTGGCTCTGTAATTTACCAGCTGTACACGTCTGGGCAAATTACTTGACTGTGTCCCAGGTCCTGTCAAATGGGGGAAAAGTAATATTTACATCATAGGGTTATTGAATTGAATAAATTAATACCTGTAAAGTGCCTGGCACATAGTAAGAACTCAGTGAAGTTTACCTAATAATAACAGATTATCTTATATTAATAACTATTTACTAGTAATATCTGGTTGAAGCAGTTTTGACACTATTATTGAAATAATGTTTCTAGATCCATCACTTCTTAGATAACATCATCTTCCAAATCAATTCTGGTTTTCTTTTTCATAGATTTTTATAGAAGATTCTTTAGAAGCATTCTTCTCAGTACCTACACACACACACACACACACACACACACACACACACACAAGCTTTGAATTATTTCATGAAACATTTTTTATAGAAGGTTCATAATAAATATTTGTTGAATGAATAGCCCATTTCCTTCTTCCATCTGTTATGGTCTGCCATACACTGTCAAAGAGATCTGAAAGGACAGTGAGCACCAGGAATAACCTCCAATCAGACGTTCTTCCCATAGTGATTGCCTTTCACTATGGCTTTTTTTTTTTTTTTAATTCTTTTAAAGAGACATGATAAGCTATATTGCTGATGAGGTACAGTTACTTTAGAGAATAATGTTCTCTACAGTGAAAGATGTTGTTGTTTACTTGGTAAGTTGTGTCCAACGCATTGACTTTAGCCCTCCAGGCTCCTCTGTCAGTGGGATTTCCCAGGGAAGAATACTGGAGTGGGTTGCCATTTCCTTCTCGAGGGGATCTTCCCTTTCAAGGGATTGAACCCATGACTTCTGCACTGGAAGGCAGATTCTTTACCCCTGAGCCACTAGGGAAGCCCCCCAGTGAAGGATAGATTTGATTATAAGAGAGAATATGTAGTGGAATGTAGACGAGATAAGGTTAGCAGTGTTTCTGCCATTTGTACCATCCTTTTCTAAGAGTGCTGGCATATCATCAGCCTTTGTGTATTAGTCTCTTTGCTTCTTACCTGGCCCTCCTGCTTTTCTGACCATAGCCAGCTGGACCTGGGTTGAGTGCCAGACCATCTATATATAGGTGATATAGCCATCTAATAGACAAAGTTGGATGATTTATATGTGGTCATACTATTTGCAAGCCTTATGAGTTTTATGAAATATAAAATTTAACTATTCTGAAATTCAGCCATACAAATAAATGTAAATCATTGCTATTCATTCATTAACTTATTTACCTACTCCATAAATACCTATTGAACATTGTTATATGCCAGGCATTGTCCTAGACCTATATGCCTTCTAGGTACTTGTATCCCTTCCTACATGCTAGGCACTGGGGATACAGTGCTGTGAATAAAGCTAAGTCTGCCCTCCCAGACTGATGTTTTAGGGAAGTGAAGAACAGACAATAAGTAAATAAAAATAGTTGGTGATAAATAGTATGGGGCCAAGCGAAGGCGTATAGGAAAAAGGAGTGATGGTTGAATTACTGATTTATAGAAGATGAGGAAATAAGGCCTCATAGGTAAGGTGACACTGAACAGAGACTTGGGTGAAGTAGGGGGAAGAGCATTTTGGACAAAGGTTAAAGGCCACAACATGAACATTTGCTTTGCATGTTTCAGAAACGGCAGTATTTGAGTGGCTGGAGTAGACTGAGGGGGAGAGTGGTAGAAGATGATTTTAGAGAGTTGAAGGTAGTTATTTTCTAAGATCAATTGGTTTTAAAATCTACAGCAGGTTAGTTGATAGGACAGTGGCATTTTGCTGCTAGTGTAAAATAAGATCTTGTCAACAAAATGAAAGCTTTTTTTCTGTGGTTTGGTTTTGGAACATAGTACTGTGGTACACAGTAAATATTTTCTCTGAATTCTGATTGTAGTGTTATTTTATTCAGGATTGATACTAATTTTAATGCTATTTAAGGTTTAAAAGGTTGTAAATATTGATATTTGTACCCTTAGTACTATTGTATATGTGTCTGCTTAGTCACTAAGTCCTGTTTGACTCTCTGCGACCCCATGTAGCCTGTCAGTCCCCTCTGTCCATGGCATTTTTCAGGCAAGAATACTGGAGTGGTTTGCCATTTCCTCCTCCAGGGGATCTTTCCAAACCCAGGGATTGAACCCTCATCTCCTGCTTCTCCTGCATTGTCAGGCAGATTCTTTACCACTGAGGCACATAGTTATAAATAGGAAATAGGGTCATATTTCATATATAGTTCAGTGATAGTAACCTTTGTCAAATAGTGATTGATTGCTCATTAATTTCATTGCCTTCACTCTTACAAGAATACTTAGTTGGAAAGATAAGGTGAAACAAAAAATTATTTTTGTCTTTTCTTTCCAAGATTTTGGTTTTACCCTTATTTTTCAGCTTTATAACAGAGATTGAGAAATTTTGGTATCTGTTGGGTAATCATTAACAGGCTGGTTATTAAAGGCATGTTAGTATGTAAAATGATTCAATGTACTTAGCAATTTGTCAAATAATATTTGAAATCACCTTTTAAGATTTACTTTCAGAAACATTTCCTGGGAAGCTTTCGTCTCATTACAATGGATGATCCTTAAAACATTTCATTTACACATGGCAGGAATGACCTTTTGAAGTTAGCTTGCTGCCCAGGTGTATGGGTAATCATTGTCTAGTTGTTTTCACTTCTGTTACAGTCACTAGGCTGTGTTTCTGTTGAAATTTAAAATAAAAATAGCTAAATATTTTCTTGGGGATGGTCTGTTTTCACACAGGTGCTTTATTATCATCACTGTTAGGCTTCATTGTTTTAAGACAAGTTTTATTGTTGTAGACCGTTACTTGTTATCCCAGTTAAAAACCAAGTTACAAATTTTGTAATCAGTTGTTTTACATTTTGTATCAATGAAGCCCCACCCTTTTTTAGTTTGTCTAAAGGAGGTGCAAGAAATGTTATAAACAGAAAATTTCCAAGAAGATTGCTGTATTAAAGGACAGGTTTATTCTAATGGAGAGCTGCATTCTAAATAATGGTAAAGCCCTAGATTAATCCAGGTAATTTATTTTTCTAGAGTATGAAGTGTGAATGTGTTTGATATCTTAGTATTAACTGATTAACATTTTGCTGCAAATACACCAAATAATGCAAAGCTTACATGTACATAAGGAAGCGAGTGTCCTGTTTTAGCTCTGGTGGTCTGGAATCATTCCCCTTGTTACGTTTATAGTTTTGTAGCACATGTTATTTTTGATTGGATATTATTTGTAATTCTGATATTTTGAACATTTTAGTGTAGTGGATAAGAGTGTCACTTTGTATTTTACGTAACTCAAACCACTTCCCACTTCTTACTGCCTAAAAATATAGTCTGGGGAATTGTTGTGATGAATTGTTATATTTTAATTAAAGGTTGTTCTCTGTTATTGTTTCTTTTATTTGTAGAGAATAGTTTATCACAGTCTGATTTTCAAGGGGAAATTTTTTTGTTTTTTTGATTATAAAAATTTATATATACATTCTAGTTAAAAATGCATAATGAAGAGAAAGCCAAAACCAAAACACCTCACCAAACTTGAAATCCAGCTACCTAGAAAACTGTGGACATTTTCATAAGTATTCTTTAAAACAGACACTTTACCAACATTCTTCATGAACAGTCCATCTCTGATCTTCATCCACCATCAATATATAAAGACTTTTATCATCTTTGCATTTGGTTGTATCTTGTTTGAGTGCCATACTTAAACATTTTGGGTTTTTATGTTGCTAATAAAAGATGCAGTGAGGGTAGGGAGAAACAGGATAGCATGGTGTGTCCAACAGTATGGACTCTGGAGCCTGTCATTATGTGTTTGAATCCCAGTACTTCACATTTTCTGCTCTGTGACCTTGAGCGAATCACAAAGCTTCTCTGAGTCTCTCCTTTCTCATTTGTAAACTGAGATTGTTAAGCGTGTACTTACATTATTAGATTAGTGTGAAGGTTGGGTTCATGGCTTTTAAGTAGTTGAACGTGAAAGTGAAGGTCACTCAGTCGTGTCTAACTCTTTGTGACCCCATGTCCATGGAATTCTCTAGACCAGAATACTGGAGTGGGTAGCCTTTCCCTTCTCCAGGGGATCTTCCCAACCCAGGGACTGAACCCAGGTCTTCCATGTTGCCGGCAGGTTCTTTACCAGCAGAGCCATAGATACTTGAAATACCTGACAAAGAGTGCATGCAATATAAATATAAACTATTTTTGCTATTAGTAGGGATATTATGGTGGTTACATTTTAGGGAGAGGTAGATTTCAAATGGCTTTAGATCTTTAGTCTAGGCATCAGCACATATCCTCTCGCCAGTTCCCTATCTCTTCAAAAGCCTGTGCATGGTATTATTAGGTATCTGTTGGATGGAGGAGGATGAGGGGAGGGTGATTAGAAAGGAGGTTTTGAGTTTCAGAGACCTGGATAGAATTATTGTTGGCAGTTATCCATGCTTTTCTAGCCATACTGCCTTTATCTTGGGTGGCCTTTGACTAGAGCTCCTCAAAGGTAGAGCCAGCTGTACTTGCTGTATCTTGGAATCTAGGGAATAGTTTTAGAGATTCTCAATCGAGAGCGAGTAAAAAGCAACTTAAGTTAATATGAGTTAGTGAATTTTGGCATGTAGTCTAGCCTGGAGATGCACTTACTGACCATTTTCTTTATTTTTGTGTTTTAAGTCTTCTTAAAGCAGCTTCCCTGGTGGCTCAAACAGTAAAGAATCTACCTGTAATGCAGGAGACCTGGGTTGGGAAGTTCTAGAGGAGGGCATGGCAACCCATTCCAGGATTCTTGCCTGGAGAATCCCCATGGACAGAGCAGCCTGGTGGGCTACAGTCCATAGGGTCACAAAGAGTCACAAGACTAAACAACTAAGCACAACACACAGCACATTCTTTTTTTTTTTTTTTTTTTTTGCTTTACATTACTGTATTGGTTTTGCCATACATTAACATGAATCTGCCACGGTGTACACGTGTTCCCCATCCTGAACCCCCCCTCCCACCTTCCTCCCCATACCATCCCTCTGGGTCATCCCAGTGCACCAGCCCCGAGCATCTTGTATCATGCATCAAACCTGGACTGGTGATTTGTTTCACATATGATATTATACATATTTCAATGCCATTCTCCTAAATCATCCCACCCTCTCCCTCTCCCACAGAGTCCAAAAGACTGTTCTATACATCTGTGTCTCTTTTGGTGTCTCTCATACAGGGTTATCATTACCATCTTTCTAAGTTCCATATATATGCGTTAGTATACTGTATTGGTGTTTTTCTTTTTGGCTCACTTCACTCTGTATAATAGGCTCCAGTTTCATCCACCTCATTAGAACTGATTCACATGTATTCTTTTTAATGGCTGAGTAAGACTCCATTGTGTATATGTACCACAGCTTTCTTATCCATTTGTCTGCTGATGGGCATCTAGGTTGCTTCCATGTCCTGGCTATTATAAACAGTGCTGCGATGAACATTAGGGTACACATGTCTCTTTCAATTCTGGTTTCCTCGGTGTGTATGCCCAGCAGTGGGATTGCTGGGTCATAAGGCAGTTCAATTTCCAGTTTTTTAAGGAATCTCCACACTGTTCTCCATCGTGGCTGTACTAGTTTGCATTCCTACCAACAGTGTAAGAGGGTTCCCTTTTCTCCACACCCTCTCCAGCATTTATTGCTTGTAGACTTTTGGATCACAGCCATTCTGACTGGTGTGAAATGGTACCTCATTGTGGTTTTGATGTGCATTTCTCTGATAATGAGTGATGTTGAGAATCTTTTCATGTGTTTGTTAGCCATCTGTATGTCTTCTTTGGAGAAATGTCTGTTTAGATCTTTGGCCCATTTTTTGATTGGGTCGTTTATTTTTCTAGATTGAGCTGCAGGAGTTGCTGGTATATTTTTGAGATTAGTTGTTTGTCAGTTGCTTCATTTGCTATTATTTTCTCCCATTCAGAAGGCTGTCTTTTCACCTTGCTTATAGTTTCCTTTGTTGTGCAGAAGCTTTTAATTAGGTCCCATTTGTTTATTTTTGTTTTTATTTCCAATATTCTGGGAGGTGGGTCATAGAGGATCCTGCTGTGATTTATGTTGGAGAGTGTTTTGCCTATGTTCTCCTCTAGGAATTTTATAGTTTCTGGTCTTGCATTTAGATCTTTAATCCCTTTTGAGTTTATTTTTGTGTATGGTATTAGAAAGTGTTCTAGTTTCATTCTTTTACAAGTGGTTGACCAGTTTTCCCAGCACCACTTGTTAAAGAGACTGTCTTTTCTCCATTGTATATTCTTGCCTCCTTTGTCAAAGATAAGGTGTCCATAGGTGTGTGGATTTATCTCTGGGCTTTCTAGTTTGTTCCATTGATCTATATTTCTGTCTTTGCACACAGCACATTCTTAAAGCATTAAAATGCCAGGTGTTATTTGAAAGACTCTTCTTTCGGAATTTGCCTTTTTGACTTCCACATTATGTAATTTTTTTTAAGGTTGAAATTGGAGAAAAAGAGTGAAACTGAGATTTCTGTTCAGTAGTTTTTCATATTAAAAAGGTTTTTATAAATGGCCTGGAATAGATGAAATGTAATGAAACAAAAAAATTTAAGAAAATTTGGCCTGTAGGTTCGTGGATTTGTAAAATTTTATTTTAGTGTAGTCTTCTATGAACCTCCTTAAAATCAATGAAAAGTTATTAATCAAATGATCATTTTTTGTGGTAAGTATACATTTAAAATAATATTTGATTTATAACTACTAATTTTTATGTGTATTTCACTTTTGATAGCAAGTTATGCACATAAGAAGTTAAACTTACTGGGACCTGTAGAATATGGGTTAGTGTAGTATTATAATTATGTAGTCAGCCCTCATTTCTGGGGATTCCATATTTGCAAGTTCTGTGGGTTCTACCAACTGTGAATTGAAAACATTTGAAAAAAAATTCCAGTAAGTTCCAAAAAGCAGAACTTGAATATGCCACATTGGCAGCTATTTACATAGCATTTGCATTGTATTTACAACTCTTTACCTAGCATTTACTTTATGTTAGGTGTTATAAGTACATGATTATTATAAGTAATCTAGAGATGATTTGAATTATATGGCAGATGTGCAAATACTATATTGTTTTATATAAGGAACTCAAGCATCCTTGAATTTCATATTTGCAGGGGCTCCTGGAGCCAATCTCAACCCCCTTCTTCCTAAGGGATGATGATTATACCAGGTGACAGCAAAGCTCAGTCTGGCTGGCTGATTAGAAGTGTTCGGCTGTGATCAGGAATATTAGGGCACTGGCTGAGATTTATAGTATCAGTGATTTCTAGAGACAGTGAGATCTTTTATTCTGTAAAACACATCCAAACCGCTCTTTCAATATATTTTTTTTTGGGTTACACTTTTCTTACTCGGTTTCCTTCCCATTATTGGTTAGTCAGAATGGCCCTTTAAGAGAGTTTGATGAGGATGTCTTTGTATATTGGATTGTTTTCAAGGCAAACCATGGTGAGAAGTGAAATTGTTCTTAGACTATCTTATATTAAGATAATGAAAAGGTATAAATAAAATATTCTGTCATATCTTGTGATGTTTTTCACATACAGGCTATTTATCTACTCTTACCAATATCATCATCAATTTATGGTATTTGTGTTTGCTTTTATTCTAATTTTTTAGTTTTGGTAGAAATATGGTGACAGAGTTGTTATCAGTCTAATTTTCAAGCTTCTGAATAAAACTTCCCACTGCCTTTCACCAACTTTTGAATTTTTCTTCTTCCTGGAGAAAATATCATTAGGAGGAAGGGGAAAAGGAAAAAGTTGAGAGTTTGAGAGGAGGCTAGAGCTAAAGATTACTTCATAGTGCATTACTAAATCAGAAACCATCTTTTTATTTAATTCATTCTTTAAAACACTACTTCTTTTATTTAATGCGATGACTTTTTAGGTAAATGTGGGCCACAGAGAATATACCTTAGTGTTAGAATCATTAGTGTTGAGTAATTCTGGATCGTGGGTAATGTATAATCTCAGTTTTCTGGTTTAATATGTTTTTTTTTTCTTCCTAAAAAGTAAGCATTACTTGTTATATTGAAAGGTCTTGATTTTAGGAACCAAATGAGGCAGAGTCCACTTAGGAAGATAAAAACACTCTAGGTATTCTTTTATTATTTTGGCAGCTTGGCATGTGGAATCTTAGTTCCTGACCAGGGATTAAAGCTGTGCCCACTGCAGTGGAAGTGTGGAGTTCTAACCACTGGACTGCCAGGGAGTTCCCACTATAGGAATTTTGAATAGGACATTTTATTTCATGGAATTGGTAAGTTGGTTTTGGTAGAGTAGAGAAGCCCACACTATGGCTGGGAATTCTAGAGATGAGCAACAGCAGGAAACCATTGACGTCTTTAGGACAGAGAGAGACAGTGGGAAGATGTGGTGTCACCAAGCCAGCCTGGATGTTGGGGCCATGTGGCACGGGTTAAGAACCCCTAAGAGGGCTCAGGCCCAGAGCTGGGACCGCACAACCTGGCACAAAGAACTGGAGGTGGAACCATAGCATGGATGTAGAAAGAGGAGAAATACCAAGGCTTCACTTCTGCCCTCCAGGCCTCTGCCTTTGCCTCTCTTATTGGTGGACTCTATCCAGAAGCCAGAGCAAGGGAGCCCAGGACTGCAGTTCCCTGTCATACAGAGGGGGACAAAGAAGGGCAGGACATTGATTTGAGAACAAATAGACAAATGATCAGTGGAGATTATACCAAAAAATGTATTCTGCCCCCCTCCCCCAAATGCTGTGAGTGCTTTTCATATTCTGAGACACTGCACCTCCTCCGTGGCCCAGGATCCTTGTACTATAAGACGGATATAATTACTATGTATATGGTGTCAGTTTGCAGGAAACATTTACATTTAGTTGTATTAAACTGTTAATTACATTTGCTGCATATATTTCTGCCAGTCTCTTTCATTTTTGTTGTACATATATATGAGAGAGAGAAATTTATCATTTTCATTTATTCACGTCTTTTCTATTTTTCTTTTTCAAAGAGTAGGCAGTTAGTTCCCTTGAGATATTTAATAAGTATTCTATCCTGTCATCTGCTTTTTCTAGGTTTTCAACATTTTGAAACTCTATAATCCATCTGGAATTAATTTTTGTGTGGGCTTGATATTTATTTTAATGTCAGTTAAGATAGTTGTTTCATTTTTAAAGATTACCTGTGCTTGGATCAAGGCTATGGTTTTTCCTGTGGTGATGTATGGATGTGAGAGTTGGACTGTGAGGAAGGCTGAGTGCCAAAGAATTGATGCATTTGAACTGTGGTGTTGGAGAACATTCTTGAGAGTCCCTTGGACTGCAAGGAGATCCAACCAGTCCATTCTGAAGGAAATCAACCCTGGGATTTCTTTGGAAGGAATGATGCTAAAGCTGAAGCTCCAGTACTTTGGCCACCTCATGCGAAGAGTTGACTCATTGGAAAAGACTCTGATGCTGGGAGGGATTGGGGGCAGGAGGAGAAGGGGACGACTGAGGATGAGATGGCTGGATGGCATCACCGACTCGATGGTCGTGTGTCTGAGTGAACTCCGGGAGATGGTGATAGACAGGGAGGCCTGGCGTGCTGCGATTCATGGGGTGGCAAAGAGTCGGACACGACTGAGCGACTGAACTGAACTGAACTGTGCTTGCAGAGCCTTGATACTTTATCTTTAAGTTGTCTTGTTTATGTTGGCTTTCTTTCAATTTGGTAGATACTGATCTACAGTTATATTCTAGATTTTATTTGAAGTGTCATCCTTGCTGATTTTTAAATTTATTGACTGTAAAATGTACGTCTATGTTTAATCATCTTTTAAGTGGCTAGCCAAAGACTTTTTACCTCCTTTGTAAATTAAAAAAAAAATCAGGTTGAGATTGCTCTTTTAATTGTGCTTCGTTACTCAGTTGTGTCTCGATTCTTTGTGACCCCATGGACTGGAGCCCACCAGGCTCCTCTATCCATGGGATTTTTCAGGGAGGAAATACTGGAGTGGGTTGCCATTTCCTTCTCTAGGGGGTCTTCCCGACACAGGGATCGAACCCGGGGTCTTTTATTGTTAACTGACAAATAGGTACCAGTTCAGTATTGATTCATGCGTCTTTGTTAATTGCTTTTTATGTGCAGGTCCATAGAAGACTGTCATAATTTTCACTTTTTATTTAGTTTTGTCATGGGAGAGTAAAGTGACTGGCTCAAGTAATAATTGTCTAAAGTGTCTTGAACTTGGCTTTTTACATTAATTGCTGTAATCATATCAACGTGGTATTTGTGGTATGGAACATTGTCTAAATTTAGTAGACAAGGAAGTAAAAGTATGAAGTGAGAAGAAGGGTAGGGTACTTAATTATTAACTCCTTACATTTTTTCTAGATAAATTGTTGACTTATCATGAAGATATTGGAACGCTGAAAACCTCTAAGTAAGAGATCATTAGTTATTTTATTTGCTTCTGAAATGTAGTATATTATTATTAAGTATTTGTGTAGTGATAGAATGGTTAACTTAGCATTAAAAAAAATTGAGTTATAAGGGAGGATGAATGAGGAGAGAGAATATGTTTAAAATGTATTATTTCTTCAGAATAGATTCTGAAAAACAAGCCCCTCAAGTTTGGTTTTGAAGTAAGAGGTTTTTGCTTTCAATCCCTTTATGATCACAGTTTTAAATTTTGGTGTAATTGGTATTAATCAAAAACTTATATAAATGTGAATTTTTAATGTGGAGATTTTCAACTTTATAAATAAACAGAATATCATGAGAATATCTGTCACTGAGGTTCAGCTAAGCATGCAGTCAATTTCATTTTATCTGTATTCTCATTGACTTCTCCCCTTACTTCCAGATTCTTTTGAATCAAATCCTAGTTATATCATTTCATCCAAATATTTCAGTATGTATCTCAAAAACTAAGAACTTTTGAAAAAACATAACCAACAATATCTTTATGATACCTAAAAAGTTGACAGTGATTTCCCTTTATCAGCAAAGTTTTATTTCCCTGATTGTCATCCACAAGTATATATGTGTGTCTGAATAGTAATTATTATTTTTTTTAACACTCTGTTTGAATCAAGATCCAGATAAGGTCCATTCTTTGGGATTGGTTTTCTGTGTTTCTTATATCTGCTTTAATCTGTATACTCCTCTTCCATATTCTTTTTTTTTTTTTTTTTGCTTTCAATTTTATGCTAAAAAAACTGAATCATTTGTCTTACATAAAACATTTTTTTTGAGAGAAACTTTATGTAGAAAAGTAGAGCTGGTTCGACATGTTTTACAGATTTGTCTTTAGTGTACCTACCGTGTTGATGATTTTTTGCTATATTCCAAGTTTACTTGTCTTCTCTGGTGGCTCAGATGGTAAAGAATCTGCGTGCAATGCAGGAGACCCGGGTTTGATCCCTGAGTCAGGAAGATCACCTGGAGAAGGGAATGGCAAACCACTCCAGTATTCTTGCCTGGAGAATCCCATGGACAGAGGAGCCTGACTGGTGGGCTACAGTCCATGGGGTTGCAAAGAGTTGGACACGACTGAAGTGACTTAGCATGCACAGGTTTACTTACTATTTTCATGATTGTTGCCTTGCTTTTAAAACCAGAATTCATAATTTATTCTTATTCTATTTATTCACATTTATGGAATCATGGTTTTAATGTCTTTGTTATATTTTAAAATACTTGTTAAGGTCAGTGTTAACTCTTATGGATAAAACTCCTCATTCATATATCATCAAAAATCATGTTAAAAAAAATCATGTTGAATACCACAATTTAGGAAACATCGCTTTAGTACTGTTTTTCTCCTATTCCCTCCACTCACTTTCTGGGTTGAGATCTAGGTTACCCCAGGAGGGACCAGTTTGAAACCTTAGATGCATTTCTTGCCTGTGTCCAGAGACAAGGTACATTCTGTGCAAAGTGTGATTTTACTAGCGTGCTGCTAGTGAGTTGTGTTACCAATCTGAGATCATGGTCTAGACAGCTCAGCATTTTCAGGTTCAAATTCCCTTATGTGTGAGCTATAATTTTACAGAGGAAGGCAAAAAAATAAAATGCAGGAAACTGCTTCTGGATTTTCATTGAAATCTTCAGTTTATTACTGATAAATGGAATTAGGTGATGGCGTAAAACATTTTTCTTTCTCTTGAATAGGATTTAACTTTTAGGGAAAGTTAAATTTGAGTATCATAAATTAAGAAGAAAGCAGAGTTATTTTTTTTTTTGAAGTTTCTAAAAAATTTGTGGAGAAGGTATTGTAGTAAAATAATTTGTTTGGATATATTAGCCTTGGGAAAAATAGAATTTATTAATTTAATTTGTGTAGATTGCTACATTTAACTTCTGTATTTAAAGATTATCCTTATTTATGTGTCAAAATAATGAGCTGTAAATAACTTGCAAAGCTTTTTCATTCACATCCTTAGTTGTATCTCATGTTATCTTACAACGAGTTATTTAACTAACTAGGAAGTTGAGGGACACCCAGAGAAATCATATGATTTGCCCCTAGACACACAGCTGGTCAGAGTACACACTGAGAACCCTGTGAAGATCTGTCTTACACCATAATGAAAGGCTGCGGGATTTGAAATCATGTTCTGGGTCTTGTACTATTTATAAGCTAAATTATATAGACTTGGATAATTTCAAATCACTAAGTAACATTCTAATTATCAGTTGGGATAATTTGCTGTAGAACTTGGGAACAAAGTTGAAAAAATATGTAATTTTTTACATATTACATTGCATTACATTACATATTGCATTAAAAAGCAATATAAAATTTTTTAATTTACAAAATGTTTTGAGTTCATTATAATGACATTTTCCATCTTAGTAATATAATCTTTAATATGGATTTGTTGCCTTTTTAAAGTTTTCCTAGAAGTCTAAGTAATAAAACAATAACTGGAAGGCATTCATATATGTTTTTTAATACAGTTTATTTCCTCTGGATTTCCTTTTTCTATAATTGGGAAATTCAGTGTACATTTCATTCATTTCATGAATTTTGAAAGGCTCTGGGGATACAAAAATGTATAAAATATTTCATTTCACAGTCATGTGAGGGATACATACTTAAGAAAACAAATGAATTTCAACAGAGCATGAAGATGTTTTATTAGAAGATGAAAGAGTGCCATGAAAGTTTTGGGGAGGGATTAGTTATAATTGTATGATATTACGTACAGGACAAGACTTATATTTCTGTTATTTATCTAGGCACAAGGAGTTTATGCCCGTAGGGAGCTGTTGGACAGTAAATTATAATGAGGAGCTTTGTTGAAACCTCATGTGATTAGTCAGATGAGGACTTTCCCCCGCCCCAGCTGAGAGTACCTCTGCTATTAAGAGGAGGGGTGTCATGAAGGAAGGAAGTGGAAAGGGAATAAGAAGCTGATGTTTTGAGAACAGAATCACAAGGTGAATACATGCCTTAATGGGCATCTCCTACTTGATAGATGGACAGAAGATACAAATCTCTATTTCTGTCTGTTTGAACGTGGCCAAATTCTATTTTTCTCTTGTTCATCTGTCTTTGCTAGTTTCCACGTTTATTTCTCTTAGTCTTAACCAATTAGTCATGATAGCACTGTAGGATTACAACCATAATATGTCTCCTTTTGGTTATATATTATTGTTGTGCTAGGACTGTGTCATCAAGTGATGTAATAAAATATTCTGCAAACAAGCATTTGTTTCACACACTGCATGACCAATATATATGCAGTTGGGAAATTATGTGATTAAAGTGAGGTGAACTAGTGCATACCCCTTGTTTAAGGAATGATATAACCTCTTCTGTCTCTTAAAAGGGCTTCCCTAGTGGCTCAGATGGTAAAGAATCTGCCTGCAATGCAGAAGACCCAGGTTTGATCCCTGGGTCAGGAAGATCCCCTGGAGAAGGGTATGGCTATCCACTCCAGTATTCTTGATGTAGAATCCCATGGACAGAAGAGCCTGGAGGGCTCCAGTCCATGGGGTAGCAAAGAATCATAAACCATGTGATAGCTGTGTGGTAAAAAGCAACTAGATTATAAATCTGGGCTAAGGATGATAGGAGGTCTCAAAGGTCTTCCTCACAGTCAGGAAGGCAGAACTGGGGAGTCATTGTGCTAATCTAGATTGCTTAGATTCACCTCTCAGGTGAATCCTATACATTGAAGTTCTGCCACCTTGGTGTTAGTTCTTATGCTCCAGCCATTCAGGGCAGATCTATAGGTTACTACCTAAGTATCTAGCTTAGCACTAGCATTTCTTTCCTTAAAAATAATTTTAATTAAAATTTTTTTTGTATTTGGAAATATAACCAAATAGTAAAGGGTACTATTCAGTAAGGATCTTTTTGCTTTTGATAACTTAGGTAAAGCTTGCATGGCATTTCCAGATAAAAACACTATCCTTGTAGCATTAACACTGTAGGAGATAAAAGAAAAATCTTTTGTGAGTAGGATAGGTTGGTATGTTAGACCTCATGGTAAGCTAGGGGGAAACTGTGAGATGACTTTTCTCATAAGAAACTTTTGGGTGATACACACCGCCATTTGCCTGTTTCGTACTTTTCATCAACACTTTTCCATACCATAAGTGCTTTTTGGGATGGCAGTGTACCCAGCTGAGAGATTGATCTCTGTAGACTCATTGCAGCTGAGTCTCAGTGGATGTTTGTTAGAGTACGTTTCCATTTGCCTGAGTGAGATGCCCTCCATTCCCCACTGATTTTCTTCTCCTCATTTGGAAAGTGGACATGGTGCTTCGACTTGCTTGTTGTTATTTGTAGCAGTTAAAAAGTAGATGAAGTCTGTGTATGTGGGTGGCTGAGGAGAAAGCAAGCCTTTATTTTCTTGGGCTCCAAAATCTCTGCAGATGGTGACGGCAGCCATGAAATTAAAAGATGCTTCCTCCTTGGAAGAAAAGCTGTGACCAACCTAGAAAGCATATTAAAAAGCAGAGACATTACTCTGCCGACAAAGGGCCATCTAGTCAAAGCTATGGTTTTTCCAGCAGTCGTGTATGGATGTGAGAGGGGGACTATAAAGAAAGCTGAGCACCAAAGAATTGATGCTTTTGAACTGTGGTGTTGGAGAAGACTCTTGAGAGTCCCTCGGACTACAAGGAGATCAAACCAGTCCATCCTACAGGAAATCAGTCCTGAATATTCATTGGAAGAACTAATGCTGAAGCTCCAATACTTTGGTCTCCTGATGCGAAGAACTGACATTGGAAAAGACTGTGATGCTGGGAAAGATTGAAGGCAGGAGAAGGGAGCAACAGAGGATGAGATGGTTGGATGGCATCACTGACTCGATGGATACGAGTTTGAGCAAGCTCCGAGAGTTGGTGATGGGCAGGGAGGCCTGGCATGCTGCAGTCCATGGGGTCGCAAAGAGTCGAACAATTGAGCAACTGAGCTGAACTGAGGAGAAAGAATGGGAGCCTGGGGCAGTGGTGGTTTTGGATTCCCACCTTTATACTTCTCTTTTGTTGTTTAATTCCTAAGTTGAGTCTGACTCTTTGCGACCTGTGGACTGTAGCCCACCAGGCTCCTCTGTTCATAGAATTCTCCAGGCAAGAATACTGGAGTGTGTTGCCATTTCCTTCTCCAGTACTCTTTACATGAAGAAAATAACTATTTCCTTTTTATTGAAACCACTGTAGAAGTATTTTCTGGTCTGTGCTGCGGAATATAATCCTAACTTTGCAGCATAAGTAACAGTTTGTTTCGCTTTTACACCAGGACCTTTGTTGCTAAAAGCTGTTAGTACCTGCCAGATACAGATTTTGTCAGTGAACTTCAACTAGAGTAGAATTTGACTAGCTAGGGTGGATAGGTTATGAGAAAAAGAGCATGTATTTCAATGTAGTTTGAAATTACTATTTCATCAAGAGTCATGTGATTCAAGACCATTCTCCTTCTGAATAGGATGTTGAAGTAAATTTTGAATCTGGGCGAGTTCTTGCGGTTTGTTTTTTGTAAGTTGTTTGCAGCTTTCCTACCTCTTGCAGCCTGGCCATTCCTTAAAAGATAGAGCCTCTAAGATGATGGCACATGAACATGCGCCAGAAGTGGCTGTTTCTCCTTGCTGATTTTAGGCTGTCAGCGCCCTTCTAAACATTCTTTAGGAATGGAGCCTTTATCGTGCTTCGGATGGTCAGGAATCGCATCATGCACTGTGAATAACACGAGTTATTCCCATAGTGTGGTGGGAGTATTTAGATTTTCCTTTGGGTACTTGAGGATGTATGTTTCTTAAACCACAGAGAGTATAGCGGAGTCTCTGGAACAGTGTTTCTTGGCCCACTTGTATCAGAATTACCTGAAGCTGTTGATAAAAGTACACATTTCTGTGCCTCACTCTAGACTTACTGAATTAAAATCTATGGGAGTAGAGAGTAGGAATTTGTGTTTTTAATGAGCAGTGTGATTTCAGGATGCAGATATTTGAGAGATACTGTTTTCAAGCCTTCCTAGATTCCCCCAACCCACTCCAGTGTTCTTGCCTGGAGAATCCCAGGGACGGGGGAGCCTGGTGGGCTGCTGTCTGTGGGGTCTCACAGAGTCAGACACGACTGAAGCAACTTAGCAGCAGCAGCAGCAGCAGCAGATTCCCCCAACCTTCTGTAACAAGTCCCTCGATTTGTATGTTTGTATTAAGAAGCTGAATTAACCTGTTCCATTGGTGAGTGCATCCTTCACTCTGGGCATTTGTTGTTGATGCCTTCCAGCTTGTGGGATGGTGGCTCTCCCATCTGTGTGAAATCAAATTTTCCATTGGTTTTTCCTGAGTGTTTAATGTTTGACAAAACATATCTTTGTCTTGGAGTAATTGATACAATTCTTGAATTGAAATCAACTTTTGTCTACAGATAGCCAGGGGGCTGTTTTTCCTTTAATGGTGCTTATCTGACTTGCAAGACTTCCCTGGTGGCTCAGACAGTAAAGAATCTGCCTGCTATGCAGGAGACTTGGATTCAATCCCTGGGTTGGGAAGAGGACATGGCAACACACTCCAGTATTCTTGCCTGAAGAATCCCCATGGACAGAGGAGCCTGGCAGGCTACAGTCCATCTAGTTGCAAAGAGTCGGACACAACTGAGTGACTAAGCACAGCCCGCACATCTGACTTGGAAGATTCCTGTCCAATCAGAATGAATTTTTCAAGAAATTCCTATTACCTTCATTTTATTGAGGCAACCTTTGTTTTCTTTTCTTTCATAGGTGTTAATTTTTTAGTCACTCTTGCCCAAAGTCCTTTAGAAATGGAAATTTTTAACAGTTGGTGCGGTCCTTAAAAAACTTACTTATACCCTTGAATTGTTTTGAAAAAATGGCAGTGTCCGTTCTTAACCATATTTTGGCCATTAAATGCATACTATAAGTAGCCATGAAAAAGTTTTTTTAACATCAAAAGTCTTACTTTTTTGTACAAAAATTTCACTTCCAGGTAAAATTTATAAGCAAGCAAAACTTTTCCCTAAACTTGAATCTGTACATCTATAAAATAAAACACTTAACACCTTTTAACGTGTTTGTACTTTTTGAGTTGGTTCTTTAGCCATGGCAAGTTCAGTTTAGCGAGTAGGTGTTTCGGAGACCTCCTGTTTGAGCATGTGTTTTGCGTTCCCTCTTACCAACCCCTTCCTTATTGAGCTGTTTCAGTGCTCATAAAAGGCTTTACCCTTTGCTGAAGCAAATGCAAGAAAGGATTTGCCTCAGGGGCAATTATTTCTCCATGAGTTCAGGTGGAGTAAGAGTACTAAGGAAGTGAAGTAAACAGAGTACAGCTTATCTCCTTTTATGGAAAGTAGTTTTGCAGGAAGAATTACTTTGTACACCACCCACGGAGGGTGAGGCAGTTCAGAAGATGCCTCTTTTGGAGTGGTCATGAACTGTGTGTTTTCTGCTGTTTATGAAATGCAAGTAGCCTAGAAGATTTGGCAGTTCTTCAGTCTCGGATAGTATGTGGGCTCTTTTTAGTCCTGGGGGAATAGAGTGGTTGATGGAAAGTAGTTATCCTAGCAGCTGTGAGGCAGGCACACGTCAGTCTGGGACACTCTGTTCCTGGTTCTAGAATTTTACAGGCCGATTGGGAATGTTTGATCACCTTAGGTTACGTGACATGCAGTCCCTGTGAATGCATATGCATGTAAGTTAAGCATACTTTAGGTAGACACTTGTGTATGAATGGTAAACATCACATAAATGGTGAAGTCAGTCTACAGTTTGATTATCAGGTAGTTAAAATTTACTGCTTTTGTGGTTTTCATCATGATATGAACCTTACTAATTAGGTGTAGAGTGTCAAGAATGTTGACTGGTATTTGGTAACATCTTTTAAAACATGTATTGTTATCTAAACGTTAAAGTTTAATGCCATTTGTAAAATATTCAAATAATATAAAAGTATACAGGGTATAAAGTAAAGTTTCCTGTGTCTTATATCCTCCATTCTTCCCAGGTGGAATCTTTCTGGCTTTCTACTCTTTTTTTCAATGTTCTAATGTTCATCACCTTCCTCCACTAATACACATTGCTATGCAACTTTCCTTTTTCCTTTAATACATATCATGGATATGTTTCTAGGCCAGTACATATAGATATTTATTATTGATGTACATGATTTATACATCATTGTTTTTGAATTGTTTTTTATATACAGATTTTTAAAATAAATGTTTGCTTATTTATTTTCACCTGATACATATCTTTATGTGGCTGTTAATAACAGAAAAAATTAAATATAAAGAATATATAATCTTACTGATGAGTGTTATGATAAGTTTTATGAAGATTTCCCATTAAAATTAATTAAACAATTGGAAAATGGCCTAAACATTTTTGTCAATAAGCAAACTATAAAATATTGTAAACTCTGTGTATGAATATTTTTCTGTATATTTGATTCTGTGTAAACAGTACTGTGTAAAATGATTTTTAGATTTTTTTAAAAAATCTTTGAAACTTTGACATCTTCTAATATGCATTCCATTCAGTTTTTCTCAAAAATATGTAACTAATGCATTGTATCTCTGAAAATGTTTATTTAGAGATTTATAAATAAATTAGCTCGAATTACAGTCCATATGCTATGTATTATTTATCCATATTGCTTAAAATTCCTAACCATATCCTTCCATATAACAGTGGATAAAAAGTTAGTGAGACGACCCAGAGGAGTAAATGGTCAAAATTATTTTGTATATTGCATATATTGTCTTTTTAGAATTTCTCTTTAGTTTGATATTTATAATTCTACTTTATGGAGGCAGTTATTAAAATAAGTCAGTGTTTCTGATAATTGTGCAAATGGTAAGTGGCAGCAGAAGCCAATTTAGGATTGAAAAAAAATATGGTCCAAATGTGAGAATCTGAGAGATGATTCGTGATGATGCAGGTAGGTAAATGATTCTTTAAGACTAGCATTTTACTGAATAGCCAATGTTGCAGTGTTAAATAATTCAGTAAGTTAATTTGGTTCTATCTGGAAGAAGGTAGGAGTGGATTCTAAGTATACCTTTCAGTTCTGTGTTTGGGTCTTTTTGTATTATATGTGAAAATAAATTTTGTACTAGAATATTAAATGACCATATACCATTGTTTTTTATACAACTTTATCTTTCAGGAGCTCTTTATTCTCCATGTCTGTCACAAAGCAGCAGTATCTAGTCCCAGTGGGAATTTTTATACACTAGTGTGAACTTTGCTTGTGTTCACTAACAGAGATTCTTGATATTTTGATCTAAGGGTGTGGCCATGTGGAAAATGCAGTGATCATCACCTTATTTGGAATAAAAGCCAGAAATGGATTCTGACCTTGGTTTAATTGGCATCTAATATTTGCATTTGAGACGAGAAACAACCCTCTTTCAAGCTCTTTAGCTCATTGGATGTTTGATTAGATCTTCTTTCTGACAGGTCAGTTTATTTCTCTTCCTTGGTTCTTGTCTCATCGCAACAAAATTTTGCAGCGATGGACTAAAGAGTTTAAAACAACAAACAAGTTACAGCTCAATTCAGCTCAAGCAGACAGATCTTTTATTGGACACTCCCAAGACATGGGAGTAGGGTGATCCCAAGTGACTCATTGTCCTCCTAGTCCTTCTTGGCCTCCTCCTTTTTATGCCTCTTATCTCTTCCTTTTGGTTGTACCCTGTGCAAAATAGGGCTTATACCCATCCCCAGTCAAGAAAGGGAAATGCAAATGGGCATACACTCAAGGTCGATTGACAATTACAAGGTACAGAACAACAGGCTCTGTTGTATATGTCTTCCCATAGTTTAGTCTGTTATAATCAGATGTAAATATATGTAGATTATGTATGAACCCTTAATGGGCTCCTACCTGCCTAAGGTTGCTTGGAGAAGCCCCTGTAGTTGGTTTGTATCCACTGTATGCCTATGACGCATATCCAGGAGTTGAAAATGTCTCTGTGGTTATTTTTGTAAAAGTGAATCTGTGAGCTTTCTTGCTCGTGCCTAACTTCCTTCCTAACAATTCCATATCTTCTTAATTCTGACATTGATTTTGATATTTTAGGATTCAGTTGCTCAGTTGTGTCCAACTCTTTGCGACCCCATGAATCGCAGCACGCCAGGCCTCCCTGTCCATCACCAACTCCCGGAGTTCACTCAGACACACGTCCATCAAGTCGGTGATGCCACCCAGCCATCTCATCCTCTGTCGTCCCCTTCTCCTTCTGCCCCTAATCCCTGCCAGCATCAGAGTCTTTTCCAGTGAGTCAACTCTTCGCATGAGGTGGCCAAAGTATTGGAGTTTCAGTTTTAGCATCAGTCCTTCCAATGAACACCCAGGACAGATCTCCTTTAGAATGGACTGGTTGGATCTCCTTGCAGTCCATGGGACTCTCAAGAGTCTTCTCCAACACCACAGTTCAAAAGCATCAATTCTTCAGCACTGAGTGTTCTTCACAGTACAACTCTCACATCCATACATGACCACTGGAAAAACCATAGCCTTAACTAGACTGACCTTTGTTGGCAAAGTAATGTCTCTGCTTTTGAATATGCTATCTAGGTTGGTCATAACTTTTCTTCTAAGGAGTAAGCTTCTTTTAATTTCATGGCTGCAGTCACCATCTGCAGTGATTTTGGAGCCCCCTAAAAATAAAGTCTGACACTGCTTCCACTGTTTCCCAATCTACTTCCCATGAAGTGATGGGACCAGATGCCATGATCTTCGTTTTCTGAATGTTGAGCTTTAAGCCAACATTTTCAGTCTCCTCTTTCACTTTCATCAAGAGGCTTTTTAGTTTCTCTTCACTTTCTGGCAGAAGGGTGGTGTCATCTGCATATCTGAGGTTATTGATGTTTCTCCCGGCAATCTTGATTCCAGCTTGTGTTTCTTCCAGTCCAGCGTTTCTCATGATGTACTCCGCATAGAAGTTAAATAAGCAGGGTGACAATATATAGCCTTGACGTACTCCTTTTCCTATTTGGAACCAGTCTATTGTTCCACGTCCAGTTTTAACTGTTGCTTCCTGACCTGCATATAGTTTTCTCAAGAGGCAGGTCAGGTGGTCTGGTATTCCCATCTCTTTCAGAATTTTCAACAGTTTATTTTGATCCACACAGTCAAAGGCTTTGGCATAGTCACTAAAGCAGAAATAGATGTTTTTTCTGGAACTCTCTTGCTTTTTTGATGATCCAGCGGATGTTGGCAATTTGATCTCTGGTTCCTCTGCCTTTTCTAAAACCAGCTTGAACATCTGGAAGTTCACGGTTCAAGTATTGCTGAAGTCTGGCTTGGAGAATTTTGAGCATTATTTTACTAGCGTGTGAGATGAGTGCAATTGTGTGGTAGTTTGAGCATTCTTTGGCATTGTCTTTCTTTGGGATTGGAATGAAAACTGACCTTTTCCAGTCCTGTGGAAAAGGGTTAGTATGATTTTAGGGTTAGTATGATCATATTAAATTCCTGGGACTGGTTCATACTGAAGTCCTGGGACAATTTCCTTTTGTTTTGGACTGAGAACGAACTGGATATTGAATAATCTCTTCAAAATGTATTTTCAGTGTTTGCTGACCTGCAGAATACATCACTTGCATATTATATTGCTGTTCCTTTATGCCTTTGGAAGTTTTCGGTGACAACCAGGGGTCATAATCTTTACAACTGAGATGTAGACACTGTGCTTTACTCTTTCATAGCATCAGTAAGATGAATATCCATTTCATCATCTCTGTCTCATTTAAGTTAGAGGTTTCTCATGCCAGAATCAGATAAAAGAAAGAAAATAATTTTTACAGTATGATATAGAACTTTAACCTACTTTTAAAATATGCTCTAAAAATAATTACATAATTGTCAATATTGATGTACTTTTTTCAGCTTTAAGAACCTGAACTAATTCCAGAGGAGTTGTTTCGTTTTAAGAGTTGCTTTCCCCCTCCCCCATTTCCCATTGGCAGAGTACATCATGAGAAATGCTGGGCTGGAAGACTCATAAGCTGGAATCAAGACTGCTGGGAGAAATATGATTAACCTCAGATATGCAGATAACACCACCCTTATGCCAGAAAGTGAAGAGAAACTAAAAAGCCTCTTGATGAAAGTGAAAGAGGAGACTGAAAAAGTTGGCTTAAAGCTCAACATTCAGAAAACGAAGATCATGGCATCTGGTCCCATCACTTCATGGGAAGTAGATTGGGAAACAGTAGAAGCAGTGTCAGATTTTATGTTTTTGGGCTCCAAAATCACTGCAGATGGTGATTGCAGCCATGAAACTAAAAGGTGCTTACTCCTTGGAAGGAAAGTTATGACCAACCTAGACAGCATGTTGAAAAGCAGAGACATTACTTTGCCAACAAAGGTCAGTCTAGTTAAGGCTATGGTTTTTCCAGTGGTCATGTATGGATGTGAGAGTTGTACTGTGAAGAACACTGAGTGCTGAAGAATTGATGCTTTTGAACTGTGGTGTTGGAGAAGACTCTTGAGAGTCCCTTGGACTGCAAGGAGATCCAACCAGTCCATTTTAAAGGAGATCTGTCCTGGGTGTTCATTGGAAGGACTGATGCTAAAACTGAAACTCCAGTACTTTGGCCACCTCATGCGAAGAGTTGACTCACTGGAAAAGACTCTGATGCTGGGAAGGATTGGGGGCAGAAGGAGAAGGGGACGACAGAGGATGAGATGGCTGGGTGGCATCACCGACTCGATGGACCTGAGTTTGAGTAAGCTCCGGGAATTGGTAATGACAGGGGGGCCTGTTGTGCTGCGATTCATGGGGTCGCAAAGAGTTGGACACAACTGAGCAACTGAACTGAACTGAACTGTGCTTTCTTACCTAGTAGAAGTTTAGCTTATTTTTGGTGATTTACAGACAGTATTCAAATACATCTTTGTGTTTTCATGATGGAAATAAAAAAGAAAGATAGCCTTATAATCCCACTAGGAAGTATATACTACCAAAATACTATTTTCTGTGCATATAAATGTTTATTTTAAAATGCAGAAATGGAATCACTGTGTGTTGTCGCCTAAATTTTTAGATTTATTGATGTTTAGTTGGCATGCAATATCCTGCTCATATTTAAATTGTGAATTTTTTTAAATTGTGAAATTTAATAAGCTTGCACATATTTATACACTGCTAAAACTACTGTCACCACAATCAAGAGAATGATCACAATATATTGATCACTCCTATAGATTTCTTGGAAGCTCTTGTGGTCCCTTCCTTCCACTTCCCCCACCCTCATCTCCTCATCCCAAGCAACCATTGGTATGCTTTCCATCACTATAGATTAGTGTGTGTTTTCCAGAATTTTATATAAATAGAACTCTATAATATACATTTTTTTCATGTGAATTTTTTCATTCAGCATGATAATTTTGGGGATTCATGCATGCTGTAGGTAACAGTAGTTCATTACCTTATATTACTGAGTAGTATATCTTTGTGTAGATACAGCACTGTTTGTTTATTTTCCTGTTGTTGGATGTTTGGATTATTTCCCAATTTCTGTTAATTTGCAAAGAAAGCTGCAGTGAACATTCATCTACAAGTCATCGTTAGGGTGTGTGCTCTCATTTTTCTTGGTTAAGTACCTAGCAGTGAAATGACTAGATTATCTGGAAGGTATATGTTTAACTTTTTAAGAAGTTTCCAAACAGTCTTCCTAATCGGTTGTACCATTTTACGTTTCCATTAGCAGTGTATGAGCGTTTAGTTTTTGTGCATCCTCACTAACACTTTGGTACGATCAGTGTTTTTAATTTTAGCCATTCTAATAGGTATGTAGTATCTTTTTGTTAAATCAAGGATGAATTGTTAGAGTCTTCAACATTGTAGTGTACTCTTTAAGTCTTTTTTTTTTAACTGAAATGAAATTCACTTAACAAAAGTAACCATGTTAAGGTGAAAAATTCAGTTGCAGTTTAGTACATTCATAGTTTTGTGTGACTACCACCTTTATCTAGTTTCAAAACTTTCCATTATCCCAAGAGGAAATCCCATCCCCATTGACTAGTTACTCTCCATTTCTCTTTCCCCTCAGCCCTTGGCAACTACCAATATGCTTTCTGTCTCCTACATTTACCTAGTCTGAATATTTCATATGAATGGAATGATACGATGTGTGATCTTTGGTGTTCAACTTCTTGAAGTTACTGTTGTGCTTTTGAGGTTCATCCGTATTAGCAGATATTAGCACTTCATTCCTTCTTATTTTGGAACAGTCTGTTGTATGGCTGTATCACATATTTTTTATCCATTCATCAGTTGATGGGTATTTAGATTGCTTTTAATTTTTGGCTTTTGTGAATGTAGATGCTGTAAACATTCATGTGCACGTTTTTTGTGTGGACATATGTTTTCATTGCTTTGGGTTTATACCTGTGAGTGGAATTACTGGGTCATATGGTAAACCCGTGTTTAACTATTTTAGGAACTGTGAGACTGTTTTCCAAAGAGGCCGCACAGTTTTCTTTCCTACCAGCTGAGTTATAAGGACTCCGCTTCTCCACATTCTAGTCAACACTTGTAATTATCTGCAGTCGTCTTAAGTGGGTGTGAACTGGTGTCACTGTTGCTTTGATTTGCATTTCCTTGATGGGTAGCACTTTATGGACATTGGAAGCACAAGTGTTTTTAATCTTGATGAAGTCCAGTTTATATATTTTTTCTTTTGTTGTATCTTAAGTGTGACATCTAAGAAAGCTTTGCCAAATTCAGAGTCTCGAAGATTTACTCCAGTATTTTCTTCCAAGAGTTTCATAGTTTTAGCTATTGCACTTAAGTTGATGATCTGTTTTGAGTTTATTTTTGTGTGTGGTGTAAGTCCAGTTTCATTCTTTTGCATGTGGATATGCAGTTGTGGAAAACTGTCTTTTGGTTTTAATTTATTTCCTTAATGACTGATGATGTCGAGTATCTTTTTTAAATTAAAATTCTTTCCAGCTTTACTGAAATATAATTGGCATATAACATGTAGGTTTAAAGTGTGCAATATATATTAAAGAATATAATGTATATATTTTGAAATGATCACCAGGATAAATTTAATTAATGCACCCATCACTTCACCTAATTGTGATTTTTTTTTGTAGTGAGAACATTTAAATTCTACTGCCCTAGCAACTTTCAAGTACATAATACAGTATTGTTAACTGTAGTCACCATGATGTATATTAGATCCCCAGAGCCATTTCATCTTATAACTGTATTGAGTATCTTTTGTTTGCTTTTTTGCCATCTGTGTATTTTCTTTAGTGATATATCTTCTACTTTTTCATTTAATATGTCATGGACTGAAATCTAAGTATAGAGATCATTCAGTTATTGACATAGAAAGAGATCTAATTTCATAATCCTTTTAATGATGGAATAGTATTTAATTTCATGAATATATTATAATTTTTAAACTTTATACCATGAAGGTGGTTATTTACTATTAAAAAAGCTATTGCCCTATACTCTTATTTGACAGAAGTAAGTACTTAGAAGTCTAAGTACTGGGGCCAAATGTTTATGTATTCTTAAGGTTTTTGATAATTATTGCTAAATTGCCCTCAAGGAAGATCACACTCCAACAGTGGGAGAATTTGAAAGGGTTAGAGAAAACTGTGGAAGCATAGATCTTTACTAGATCACACTTATTTCTTGACCAACTTTCATGTCTCTGAGAACATTGTAGCTTTTTTTTCCTTCTGATTCATATTTCTTAATATTGCTGAGATTCAGAGCTGCATTACTTAGTGCATTTCTGCTCTGTGTATCTGTAAATTCCCCATCTTTTAAGGCTGAAGCTAATGTGGCCCTCCTCAATGAAATCTTCCAGCACCAGAGTGTAAATTTATTCTAAGCATGTACTACATTTTATATATCCGTCTTCGAATTACAGAACCTCCCACTGTGCCTGGCATCAGTACTGACTAGTTAAATTATCCATGGATCAAATCAGCTTTCTTGTCTATGTTATATTCTATAGTGTATTTTTCATATTAATGCTAATTTCAATTTAAATAGTTTATTGGTCTGGTTATATCCTTAACTTCTAACATTAAATGACAGATCCAAGTTGTGTCTGAAATCTAGATGTCATCAACACATATGTTAAAATAACTTTTTATGTCTTTCACAATTTTGTGATCTCAAATGCACAACTATATAAGCCTGATTGTTTTTAATGTCTAGAATTACAGAATGAAACATTTTATTAAACTTTAGCTCAAGATTTTTTAAAAAAGATTTTTCATTAAGTTGCAGTAACTTAAGTATGGTTCAGTTAAGATTATAACAACATCTATTAGGTAGCTGGCCAAAATTAAAATGGAACTTAGTTATTTTTTTCAAAAAATGTTTATCTGTTGCCTTTAGACTTACAGATTTGTCCATCAAGCAGTGAAGACATGTTCCATATAACTAGATACCTAGGAAATTTTAAAAAATCAGAATCTTCTTAAAGAGTCGGACACAACTGACTGACTGAACTGAACTAATGTTAAATTGAAATGTATTACTTACTTTTATGTAAAAGCAGAAATGACTATTCTGCTGCCAGTATTAGAATTCTTGTAGAAGTCCTACAGAATTGATGAATATGTAAGAGGACATTTTTATGAAGATCAGTGCAGGCTGTTTTTCAAAGAAAGTCTAGGGAAGTATTTTTGCAACTTGAACAGCACTAATGCAGCAATTTGAGCTATTTGGGGGTTTGGCCAGCACACTGATGCCCAGAAAATGTCTGGGCTGACTCCTTGCCAGATGCACATTTGACCTAATAAAGGAGAAACTAAAGTGACTGACTGTTGACTGCCAATTTCAGTTTCCGTTGGACTTAATTCTAAAAACTAGAGCATAAATAGATAACAGTCTACAAATTCAATTAGTAGAGGAAATGCAGATTTATCTAGAATTATATTTCTTATTGTAGTATAGTTCTGTAAATTTTTATTGATGGTAGTAAATAAAAAGGCATTAAAGTTTGAGTCTTTCTGATTTCAGAAGGTTTATGCCCAGCAGGTGTGACACTTTCAAGCTCACACCAAATGAGTGAACTGTGATTTAAGAATTGCTGAAGACTGTCCTCCTGCGTAGGTTTCTGTCTCAGAAGACCGCTTTATAGACCCACTGTGAAGGGACAGTGTGGTCAGTGGCTCAGTCATGTCCGACTCTTTGTGGCCCCATGGATTGTAGCCCACCAGGCTCCTCTGCCTATGGAATTTTCCAGGAAAGAATACTGGAGTGGGGTGCCATTCCCTACTACAGGGGATCTTCCCAACCCAGGGATCGAACCTGCATCTCTTGCATCTCATCTCCTGCAGTTCCAGGCAGGTTCTTTACCACTAGTACCGTCTGGCAAGCCTGTGCTTTGTGTTTGAGTCTTTGTCGTATGTGTTATTTCCCTCTAAGAGAGCTATTGTCAATGGATTTAGTTGAATTAAATTTAAATTAAAATTTTAAATTAAATTATCTAAATTAAATTTGATGATGATTTTGCATTCCTGGTGATAGTGCTGAACATTATGAGAGCATGTCTTAACAAAAATGTATTTACTGTCAGTAAAATGTTTCTGTTTAGTATTTTAAAGTGGAGAAGATGTTTTTTTTACCTTACTGGTAATGACTACCTTTTATTTAAAAAAGTGAAAATAGTAATTCACACACTTAATACCAGTATCCTAATGGAAGTTAAAAAGTAAAGGAACAGTTTATTCCCAATGAACTGTATAAAAGATAGTATAATGATGATAGAAGTATGGTTACCGGTTATACAAAATTCATTTTGAAAAAGTCAAATTGACTGTGCTGATTTGTTAACATACCTTTTTGAGGACTTTAACATTTCTATTAGAGAGATAAAGTGGGAAAAGCATCTTAGTACATTACTCTGGAATTCAGGCTGATGTGACTTGTCTGTAGAGCGTCACAGAGATTTACGTAGATGGTGAAACAACTTCGTTTAATAGAGTGGGCACTCTTTTGTGTTAACTGGGTATGTTATTGCAGCACAGGAGAATGTGTATGCAGAGGGCCGCCGTCCAGTGTCAGATCACAGGTTCTGAATCACTGTTTGCCATCAGCACTTTTCTCTTCCAGGCTGCCAGACTGAGGGTAGAGCTACATGCTGCGACAGAGTTTTAACTTGCTCGATAGCCTGAGAGCAGAAACTACGTCCATTGTTCTGTTATTGGAGAATCCTTGGAGAACTGTTTGCCACTGCTTAGTGAAACCTAGATGTTCAGCCAGTAATCCAAATGAGGAGTGACCTGGCCTTTGAGGTCAGGGCTGAGCACTGAGAAATCAAATGCTTGTGTGCTTTAAAAAGCAGGCTCGTTTGGATTGTTCCTGCAGAAAGATATTATAGTTACCTTTATTCCTCACTCAAATTCAGTCAGAAAACTTAAAATTGAGTACTCCAATGAGTGATTTCAGAGGTCTTTTTGCTCATGACTAAAAATGAAAAGAAAATATATTTATCAGAGATGCTTTTGTGTTTTCATATTTTCATTGACTTTTAATTTTATTGTTGTAGTAAAATGTTGTGTATGTAGTAAACTATTGTGTGTGTATTCCCAGCTCAGGATCTTCACTCATGCTGATCACTTTTTGGCATTCTTTCTGCCTAGTTAACCCCTGGGCTTTCTGAGTCACCTAGTTGACCCCTAGACTGGTAGAGATACCTGTATTATTCTCTTTCATAATGCCTTGCTTTAAAAAAAGGTAGGACATTTATGAGAATTATATTTAAGTACTGTAGTTATGATAATTATTTAATTAGTGTCTACTTTCTATGCTAACTTCACCAAGGCAGATACTGTATTTTTCCTGTTCACTGTGGTATTGCCTATTTCCCACTGCTTTCTTGGTGTATAAATGGATATGTACAGAATAAATGAATATATGGCTTGCATCTATTGCGAGATGAGGAAGGGGAAACTGAAGCAGGAGGGAAGATCTCTGAATAATACATAAAGTTTTGAGTGTTTTTTTCCCCCTCTTCAGCTATTTTGGAAATAGGTTCTTCACTTAGTGTGTGACTCGTCACAAAATGCTTATGTTTTTGATCAAAGCTCTTTCCACTTAATTATGTCTAATATTTTACTCTCATTTAGCAGTTAGCTAAAACAGCTGTAAAAGCTGTTAATGGTATAAATACCGAGAGAAGAAACTTTACTCATAGGTTTTTAATTGCAAATTATTTCATGGACTTGTTTAGGATTGAGCATTATGGTCTACTTGAGTAGGTAAAGGTGAATGAGAGCTTGAACACTGTAAAAATGATTTGAGATAAGATTGATTAGAGCAAATGTTAACCAAAATGTATATAATAGATGTTTCTGGAAAAAGTGAAGCTACATTCCAAAGTAAGTGAAACTATCTGTATAGAAGATAAAAAGGTAGAAGTGATATTTTGGACACTCAAGCTTTTATATGCCATAGAATAAGTTATAGCAACTGAAATTATATTTATTTTTTAATTTTTTTATTTACTTCTACTAATTTTGAAAATATAACATATAAAGGAAAAAAATCATCAAGTTGCTCATAGTCACGTCTAATCCCTTCTGGTAATTCCTGTTGACCCTTAGAAAAAAATACTTTCTAAATTTTTTTAAAAAATTTAATTCTTTCAGGTATCATATTATTTAAGACACAAAAATTGGTCTTTGATGTTCTAATACAGTATTATTCAAAGTAGTGTTCTAGAGAGTTGTCAGTTTGTGGTAACATAAGTTCAGAAATTGAGAGTATTTAGAAATTTTTATAGCATTTTGAGTTAGTAATTTTATGTCTGTTGGGTCTAACAATAAAAATTTGGTGCTTATATTTTATATATTTTAAAAATTATTTTTCTGATAATTTGTTGTATTTTTATGAAAGTATTGATTTGAAACAGATTGGAGGTGTAAAAAAACTGGCTCTTTGCAAATCTTTTGAGGAGCCATGCTCTATGTTAATTTATTGATCATTTATATTTCATTGATCAGTCGTAGTCCTTTCTTAATAGCCTCCTTAGAGAGAAAGTCCAGTCATCATTCATCAAGGGCTCCCGAGACAATCATACCAAAATTAAAGTGTTGGGAGGAAATGGTATTCCCCTACCTTGGAAGGCAGGAACTGGGCAGGCCACCTCCTCTGCTCCCCAGATGAGCCTGTGAGTTGGACTCTGGAGTGAGCTTAGTTCAGTAGGAGAACTGCAGGGATTTTAAAATGAAAGGAAATTGGGGGCCAGGGAGGTGGTGGTGATCCTTTTTCCGCCACTTTCCCTCTCTTCCTTTACTTCCTCTTTCCTACTTCTCTTCTTTCTTCTTCCTGCCTCCTCATCTTCTTCTTCCTTTGTCTTCCTTCCCTTTTGGTCTGGATGGCTAGAAATTTTGATGGAGGTGTGTGTGTGTGTGTGTGTGTGTGTGTGTGTGTCTGTCTATGTGTCTGTGTGTCTGTGTGTCTGTGTGTGTGTGTGATGTATGGCTGCCTGTTGAATGTGTGTGTGTTTGTGTGCAATGTATTGTTGGTTACCAGGGTGTGTGTGTGTCTGTGTGTGTGTGTCTGTGTGTGTGTGTGTCTGTGTGTGTGATGTATGGCTGCCTGTTGAATGTGTGTGTGTTTGTGTGCGATGTATTGTTGTTGGTTACCAGGGTAGCAGTTTAGAGCTAAGCTTTAAGGGAGAGAGATTTCCCTCCTGCTTTATCTGGTCTAGTTTATCTGAATAGTAGGAACAGAGGAGGGATTTAGGAAGTACTCCCAGAGTGCAACCTGTGCATTTGGCTGGAGTGTGCCCTGTGTTATCTCAGGAGGGAGAGTGGCAGATGATGTGCCAGGTGGGAGGGCAGCCCAGCCAGGGTCACAGGATGGACTTGGGAATCACACTGCCTGGGTTCCCGCCTCAGCACTGTGACCTGTCCTAGCTCTGTGACCTTCGACTAGTAACTTAAGCTCTCTGTGTCTTGGTTTCCTCACTTATAGATTAAGGATGCTAGTACTTGATCGCATCTTTGTGAGGCTAACTAAATGAATGCCGTCTAACTCTGCACGGTTGCTTCCCCTTTCCTCCTACTCCTCTTCTGTATTATTGGCATCAAGCCTGTACCAGGCAACACTGTTGCAATAGATTTCTGTTGGTGTTGCCGCTGGTGCAGGAGGGGCACATAGCCAGATTTCTACCTTCCTAGTTTACCATTTTGAAAGTTTTGTTGTTGATTTTTAAATCAACAGACAGAAGTTTGTGATAGTGACTATCTTTGTGTTTTCAAGATTGGAGGTGTTAGATGTTAGATATTTCTGAAATTATTTTCTATATCTCCATGGAACCAATAGTCACAAAACAGGCATAGGAAAATATATTGTTAGAGTGGCAAGACACCTTGCCTTATACAATTCAAACTCTCTTCTCTCCCCCACCACTTATTTTCTTAAATAGCTCAATAGACTCGAGACAGATGTGCTCAGGGTGGGTATACTCGTTTTGAAAATAACTTTCTTGAATGTTAATTCAGCATTTAAATTATTACTACAAGAGGATTGCTTAACCTTTCTTTAGCCAGTAGAATTTTTAATTAAGATGGCTATTTTCCACTGATCTCTCCCCAGATAATATTGTTTTATAATAGCCTTTCATCATATGTCAATAGAAGGAAGATGTTTTTGATGGTACAACTTCACATTGCAACAAAAATAGCAGTAATATTATCCGGGTTATATGTGAATATATTTTAGAGATCTGCCAAGTTTCTCCTCTAGGTGTTTGTAACTGTCACTTGGCCACCAGAAAGAATTTGTTTCTTACCAATTAAACCACTCAGACTCTGATGATAATTCTAAGAGGCCCAAACATCTGATTACGTGTACCTGTTTCGATATCTGAGACTTCTCATCTGTCAAACCCTCAAGGAAAGTTATTAAAACAGCTAACTCCAGACTGCTTGGTGTTCTCCCCCTTTTATGCTTTTACTCTTGTTTGTTTCTGTGAGCTCCTAAGCTGCAGGTTGTGACTTTGGCTTTCTAACATCTAGTTACTTAATATGAGAGTTTATATTTATTGTATATGGAATGATAGGAAATTAGCTGCATTTAGCTCACACAGCGTCTCTTTATTCCTATTTGAAGTGATTACTGTTACATCATTATGGGACAATTTAAATATCCAGAGTAGGGATGATATACAGTCCCCTGTATATCAGTCAGTTCTTTCTGGCCTAAGAGACCTCCTCCACTCTTGGTTCTTCCATTTACCAGTATCATCACAGTTTAACAGAACATTATTTTACTTCTTTTTGAAATTATTTTGAAGCTATGATTATTATTTATTTTGATAATATATCAATAAATTCAGTCTCTCTGAGCTCTAGCTAGATTGAAACTCATATATCATTTAGCATCTGCTGTGGTAACACAAAAAAACGTTTGCAATCTGATTGAGATGACTGATGTGTAATGAGAACCAGGACTTCATGATTAGGTTACTCTCATGGAGAAAGACCATTTACAGTGTGTGACTAAAATTGTGTAATGGTTTCTTGCATCTGGCTATTTACTCACCAGTAATTTATTGTGTACTTTGCTTCTCCTTTTCAGATTCATATATCTCTTGTGTAGTACCCATGGCATGTGGCTATCTACCTTGTGCTTAGACATACCCGGGAATAGAAATGTTATTACTTTGCAAGGAAATCATCTTATTCTGGAATGTTCTGAATGTTTTCAGGTCCTTATCTGTGCTGAGAACTGAAACTTCTCTTTTTGGAACATGCACCTGTAGACTCTTGTTCCTGCCTAGAGGGTTTTTAGATTCTTGGGTCATCACTCAGACCTTATAAATCAGAATCTCTTGTAATGAGTCTCTATAACCTACACTTTAAAACAGTGCCCTGAGAGATTTTGATCAGTCAAAAAGGTAGGAGTCACTGCTTTGTAAAACACAGTAATTCTAGTATACTATTATATACACTCAGTCTTTTCAATACCATCCATTTTTTCATAAGTAATTCCTGGCATGATGTAACTTCTGGATCTTGTACTTTTCTGAATGTGGTTATTTCTTCATTCCTGAATTATACATAATATTCCTTATACCATCTAAACATACAAAGTGCAATAGGTCTAACACTTTTCCTATAGTGGATAGTAATTTTTTTGTTATGCAGTTCAAGATTATGTCCATCCTAATGGCAGAAAGCGAAGAGGAACTAAGGAGCATCTTGACGAAGGTGAAAGAGGAAGGTGAAAAAGCTGGCTTAAAACTCAGCTTCAAAAAACTAAGATCATGACATCAGGTCCCATCACTTCATGGAAAATAGGTGGGGAAAAAATGGAAACAGTGACAGACTTTATTTTCTTGGATTCCAAAATTACAGTGGATGATGACTGCAGCCATGAAATTAAAAGATGCTTGCTCCTTGGAAGAAAAGCTATGACAAATCTACCTAGGCAGCATATTAAAAAGCAGTAACATTACTCTGCTGACAAAGGTCTGTCTAGTCAAAGCTATGGTTTTTCCAGTAATCATGAATGGATGTGAGAGTTGGACCATAAAGAAGGCTGAGCACCAGAGATGTGATGCTTTTGAACTGTTGTGCTGGAGAAGACTCTTAAGAGTCCCTTGGACTGCAAGGAGATCCAGCCAGTCCATTCTAAAGGAGATCAATTCTGGGTGTCCTTTGGAAGGACTGATGGTAAAGCTGAATCTTCAATAACTTGATGCAAAGAGCCGACTCACTGGAAAAGACCCTGATGCTGGGAGAGATTGAGGACAAGAGGAGAAGGGGGCGACAGGGGATGAGATGGTTGGATGGCATCATCAACTCAGTGGACAACTCAATCAATGAACATGCTGCTGCTGCTGCTGCTGCTGCTAAGTCACTTCAGTCGTGTCCGACTCTGTGCAACCCCATAGATGGCAGCCCACCAGGCTCCTCTGTTCCTGGGATTCTCCAGGCAACAAGACTGGAGTGGGTTGCCATTTCCTTCTCCCTCAATAGACATGAGTTTGAGTAAACTCTGAGAGATGGTGAAGGGCAAGGGAGCCTGGAGTGCCACAGTCTATGGGGTTGCAGAGAGTGGGAGATGACTGAGCAACTGAACAGCAACCAAGATTATGTTACTACTTAAAAGTAAGAAAACCCCTAACAAACTGTGACTTTGTTGACTCAAAGTTGTGCCATGGCCTTCTAAAATCTCACTGCTTTTATTTTTCTCAGCTCCTTGCTAAGCCTTCTAAATTCTATTGAATTTCTCTTATAATTTTTTTTGCTTTTGAATACTGGGTTATAGATTTATTCTTGCACATTTCTGTATCTTCACGTTAAGAAAGAGCTTTTAAGTCTTCTTTCCACAATCCAGCATACTACTCTTCTTTCTACCTGTTTTTCTTTTAAACATTTATGAATTGGTATACACACTTATTAGGTCTATAAAAGGTTTCTGGAAACAAATATTCAATTGGCTCGAAGAAATGGAGCTAGTGTTATTGGTTCTTTTAAATTTTTATTGAAGTTTAGTTGGTTTGGTATTTGTTAGTTTCAAGCGTACAGCAAAATGAATCAGTTGTGCATATTCATATATCTACTCATTTTTAGATGTTTTTCCCCCCATATAGGCCATTACAGAGTATTGAGCAGAGTTCCCTGTGCTATACAATAGGTCCTTATTAGTTATCTATTTTATATATAGTAGTGTGTATATGTTAATTCCAGTCTCCCAGTTTACCCCTGCCCCTTCCTTATCCCCTGGTAACCATAAGCTTGTTTTCTACACATTGATTCTTTTTTTGTTTGAAGTCTAGTTGACTTACAATGTTACATTAGTTTCAGTTGTACAGCATAGTGATTTGATATTTTTGTAAGCATTACATTAATACTTAAAAAGTTTGAGCAAGCTCTAGGAGTTGGCAAAAGACAGGGAAGCCTGGCATGCTGCAGCCCATGGGTCACAAAGAGTTGGGCACAACTGAGTGACTGAACAGCAATAGCGTCACATACCATGCAAAGTTATGACAGTGTTATCATAAACTGTGTCCCCATCCTATACGTTACATCCCCATGACTTATTTCTTTTATAACTGGTATTTTGTAGCTTTTAGTCACCATCAGCCATTTTGCCCATCTTCCTACTCCCATCCCCTCTTGCAGTGACTCATTTATTCTCTGTATTTATGAGTCTGTTTCAGTCTTATTTTATTTGTTCACTAGTTTTGTTTTTTAGATTCCACATATAAGTGAAAACATATGTACAGTATTTGGCTTTCTCTGTTGAACTTATTCACTTAGCACAGTACCCTCTTGGTTCATCCATGTTGTTGCAAATGGAAAGTAATAATCTATTTTATGTACACACACACACACACACACACACCCCACTTCTCCTTTATCCATTAATCTATTGATGGACATATTTTGGCTACTGTAAACAATGCTGCAATGAACATGGGGATGCATATATGTTTTCAAATCAGTGTTTTCATTTTCCTTGGATAAATAGTCAAAAGTGGAATTACTGGATTGTGTAATAGTTATGTTCTTAATGTTTTGAGACGCCTCCATACTGTTTTCCAGTGTACATTTGCCACTTTATTTACGTTCCCACCAGCAGCACATGAGGATTACCTTTTCTCCACATCCCCGCTAATAATACCTGTCCTTCTCAAACTGTTCCAACAAATTGCTATTGACATTTTTTATGATTGTGGAGTAATTATCAGGTGAAAATCAGAAAGAGTTCATTCATTTCATCAAATACCTAAATAAAGTTTTAGATTTTGAGTGAAGAAAATAATTATAATTGTTTCAACTAGGTCTGGGTCTTGTCTGTCAGTTTTTAGCGTTTTTGTGTGTTTTATATGCTTTAAGGAGGAACATTTTTGGTTTGAGAATTGCTTTGGTAGGGCAGAATGCCTAGTGTGTATCTATCACTTGTTGCCTCCATACAAAATAAAAGAACAAAAAAAACCCACTTATTCAAAATATCTTTACTCTTGAAACTTGCTGTAACTCTTCAGAGAATTCTCAGTAAAAAATTGTTTCCATCCTATTGTTTTCTTGCTGGAACCATTTTTGTTCATGAAGTGTGCCTTTGATTGAAGACTCTGTTGCAAGGGATATGTTTCTTACCTGTTTCTGAGTTATTAGACATCATATTTGAGCGCATTGGTTTCTAGTTTAAGTCTATAACGTTGAATAGTGTTGCTGGGGAAGTTAGTGGACTAGTTTACAGGTTTTTGCTCCTGGAGGAAGAGTTTTCTAACTCAAATAATATTGTAACGTAGTGTGCTATTTTCCATCTTGCTTGGAAGTTGGGGACATGGCTTACAATAATTGTCAGTGAAGAATAACAACTAACCAGAAGGTTGCCAGATAGATTTTCTTGGAAATGTATTCTTAATATTTAACTTTTTGAGTGGATATTTGCATATATGGAGGTAATGTTAAGGCAGATGTGTTTTGGAAGAGATGGAAGAGCAAACGTTGTTTTTTTCATTTGCTATCTTTGTCATTTTGCATGTGGAATGGAAACTTTTGTAAAACTTGTAAAAAAAAGTGCCTAGCATAGTGCCTGGCATGTGGTGAATAGTCAATAAATGATAGTCTTGTAAGTATTATGTTAATTACACATACTTTTAACAGTTAATGATATAACTCTGTTACCTCCCCTTTCCTGTCCCCTCTCCTCCACATAGTTTCTCTGTGTCACACACATCACACACACACACACACACAGGCATGCATGCAGTGTATCTTATGTCCTGGTATATATCATGTACTCACTATTTGCTGAAAGAATGGAATTTTTGTTAATTCTTGTTAATAATCTAACTCAAAGACTTTTAAGCAATACATTGATCTTCTATCATTCAGTAGTGGTAGCATTGATATTTTTGATTTATACAGATTTTTAACCTCTACCTCCACCTTTCTAGATTTACCAGAAAATTCTTCCTTTCTTTAACAATAATGGCTCAGTCTTAATCCTTATCTTTAAGTGACCCTGGGCTCTTACTCTGAAGTCCTGATGGAGTATGCAGGAAACAGGTGAAGATGGCACGGCAGACAGTGTGCTTGAGGCGTATTCTACACGCAGACCAGACCATAGTCCCCTCCACTCTCTCTCTCCCACCTCTGTGCAGACTGCACCGCTGCGAACAGTGACACTGCTTACTAGACTTTCCCTGACTGCTGTCAACACTATGCCCTCTGCCAAGTCGCATGTTGCCCAGAGCTAAGACACAGATAGTATTCCAGTCGCACTGGAATAAGAATCCTTCAGTGTTGCTCTAATTTCTTTTAGTTTAAAAAAGGAAAAAAAAAATAGTGGTGCTGACATGAGAGCATTTCCTTTCCATGTCTAGCTGCTGTTTATGATCACGTGTTTGCTTTCTGTGGAGGGAATAAAACATCTAGGGTAAATCAGTGTTTTGTGACATCAGACCTGCTAGAAGTGATATACCATCATATGGTGCTATCTCCATAAAAGCCGATGGTGCAAGCTGGATAACTGGGCTAGAAAAATAAACCTGGGATGGTAGGAAAGACACAGGAGACCCATAAAGGGGTGTTGATGGCAGTTCTGACCTAGACAAAGTGAGATGGAAGGAAAGGATTCCCAGGATTTTTTGTTTCCCTCAACAAATCCCAAGAAGGGTAAATAAAATAATTTCATGTACAGAAATGTTAAATCCCTGGGTCTAAGCATTGATGACTCTTAGTTCTGAAAGGCTACAACTGCACAAAGGAAGCTGAGATTGCACTTTCAGAGATGGAAATGGGGTGAAGACTTACCCATCTTCTTTAAGGGATGAGATAAAGTGCATGGTAGAAAAAGCCCAGAAAGGAACCAGGAGTTGACAGGCATGGATTTCTTGGAAACAGTACGGTATCCAGGAGTGATAGTTGTAAATGTAAGCAATCTTCTAAGAAGACCCACATGAGCTGATGTGGAAGCAACTTGTGGGCTTCAATTCTTCTGAAGTTATTTATCGTCACATACTGTTCTGTCTGTTGTATGCCTGACATTTGATTAGTTTATCTGCATGTTTATATGTTGATTTTCCCTTTCCTGTTGACTGAAGTGAAGTTCCATGAGGGCAAGGACTCGTTTTGTTTGTTGTATCACCATGTCTAGAATAGCCTGGCACACGGTAGATACCTGGCAAGTATTTGTTAAATGATGGAATAAATGAGTATTTGCTTTCCCCATTAATCTAATAATTTATTCTTGTTGTCGCTAGCATCTACTCCATACGTCCTCACTCAGTAGATGTATGATGAATGAATGAAGGCATAATTCAGCATTATATGCCAGAGGGCTCAACTGCTACCAGTGGGAAGAAGATTCTTGTTGAGACTAATGCATTCTAAAAGAAAAACTCATTTGGGATCTGAAAAAGTAGATAAAACTAGATTCTCTTCTCTCCTAATTAGCTCCAAAATCGAGCCTTTTGAGTTTTTGTTGTTGACACAGTTTCAGGTTTTTGAAAAGCACCCATGTTTGCCATTTTAGTGTTTTATAATAGAGAAATAAGAGTAGAGAATAATATGTATGAAGTAATTGGAGAAAAACACAAAATTTATCTTAGTGCCTGAGTAATGGATACTAATTGTAATGACTTTAGACTAATGAGAGGTTGTAAAGTCTTTGTAAATATTTATTATGGTTTATAGGTGAAAGGGACCCTAGATCATTTGATCCAACTCTCTTTACAGCTGAGCAGAATGAGGCCAGAGGGATAAGTGATTTGCCAAAGGTCACAGGGTTTGTTAGTGGTAGAATTAGAATTATCCTCAGGTTTCTTTTTACAAAACTAAGGATTGCAAGGGTGTGGATAATGGACACTACCATACAAAGTTTGCAGAATTGTAAATGTCTGCAGATATTCTTGCTGCCAGTCTAGAGTCATGGATCCAACATTTTAATGTACATGCTGCTGCTGCTGCTGCTGCTGCTAAGTCGCTTCATTCGTGTCCGACTCTGTGAGACCCCATAGACGGCAGCCCACCAGGCTCCCCCGTCCCTGGGATTCTCCAGGCAAGAACACTGGAGTGGGTTGCCATTTCCTTCTCCAATGCATGAAAGTGAAAAGTGAAAGTGAAGTCGCTCAGTCGTGTCTGACTCTTAGTGACCCCATGGACTGCAGCCTACCAGTCTCCTCCATCCATGGGATTTTCCAGGCAAGAGTACTGGAGTGGGGTGCTATTGCCTTCTCCGTTAATGTGCATACCTGTTTAGAAATGATTCCTAAAGAAAAAGTCAGATAAGTGTGCCAAAATAAAGGTAACAGTATTATTCATCACTTTAACATGAGCCCCCAAAGTAGAAATAGGTTGAATTATTAAATAATAGCCTATTTACAAAATACCTTTAATTTCCTGTGTGGTGACTCATCAGGTGTTTATTGTGTGTTACATTTAAGTCTTGGTACGATGAACTTGAAATAAAAGATATAGTCCTTGCCTAGAAGGAGCATCCTTGTTGATCTGCTCACCTGCCAACTGTCAGTTATAGATTGAAATGAAATAAGGTTAGAAATGAAGAGTAAGTAGCTAGGAACTGTCATAGTTGGACAGAACAATTTTATATCTGTTGAGTTAGATGATAAATAATTTTGTCTTTTATTGTGAGTGACTTCTTTTGAGTTTGTTTTTTAAGTACTTTATTGTAGATTACAGAAGAATAGGTAAGGGCAAATGTGGGTGGGAGGGGACTTCCCGTAAGTGGTGTCCTCCACCACAGATGGTTCAAGGAGCTTTCTAGAAGGAGAGCTGCATACAGGTGGGAAAAGTGAAATAATAGAAACCAGTAGATGAGGGGAAGGGCCATGCCTGTTCTGAGAATTCAGTATTGAAGGTAGTGCCTCATTGAAATAGACCCTTATTAAATGCTAGTGATTTATGCTATGAAGATTTTAAAAGTTTAAAAGCGAGTCCTCATTTTTTTAAGCTACACTTACCTGCCATTTAGACTTCCCTGGTGGCTCAGGCAGTAAAGAATCCACCTGCAAAAAGGGAGACCTGGGTTTGATCCCTGGGTCAGGAAGATCCCCTGGAAAAGGAATGGCAACCCACTCCAGTATGCATGTCTGGGAAATCCCCATGGACAAAGGAGACTAGCGGACTACAGTCCATGGGATCTCAAGAGCCGGACACGACGGAGTGACTAACTCTTTTAACTTACCTGCCATTAGCACATAAAATCATGATTTTGCACCACTTTGCATAAATATTAATAATTCTGTTCTGAGTTATTAAATTTTCTTGATGCTGACAGATTTTTTTGTTTTGTTTTGAAACATGTTTAGTTTGTGGGTTTTGAAAGCTTGTGATTTGTTTCCTCTGTCATTGAAATATGCTAACTCTGGTGGTTTAGGAACCACACTTTGAGAAACACTGTTCTAAGGTTTCATTAAATCATTAGTTCTTAACATTTGGTCTTTGTTGCCTTTGAGAATTTGGGGAAAACCGTGGACCAATCTCAGTGGAAAATACATGTATACTTACACACAGTTTGCATACAATTTTGAGGGGGAGTCATCTCATCATTGAAAAGAACCTTATGAGAAGGGAGGGTTGAAATGTGTGAATTTCAGATAATCTGTTCTCAGGTAAATTTAGAGTTGACTAAAACGGTTTTGAACCTTTATAGCTCTCTGTGCCATTTCTTACTGTGTTCCTTATTATTGTAGAGTGGACTACATAGAAACATTAATTTCTCTGTAAGTAACAAATTTGTTTGATTTTGAGATGTTTGTGGCTGTACTGTTTTTTAACAAACCACCATGCTTTTCACATTTCTGGTAGAATTATATTCGCACGTTAACTACAAAGCGCAGGACTTTTAAAAATACATATGGATTAACTGTAAAATGAAAATGCTTTGTGGCATATTAATAGTGAATTACAGTTTAAGAAGGCATGTTTCTGTTTTGTTAGGTCACTCTGTAGAGAATAATAAAGATATTATTTCAATTAGGAAGGAATCATTGTGGACATACATTTAGACTGCTGAAACAAACATGTTCGAACTAGGTGGCTCAGTGGCTACAAGGAAAGAGGCGTAATCACTTCCTTTCTTCCATTTGGTTTTGTAAGGCATAATGACACATACTTTGAGGTATTCTCTTCATTGCTACCATATAAGGTGGATTCTCAGACTTTTGGGTAAAGTTGATTACAGTTTGACTCATAAGCCAAAATAGAGTCCATGGTTAAAATAACCAGTGCTCACAGAGTCACGATTTTATAGACTTAAGAGAGACATCAGTGATTGCTTGCTTTATTTCTAACCTGCAAAAAGCAAAATCATTTTATTGCAAACAAAAGATGTTAAAGTGGGGCATGTTCATATTACACGTTCAGGCTGGAGATTGACGTTTTGTATGTTGTTGAGTTGCATTTGTAGGCTGGTTGAGGCACCAACAGTGAACACTGCAACAATAAACAGTGCAAGACAGAACATCTTCGAGTGCTGAGTGATGTAGAGCAGATTAGCAAGACTGGAGTGGTAGTGAATAAACTGGGATTTGAAAAAAAAAAGAGTACTTCTCAAATGTTCTGCTCACTTGAGTGGCTGAAAACTCAGACCGTTTTTGTTTGTTTGTGATATTTCTTGGTGATTGAGTAGCATTTGTAATTTGGCAGGAAGGCAAGTTCTGCGAATTCTCATTTGGAGTTGTGTTCATTCAGTCTTAGGTTTTTATGGTAGTGTAAAGAATCACATTCTCAGTATTCTGGAAAGCATGTGGGAGATAAATACCTGGGTAGTTTCAACCATAGGTTTCTATCTGGATTCAGATTATTTATTCTACAGTTGGTACTACCAGAAAATAGATTTTAAAGCAAACTTAAATATTGTCCACTAATTAGGTATTTTTTGAAATGAGATTTTTCTCTATGCTTTCTTCTGTCTCATGAAGATCCTTTGATCAGATTGATATAATTTTTTTCTTAGTATATGTATTTCTCTGAATTTTGGTAATGGCACTTAGAAAAACAATAGCTTTTATTTTCCCAGGATTTAGTTCCCATGGCTTTTGGACATGGGAAATTTCTGTTAGTGTTTCTTTCTCTAGCTGTCATCTTTATGTTCTTTTTTAACATTTACTAGCCTGATGGCATTCCTGTCATACCCATGGTTTTAAGGTCACATATTTCCAAACATTCCATATTTGTTGAAAGTATGCAGAAGGTTGAAATTGGCACATTGGCGATAACTCAATAGATAGGTACCTATTTCCTACTTGTTACCTGTAGCGTGTAATAGGATTAATACCGAAGTAAATTTATTTTGAATCAGCATAAATTGTTGTCAGTAAGCAACTGACTTATGTTATCTGTACTGTAAAATGATCTTTGTAATATTCTTGGGCACATATATTTTCAAAAAGTCATTTTTATTGCTGGCACTTCCTTTCTGAGGTTTGTAACTACTGACTTATTTTCAAGGGAAGACAAGTAAGAGATTTTTTCGTATATATTGAAAATTCCCTATGATTTGGAAGGATACTTTTCATTAGAGAATTCTAAGGTAGTACTGGAGTCACTGCTGTAGTTATACATTTTGCCTTTTTATGAAAAATCTTTGTGCAATGTAGCAGCTGTATTAAATGTGCATTTTATAGAGAAATCTTAGGTAGGTAGATTTATTTAAAATGTTACCGGCCATGTTGGCTTCTGATTTTAAAAAATGAAAGCTCTATAATGCTTTCTTTGTTTTGTTTGTTTTTTTACTAAGAATTCAATGATTGGTTTGTTTCTATGATATACTCTTAAGAGGTGATAGATACGGGGAAGGATTAGTTTAACAGGTATATCTATAATGCCTAACAATCCCAAGTAGTTTACTGCTTTGTGGATAAAACAGGTCTCTCTTCAGTTTATCTTGGAGGTTCTCATCTAAGTGATATGCTCTCTTGAGATAATATTTAATTTTGATGTGCTTTTCTAAGGGTGTGGTGCTACTTTCTTCTTCTGTTAAAAAGTTTAAAGAAGAAATACTGTTGGAACTACAAATTTGTATAGAGGCTAAGCATTTGGGAAAAGTTTAGTTGTAAATTTTACTTGAGTCCAATAAAGTTAATGACATGTTTAATGGCATACATAAATATTACCCTGAGTTAATTGGCTCTGCATCATAGCTATTAATTATAGTCGTGTAGGTTATTTTATCATAATTGTTCAAATCAAAGTATAAGACCTTCTTGCTCTTTAATTACTATTTTGCTGTTGTATTCAATTTGCATATTATTTTGTACAAATGCAGTGATGTACAGCACACTCAGAGAGAAGGCCTGGGCCCCAAACCTGGGACATCTCCTAACTTTCTTCGTTCATGTCCTTGGTTCTTTGTTCTGCCTTCTTCCCAGCGCCCTCCCTTGTTATGTGTTCTTTTGTTTGCTTTCCTTCCTCTCCTTCCCTGACCCCTAACTCAAGATTTCTTCACCAGTATCACCTTATTGATTCTTGTTCTTTGGCCTTTTGGTACAGTGCCAGACTGTCCTGGGTGCTGATCATGAGGCCACCATCCTGTGGGAATAGAGTTTGAAAAATTCAGACTTGAATAGTAGTGAGCAAGCAGGGAGGGCCTGTGAGCTGGGGTTCTCATTCAGGATTGTATCAAGCTCTTGGCTAAGTGAAGAGAAAATTTAGGCTTAGAGAAGCAGAGGGAAGAGAAGAGGGGTGTTTGGTCTTCCTTTAAGTAGGAAAGGGAAAAATAAGCCTGACTGATCAGCTTGAAAAGTTGTCTTCTCTGCCCTGTAGGTCCTTGAAGTAGGTGTCCAGCACATGTGAATTGACGGCATATTATGATAATGACAGTGAGCATTTACTGTGCAGGCTGTGTACTGTGTGTGTGTGTTAGCCGCTCAGCTGTGTCTGACTCTGCCACCCCATGGACTGTAGCCCACCGGGCTTCTCTGTCCATGAATTCTCCAGGCAAGAATACTGGAGTGGGTAGCCATTCTCTTCGCCAGGGGATCCTCTCGACCCAGGAATCGAATCTTCATCTCCTATATCACAGGCAGATTCTTTACCATCTTAGCCACCAGGGAAACCCATGTGCTGTGCTGGCGCTTCATTTAATCTGCTCACTAGCTCTGTGAGGCAAGTGAAATCCTAGTCCCCATTTTCAGGAAGAAATATCTGAAGCCTAGAGAAGCCTGGTAAACTCATGGTGCACACTTAATAGAGGACCAAGCATAGTATGAACTCATGTTTGCTTAACTTCAGAATCTTTTCTTGAAACTGTGTTCTTGCTGCGGAGTTCTCTTTTCCCATCCGCCGAGCAGAGTAAAACCGCCTGATAGTGGTGAGGGATGATGATGGGTCTCCCAGGATCTTTCACTTATTGTTGGTGCTCAGTAAATAGTTTTATTTACTTTTTCTGGGTCATCTCTTTCTTAGGACAGAAAGAGACTATGTGAGAGGAGCTATATCTAAAACAGCTGAAGAAAATTTACTTTTGGCTATTTCCCAGTCACAGCAAGATGAGGGAAGCCCAAGTCTGTGATGCCATTTTCTCCTATATCTTCCTCCTCACATCACATACACATGGTTGCACATGAACACACAGACACACAGTCACACATACACAAACAGTCTGTCCATCTGCTTACTGAAGACTGGGCTATCTTTCAAGAGAGGACTTCTTATAATCCATAATTAAGAAGGTTAAAGTGTAGCCCTAGGGCTGAGGTTTAGATCCAAGTGCAGGTGATTAATATTAGATGCTTTCTTATCTGAGTTAATGGGGAAGCTCAGTACAGATCCCATTTTCTCTTGAAGAGCAGGTAGTTAGCCTGCTTTCTGCATCAGTAAAGTGAAGCTCAGAGGTTGTTCCAACATTTGCAGCCATGTCTGCTTACAACTTAAGTGAGACCACAAAGCAGTGTTTTTAAAGAAGCATACAGCTACAATTAAGTTTATGGAAAATTGGACAACGGTACTGAAAAATGTATTTAAAGATCAAAAGAGAAGCATTTGTTTGTGATTAATTTGATTTATTCTGGACTGGACCCAGGAGCCTCCCTTGACTGCTTCCTTCCGACACATTGTGCATTTATGAAATACACACATACTTACAGCTGTCCTATAATATGGACAAGATTTATTGGTGACAGAAAGTTGTTACTGACTGCCTTGAACAAATGCAAGCTATTTAGACTTGCCACAACAAAGAAGAAATGAACTATGCAAATAACAAGTGACCTTGTAGTCTTTTCTTAGCTGCTCACAATTTATAACAGTGATACATCCTACCCAATTAAGGGGGAAATTTCATCTTTCCATTGAGTGGCTGCCTTGAGGAAGTAGTTCTGGGGATAAATTAAAGGTCATGGGAGTTTTCAATGAGATGCCATCTTTAACAAGTCTTACATTTGTTCCTATGCATTGGGCCTTTTCCACTGGCATTAGTTTAGGCTCTTTCTGCTCTTTAATAGTGAGTAGAAAGCCTAAATATTGAATAATAAAGATGGTTAGAGATTTAGAAAATACGTTCATGTCAGAAACTCAAAATAATTAATATTACTAAGCTCAAAAAAACTGTAGGCAAAAAGGAGTTTGACAGTTTAAATAACATGGAAAGTACAGATGGCAGTGGACATCTGTTTACATTTCTGACAATTGAGAAAGGTTTGAGATTAAATACAATTAAATTCTTTCTAAGCTGAAACTCCATGACTTTGGCCACCTGATATGAAGTGCCGACTCACTGGAAAATTTCCTGATGCTGGAAAAGATTGATGACAAGAGAAGGGAGCGGCAGAGGATGAAATGAATGGATGGCATCACTGACTCAATAGACATGAGTTTGAACAAACTCCGGAAAATAGTGAACAGGGAAGCCTAGTGTACTGCAGTCCATGGGGTCACAAAGAGCCGGACACAGCTTAGCGATTGTACAACGACAGCACTTAAAGTTGCTGAGGGAAGTTGTGACATCTCTTTGGAAATTCTAGGGAAAATATATTAGCTATGTGTCTGAAATATGTTTACTTGGTTCTGTTGGAAATGTAGTTTGATTTTTGACTTTTCTTAGCTTAGCTCAGCCTAATGTTCAACTGAAGATTCTCATTTTCAGATTAAAATTATTTTTTTCTCTTTGTTGAATTAAGTATATTTCATCAGAATTTAGCATATTAATCTAATGGATGGATTTATTGATTCCTTATTTACTATGATTTGATCAGATATTTTTCTAATACCTACAATATTCAAGGCTCTTGAGAAGACATAGTGTAAAATATGATCCCTGAGGAGCTTGTTTTGAAGTTGTAAACAGGTTGACTACAGAATATAAATTGCTTGTATATCAGGCTTCAACGTTATTCTCCATTGTAGGAAGCAGAAAATATTTGCAGCCTTTCCACCCTCATTTTATAAATAGTTAACATGATGGAACTCTTCAGTGTGAGATGGTAGTTGGGCCACCATTATGGAAATAAGATGAAGGAAATGACACGGAATTTGGAGAGTTCAGCCTCCACATTTCTTGGGTTAGTCATCTGAGATCAAGAGAAAATAATAACAGATAACATTTATTAAGCTATTATCTCCCATAATCTCTATAAAACCCTACAAGTAAGTCCCATGGAAAGCAGTGGCATCGCTATTATAGCTTTAGGAATTGTTTTCTTGGAAATGTCCTTCATAATTTAAACAGTTTAGTTCTCTGCAGGAGAGAGTAACAGTTAGTATTTGTTATTTAATTAAATAATTAATATTTTATAATTAATAAAAATACTGAGTATTACAAGACATTTCACACCTATCATTCAATACAGTAAAGCTGTAGTATTTAATTTAGGTATTATTATTTTTAAAGACTTTTTCTTACTCTTGACACATACACATTTTAATAAATGTTTCTCTCTATACAGTATTTTAAAATATACTTAATAAAATTCTATCTTAATTTTTTTCTTCTTGATCCTTGATCCTGGAATTCAAATTAGATTCATTTAATTTTTATTGAATTTTGGTATTACTTTGTCAGTCATATAGTATATAATAAAATGTGTGTCTATATGTATGTATGTATATATATATATACACATGTGTATGTAATATAGCTATGTTGATAAATTAGATATGTGTTAAATTTTAATGTTTTACTACTCTGGAAATTTTATTTCTTTATTGTCTGCATTTCATTAATTTTTGTTACCTTTAAATATCTGGACAACTGAGAGGAGTTGTTTGTTTACGTTAGTACACTGATGAAAACAAAATCACTATAGTTGACCCTTGAACTCTTAGAGATTAAGGGCACTGACCCTCTGTGAAATTGAAAATCTGCCTGTAATTTATAGTCTGTTCTCTGTATATACAGTTTGGTTCCTCCGTATCTATGGTTCTGCATCCCTGGATTCAACCAGCCATGGATTGTGTAGTACTGTTGTATTCACTATTGAAAAAAATCCTCATATAAGTGGACCCATGCAATTCAAACTCATGTTGATCAACTGGCAACTCTATGTACTACATTTATATTATAATAGAGAATATTTCATTGAAAGGCTTGAAATCTTTTTTGATATTTTGTATCTGTTGGATTTTATATGTGTGCTGTGTGTGGTAAGTTGCTGCAGTCATTTCCCGTCTTTGAGACTCCATGGACTATAGCCTGCCAGGCTCCTCTGTCCATGAATTCTGCAGGCAAGAATACTGGCATGGGTTGCCATTTCCTACTCTAGGGGATTTTCCTGACCCAGGGATCGAACCTGAGTCTCTTATATCAACTCCTGCATTGGCAGGCAGGTTCTTTGCCACTAGCGCCATCTGGGAAGCCTAGACTTTACATATCCTGGCTCAAATAGATATTTTTTCTTACTAATTTCAAGAACTTTGTCCATCATTTGATCGTTATATGCTAAATGAAATAGATTTCAAATTGGAAATTTTAGTTCTTCCTGACTTCACAATTTATAACAAACGATAGATTTTGCCCGTGTTAGATGACAAATGGCATCCATTCATTCAGCATGTATTTTATGACGGTCTGTAGTATCAGGCAACACTTCTAGCTTTAGGACAGTGGGAGAGAAACACAGGCATGGGCCTGCCCGGATGGATCTAATAGTCAATACTGTTTCCTTGATTTTAGATCCAAATAGTTGTTCTTGTACACTAGGATTTATCTGCCTTGATCATTATTTTTAAGGAAAGAATTAGAGAATTGATGGTAATCAAAACCTACGGAACATACAGTATTCATTTGTATTATTGCTTTGCTTCCAAATTATGAATTCCAGCACTCAGCCATTGTTCAGTTTGCTGAGGGATGTTTTTCTTTGAATCGAATCGTAATTTTAGAAAAATGTGCACTAAAACAGTTTTTAAAAAGTTGTGGTAAAATATACTTATCATAAAAGACATTTTAGCCATTTTTAAAGTGCACAATTCATTAATTGCTTTTACACTATTGTGTTCGTAAAGAACCCACCTGCTAACGCAGGAAATGTAAGAGATGTGGGTTCGATCCCTGGGTTGGGAAGATCCCCTGGAGGAGGGCATGGCAACCCACTCCAGTATTCTTGCCTGGAGAATCCCATGGACAGAGGAGCCTGGTGGGCTATAGTCCACAGGGTTGCACAGAGCTGGACATGACTGAGCGACTTAGTACCGCAGCACTCCACTAACCAGTGTTGTGCAGCCATCACTACTATTCATTTCCAGAATTTTTGTTCATCCCAAATAGAAACTCTGCTTAAGATCTTTACTTCTAATTTTTAGAGAAAGTGGGCTTCTCTGGTGGTTCAGTGGTAAAGAATCCGCCTGTCAGACAGATGTAGGTTCTATCCCTGGGTCAGAAAGATTTCTTGGAGAAGGAAATGGCAACCCACTCCAGTATTCTTGCCTGGTAACTCCCATGGGCAGAGGAGCCTGGCAGGCTATAGTCTGTGAGGTCACAAAGAGTCAGATAAGATTTAGGGACTAAACAACAACAGTATTAGAGAAATTACAATACCAACATTAGAGAAATACTGCTTATTTTCTTCCTTTTTCTCTTCCTTTTTCGGGTCTAGTCTCAAGAATATGAGTTCTTCCAGCAACCCATATTTAGTGCGATCTACTTGTATTTAACTGAATTCTGAGCTTGTCTTTTTAATTAGAATGGTTCCTTTTGATTTGAACTTTTGGAGCAATGAAATAGATCCGTGTGAAGTTTGAAGGAGATCAAACTAAATGTAAACATGCATAACGTTTCGTAAGGAAGGGAAGAAAGATTGGGAATTAAAGACTGTGGTACACAATCAAGTCTGACAGTCTCAGACACAACTGGTTTTCTTCCCCTCCTGCTAAATGCCTGGAACAAGAAGCCCGTCCAGCATAAAAGATATTTGGGCCTGTGATCTGAAAGAGTTCAGTCCCTCAAACACTGGTCACAAGTTGGACTCAACAGGAAGGATTTTTTAGTACGTCCTCCATCTGTATTAATCTTTGTGCTGAAACAAAAATACAGCTGTTTAAGAGTTTTAAAACTTATTTCTGAAAGAGTATTAAATACCCTATTCAGATTACTTTCTTCCCCCTCAAATGTGGTTTCCTTGGCTACTTCTCTTCCTCATTTGTAACAATCACACACTCCTGTTACACAATAAAGAAATGGAGAAATGACCAAAGACTCTCAGACAATTATTTTAGAGTTTTAGACAGCAAATAAAAATTTAAGAAAATAAGTATAAGTCATTTGAATTTTTACTTTACCTGTTAAGTAAGAAAATTTGTATTACTTTGTCTAGTAGTATATGAGTATATATTTCTTTGGATATGACAACAGCATAATTTTCATCTGTGTTTATTTTTAAAGAATGACAGTCCTAATGAAATATATTTTTTACAGCTAAAAGATGGTGGAAAAGCATCCCAGGCAAACGTAAGAATAGGTGACGTGGTTCTCAGCATTGATGGAATAAGTGCCCATGGCATGACTCATCTGGAAGCCCAGAACAAGATTAAGGGTTGTACAGACTCTTTGAATATGACTCTGCAAAGGTAAATTTTTTTCATTTGGTTCTGATAGAGAAAACAACACTGACGAATGTGTTTTTGTGTGTCTGATTCACGTTGTTAAGTAAGAAGCAGTTTCTACTGCCGTTGTTTCAGGGAAATAAATAAGAAATAGAATGACTTTTAAATTGGGTATTGAGCAGTATGAGAACTGGTGAAAGCTTTGGTTATAAGCCATGTATTTGCATACTCATAACTATTGTGTGTATAGTTTCAGAGAGTTTAAGAATTTCTGCAATTTCTCAGTAGAATGCAGCCTAAGGATTCTTGTTATAGGGTAAAACTCTTGACCTTAATATTCTAGACAGTGTATTAAAAGGTATTTTTTAAAAAACTTGGCTCTTCTTTTACCATGTTGTTTGCCTTTTTTACCCCTGGATGGAAAAATATAATTTTAATATATTTATTTGAGGTCCAGATTTTCTGAACTTAGTTTGGTTTCAATTTTAAAATAGCTAAACATCTTGTTGATTGTATTATATCAGGTCTTTTCAGCATCCCAACATTTGAACTGTACTGAGATCACCTGAATTGATTCTTAGAAATACTGCTAGGAAACTTGTACAGCCACTATGGAGAACAGTGTGGAGATTTCTTAAAAAACTGGAAATAGAACTGCCATACGACCCAGCAATCCCACTGCTGGGCATACACACCGAGGAAACCAGAATTGAAAGAGATACGTGTACCCCAATGTTCATCACAGCACTGTTTACAATAGCCAGGACATGGAGGCAACCTAGATGTCCATTGGCAGATGAATGGATAAGAAAGCTGTGGTACATATACAAAATGGAATATTACTCAGCCATTAAAAAGAATGCATTTGAATCAGTTCTAATGAGGTGGATGAAACTGGAGCCTATTATACAGAGTGAAGTAAGTCAGAAAGAAAAACACCAATACAGTATATTAATGCATACATATGGAATTTAGAAAGATGGTAATGATGACCCTATATGTAAGATAGCAGAAGAGACACGGATGTAAAGAATAGATTTTTGGACTCTGTGGGAGAAGGCGAGAGTGGGATGATTTGCGAGAATAGTGTTGAAACATGTATATTATCATATGTGAAATAGATCACCAGTCCAGGTTCAATGCATGAGACAGGGTGCCCAGGGCTGGTGCATTGGGATGACCCTGAGGGATGGGGTGGGGAGGGAGGTTCAGGATGGGGAACTCATGTACACCCATGGCTGATTCATGTGAAGGTATGGTAAAAACCACCACAATATTGTAAAGTAATTAGCCTCCAATTAAAGTAAATAAATAAAAAAGAAAAAAAATACTGCTAGGAACCAGACTATCTGGAAGTAAGGAGCAAGAATTATATATTAACCAGTTTTCTATGATTATTATGAAATACAAGGTTAGGACCACTTCAGTGTCTTGGGTTGAGGGGAAAGTAGGGGAAAGAGAGAATAGGAGGGTTCTTGAATGAGGGCTGTGAAGCTGTACATTTATAAGGAAGGTTTACCAGGTGGTCATGAAGGGTTTTAAGCAAGTCTTGCTTTTGATAATTATATTAATGGAAAGGTTCTCTGTTCTATAAAATTTGGAAAATGCCGTTTCTCATGTCGTTGTCATCGTTTAGTCAGTAAGTCGTGTGCAACTCTCTTGTGACCCCATGGACTGTGCCCACCAGGCTACCCTGTCCATGGAATTTCCCAGGCAGAGATACTGGAGTGGGTTACCATTTCCTTCTCCAAAACATCTCATAGTCTTCCATAAATTGTTGTTTTTATTATGAGTCTTTATGAGGGGAATAATGTATGCTGTATCTTCCTATTATTTTTAACTATGAAACCTTTTTATTCTTGGAGTCTCTCCTGGGAGGATTTAAAGGATATATAGAAGATAAATTATATGTAATTTTCTGGATGAGTATCAATTTTGTCTTAAAAGTGAATAGGAGAAATCTAGAAAAACTTAGAGATTACTCTGCTGTATCATGACTTTCTGACCAGTTCCCATTTGGGGGCGTGTGTGTGTATCTGTCTGTATGTTTGTATGTCTTTGTGTGTTTCTATGTGTGAAATTCCTTTCAGTGGGACTGTTGAATCAAAGTTAATGTGTATTTAAATTTTGAAAGCTAGTAGCTGTACATTTCAGTGGATACAAAAGTAATCAATGAGAAAAAATAACCTTGCTAAAAAGTTCTATTTTGATAGTCTTTGTTCTATATATTGAGACATGTAACACAAAAATTGTTACTAATTAAGAGAAAATAGGCATTTTTACTAAGTATGAATTTTGAAAGGGAACTAAGAAGTTAAGAAACTTAATGTGTAATGAGATATCAACACAACAAAGCAAGGATGTTGTTAGGTTGTTTCTCCTATTCACCAGTGAAAGTTTATGTGTGGTATAAACTTTTTTTTCTGGGCTGTATATGGTTTCTTTCGTAGTAGCCTACTTGTTTTCATATTGTACTTACTGTTTTATGACCTAGTACAGTATCTTATTTTCTGTTGAAAAGACTTCTAGGTTCCACGAGAGTAGATGAAAACCAGATGTTACCCTGTTTGGATGGGTTTCTAGTTTGAGTAATCTGCTATTAATTTTAATATAGATTCTTTTAAGGTACTTAAATGCAGAATCTCACAAGCCAACTTGTTGCAAATACTTGGAGATACTACTTAATCTTATCTTCTTATATCTGAATATGGATATTCAGAGACCCACAATATGAGAGAGAATTTTAGAGTCCTGTTTTTCATTGTTATTGTTCTCAACTTTTTAAACACGTCTTGTGTTAGGTTATGTCAGCCTGAAAGAGATTTGCATCTAAGAGAAGTCATGGTATAACCCTCACAATGCTACTGAAGAAATACTTTTTGCTTTTTTATGAAAAAAATAAAACTTTGAAGAGTTATCTCTAATCTTTCCCTATACTAAGGCCATTTTATTCCTAAGTTCTCTTTCTTATATCAAAGCAAAAATTTTTTTCCCACTCATTTATGAATTTGAACAACAACATCCTTACTCGGCTTCCAGTCACCTTACCCTCTTTATTCCACCTCTCACCCACTACTCTGCTCAGGATTCTCCTTCCAAATTGAGTAACCTACAACAGGGCTTTCTCTGATTTCTTCATGACTGTCTAGTACTCTCCTTTACAGACTTGTCTTTAGTCTAGTTTCCCTGGAAGCAGAACCTGAGATGGGATTCATATACAAGTGATTTATCAAGAGAGTTGTTTCATATGTTACTTACAAGGGAGTGGATGAAGCAGGACTGGGAAGAAGAAACTGAGATGAGCAAGGATATGGTTTCAGGGATGTCTGTCTTCAACTTGCCCCAGGAGAAAGCTTGGAAACAACATTGTATCATGGAGTGAGTCTTGTCTTGAGGGAACTGGGTTTTTGTCCCCTCTCCCCTGCATTTGTTAGTCATTGGCCACCATTGTCCTGGAAGTGTGTGTGTGTGCGTGTGTATGCAGGGGAGGGCTAGGAGCTTCTGTGGCTTCCACAGAAAGTTGCTGTGTGAACCATTAGCAATATAGGGAGCACCTTGGAGCTGAATGTACCAAACCAGTAGACTGGTTCCAGAGGACCCATGCTGGGTGCCAGCATCGTGTGCTGTGAGGTTGCATCTAGACTGAAGACCTCTGCTCAGAGGATTAGGCTCTCTGTGACCCAGGCCCAATCTAGTTGTCCTCCTCAGATCATCAGTACTCATCAGAAGATACTATCTTTCCATTTAAGACAGGTTTCTTACTGTCCCTCACATGCCTTTTTGTCCTCTTACAAACTTGGCTTCATATGGAATGCCTTCCCATATCTTCACTGCCAGTGAGTGCCTCCACATCCTCAGACACCATACTGAAGCTCATCATCCCCCCAATAGTCTTTTCTAACTTTAAATTTGTTCATTCCCCCCACCCCAAACTCCTGTGACAAGTCTATACTGTTTGACTTAGCATTTAATTATATACTAGATATAACCAGGACTGTCAAGACAGATTCCATGAATCATATACAAGTAACCCTAATTGGTTAATAGTCATACTTTATAATGCCTATGTAATTAACTGACTGCTTCCATACATTAGTTCTATTTCACCAACTAGACTCTTTGAAAGCAAAGACCACATTTATTTGCACTGTCAGTGTTTGACAACATCTTGTAGAGGTGGCAGGAATACACAGAAGAACTGTACAAAAAAGATCTTCAAGACCAAAATAATCACGATGGTGTGATCACTCACCTAGAGCCAGACATCCTGGAATGTGAAGTCAAGTGGGACTTAGAAAGCATCACTATGAACAAAGCTAGTGGAGGTGATGGAATTCCAGTTGAGCTATTTCAAATCCTGAAAGGTGATGCTGTGAAAGTGCTGCACTCAATATGCCAGCAAATTTGGAAAACTCAGCAGTGACCACAGGACTGCAAAAGGTCAGTTTTCATTCCAATCCCAAAGAAAGGCAATGCCAAAGAATGCTCAAACTACTGCACAATTGCACTCATCTCACACGCTAGTAAAATAATGCTCAAAATTCTCCAAGCCAGACTTCAGCAATACGTGATCCGTGAACTTCCAGATGTTCAAGCTGTTTCAGAAAAGGCAGAGGAACCAGAGATCAAATTGCCAACATCCGCTGGATCATCAAAAAAGCAAGAGAGTTCCAGAAAAACATCTATTTCTGCTTTAGTGACTATGCCAAAGCCTTTGACTGTGTGGATCACAATCAACTGTGGAAAATTCTGAAAGAGATGGGAATACCAGACCACCTGACCTGCCTCTTGAGAAACCTATATGCAGGTCAAGAAGCAACGGTTAGAACTGGATGTGGAACAACCAACTGGTTCCAAATAGTAAAAGGAGTATGTCAAGGCTGTATATTGTCCCCCTGCTTATTTAACTTATATGCAAAGTACATCATGAGAAATGCTGGACTGGAAGAAGCACAAGCTGGAATCAAGATTGCTGGGAGAAATATCAATAACCTCAGATATGCCGATGACACCACCCTTATGGCAGAAAGTGAAGAGGAACTAAAAAGCCTCTTGATGAAAGTGAAAGAGGAGAGTGAAAAAGTTGGCTTAAAGCTCAACATTCAGAAAACGAAGATCATGGCATCTGGTCCCATCACTTCATGGGAGATAGATGGGGAAACAGTGGAAACAGTGTCTGACTTTTGAGCTCCAAAATCACTGCAGATGGTGACTGCAGCCATGAAATTAAAAGACACTTACTCCTTGGAAGAAAAGTTATGACCAACCTAGATAGCATATTGAAAAGCAGAGACGTTACTTTGCCAACAAAGGTCCATCTAGTCAAGGCTATGGTTTTTCCAGTAGTCATGTATGGATGTGAGAGTTGGACTGTGAAGAAAGCTGAGCACTGAAGAATTGATGCTTCTGAACTGTGGTGTTGGAGAAGACTCTTGAGAGTCCCTTGGACTGCAAGGAGATCCAACCAGTCCATTCTGAAGGAGATCAGCCCTGGGATTTCTTTGGAAGGAATGATGCTAACGCTGAAACTCCAGTACTTTGGCCACCTCGTGCGAAGAGTTGACTCATTGGAAAAGACTCTGATGCTGGGAGGGATTGGGGGCAGGAGGAGAAGGGGACGACAGAGGATGAGATGGCTGGATGGCATCACGGATTCAATGGGCATGAGTCTGAGTGAACTCTGGGAGTTGGTGATGGACAGGGAGGCCTGGCGTGCTGCGATTCATGGGGTCACAAAGAGTCGGACACGACTGAGCAACTGATCTGAACTGAACTGTATAGTTTGGTGTTTTCAGTGTCATTTGATTGGTACCAGCATTATCACTCAAACTTGGCATTATTTATTTATTCCACAAGTATATTATGAGCCATTACTATATGCCAGGCACTGTTATAGATGCTAAGAACACTGAGCAGTGAGCAAAGCAAGCAAAATCCCTGTTTTCATAGTGCTGATCTTCTGGTGAGCAGAGACAGACAATAAACAAGTAAAAGTGTGTCATATGTTACATGATGATATACTATGTCATGGAGAAAATCAAAGCATGTAGTGGGCATAGGGAACACAGGAGCGGAAAATTGCAATATAAAATAGAGGTGGTCAGGAGAGCCTCAGTGAGAAAATTATTGGCTACCTTGATCATGAGTGCCCCAGGCAGAGAGAAAGTTGGTCCAATGGCCCTGTCAGGAGGCCAGAGGGCTTGGAGAGAGTGAATGAAGGCAGAAGGGTCAGAAGTGAGGTCAGAGAAGTAGTAGGAAGTTCATGGAGATGAGACAGGTCTTGTAGGACCCGTGGGTCACTCTAATGTTTGTAATCAAGTTTAAGTTTTCCAGATGTCTCAAACAAACCCTGTGCGTACCAGGACCCAGACCCCACAGAGACTGAGACAGAACTGTGTTTGAGTGTCTCCTACAGAGGTACGGGTCAGCCGTGGACTGCTGCAGGGGCAGGGGCTCTGGGTGCAGCACTCCTGGGTATGGCATAAGCCCTCTTGGAGGAGGTGGCCATTAACCCCACCACAGAACTTACATAGGACTGGGGAAACAGACTCTTGGAGGGTACAAACAGAATCTCGTGCATTGCAGGACCCAGGAGAAAGGAGCAGTGACCTCACAAGAGACTGACCCAGACTTGCCTGTGAGTGTCTAGGAGTCTCCGGCAGAGGTGTGGGTCAGCCGTGGGCTGCTGCAGGGTTGGGGGCACTGAGTGCAGCAGTGTGTGCATGGGACCTTTTGAGGGAGACTGCCATTATCTTCATTGCCTCCACCATAGTTTGGCCTTGGGTCAAATAACAGTGAGGGAATACAGTCCCCCCCATCAACAGAAAGTTGGATTAAAGATTTACTGAGCATGGCCCTGCCCATCAGAACAAGAGCCAGTTTCCCCCTCAGTCAGTCTCTCCCATCAGGAAGCTTTCATAAGCCTCTTACCCTTCTCCATCTGAGAGCAGACAGACTGAAAACCACAATCACAGGAAACTAACCAATCTGATCACATGGACCACAGCCTTGTCTAACTCAATGAAACTATGAGCCATGCTGTGTAGGGCCACCTGAGACAGATGGGTCATGGGGAAGAGTTCCCTTGCTGTCCAAGGGACTCTCAAGAGTCTTCTCCAACACCACAGTTCAAAAGCCTTAATTCTTTGGCCCGGTGATAAAGCTCATATACTAGTTCCATTGATATCCTAAAATACTAAGATGACTCACTATATTCTAGTATCTAATGAATATAAAGGTGTGAAAGATTTCATTTCGATTTGTCTTTTACCTTTGCATAGGATTAGAAAATATTTTTCCCCCCTGAAACTGGCACTGATTCTAAGAGCACTAGAAACTAGACAATGAAAAATTATATTTCAGATTATTTCTCCTCTTGTGAGAATCAGGCAAATTGTATTGTGCTGTTTTTAACCATCAAGTGCTTTTTGCCTATGTGTTTGATTCATATCAAAGTGAATCATTTAAAAAATTATGTTATTTTAGCTAATAAAAGAAAAAAAATATTTTCTGAAGCTTCAATGTCAAATAACTCTATGAGCTATATTAGAGTTGGAGCCTATGAATAAAATTTTTAACTTTCATATTATTTCAGTAATTCTCTGCATAACATAGATAAACTTGCTACTGACTTACTGTGTGATTTGGGATAAATTGCTAAATTTCTGGGCCTTAATTTTCTTGACCATAAAATAAGGTCATGAATATTTCTATGTTCCCTAAATTCTGTTTCTTGTTCTGGTTTTTCAGCTGTAAATGGGTAAGTTCCCTAGAGCTTGCTATTAGATCAAACTAACTTAAGTTTGCTTGTTTTGGCTGAGAGAATCGGGAAACTGGACTTTTTTCTTTGGAGTTATCTTAAACTCTGCCAGGTTAGCAAAGTCACTTGTACTACCCTGCCGACTTTAAGGTGAAAGGTAGGTCAGACAGACATTCAAACAGCACTTAATCATAAAAAAATACTTATATACATTTCCCCCTATTTTATATTTTAAAATTAATCCTCCCAGAATCACAGAAAATATATATAACTTTTCTAATCTTCCTTGTTTTTTTGTTTTTACATTATTAGTAATGGCATGTCTGTGGGTTTGTTTACTTATTTACTTTGGTTCCTTAGACTTCATTTAGTATATAGCTTGTTATGATTGGAAGTGAAAGATCTAGAAGGGTTGAGTATTGAAAAATATTGATGTATTCTCTTACTTCCTCCGCCTTTTTCCTCATCCTTCAAACAACAAAAAAATTGTCAGACGTCCAGTAACTACTACTAATGAATGACACATTGGGATAATTTAATAGGCACATTGAATTACAAGAAAAGAGAAGTAGCTTTGGTACCACACTGAAGCTGTTAGCCATCTTTTGTTTCATTTTAATGGATTGCTTAACATCCTATTACTGTTAAATTTAATGAGTTCAGCTCTGTTCTTTCCCTCTGAGCATAGAGACAAGATTTTTAAAAGTTTTTTTTTTTAATCCAAGTTTTCAGTTCTCTCGGATTATTTCGATTCGTGTGAATTAAAAGGCATTTAGTTTGACTATCTTTTCTTTTAGTTGGAGCTGCACATCATCCCACCCACCTCAGGTTCCCTTTTTGCCTTTGGTGCTGCACGTGCGTTCTGTTTCTTTCTTTCTTTTCAGCTGTGCTGGGTCTTTGTTGCTGCAGGGACTTCTCTCTAGTTGCAAAGAACAGGGGCTACTCTGCATTGCAGTACCTGGGTTTCCCATCGCTGTGGCTTCTGTTGTTGTGGAGCTCAGTACCCGGGTTTCCCATCGCTGTGGCTTTTCTGGTTGTGGAGCTCAGTACCCGGGTTTCCCATCGCTGTGGCTTCTCTGGTTGTGGAGCTCAGTACCCGGGTTTCCCATCGCTGTGGCTTCTCTGGTTGTGGAGCTCAGTACCAGATTTCCCATCGCTGTGGCTTCTCTGCTTGTGACTCCTGGCCTCTACAGAGCACAGGCTCTGTGGTTGTGCTGAATGGGCTTAGTTGCTCGTCGGTATGTGGGATTTTCCTGGACCAGGGATGGAACCCCTGTCCTCTACACTGGCAGGTGAATTCTTTACCACTGAGCCACCAGGGAAGCCCTTCATATGCTTTTTGAATGTGTTTTCTGCAATTTAGATTTTACTGTTTTTATGGTCATTTATATTGGTTTTAATTTCTTTTTTAAATTTTGTTTGGAGTATAACATTTGCAGGACTGTGATTAAACTTTCCTCCACCTCATCGTTAAAAATAGAAGTGCTGCTTAGGAAAGGGGGTGAGGGCAAGCAAACCACTGGCATCTCTTTTGCGCAGATCTTTTCACATATATTGTTAAATCCTCCCATCCGTCCACTGAAGAGTGAGTTAATATACCCATTTTCCAGATGGTTTATTTCATGGTATCAAGAGTTTATGTGACTCGCCTAACAAACTTAGGTCATGACAAAGACTGTGCCCACTCTAGTTTTTTTATACTAGGACTTAGTGACTATGGTCATCTAATAAAATGTGATAAGATAGGATTCAGTTGGGGGTAACTCTTTGACTCTTTCAGTTGAAAACAACTCTTTGACTCTTTCAATTGAAAGTGTCCCTTTTCACTCTCACCTTTTTCTGTTCTGTTGTAAATAGTATGCATAAATTATTTCCTATATGCTTCTTAGATCCTGTGTGGTAGAACAAAACTAAAAGACATAAAGGAGGCTAAATAGGTTGGTGCGTCACTAGATTGGAACATTCATTTGTACTGATTTGTATATGTAAGTTGGCCTGTCCTAAATCAGAATATCATTTTTCTTTTTCTCTCTCAAGTTTATCAGCCTGTTGACTATATTTGCTAAATTATTTATGTATTAATACCTCTTCAACAGGCTTCTATATGTATCCCATGAATAACTCAGGTTTCAGGAATTTTTTTTAAAGATATGTTTTGAAGACTTTTTGCTTAGTCTGATACTGACAGGAGGAGATACCATAACTGTCAATTAACAAATCCATCAGCAGACATGAAAGAGAAATAGCTCTCTTCTCTTCATTTCAGTAGGGATAAAGACTGTTGCAAATGAAGTCTCAAGTTAGTGCATCTCTTTTGATAGTAGCAATTTGACAGTAGCAGATTTGGTAAATATGAATTCATCAGGGTGTATTTTGCATTTTGAAATTCTTACCTGAACTTTGCCTCTTGAAAGCAGGAAGTTATTTTTAAGCGTAAAAGTCTTATTTACTTTTCTGAAGGAAAAAAATTACTTCAGTAATAATTGTAAGAAATAATACATTAAAAGACCTGTTTAAAGCTTCATGGTAAGTTTTTAATTTATAGAATATTTCATATGTGCAGAGTTTCAAAACAAGGCCATGAAGTAGAGATATAAAGAAGGGGACTGGTAATAAAACTGGCTTTGGTTTGGTATAAACCTTGATCCCACCACTTCCTAGCTATGTGACCTTAGGCTTATTACTGAGTTCAGTTAACCATTTGTAAATAGGCATAGCATTGTAATAACTGCCTTCTACAGTTCTTATAATGGAAAAGGAAATGGCAACCCACTCCAGTGTCCTTGCCTGGAGAATCCCAGGGACGGGGGAGCCTGGTGGGCTGCCGTCTATGGGGTCGCACACGACTGAAGTGACTTAGCAGCAGCAGCAGAGCTCTTATAAAGATTAGATGGAAAACACATGTAAAGAACCTAGAACATGACAGAGATAAGTTTTGTCTCCTTTCTTCCTGTTTCTCACTTCAGTGTGAGTAACTATTAATACAGTATCCATTGTAAGGTTACTTCCAGGAGGTCATATTTATTTTGTTTCTTAGCAACAAAATGGGTGTGACCAGAGGGAAATAGGGAGAAAATGAGAGGGCAGTCCGGTAAGTAGTTATCTTCGAAAGTCAGAAAAATGATGATGCCAAGTGTTAGAAGAAAGGATTCTTTAGTTAAGTGAGTGGTTCTTGATCATACAGCTGTAATTAAAGCTTTTTAAAAGCATGTGGGTATATAAACATTATGCTGAGTGCCAGCTAACTACTGCTTTGGCTAAAAAATTGTCTCAACCAATAATTTATGGCAGCAAAGAGAAATCAGTATACACCTCGACTTGTTTATTTGGCTAATTCCTCTTGTTATCCTTATAGGGACAATGCAGATGTAATTCCTTCTTATTGTGAGTTAACCCAGAAAGACAAGCAAAATAATTTTTTTTTCTGTCACTCAACCAAATTCATGTGTATTCCCTTTAATTTCCTGAGTAACATACAAATCGAGTTAAATTGCAAACTTTTGGACTGTGTTTTTATGATACTTGAAATAATTTTCTAAGTTTTCATCAACACTATCATTACTTAAGTTTGGTTGGAAAATTTCATAATGTTCCAAATTTTTGAAAATTGTACTTTTCTGTATTTACTATGATCAGAAGCCATAAAGGGTAGATATAAAGAGAATGATTTATGATTTCTGCCTTTAAAGAACTTGTATCTATTTTTTAAGACATTCATGGAGATAAGAGACAGAGGTGCCACATAGATTCAAAGAAGGCAAGACCCAATTGAAATGAAAAGGCTTCCTGGAGGTGCTGAATCCTGGGCAAGACCTTGATGAGAAGGCCGTCTCGTGGAGGCCAGTCCCAGACATCTGTTGGGAGGAGCACGTGGGCCACTTTGCAGTGGAGATAGGAATAAAAGTTAGATTCGAATAGTGCTTTGCAGATTTTTAGACATTGAGATATTAACAGTTTTGTTTAGAAAAGTGACAGTTTCAGAATAATGTTTAGTGAGACTGCTTCGAAAAAGGTGGAGAGAGAAACAGGGAGACTGATCAGGCAATGTAGGGCTTGGAATGGAAAACAGAGGAGCAATGTAAGAAATGAGAACTTGTGAACAGTGATTCTGAAAGCGGCAATAACAGTGTGGATGTGAAGAAAGAGGGAAGAACCAAAGACTGCTCAGGTGTCCAGCCTGCTTTGCCCAGGCTCCATTCTCCTTTCACCTTCTCCCTTTTCCTCTCCTCTCTGGAGTCTGCTTCTGCTGCTATCAGGTCTCTGAAACTATGTTCTCACAGGTTCCTCAGACTCAAAACTGAGCTCTATACTTCCTTCTCAGCAATTAGCACCTCCTGCCATTTAAATTGATAAAGGGCCTGCCATTCACCCCATTACCCAGCTCAGAAAGACTCATTCCTTGTCTGAACCTCCCGCATGCGTCTCTACTATCTGTTCAGCGCAGTTTATATAGGTCTCAAAACAGATGGGGCTTCCCTGATAACTCAGTTGGTAAAGAATCTGCCTGCAGTGCAGGAGACCCTGGTTCGATTCCTGGGTCGGGAAGATCTGCTGGAGAAGGAATGGGCTACCTACCCACTCCAGTATTCTTGGGCTTCCCTTGTGGCTCAGCTGGTAAAGAATCTGCCTGCAATGTGGGAGACCTGGGTTCGATCCCTGGATCGGGAAGATCCCCTGGAGAAGGGAATGGCAACCCTCTCCAGTATTCGTGCCTGGAGAATCCTGTGGCCAGAGGAGCCCGGTGGGCTACATACAGTTCATGGGGTCACAAAGAGTCGGACAGGACTGAGTGACTACCAGCCAACCAGAACAGACTAGGGATAGAATAAATTAGCATAGCCACAGGGGGTGGTGGAGAAGAGAGGCTCAGCTCCTAGTCACAACGCCAGTGTCTCAAACAGAAAGGCTGAAGATCCATCTGTTTGGCATACACTGAGTCGGACATGACTGAGCGACTGAACTGAATGGAACATTGCTGTGCTGATCACTGTGAATAGAAAGGAAGTCTTCACACCTGCCCTCAAGGAGTTCATAGAGGGGAGCACTGATTTCTAACCTTAAATAAAAACTTATTTTTTCATTGTCAAATATTTCTTGGGTAATCCTTCCCTTACTACCTTAAGGTAATAATTGTAAACTGCACATTTTTAAATATCGTATTGCGGTTTTAAATGAACAGGAAGGTTTTTTAATTTTATGTTCAAGAATCTACATTTCTTTAAAAATCCGAATATATACATGATTTAAATAGATTAAGCAGACTTTAAACAGTGTTTAGTACCCAGACAAATTCATGAATCATTTGGGAAAATTTAGAATTGCATGCCCTTTACCTCCAGCTGCTTCGCGTGTGATTCACAGATTGTGAACCACTGGTCAAGAAACATTTAAGCCATCTGGAAGTAGAGAAAGAGGAGCAGAGACGTCCACAGGGAAGGCAAGACTCAGGAAAGACAGCATGAGGCTGGGGAGGGAAACAAAGCCAGACACAGACAGCAGGACTGTTGAAGGAGTGGAGTAACAGGAGGCGATTCTCCTGGTCACATCGACTTCTGGGAGATTAAAAAAAGATCATGGTTCCACAGCATTGGATTCTACATTTACCTTCATTTTCATTTTAAGAAAAAAGCTAATTTCAGAGTTTAAAAGGAGGGAGCATATAATACTTCCTTGTGTAAAAAGAAAATAGCTAAGAAAGATGTAACATGCACCCTGAGTGGCAAGAATATCACACCCAGCTTTTGAAGGGAAGAAATAATGTTCTCTTTTTACACCCTCTAGTGCCTATCACCATGACTTGGACATAGAAGATAGTAAATAGTTACTGCCGCGAATTGTAGAGATTGCTGCTTTTAAAATTATAATAGTTTTTTGTTACTTTTGCCTGGTAAATTTAGAAATAACTCTTAAAGTTTTAGTAGTGAGACAGAGTAACTAATTGCTCATTCTTGTGTTTTGATGGCAATAGTCTCTTTGGAATTCCAAATAAACATTGCCTTCCACAACATTGAGAGCTTTTGAAAGGACTGAAATTCAAGTCATTCCCAACTGTCTCCAGTGGCTGTTGTTGCTATTTAAGGGCTCAAAGGCTGAAATAGCTTAGGCTTTATATGAGTTGGAAAGTAAATGGGAGTGATGGACTGTGCAGAACACAAGCATAGAGTATTTATACTGTTCAGCTTTGCAGCTTACTTTTTCTTTCATGTATTTCAAAGGCTGTATTGTCCTAGTAAACTAGCTTTATAAATAGATTTCTGAATGTTGCTAGACCCAATAATTTGTTTTATCAGCTATGCTCCCTAGTAGCAGTCTTTTTCTGAAATTTAAAGCATATAAAATAAACTTTCATTCATCTATTTTTTTGTATGTATGCATTTTACTTTATTGTGTAATATAGTAAGAATTCCTTTCTGTACTACAATAAAAATCCATAGACGATAATCTTGAATTCAGTGACCTCTCTTACAATTGAGTCTGCCTTTATCTTGCCTCCTTTGGCTGAAGTTTATAGCACTCTTTTCCTGTGCAATTCATCCTGTTACAATGAGTATGAGGGGCTTTCCAGGTTCTTTTGTTTTACTGGAATTTTGTTCTATAGACTGTGTTTTGAAATAATGGATTATTTATTTGTCCAAAATGTTTTTGTTATCGTGAAGATGCATCTGATTACTAAGTGACTCTTAAAACTAAGAGAAGTATTTTTGTATGAAAGATAAACTATTTAACTGCCTCTTTCAAACTGGATTTTAATCTCTTTGAGACATTGAACAATAGAAATATCTCTTTTCCAGATTCCATAGATTCTATAATGTTTACGTAGATTTCATTTTCTAATGAGAAACTTGTTCGCTTAGTAAGGCAAAGAATTATCTCCGAGGGATCAAAGTAAATTGTTTCTTTATTGAAACTTTCAAACTTTACTGTGATATTTTTCATTTGCACATGTAATTTTTGTTGCTATATAGTTTTTGCAGTTGGAATTTGTATTATACAGAAAAGTATTTATTTTTAGTAATCGATTATATTGGTGATAGCAATATCTATGTTTCCAAGGACTTTAGATAATAGTTTTTCTTCTGAATTAGTTGATGGAAAAAGTGTTAAAAGTTGCTGTGGATGCCATTGCTGATAGCAGCATTGTTTACAGTTGCCAGGGTGTGGAAGCAGCCTAAGTGTCCATCGGCAGATAAGTGGATAAAGAAGACGGGGCGTATGTACACGGTGGAGCACTACTCAGTCACAAAAAGAATGACATTTCTGCCATTTGCAGCAACATGGATGGACTTGGACTTATGCTAAGCTAAATAAGTCCAAGAAAGATAGACAGTGTATGATATCACTTATAAGTGGAGTAAAAAAAATGAACTAATGAACTAGTGAAAAAAACAAAGAAGAAGTAGGCACACAAATACAGAGACACACTGGGGCTTACTCGTGGGAGAAGAAAAGGCAGAGCGGCAGTATACAGTAGGGGATCACAAAGGATTGTTACGGATTACATGAAATCACGCATGTGAAACTTTTGAAAACTGTAAAGCATTATAGTATGAGAAAGTAAAATAAAATACCAAACACTTAAAAAAAAGTTCCTTGGTATGCAATTTCAGTCTTATTTCTTGGTACATAGTATTAATTTAGTAAGTAAAGCATATTAAAAAAAAAAGAAACCGAGATTTTAAATGCTTACTCCAACAAGTTACTGAGCTAAGAACTTGATATACTTTAGTCATTTAACTGTCACAGCTGTTATTGTGGCAGATATTGATATTAACCCTCCACTTTACAGGGAAATAAAAACTTCAAACTCACACAAGTTGTAAGCAAGCCAGAAGTCAAGCTCAAATCTGTTTTCCTAATATGATGATTTTTCTACATTGTCACACTGACCCTTTAAACAAAGGAATTAAAAATTATTTTTATTGTATAGTTATTGTAGTACCTGTTGTCTAAAAGTTCATTTTACTTTTTCAAATACACCACAGTAAGAATTTTTGCCATTGAATTTGTTCCATAGGAAGTGCAGAAACAGGCAGTGATGGAGACATTTGTTTAATATTCCAGTAAATTTCAAATCCCATTGAAAATACTAGCAAGTAGTCAATGCTTTCTGAAAAATTTGCTTTTTAGAAGCTCACAAAATAGTCTAGCAGTAATACTACCTCATCCTTTAGCAGCTCCAATGTATACATTCTCTGGATAAATTAAAGTAGCATTAATAATAAAGCTGTAGAACAGTGTTTCAGTTGAATTAAAATGCATGACTAAGTTCAAGTATAGAGACAGACTTCATAGATTCATAGCATTTTAAGAGTGTGAAGCAGCTACAGCTGTCAACCTGTGGAGCTCTTCTTAGTCCACCTACACCATTTGTCTCTGTTTGTACTTTAAAATTTCTTTGTGATCTGTAAAAAAAATACCTGTAGTGACCACTCTTTGACACTGGATTGGATTAGTACAGCAGAGGAGGGTCACAGAGGCCAGCCTGTGAGCTGAACCTTCTCACTCCAACACTTTTCACCTGGCTCTACTCTTTCCTCCTTCTGTTTTGTGGCCCGAGTATTCAAAAGAGTGTTCTTTTAGGCATCTCATCAGTATCCTAACCCAGGTGTGGGAAGTATGCTGGATTTTATCTCATCAGTATCTTAACCCAGGTATGGGAAGTATGTTGGATTTAGTAAAAAATGTTTATAGGAAATACCATAACTGTTAACGAAGCCAACATGTTTCGTCTTTTCCCCTACTTTCTTTAAGTTGCTCATCTTCCTGCATTTCTTTCTTTACAGCCTTAAAATCGCTCCTCTTGACTCTGAGGGGTCCAGATGCTCTCCCTGAATTAGACATATAGACATATAGAATTCTCAGCACTGGGCCTTCACTAGCTCCCACCTACATGTACACCTGTGAAGAATATATTATTCTACATGTGTACACATAGTCTACATGTCTGAAGCATGAATAATCCATATGCAACTGAATTATAGAAATAAGAAAACTGTTTATGTTAGTTTCACTGGACATAGAGACCTTAAAAATACTAAAGCACAGCTGCCTCCCCCACTCTATCACTCACTCCCCTGTAACACACACACACACACACACACACACACACACAATCACAGGTGGGATGACTGGTGATGGCAGGAAGGAGCAGAGTAGCATTGTTCCATCACCCGAAGTTCTGAATTCTGAAAAGGAAGAATTATTTAGACTGAGGGCAGTGAGAGAGTTTGCAGAGATATCCCAGAGAAGAGAGATCTTAGTTCAGAGTGATTCCACAATTAGAATACAGGGCAAGTTATAGGTTGGTGCAGAAAGAACTTTGTTTTCCCAAGAATCAGATGAGATGGGCTGTCCTTAAAAGCCCTGTAAACACTTTAGCAAGACGTGAATGAGTGACAAGATGAACCGAGCTTTTCTGTAACTTGTACATATGCACGTGTGTCCAGATATAATATAGAATTCATAGCCCCAGCTCCTCTGTAGTGTGGAAAACTGCATGTGTACTTTAGGCTGCTAACTGAATGTTTTGGCTAAAGAAGACTTTAATGGAGAATGGAGAAATGTCAGGGAAGATTGGGGCCCCTGAGGCCATGATGTATGGGAGAGAAGGCACCCTCTTTTTCTCCCTCCCTTTCTCCCTTTCTTCTGAAAGCATGTTTATTATGCTAGAATCAGGGACTGGGTAGAGGAAAAAAATGTACCTCTTAGTTCAAGAAGCCCCTAATAGGAAGGAACAGAACAGAGTTAGAGGGTTCAGATTATTCTAAAAGGTTCCCAGTTGTCATAAGTCACATTCTGAATCTTGGTTCTTAGTTAATGGGAAACTGTGGAAGAGTGACTTGGGAATAACAGGTTTTAAAACAATACTTACTGAGCAGATACTGTGTGTCAGGGCATTCTTTTAAATGCTTTATGTGTAATTCATTTACTCCTGTCAAGATTTCTGTGAGACATGGATGCAGTTATTCTTCTTCTGTCAGATATAAGGAAATGGAGGGAAACTATGCCTGCAATCAAATATGGGGTTAGGGCCTAGGTATTGGGGCCGTGTGTAGTGTGTATAAGGCCTGGGGAGGAGGAGACAACGTTGGAGACTGCTTCACAGGTGTACATGTAGGTGGGAGCTAGTGAAGGCCCAGTGCTGAGAATTCTTTTGATGGTGAGGCCAGAAAGTTCCAGAACTGGTTGGGTAAGTTTCTGGTGAGCAGCCTTGCTGATTCCGGTCTTCCTGCTTCCTTGCTCTTGCTTCTGTCTCCCATTTAGGATTCATTCTGTTGCTTTTGTTTTGGTTTTCTTCTCTCCCATTAATAATGCTGATTTACTCATAATTTTAACAAATATTCGCCAGTTTTTTAGTTGGTGTGAGGCTACATTAATTACTGTGCAGTTACAGAAAAGAAAAAAAATAGAGAAACATAGTCCCTGTCTTAACTGGCTGTATTCAGATCAGATAAGTGCAGAACTTGTCATTCAAGTCGGTGTGAGAGAGGCCATGAGAATGATACAAACTTCTGGTCAGACACGCTCATGTGTATAACTTCATCTTCCATTCGTATTTCTCCAGTGACTTGAGAGAGCTTCATCTGGTCTGGTGAGATCTGCCGCTCCCTGGCATCTCAAAGGTCAGAGCTGGGCCTCTCATGGGGCCATTGCATAGTCTATTTCTAGAGGTATAGACTACTTACTGTCCCTGACAAACACAAGACCTTTCCAACTTTCCCAATATTTTGACCTGAGAGAAAAAAAATTCTCATTCATGTAAAACCTCTTCTTATCTGCTGCTGGACTGTAAGTTCCTAAGGGCAGAGGCCAGGCCTCTCCTGTTTGTAATACGTTCTGACCTTCCTTGTATAGATTTGGCCCATGATGTGTGCTGAAATAGTTGTTGAATACCGCATCTGAGGGTGAAACTTTTACCAAGAATTAGGAAAATTCTGCCCCTTTACCTCTGTCCTCAGGTGTGATAGGTATCCTGGGCAGAGGAGAGGACTGCTGTTCTCCACTGCTTGTTAAGTGAGTGGAGTCAAGGAGGTAGTGTTTGGGGTCTTAATGGGGTCTTGCATTTTTAAAGGGTTTACATTTACTTCTCATTTTGTTTACCAAGTCTTTGTAGGCCATGGCCCTGCAGAGAAGGGAGGTTTCAGTGGTGAGGGAAGGTTTGGGGGCCCAGTGCATTTCATGGGCTGTTTAAGTGACTGTGTGTCTTTTCCGGTTAGAAGTCATTGTATTTAATATCGATACACTGACTGAAGCAGTATTTCACTTGTTGGGCAATGAGTAGTTTTCCTTTTCTTTGTTAAACCATTCACTCTGTTTTTATAATGAATTCAGATTCCTTTTATTTCATCTATTTAATAGATTGGGAGTGAATAGCATGTTATCAAGGCTACTGGTAAATTTAGCTTTAGCCTAAATTAGTGATATAAGTGAGAAAATCATTTAAAAGTTACTTGTCTTTCTTTGAAACAGAGCTTAATGATTACAGTTGCTAATTTTTAAAATATATTTACTGGGGTACCAAGTACACTTTGGCAATTCATTTCATAGTGAGAAAAGAGATTTGTGATGTTTTTCTGGAAAACATCAAACATCTCTGGAAAAATTCAAAACAGATATTTGCATGTAGAATAGCTATCTTTCACATATATTCATTCATTAATAGTAATCACTAATATTTACTGTATACTTACAGATTAAGGTGCTTTGAATACACTCACGCATCAGATCTTTTCAGCAGTCATTTTTGGTCCTGTATGTAATAGTTTCTGGTAGCTGATATGACAGATTACCAAAAACTGCGTGGCTTAAAACAACAGAAATTCATTCTCTCACTGTTCTGGAGGCTGGGAGTCTGAAATCAAAAGCGGCGGAAGGACTGCAATCCCTTTGGAAGCTCCAGGGGAGAATTGTTCCTGGCTTCTTCCACCTTCCAGTGGCTGTTTGCATTCCTCACGGCTGCATCACTCCAGTCCCTGCTTTGTGGTCATTTTCTCTCCTCCTCTGCATGTCTGTGTCTTCACTTTCTGTCTCTTACAGGAGATTTGCCGTTGGATAGAGGGTCTACTTGGGTAGTACAGGATGATCACATAGCAAGACCTTTAGCTTAATTACATCTGAAAAGACCCCTTTTCCAAATACGTAGCATTCACAGGGTCTGGGTGTTAGTGTATGGACTTATCTTTTCGAGGACCACCATTCAATCCATTACAGTCACATACTCTTATTTCCCACATTTTCCAGGGAGGCGCTGATTGAGCAGGGGTTAATCTGTTGTGACCAGAAGCTGTGCCTTCCCACCACCACACTGAGCTGTCAGTGTTAATTTATTCTGCTTAGTCTGTAGATAGTCTGTTTTGAGGCATTACCTGTATGATAGCTACTCCTTTATTTAATTAGGAATTAATTTTAAAATTTTAATTATTTTTAAATTTTTAATTATTTAATTAGGAACTTTTTTTTCTACTTGTTGCATAGTGTCTGTTTTGGGATGTTTATGCATAAGATTCATTGATGAATTCTCTTGAAAAAGATGGGAGTTACTGTGCCATGGTTAACTACAGCAGAACAAAAGCAGCATGGACTACGTTTTCTGATTAAGTGAGACCAACCAGAAACATCAGAGTTCTAATCCTGACTTCACTGCTTCCTAACTTCAGGACTATGAGCAATTTACTTCAGTTCTTAAAGCCTCAGTTTCAGTTTAGTTTAGTTCAGTTCAGTCTCTCAGTTGTGTCTGACTCTTTGCGACCCCATGAGTTGCAGCACACCAGGCCTCCCTGTCAATCACCAACTCCTGGAGTTCACTCAAACTCACGTCCATTGAGTTGGTGATGCCATCCAGCCATCTCATTCTCTGTCGTCCCCTTCTACCCCTGCCCCTAATCCCTCCCAGGATCAGAGTCTTTACCAATGAGTCAACTCTTTGCATGAGGTGGCCAAAGTATTGGAATTTCAGTTTTAGCATCATTCCTTCCAAAGAACACCCAGGGCTGATCTTTAGAATGGACTGGTTGGATCTCCTTGAAGTCCAAGGGACTCTCAAGAGTCTTCTGCAACACCACAGTTCAAAAGCATCAATTCTTCAGTGCTCAGCTTTCTTCACAGTCCAACTCTCACATCCATACATGACTACTGGGAAAACCATAGCCTTGACTAGACAGACCTTTGTTTGCAAAGTAATGTCTCTGCTTTTTAATATGCTATCTAGGTTGGTCATAACTTTCCTTCCAAAGAGTAAGTGTCTTTTAATTTCCTGGCTGCAGTCACCATCTGTGGTGATTTTGGAGCCCCCCAAAATAAAGTCTGACACTGTTTCCACTGTTTCCCCATCTATTTCCCATGAAGTGATGGGACCAGATGCCATGATCTTAGTCACATCCACAGCTGGGTATTATTTTTGTTTTGGCTCCATCCTTTCATTCTTTCTGGAGTTATTTCTCCACTGATCTCCAGTAGCATATTGGGCACCTACTGACCTGGGGAGTTCCTCTTTCAGTATCCTATCATTTTGCCTTTCATACTGTTCATGGGGTTCTCAAGGCAAGAATACTGAAGTGGTTTGCCATCCCTTTCTCCAGTGGACCGCATTCTGTCAGACCTCTCCACCATGACCTGCCCGTCTTGGGTGGCCCCACAGGGCATGGCTTAGTTTCATTGAGTTAGACAAGGCTGTGGTCCAAGTGTGACTAGATTGACTAGTTTCTGTGAGTATGGTTTCAGTGTGTCTGCCCTCTGATGCCCTCTTGCAGCACCTACCGTCTTACTTGGGTTTCTCTTACCTTGGACGTGGGGTTATTTACTCATAAATAAGGAACCTCTATTTTGTAGAGTAGTTAGATTAGTTTAAAAATTAAACCTCAGTATTTAATAAATAGTTTGCCAAATCAGGGCTTCTCCATGGCTCAAACAGTAAAGAATCTGCCTGCAATGCAAGATAACCTGGTTTTAATCCCTGGGTTGGGAAGATCTCCTGGAGAAAGAAATGGCAACCCATTCCAGTATTCTTGCCTGGGAAATTCCATGGACAGAGGAGCCTGGGGGCTACAGTCCACGGGGTTGGACACAGCTGAGTGACTGTATTTCATTTTATTTCATTGCCAAATCAACTGTACTTCAATTAAAATTAGTTTACCTACATTAAGCATATAAGTTTTTTAAAACTATAATTGCAGTGTATAGGAATGTTTTATTTAGTCCTCTTTACTTTTAATAAAAGTCATGATTTTTGTTTTTATTTATTTTTATAGATTTAAAAAAATTAATTCTTATTGGAGTAGAGCTGTGTTACAAGTATGTGTTGGTTTCTGCTGTATAGCAAAGTGAATCAGTTATACATATATCCACTCTTTTTTTAGATTCCCTTCCCATTGAGGTCACCACAGAGTGTTGAGTAGAGTTTCCTGTGGTATACAGTAGATTCTCATTAGTTATCTACTTTATAGTAGTATATATATCACTCCTAATTTCCAATTCATCCCACTCCCCGTTCCTCCCATTGTTAACTATAAGTTTGTTTTCTAGATCTGTGTCTCTCTTCCTGCTTTGCAGATAAGTTCATCCATACCATTTTTGTAGATTCTACACATATGTGTTAAGGGATTTGTTTTTCTCTTTATGACTTACTTCACTGTGTATGCCCATCTCTAGGTCCATCCATGTTGCTGTAAATGGCATTATTCCATTCTTTTTTATGATTGAATAATATTCCATTGTTCATATGGACCACATCTTCTTTATCCTTTCTGTTGATGAACGCTTAGGTTGCTTCCGTGTCCTGGCTGTTGTAAATAGTGCTGCAGTGAACATTGGGGTACATGTGTCTTTTGGAATTATCATTTTCTCTGGATATATGAAGAAGACTGAGTGCCAAAGAATTGATGCTTCCAAACTGTGGTGTTAGAGAAGACTCTTGAGAGTCCCTTGGACAGCAAGGAGATCAAACCAGTCAATCCTAAAATCAGTCCTGAGTATTCATTGCAAGGACTGATGCTGAAGCTGAAATTCCAATACTTTGGCCACCTGATGCTGGGGAAGCTAGAAGGCAGGAGAAGGGGATGACAGAGGATAAGATGGTTGGATGGCATCACTGACTCAATGGACATGAGTTTGCACAAGCTCTGGGAGATGGTGAAGGACAGGAAAGCCTGATGTGCTGCAGTCCATGGGGTCTCAAAGAGTCTGACATGACTGAGCCACTGAGCAATGACAACACCCGGATATATGCCCAGGAATGGGATTGCTGGGTCATGTTAGTTCTATTTTTAATTTTTAAGGAATGTGCATACTCTTCTGCATAGTAGCTATACCGATGTACATTCCCACCAATAGTGTGGGAAGGTTCCATTTTCTCCACATCCTATTCAGCATGTATTGTTTGTTGACTTTTTGATGGTGGCCGTTCTGACTGGAGTGAGATAATACCTCATTGTAGTTTTGGTTTGCATTTCTCTAATAATTAGTGATGTTGAGCATCTTTTCATGTGTGTTTTGGCCATCTGTATAGTCTTTTTGCAGAAATGTCTGTTTAGGTCTTCCGCCCATTTTTTGATTAAGTTGTTTGTTGATGTTGAGCTGCTTGAGTTGTTTGTATATTTTGGATATTAATCCCTTGTCAGTTGCTTCATTTGCAAATACTTTCTCCCATTCTGTGGGTTGTCTTTTTATTCTGTTTATGGTTTCCTTTGCTGTGGAAAACCTTTTAAGTTTAATTAGGTCCCATTGTTTGTTTTCATTTTTATTTTCATTAGTCTAGGCAGTAAATTGAAGATGATCTTCCTGTGATTTATGTTAAAAAGTTGTTCTGCCTATGTTTGCCATCAGGAGTTTTATAATATCTGGCCTTACCTATAGGTCTTTAAGCCATTTTGAGTTTATTTTTGTGTATAGTTTTAAGGAGTGTCCTAATTTCATTCTTTTACATGTAGTTGTCCAGTTTTCCCAGCACCACTTATTGAAGACACTGTCTTTTCTCCATTGTATATTCTTGCCTCCTTTGTCATAGATTAGGCAACCAAAAGCTATACTTTTAAAATAGTTCTCTATTTTACAAATGATGGAGCTTGCTTTTTTAAAAAAAATTTTTTGGCTATAGCCTGTGTCTTTTGGGATTTTAGTTTCCCAACCAGGGATTGAACCCCAGCTCTCAGCAGTAAAAGCAATCGTCAGCATCTTTGATTATCCATGTACATATATAGTATATTTTTAAAAGCCTAGATAATATTTGCTTTGCCTATTTGTGGCATCTCCCTCAGTACATTTTGGTTTTATTGTTTATGCTTTTTTAAAAAGATCGTTCCTCTTACTCTGTTCCTGACACACATACCAAAAAGGGAAAAATTCTAAGAAAGAATGTTCCTGAGATCACAATACTGGATTATTGTACTCTCAGCATTTTGTGAGTGCTAGCTTCTTTCTAAGGAAACATTCTTGTTAAGGTTGGAGGTCAGTATTTCTTTTTAAGAGTCTTTAATGTTCCAATTCTAAACAATTCCTAGATGGGAAACAGGACCATCTTTTACTTATTGCCCTTTTTAAGTAGATATTTATTGAGAATACTGGATGCTGAATAAAACAAACAGCCCCAGTCTAGTTGTTCTTACTTATTCTTGTTTTTCACAGTTGCATAAGACTGTTTGATAATAAGGTCCACTTGTGCAGATATATTTTTAATCTATTTTTCTGATGAAAAGACTGACTTTTTTCAGTCTTTTCAATATTGTCTTCTCTTACCCTACTAAATTCCTGACAACTGAGACATTTTCAAAAATATATGTTTCGGAAAACAGCATTTTTTGAAATATGTCTTATTTTTTGGTACTTTACAAAAACTTGTTAGACTGTGGTCTTAACATAATGTGTCTTGAATAGAACTGTGATTCAGAGAATGCAAAACCCTGTGAAGTTGTAGCCCCAGTTGAGTAGTATTTGTAAAATATTTGTTTTCCACTTTCGTGCAGATAATAATATGTGCAAATAATAACAGATGCAAGGTTTTTGACCATTGTTGTTTATGATGCTTGCTTCCAGAAGAGTATATTATCACAGAGTTGAATGGAATGATGGGTTTTTAAAAATCATTCTGACCCAAATGATACTGCATTACTCATGGTGCTCTTGCTGATAATCTTTTCCTGGAGTAGAACGTGGTTTGTTCCTAGCACAGCCCATTTAAAGATGCTCACCAGCTCCTTCCCACATAGGTGTACATCCATGTGCACACACCCATGTTTCTGTCCAGAGCAGAATGGTTTCAAGGTGGAAGTAGCAATGTAGAAAAAGAAGTTCCGCTTAGAGAAGTATATGTAAATAGCAGTTCCCCTTTGCACTTACTTCTTTTTAAAATTGGTATCAAACAAAAGCTACAGGCATACCTTGGAAATACCGTCGGTTTGGCTCTAGAGCACCACAGTAAAGTGAGTATCACAATAAAGTGAGGAACATGAAGTTTTCGATTTCTCAGTGAATATAATTCTCAGTGGATATAAAATTTATATTCACACTATTTTGTAGTCTGTTAAGTGTGCAATAGCATTATGTCCAGAAAGCAATGTACATACCTTAATTAAAAAGAACTTTATTGCCAAAATATGGAAACTTTCATGTGAGCTTTCAGGGAATCATAGTAGTAACGTTAAAGTTCATAGATCACCATGACAAATATAATAATAATGAAGAAGTTTGAAATATTGTGAGAGTTGCCAGAATGTGATGCAGAGACTCAAAAGGGGCAAATGCTGTTGGAAAAATGTACCAATAGGCTTGATGGATGCAGGGTTGTGACAAACCTTCAATTTGTTTAAAAAAAAAAAAATCACAATAAAGTGAAGTGCGGTAAATGCGAGACAGGATCTGCCTGTATCTGGAAATCTTTTAGAGTTTATTCTGAAAAGGTTCCAGGTGTATTGTTTTTCTGTACTTTTACTCTTAGGAAATACATTAATGTGTTTAATATTTATCTGATATTAAGTATAAATGAAAACTTCTGTTATCAATAGAAACTGTCTGAAACATAGGTGTTCTTGATTTTTTTTTAGCATCTCATCTATAATTTGAAGCAACTTTTGAAGTATAAAGCTAAATTTAATCTATGGGAATAAGTATGAAAGCATCAGGCATGTAAAATTTTTAAACTATAATGTTTTAGGATCTATTATACATACATGATATATATATAACTTATAATATTTATTTAATTATATTCAACCCTAGCATTCCTTTTGGCAATAGGTCATTTCTTTTTCAAATCTAAATATGTAATGGATTTGCTGCTGCTAGGTCACTTCAGTTGTGTCCAACTCTGTGCGACCCCAGAGACAGCAGCCCACCAGGCTCCGCCGTCCCTGGGATTCTCCAGGCAAGAACACTGGAGTGGGTTACCATTTCCTTCTCCAGTGCATGAAAGTGAAAAGTGAAAGTGAAGTCGCTCAGTCATGTCTGACTCTTCTCGACCCCATGGACTGCAGCCCACCAGGCTCCTCCGTCCATGGGATTTTCTAGGCAAGAATACTGGAGCGGGGTACCATTGCCTTCTCTGTAATGGATTTAACATATTTAAAATTGCATTTGGGTTATATTGTGGTTATCTCAATTAGCATCATAACAAAGTTTTATAGTAACTGCTAGTAATCTTAAGCTTAAGGAAGAAAAGCATTTTTCTATAGTTAGTGGTAAACTTAAGTTATCCTTAAAACCTCAAGGCATAGCTAATTCTGAATAACTGGATTTTCTAGATACATTGATATTAAATACCTCAATTCTTTAAAATGTTTACTGTAAAATTTTCAAAAAAGTCTTTCAAAATGATTTCTTTGTGTATTAGTTTCTTATTGTGGCTATAACAAACTACTACAAGCGTAGTGGCTTAAAAAAAGTCACAGATGTATTGTCTTCCAATTCTGGAGGTCAGAAGTCCCAGTGGGTCTCTCTGAGCTGAAATCAGAGTGTTGGCAGGGTTGCCAGGTTTCTGGAGGCTCTAGGGGTGAATCTGTTCTCTTGTTTTCAGTCTTCTGGGGGTTGCCTGCTTTCTTTAGCTCCCATTATTTCCATCTTTCAAGGCAGCAGACACTACAGAGCCTCCCACCTCACATCTAGCACTGACTCTTCAGCCTTCCTCTTCCATATTTAAGGACCCTTGTCATTACATCCCGCCCCCTGGATAATCCTGGTTAATCTCCCTATTTTGAAGTCAGCTGATGAACAGTTTACACTTCACCTTACGAGTACCTTAATTCCCATTGCCATGTAATTTAGCATTGTTAAGAGGGGACACCTTTGGATTGTCCATTTGGGCCATTATTCTGCCCACCACATTTTGCTTTCTTCACTTCAGCTGCTCAGTTGTGTCCTACTCTTTGCAACCCCATGGACTGCATCACGCCAGGCTTCCCTGTCTATCCCCAACTCCTGAAGCTTGCTCAGACTCACATCCATCGAGTTGGTGATGCCATCCAACCATCTCCTCCTGTGTCATCCCCTTCTCCTGCCTTCAATCTTTCCCAGCATCAGGGTCTTTTCCAATGAGTCATTTCTTTGCATCAGATGGCCAAAGTGTTGGAGTTTCAGCTTCAACATCAGTCCTTGCAATGAATATTCAGGACTGATTTTCTTTAGGATGGACTGGTTGAATCTCCTTGCTGTTCAAGGGACTCTCAAGAGTCGTCTCCGACACCACAGGTCAAAACCATCAATTCTTTGGCACTCAGCTTTCCTTATAGTCCAACTCTCACATCCATATATGACTACTGGAAAAACCATAGTTTTGACTAGATGGAACTTTGTTGGGAAAGTAATGTCTCTGCTTTTTAATATGCTGTCTAGGTCGGTCATAGCTTTTCTTCCAAGGAGCAAGTGTCTTTTAATTTAGGCTTTAGTGTCTTTTAAAATAGTCTGCCACTGTTTCCTACCTATTTGCCATGAAGTGATGGGACCAGATGCCATGATCTTAGGTTTCTGAATGTTGAGCTTTAAGCCAACTTTCTCACTGTCCTCTTTCACTTTCATCAAGAGCCTCTTTAGTTCTTCTTCACTTTCTGCCATAAGTATGGTGTCACCTGCATATCTGAGGTTATTGATATTTCTTCTGGAAATCTTGATTCCAAATTGTGCTTTATACAGCCTGGCATTTCGCATGATATAAGAAGGCATTTTTGCCTTCTTAAAGTGTTGAATAATGTGTGGAGAGTTGACTAATTATGTAGATTGCCTGAGATAGGAGGTCTGACTGATTTATCTTATCACCATCTACTGCCTTAGAGTGATTAAAAGTTGCTTCCAGGCTTCCTCAGCTTGGTTGGTGGGCCTTCTCTGTGGTTCATTGTTACTTTTTGTAGGTTGACTGTACTTCTGCAAACATGGTAGGGATTTTTTTCTACCAGAGTCACTAAGGGGTACTGTTGGGATACAGATCAGTGTTTGTTGGGATATTAATCAGTGTTTGGACACCCCTTCTTGTTCCTGAGAGTAACAATGCTATTAAATAATCTTTCAGTTCACTTTTTGTTTTTACTGAAAAGCCCGTTCCCATCCTTATTGTCACATCTCTCATCATTACCCCACTTGATGTATTTGACATCTGGTTTCTTAGTGTGCCAGTTTTTTAAGACATCTGATCTTTATCAGATTCTAGTCTTACCCTGGTCTTTTTGCTGTCTGCTGCACCCTTTGTTCTTCATATTTTTTTCCTTTGTATACAAGAGTACATTTTTTTTTTTTTAAGTTGAAGAAATGGAAGTTTGAGTAACTTGCGCAAGGTTACACATCAGTGGCTGATTGAGGGTTTGACCCTAAGGTTACTTAGTCCAGGAGAGCCCAGACTTATGGCTTCACTAAATTGCGATCCCGCATTCATTCCAACCCTGAGCTTTTTCTTTTGAAATCCGTTTATCATGACTTTTTAATAAAGAAGGCCTTGCAACTAGAAAAGAAAACCTTAATAATTTCATTTATCACCAGGAAAATAGAAATAAGATGGACTGATACTTTCACTCTGCCTTACCCCTTTTGAAGGCTGAAATATGAAATCTGAGGGATGATGCCTATGTTTTAGTAGATTCAGTAGAAACAGTTCATACACCCCCAGTTCTCAACTTGGGAAGAGATAAGGAATGGGGCTGTTTTTGTGACAGCCTTATAAGGGAAGATAACAGAGGAAATAAAGGGGTGAACCAAAAGACATCAGATATGAAGTGCCTGTTTACTCCCTGTGAGTCACTCACATTATTCTAGTTAAAAACATGTTAGGAATTCATCTAATCTTCTTCAGGGCACACCCACTTCCCTCTAAGCCCAGTATAGTTCACAGATAAATTGGTCTTTCTCAGCTCACCGCTTTTTGCTATGCAGTTACCTTGCCAGCGGAGATTTGACGTCCTGCAGCTGGCCAAACTTCCTATTCTCAGTTTCTTCCTTATATAAATGAGTACCTGACTAACAAATACTTTATCTAATCCTAAATGTTCCATTGCTTTGGCAGGATTCCTGTAAGCTGAAAAAGCCAACTAAGGTACTAAGTACATAGTGATGGCCACTTTGTCCTTTAAGTCATGTTTTGCTTTATTTGACTACTTATTATTTCCTACGTCCTTGGTTTCCACAAGTGATTATTTGCAGAAAGCATCCATTTTATGTATATCTGCTCTCTGTCCTAAAGTTTGGGATACTATATGCAGAGTTAATTTTCCGTCATTTGCATGCTTATCCTCTATTTGGGCCAATATAATGCCTGAAGTTTCATACTAGGAGATTCTATACAGAGTATATTAAAGAAGGGGAAGAAAAGTGAAAGTGTTAGTCAGTTTTGTCCGACTCTTTGCGACCACATGGACTGTAGCCCACCAGGCTCCTCTGTCCACGGAATTCTCCAGGTAAGAATACTGGAATGGCTAGCCTTTCACTTCAAAGGATCTTCCTAACCTAGGAATCAAACCCAGGTTTTCTGCATTGCAGGTGGATTATTTACCATCTGAGCCAGTAGGGAAGCCCACAGAGTGTATAGTTAGTTGCTAAATGACTTCTGTATTCCTTAATTTCTTTTCTTCTTTTCTTCCCCTCTCTCTCTCCTTAATTTCTATCTTACTTTATGCATTCTTTTCTCTTGTTAGATTACATGTTTCTATGCATTCCCGGAAAAGGACCTTGATGGACATGACCTCTGACAGTTGGAACTTATAATTTAACATATTTACATTTGTTTAGTTTTGAATTTTTCTTTTACAAGGAGAGAATGCATAATAATTATTCTCTATATTGAAAAACGTACTAGAAATCAGGATCCATAATTGGAGACTGTACTAGAAATAAGGATTCACGCTGTTTGCTTCTATTGTCAACTTGGCAGATCTAGAAATCTTTTGTGCCTTATTGATTAAACCATAAGAATGTTTGGAGTTACTTGAGATTTGGCATCTCAATAGTTCAAAATATTTAAGTCATTATTCTTGAAAGTAGCTACTGCCTCTAGAAAAAATGTTTAAAGCTGTATATATGAAAATTTGGAGCTGGGAATGTTCAGTTAAAATGTCTTGGCTATAACAAATTACTACTATCTGAATCTCTTGGATAAATGAGTTATTCTCTCTAGCTGAGTGTCAGAGCTGAAGTTTATCTGAATAGCATTTACTTGATTTCTGTATTAGAAAATGCATGATTTGGCTTTTCTAGGAGATCAGAATGTTTTTATAAACAGCATTTATTGTAAGGGGCCAAAGATGTCACTGTAAGTAGTGACATGCCATAATAAAAAAGTTACTATTAAAAAAAAAAAATTAGCAGAGGAGAAAGTGTTTCCCTGATAGCTCAGTTGGTAAAGAATCTGCCTGCAATGCAGGAGACCCCAGTTCCATTCCTGGGTCGGGAAGATCTGCTGGAGAAGGGATAGGCTACCCGCTTCAGTATTCTTGGTCTTCCCTTGTGGCTCAGCTGATAAAGAATCTGCCTGCAATGTGAGAGACCTGGGTTCGATCCCTGGATTGGGAAGATCCCCTGGAGAAGACAAAGGTCACCCACTCCCGTATTCTGGCCTGGAGAGTTCCATGGACTGTAGTCCATGGGGTCGCAAAGAATCAGGCAGGACTGAGTGACTTTCACTCACTCACTTACTCTCACTCAGCAGAGTAGAAAGCAGGCACTTTCTTGTCCTCCTGCCCTTCTGTGTCATGGAGTGTGACAAGAGGAAGAATTCTAGCTGACCTTTATTTATTCCAGTGCTTACAAGTTTTCCTCAGGCTTCATGAAGATGTTGCATCATCTTCTGTCTTTGACATATGACCATATCACAAAGATCTTGAGCGTTTTTTCGCTTTCATCTTTATAAACAGAAGTTTATATGAAGTTCGAACTGAATTCTCTAGTTTGAACTGAATTCTGAGTAGTAGGCTCATTAACCGTTTGTAATACTCTGAGAGTTTTGTATTTTATCTGTATGACAGATCAGTTCTTGAATGAACTTTTCTAATAACATTCATCTTGCTACTGGGTGCATAGGAAGTGGTGAAAATCAGAACAAGAGCCAGGTATGAGAACACCTGTCACATAATTTATAGTATCTAAATCATTGTTCTAGTGATTTATGTATGTTAACTCATATAACACTCACAGCAGGTTTCCTGTGAAGTGCATGGTAGTCTTATTCAGTACTTTATGTATGAGCCAAGTAAAGCACAGAAGGATTAGGTAACTTGCCTTGAAACCATCCTTTTAGTAAATGACAGTGCCATGCTGGGTCTCCTCCTGTCATAGCCTACCCTTAGTTTAACAGCTACATCTTCAGTGTGACATTTTGGTGCTCTTAGGGACTGCTGAAATCTAAATGACCGTCAGCTCAGCTCCCTCCTGTCACCTATCCCTACTCACCCCGTCCTTCACACACACACATCTCTCACACCCTGCAAAAATACCCTATGGCCAAAGTGTTAACTGTGCTACTAAATTTAGATTGTACTTTGACTCACTGTTCTATTTTCTGATTCTTTTCTCTGAAGTCAGCATTGTATAAAAGCTGCAAACCCGTAAGCACACCCTCTCTTTTGGCACAACGAATGAAGCAATCACTTTCCCCAGCCACATTTACTTGCTCTGTTAGTCAGAAGTGGCCTCTTTATTACTGAAGAAGGGATGTTTTGCCAGCTTCTTTCCTCATTTATTCTTAACCACTTATTAGGCATCCCTGGGCCAAGTTCTTTACAACTCTTAGGAGAATGGAGATTGGTGAATTGTAGCATGATCAGAGGCTTGGAGTCTAGAATACCATGATTCTAAAATTCTTCAGTAAATCTTCAGGAAAATGATAATGATACTGGTGCTAGTGGTAAAGAACCCAGCTACCGATGCAGGAGACATAAGAGACACGGGTTCAGTCCCTGGGGTGGGAAGATCCCCTGGAGGAGGGCATAGCAATGCACGCCAGTATTCTTGCCTGGAGAACCCCTATGGACAGAGATGCCCAGTGGGCTACAGTTTATAGGGTCACAAAGAGTTGGACACAACTAAAGTGACTTAGCGCACACACACCAGTACCTCATGTCTTTAAAATGGTTTGCAGAATATAAACCTTCTATTTATATGCTTCCTTGCTGAAGTCAGTGATACAATATCTGGCATATACACAAATATGCTCATATTAATTGTATAATAATATAGTATTATAAAATTATATAAGGATTGAATAGAATTGTCATCTGAACACATTTTCTTCATTTGGTTATTTACAAGATTTGATTTAAGACATCTCTAATCTTAAATATAATTTTTGTCCTAATCTGTGATTACATATGAATTTTATTTCTATATGAAACATATTTTATTCTCACCTTTTGGATTCAAAACTACAACATTTCAGAAAGATTTATGTATTATCTATTTAGTAGAAACCTTTCAATTACTTTCTAGTATATAAAGACTAAATGAATCACAGAAGATAAGGAATTTGAAAGACTTGTTAGCAATCCTTTAAATGTGCTATTGTCCTTGTAAACTCATTTTAAGCTCTGTTTGTTGTCACACACGGAAGGAGGAAGGGAACAATGTGGCTTTGGCTGGAGCTTATCACTGCTCAGAATAACTTTGGTATATTATCTTTAGTGGCATTTTAGCTTCGTTGGCCCACTTCAAAATATCCATCAGAGACACTGAAGATTGACTTAAACTTTGAAGACTTGTGGCTCCACACAAATCTAATTTTGGAACCCTCAAAGTTTGGAATTTGGAAACTCGAATTTTGAAATTCTGCCATATCTGACAACAGTTCTTTCTATTTGAGGGGCAAAGGGGAATAGTTCTGATATTTGTAATTAATGACTTTAAAAATTACCTCTCTTATTAAAAATTACCCACCAAAAATATTTTGGCATTTTATTTGTACAAGAATTACTAGAAAGAAGTCCATGAAAATAGTGTGTAACCTTTCTTGAAAATACATTCTACCTGAACTATGAAATCAAGATCCTTATCAGAATAAAATTAAATATAGAAAGGACTAAGAGAAGAAATGCCAACAAAAGCAGAAAGAATAGAAACTCGAACTTTAAACATGCCTGTTTAAAAATTCAAATGAAAGAGCAAACAGTTGAGATACTTGAGTTAAGAAAATTTTAAAGAACGAAGGGAGAGGTTGCCCTACAGTAAATCACAATATAAAGACAAGCACAGTGAGGCTGTAAAGTCATTTTAATTTTTTAAAAAATTGTTCTCAGCTTCTGTTGGAAAAAGGTCATTCTCATCTCAGACTTTTCTGGCTAGTCTGTCTCTGGCTCAGTTAAATCCACAAGTGCCCCCTGCCATGAAACTACTTCATTTATTAATTAGCATTTATTTAGTAAATTTATTGTGTACCTGTTTCGTGTCACCCATTCTGCTGAAAGCTAAGGAGAGAAAAAACGATAATCTGGGTGAAGGCTAGTAGATTTACTGTTTGCACAGAGCCGCATGAGCTGCTGGTACTCAAGGTGGCCTAGTGAATTTATGAGTGTGCAGTGTATCAAAGGGTAACCCTTAGCTCCTCCAAAACTAAGGTCCTGAAACTTTATTAAACTTATTATTGAACTTAAAAAGCTCGAGGCAGATTACTGGGTTCCATCCCCAGAGATTTTGATGCTAGAATGAAGTTTCTCTCCCTCCAGAGCCCATGTAGTTAACCTCTGGCCCTTACTGCTTGTTTATTTATCTCCCCCAGTAAATGTTAAGATCCTTGAAAAAAGAATTCGTTTCTTATTCAGCTCCATAATATCTCCTACAGACCTGTTGTTGTTGCTTAGTCACTAAGTCATGTCCGACTCTTGGGACCCCGTGGACTGTAGCCCAGCAGGCTCTTCTGTCCATGGGATTATCCAGGCAAGAACGCTGGAGTGGGTTGCCATTCCCTTCTCCAGGGGATCTTCTTACGAACCCAGGGATCAAACTCATGTCTTCTGCATTGGCTGGCGGATTACCACTGAGCCACTAGGGAGGCCCCTACAAGCCTGTAACAGAGTCTTAGTACACAAGAGGGGCTAAAATATGCGTACGCATGAGGAATTAATTCCAGGTAATGGTTTACCTAACCAGCCTCTATGTCCAGTGTATGACCCATAAAGGAAAAACTAAAAACAACTGAGGTCAGCTCAGAAAGGAAGGTCTTCCAGTGCAGCTGCAATGTAAATTGTTCTCGAAGAGGATATGGAGGAGTGGAAGAAGCTTCCTTTCTTTTTGCTTTAGGAAATGACATTCATTCTCTGAAGGAGGACTGATTGACTTTTTTTTTTTTTTTTACTACTATATGGACTGATTATTTCTTATATATTAAATAGGCAAAGGTATTGTAAAGTTCACTTAAATAAGGTAGATTTTTTTGGCTCTACCAAATGATTTTAAAGCTTGCTAAAGCAATCCTTAGGAGCTGCCTGTTGGCTCACAAGAGTTTGCTTTTCTTGCTGAGAGGACATGGGCATGGATGCATGTTTGTTTTACTGCTGTGAAAAACACATACTTTGGAGATTCTTTATATATATCTCAGTTCACTATTTTCAGAATCTGAGGAGCTCAGTATCCTTTATAAGTCATATATTCTGTTTAGTGGCAACTGTTCCATGACAGTGTAAGATATACTCTAGTATAATTTAAAGATACCACAAGTTGTCAGGTTGAGTGGCTGAGAGATTTGTTTAAAGAAATGTGGACAACGTTCTTGTGGTTGGGAAAAAATAGGGATAAAATGAAATTATTGTTTAAAAGCTGTTTTTATTTGCAATTTTTTAAGGAATCTCCACACTGTTCTCCATAGTGGCTGTACTAGTTTGCATTCCCACCAACAGTGTAGGAGGGTTCCCTTTTCTCCACACCCTCTCCAGCATTTATTGCTTGCAGATTTTTGGATCGCAGCCATTCTGACTGGTGTGAAGTGGTGCCTCATTGTGGTTTTGATTTGCATTTCTCTAGTAATGAGTGATGTTGAGCATCTTTTCGTGTGTTTGTTAGCCATCCGTATGTCTCCTTTGGAGAAATGTCTATTTAGTTCTTTGGCCCATTTTTTGATCGGGTGGTTTATTTTTCTGGAATTGAGCTGCATAAGTTGCTTGTATATTTTTGAGATTAGTTGTTTGTCAGTTGCTTCATTTGCTATTATTTTCTCCCATTCAGAAGGCTGTCTTTTCACCTTGCTTATATTTTCCTTTGTTGTGCAGAAGCTTTTAATTTTAATTCGATCCCATTTGTTTATTTTTGCTTTTATTTCCAGCATTCTGGGAGGTGGATCATAGAGGATCCTGCTGTGATTTATGTCGGAGAGTGTTTTGCCTATGTTCTCCTCTAGGAGTTTTATAGTTTCTGATCTTACATTTAGATCTTTAATCCATTTTGAGTTTATTTTTGTGTACGGTGTTAGAAAGTGATCTAGTTTCATTCTTTTACAAGTGGTTGACCAGTTTTCCCAGCACCACTTGTTAAAGAGATTGTCTTTACTCCACTGTATATTCTTGCCTCCTTTGTGGGGAGGGAGGTGGGAGGGGGGGTCATGTTTGGGAATGCATGTAAGAATTAAAGATTTTAAAATTTAAAAAATAAAAAAAATTTTTAAAAAGCTGTTTTTAAAGCTCTGTTATGAAATGGATTATATCTAAGACTTAGAGTCTGTTTCTGAAATAAAAATTAGCACAGACTACATTCTTTTTTTGAGCTTTATGATGTTTTATGTTATTTTTTAAGCCTTTTATTTTTTTATTGGAGTCTAGCCAGTTAACTAACAAACAGTGTTGTGATGATTTCAGGTGGACAGCAAAACCACTCAACCATACATACATATATGTATGCATTCTCCTCCAAATCCCCCTTCCATCCAGGCTGCCATATAAAACTGAGCAACCCTGTGCTTTACAGTAGGTCCTTGTTAGCTGTCCATTTTAAATATAGTAGTGTGTACTTGTTGATTTCAAACTCCTTAACTATCCCTTTCTTCCACCCTTCCCCCCGGTAACCATAGTTCATTCTCTAAGTCTAGAATAGACTAAATTCTAACTCCGCAAGTCTCTTCTAAGTAGGAGTCACGTAAAGGGACAGTATTAACTTCTGATTATGCATTCTGTGACCTCAGTAGAATGTTTGTTGACTAAGTGAATGAAAATAGATATAAAGGTCTTAAATATGACAAAGTTTTCTCTAAAGGTGAAATCTCATTTTAATGTATAAAGTTTTCCCCAAGCAAAATAAATAAGTAAAAGAGAGAACATAGAGAACGAAAAGATTTCTTTCCCTCCGATTTTGCTTCATAAAACAGTGGATATTTGCTACGGGCTAAACCACGATTGCTCGAGTTTCATATGGTGTAAATAGGAAAAAAGGCCCACTGAGGAAACTTGAGGTCCCCTTGGTGACATGGTCATAGAGTCTGGGAAGGGCGGTGCAGCAGTGAGTAACTTTGGGTCATCTGGTTTACCTAGTGCTTCTGGAGCAGAAGGAGAGGAGCTGAAAATGTAGTGAAGGTATGTATGTTGGTAGATATGGGTTTTTTTGTTTTTTAGTAAACAATTTTCTTATGTGATATTTGAAAATATTAGGCATAAATTCACTCTTTATATATATTCCTAATGTTTCTACCTTATTTTACATTTTGAATCACCAAATGTATTTTTAAAACTTTATTTTTAATAAAAATGTTTTATGTAAATAGTATAAGAATTTAAAAGGCTCAGTTACAGAAAAACTCTCCAGCAGTCCCTTTTTTGCACCTCCACCTATCTGTTCTCTTGTATCAGAGGCAATCAATTATTTCTTTTGGTATTTACCTTTGTATTTCTAAATAATCTTCAAATGCTGGCTCTTGAATCATCAGTTTTAATTATTATTCACTAACTTCTTTCAGTAGGTAAGAATTTTACCTTACTTCTAGCTCTGTTTTTCTAGCTGATTTGTCAATATCATTATTTTGGGAAGATCATTTAGAAATATATTTTTAAAAATCTGTATCCAGTCTTCTCATTCATAGAATATAAATGCTCAGTTTTGGAGAATTCAGTGTATCAGTTCAACAAGAACGCCACTAGTGTCCCGCAGAGACCACTTTCAGGTACTGTGGGTCCTAAAGGAGCATGTGGACTATGGCCCTCCCACTCTGTGAGTTAGCTTGGTGTGCTGGGCCAGTGGCTTCAGACTCTTCGTTTCCATATATATACACATATATACATTTAGCATTTCAGAGAGTATATATAGATGTGGCATTGGAGGATAAATGGATTAAGTAAGTTTGTGGGAAATGGGAAAATATTTTCAGAAAACAATTTTCTAAAAAATAAAACACCCTTCTTTCACATTATATATTTATCTATATTGTTCCACAAGGTTATCTCCACAGATAATGTCTTCACAATCACATTCTCTTTGCTAGAGATGACATATTCATCTTCCCTTTTATTATTGGACTTAGCATCTCTCTGTCGTCTTTATACAGTTTTCACCATTTGATTACCTAAAGTTAGTTAATTGCTTTTCTGTGTCCCTTAATATGGGTACATGATGTGTAATCCCTTTAGAGTCCATATTCTATTAAGAGATTACAAAATCATTTGAGTTTAAGTGGCTTTCCAATTAGTGTTGTTGTGTTCCTTGGTCTCTGTTATCTTTTATTTCAAGCACTTTTCTCTTTAAGAAAGTATTTAGTGGCTTCTTCCTATTTCCAAAATAGTTACACCTTTCTTGAAAATCATTTGGAAGATGCAGAAAATGAGAAACTCATGTGCCATCCAAAGAAGAAAAACATATTCGGTATGTGCTCCTCTAGTCAGACTGTCTGCACACACAGATAATGCCTTCTCTTAACTCATGCTTCAGGAATATAGAGGTGAACAAGATCGATGTGGTACCCGCCATCACGGACCTGCTACGCTGGCCAGTAAAATAATCAACATATATTAACATAATTCTTTAATTGTAATTTTGACAAATGCTCATGGTATAGGAACACAGTTTTTTAAAATTGAAGTATAGTACTTATCATATAAAGGGCTTCCCTGGTGGTGCAGAAGTTAAAGTGTCTGCCTGCAATGTGGGAGACCTGGGTTCGATCCCTGGGTCGGGAAGATCCCCTGGAGAAGGAAATGGCAACCCACTCCAGGATTCTTGCCTGGAGAATCCCATGGACGGAGGAGCTTGGTGGGCTACAGTCCACAGGTCGCAAAGAGTCGGACACGACTGAGCGACTTCACTTCACTTCCCTTATCATATTATATTAATGTTGGGTATATAGCATAGTGGTTCAGAGAACACAGTTTTAAGAAAGGGTGTAGCATTATCAAATTTGTGAGCAGGTTTTGTCATTAAAAAAATTGTCACAATTTGTAATTAAATGCCTCTATAACATGCCGCATTATATATATTTAGTCTCCAGTGTTTGTAAATTTGTCAAATGTTACTCCTCTTTAGGAGATATTATAGAATTATGGCCTAGTAGAATTGAATATTGGAGAAGGAAATGGCAACCCACTCCAGTGTTCTTGCCTGGAGAATCCCAGGGACGGGGGAGCCTGGTGGGCTGCCGTCTATAGGGTTGCACAGTCAGACACGACTAAAGCGACTTAGCAGCAGCATCAGGAGCAGAATTGAATATTAGTGTGAAGAATCCTGCTTTTTACTTTTTCTTTCATATAATAAACTTTTTCATTTGAATCTTTTATTTCAGTCACTGCTGAAGTGCCAGGGTAGTGGGATACACTGCTTACACTGAATCTGCCTATGGAAGTATCAGATAATAACGGTGAAGTAGATTTATTTTATAAATACATGGAACTGCCATACAAATTCTAGACTGTTTTATTTGCTGACTACGAGTTATAGGTATCATGCTAGATGGTTTACATATATGACATCACCTAATGGAACAACAGACTGGTTCCAAATAGGAAAAGGAGTACGTCAAGGCTGTATACTGTCACCCTGCTTATTTAACTTCTATGCAGAGTACATCACGAGAAACGCTGGACTGAAAGAAACACAAGCTGGAATCAAGTTTGCCAGGAGAAATATCAATAACCTCAGATATGCAGATGACCCCCTACTTATGGCAGAAAGTGAAGAGGAACTAAAAAGCCTCTTGATGAAAGTGAAAGAGGAGAGTGAAAAAGTTGGCTTAAAGCTCAGCATTCAGAAAACGAAGATCATGGCATCCAGTCCCATCACTTCATGGGAAATAGATGGGGAAACAGTGGAAACAGTGTCAGACTTTATTTTTGGGGCTCCAAAATCACTGCAGATGGTGACTGCAGCCATGAAATTAAAAGATACTTACTCCTTGGAAGAAAAGTTATGACCAAACTAGATAGCATATTGAAAAGCAGAGACATTACTTTGCCGACTAAGGTCCGTCTAGTCAAGGCTATGGTTTTTCCAGTGGTCATGTATGGATGTGAGAGTTGAACTGTGAAGAAGGCTGAGTGCTGAAGAATTGATGCTTTTGAACTGTGGTGTTGGAGAAGACTCTTGAGAGTCCCTTGGACTGCAAGGAGATCCAACCAGTCCATTCTGAAGGAGACCAGCTGTGGGATTTCTTTAAAAGGAATGATGCTAAAGCTGAAGCTCCAGTACTTTGGCCACCTCATGTGAAGAGTTGACTCATTGGAAAAGACTCTGATGCTGGGAGGGATTGGGGGCAGGAGGAGAAAGGGACGACAGAAGATGAGATGGCTGGATGGCATCACTGACTCGATGGACGTGAATCTGAGTGAACTCCGGGAGTTGGTGATGGACAGGGAGGCCTGGCGTGCTGCGATTCATGGGGTTACAAAGAGTCGGACATGACTGAGCGACTGAACTGAACTGAACTGAATCCTCCTCCTTGTAACGATCTCAACTGGTTCTTTTTTGTGCAAGTCTGCTCTACCTCGATGAATGTGCCTTCTTAAAAACTGGTTTCTTAAAACCATATGCCTCAGTGTTCCAGCACGTTTAACTGCTAGTCTCTTTTCTTCAGAACTAATGTTAAGACACACAATTTGACTAGAAGGTGCAGTGAGTCGTGCTGTATCTTGTTTTCATAGGAGTACCAAAGCAGAAGCATACGCCCTATCTGCTTTGGTGTAGGTTGCCTAGAAAACAGGAGATTGGTGAGGTGCTAAATTGCAATTTTATGTGATGGACAGCTGAAAACAAGGCCATGTGTGAGAGCAGCCAAACCCTTAGATTTTGTGCATGTCAAAACGGGAACAAAGATTATAATGCAAATTTTAATTTCCTTAAATATGGACCCCAACATTAATTGAGGTGTGCAGCTCACACACAGCCATGGGTGTGGCCCGTGAACAGAGCTGCAAACTCTGATCTACAATTTTTATTTATTTTTTGCCCTGTGTGATGGGGCCTTTGGGTTTGTAACCCTTGATGCAAATGAAAGAGAAGAACACATACAGCAACATTCATATTTTTTGGCTTTGGTGTTTGTAGCATCAGAATTTTTTGTTCGTAGAACCTTAGTACTTGGAAGCACTTGTGGAAAAAGTTGAATATGCTGGATTTTTTTTTTCTTGGGGATTGGGAGCAGAGCATGCTCTCTGGCCAGTCTGTGGTGTTTCTCATCTGTGCAGACTCTATTGCTGATCACAGTGATGATTTCAGAGGCATCCAAGGCCTGCACTGTCCCCCTTACGTGACCTGTGCAGGCAGGTGCACATAATCACCTGCTGTGGTGAGCCTCAGTATTGTACCTTGTGTTCAGGGAAGCGCGAGAGGATTGCAGAAAAGGAGAGTCATTGACCTCACCTTTCTCCTCCATCTAACTTTACAAGAACCGATGTATCATCACCAAGCCCTGCATTGTTGTCAGGTGAAAGAACTGTTTAGAAAATCAGTAGACCTTAGTTTCATTCTGGGATTTAGAGATGACTGTATATTATGGCTGATTTGGAAGTGAGTTCTCTCTCCCATTGCTGCCAGAACTCCCCCAATACTTTCTCATTCTTATGGCAGCCAAGAATGGACATTTTCTCAAATGGGGCCTGTGAACTGGCTTTCACAAAACTATATTGTGTTTAATGTTAGACTCTTACAAAATCCCAGAGCCTGGAAGATTACAAAATTTATGTTCAGCTTTCATGTCATGGAGAATGATAAATATCATGGCTGACACTATAAGAGTGTGTATTTGTGGGGCAAGCACTATTCTAAATATGTTGCAGACATTTTCCCTTTAGTTTTCACAAAGCCCTGTAAGAAGGATTAGCATTGTTATTGTTCTTAACTTACATGTGAAGAAACTAAGAGAGAGTGCCTAAGTAACTTGTTGTAGTTCAAATAACTACTGAATGGAGGAATTAGTGATACTTGAAAACCGGGTTTGCCTCTTGGTCAAGCCAAAAGACACAACCAAGCCAAAGATCTGGAGAAGGAAGAATTTATGACTTGCAGCAAGTAAGGAGAACACTGGGGATCTTTATCAAAGCAGTGTCTCCCTGAACAGCAAAATCGGGGACCTTTTAAGCTAAGCGTGCATGCAGATTCATGAAGGGGCTCTGAACAGAGGAGAATTCAGCATAGAATTGAGGCAGCAGTTGCCAAGCTTTAGTTGACTGAAGTCTTGAGGGTCAGAAAAGGCCCACATCGCCCTCCCTTAGGTTCTCACCAGTCTGGGGTTTTAGCATCTGTACCTGGGTTAGGTCCTTGGTTCCTGTAGAACTCAAAGATATGTTATCAGATGATTATGCACTTTGGAGAAGGAAATGGCAACCCACTCCAGTATTCTTGCCTGGAGAATGCTGTGGACAGAGGAGCCTGGTGGGCTGCTGTCCACGGGGTCGAATGGAGTCGGACACGACTGAAACGACTTTTCTTGCATGCATGCATTGGAGAGGGAAATGGCAACCCACTCCAGTATTCTTGCCTGGAGAATCCCAGGGATGGAGGAGCCTGGTGTGCTGCCATCTATGGGGTCGCACAGAATCAGACACGACTGAAGTGACATAGCAGCAGCAGCAGCAGCAGCATGCACATCCCTTGAGAAGGAACTAGGACATTGTTTTGTCATTGAACTAGTGTTTCTTGACAGCTTTTCATTGTTCTTGAATTCTCGTAATTCCTTTACGGTCATTAATTACTGAGATCTTTCAAGAGCAAGCATTGTGGCTGGGCTGAGATCACAAAACAGGTTGGGCCAAAAATGGCTTCTCTTATGTGGAGAAAACCATGCCTTGTTTTCTTTCTGGGAACTCCCTAAGATTTTATTCTGGGACATCTGCTTTCAACTCTGTGAGATATTGGACATTCTAGGGGCTATATTGCTTATTAAAGTGACCAGGCTAAGAATTTTTAAAATTTACTTACGGTTTGCTTGTCTTTGAGGCCAGTATTAGTGTTAGTGTTGGGCTTATTTGCCAGTCTGTCCTGAGTCTCACATCTTGTTATAAGTAATAAGTGCTTAAGAGAAATGAAAGAATTAGCTAATGTAGAGTTTTTCTGAAAGAAAAAGAACACTGTATGATGCAAGCTGTGTTACAGAGGTGTTCATGTTCCCCTGAGCTTGAAGGCACCTTGCAGACAATTGGCCTCATCTTCTCCTACGAACCCCTGTGACAGTGTCATAGGTCCTGTGTGAACATCACCGCTGGACAGCCCTTTCCAGTTAGACGGCTCGAATTAAGAGAAAGTCCTTTTCACTAAAAGCTCACGGCCAGTATTTAGCAAGAGCATTTTAGAAAAGCAGCCAAAAGAATTAAATATCAGAATAGTTATGGAAGAAAAGAAGGATTATTGTCTTGAAAGGAATTAGGAACTTTGGTATCAGTTGCAAAAATGCACTTTTCTTTATTATAAATGGTTTTCTAAGGATCACAGTATAGAGCACACTGTGTGTTTGTTTCTGAATTGGTTCTAATCTTTTGTGAGGTCTCAGGTCCTTCCGTGAATCTTTGAAAAGAGGAAGTAAATATGACAGGAATCTCCTATTTCTATTCTGTAGAGACTTTTTAGGGGATGCTTAACATCATGTGTGCATGCTAAGTCATTTCAGTCATATCCGATTCCGTGACTCTATAGACTGTAGCCTGCCAGGCTCCTCTGTCTGTGGTATTCTCCAGGCAAGAATACTGGAGTGAGTTGCCATTTCCTACTCCAGGGGATGTTCCTGACCCAGGAGTCGAACTGGTGTCTCTTGTCTCTCTTTAATTGGCAGACGGGTTCTTAACCACTGACACCACCTGGGAAGCCCTTTGCTTAACGCCAGTGGAAGGGAAACAGTGAGGATATATTTTTCTCTCACTAAAAAGCCAAATGCATTTCAAGTTGCTTGTCTTGAGAGTTAAGTATTGGTGTTTGGCTTCTGTAAATTTTCACACATTTTCAAATAGGGAAAACGTTCATCATCCAGTTTAGCTTTTAAGATGTCGCTGTTGGAACAATATAATACATATGGTAGCCTATGGTGAGCAGTTCTGTTCTTTTCAGTGATTGTAATTGTGTCAAAAGCAAATTTGGTGAGATGGAGCTTTAAGACATGTCCGAGCCAGACTCATGTTAATTGTTGTTGCTACATCTGTTTATTTTGTGCCTTTAAGGATATTATTGAATGCAATCCTTTCCGCAAGTTAAAACTAGCCTGATATTGTTTTGTGAATTGGCTGTTTCAGTTCAATGAATATTTTTGTGTGGCCTCTGTTAGACAACCATCATGTTTATTATCAAGCGTCCAAACCCTTCTGAGTTCTCTGCCCTCCTTCCCCTCCCCCTCCCCACCTGCCCCTAGTCAAGAGATTCAAAATACTATTCATCAAACTGAGGCTCATATGCATTCAGCTTGAGTCAGGGCCAGCATCTCCCCTACCCCTTTTTTGTTTTGTAAATAAAATGGACTACAACAGAATTTATTATAATGGATTGCATGTGAAACTACGTGTTTTTATTGGTTCAGATTTGTACCAGTTAGGTCATGAAATAAAGCATACTTTTCACTGTGTATTGTGATGAAAAGTTTGAAAACAGTGGTCTGCTTTGGTGCTACTCAATTTGCAACCCCTGGACACTGGTGCCAGTTCGTTTATTCCTGGTCTACAGTGGGATACATACTGAAATTGAGAAGAAGCATTTATAAGTTTTTGTAGCTGCCGGGGGCCAGCGTGAGGAACTCCGCCCATGGCAAAGGTCATGAGGAACGAGGCTTGGCATACGCAAAGGCGTGATCAAGCCTCAGGAAACCCCCTGTTCCCGAGCATCTAACCCCAAAACCAGAGTCTGTTTTATGCTCTCACCTACACCTCTGACTTTACGGGGGGCTCTCCCCCATAACCGTTTCTCTCGGAGAAGGAGTAAACGTGCAGCTCCAAGGCAATAAAAATTCTTGGGCGTGACAAGAGTGTTTGAGCTTTCGGACTCCTCTGAAGGTCATCTAGCCCACCTGTATAGGTTTGTCCGGCCACAGGTGATTGTTTACAGCCTCCCAATCTGAGAGGCACGAGATGTTTTAGACTTACTAAAGGCAAATTATTTTGTGGAGTTAAAATTATTAGTATAGTGTGTTGGTTAGGAATTATTTGGTGAAGGGTTTTTCATTTGTTGTGTCAATAATTGCTGCTGATTCCCTGCTCTGGGTGGGACAAGGATGTCTCAGGTCAAACCTCTCTGCTGACAGACTAGCTTGTGTGACAGGATTATCCTTACTGCCGCCACTAGGCACATGATTGTTTACTACCTCTCAACCATAAACAGCACAGAGAGTTTTGGAGTATTTTGAGAGTCTTAATTAGCATAGGACTTTTTCTTCTTGTTGAGTCAATGATTGCCGCCAGGCCTCCATATGCTTAGGCACTTGGGAATATATTAATCAATGTATTTGGAATATAGCAAAGGAAATATGGTAGTTTTTGATGTTAGCAATACTAGACTTTTTGAGTTAATGGATTTTCTCCTTTGTAATAGATCACTGTACTTATATATCACTGTGTCCTTGCTTTGTAAGAATGTAACTTTATCATATCTTAAGACTAAATAGATCTTAAGGGGAGCATTGGTGAAAGGATTTTCATTTGTTGGGTTGATGTTTGCTGCTAAATCTCCATGTTCCCTACCCTTATAATGAATATAACTAGCATATAGGAAGAAATAAGTATTAACCTTTAAGCATATAGGAGAAATAAGTATTAACCTTTAAGACTAATCATGTTAACCTTGGGTTGAATAAATTCCTTTCTTGATTGTAACTCACTACACCCTCACCCTATAGGAATGTAACTTTATTTGGAGGGTGGTGCCTGGTTTAAGAAAAAACACCCTTGGAAGAAATCAGTTTTTTTGGTTATCAGAAAGAAAGGATCATAAAATGTAAGCAGGTCTCACTCATGGCCAGAAGATGATGTAATATCCCTAAGACCTTTTTTTTATACATTTATGTGAAGCACCTGATTTTGACAAAGGTCAGGACTGCTGACCCCCACGTGACTCTGTATTCATCCCTATGTGTAACAAAAGGTATATAAGCAAACCCAAAAATAAAGAAATCGGATCAGTTTCCGGAAAGACTGATTCCCCCATGTCGCTTCTTTCTTGCTCCCGTTTTCCTGGCTGAATTCCCATCTGGAGCATGGATGCTATTCCACGTAATCCAAGTTATTCAGCCTCCTTTTCTCCACTAATCTTCCTACTACACTATCCGTTTCTAATCTCTCTCTATCTGTGATTAAATATGTATTTTTCCAAAGACGCCGACTCCGTCCCCCCACCTTCGAATCACCCTGGATCCACCGGGGCTGGACCCCGGCATGTAGCAATTTGACATTGCCAGTTTTCAAGGGTTTGGTCAGTGGATTTGTCCCATTGAAAGGTGTAGAACAGTTTGGGTGTTGTTGAACTTGCATGATGAGACACATATATTTTGAGTTGTTTCCTGTTAAGAAGCACTATTTGAGGATATTTTTATATGTGAGATTCACAGCATGGTGGAGAGAATGAATTGTCACAGGATAATAAGCTTATTACCTTTTTGTAACATAGGCTGGATGTGCTTCTAATTTGCTAGAGTTTCAAATTTTCTTCCTATAATGACAGATGTATTAGAGAATATATAATGTTTTATAATCTCTTTGCTTAAAAAAAAAACTTTGTTAACACTGGACAACTTTGAAATTCTAATATAGGTAAATTTTACAACAATATCCATTAAATCATCAATCATAAATATATGTAATACGTCCTTATTTTATAAACAAAGTTTAGTTTCTATAAACAGAAATAAAGTTTCTGGAATAAAAGAAACAACTGACTGTGTTCCAGTCCTTTCTTTGTGATAGAATAATTGTGAAGTTAATCACAAATAAGAATTTTAAAAGGTGTACAAATACTTGAACACTTATCAGCTATAAATTTTCCTTTTTTTCAGATTTAGATATTATTGTCATATAGACTACTTTGAATTAATTTAATAAGATTCAGTGATGAGGATGATTGTACTTCTGAACTGATAAGTGTGAAATTTAGGGCTCATCTTAAAGTTATTAAGGATTGATCTGGCTTATCTATGACTAAAATAGCCGCATTTGATCATTAATTTTTAAATTCCTAGACTCTGAGTACTCCAGATTTTTAAGAAACCTAAACCCTCCCCAAGTTATTTTTTAAGTGTTAAATAAATGGAAAAACCTAAGTTTAGACTATAAAGAATGAAAGGTTTTCATTTCTGTGCTTTCCGCGAGACAGCAGCCTGACTTTGTTTTCCTAATAAGGCTGTGCTAAATGTTGGAATGCTTATCCCCTTGAATTTTACTGAAATACCTAAAAATACTCACTTTACCGAAAAATTTCACAATTTAATTTGTTTAGCCTAGACAAGAATAGAAAAAGTGATGTATCTAGACAAAGTTAGTGGCAAAATTATGCCTCCAGTATTAACATAGGGCAAGAGAGCATATAGAAGTGAGCCTCAAAGAGCATTATCTTACGCTGTGGATGTTTGAAGAACAAATTAGTTATTTTGTTCTTTTCCATCTGTATTCTGTTTGTCTTTATAGATTTAAGACCTGGGGCAAGTTTTAGTTCCTCTCCCTCCTCCTTCCTTAAGCAAGTAGTAGCTCATATGGTTCAAGCATACTTACGGGCTACTTTGTTGCTTGGCACTGTGTTGAGATCTACTCTTCTTTGATGTGAGATTTGGATTTAGCTTTCTTATAAAATGATGTACTATATTTAGGAATATGTTTTCATCTGACTTAGAGAGGTAAAAAGACAAGGTCCTTATAGTGGTGTGAAGTAGCTTGTGTGTTCTGCCTCCTAGTTGGCTTTCTGGCTTTCTCTCACTGCTCTGTCTGTTTTTGCTCTCATTCCAGCCCATTGGCACATTCCTGCCTCTAAGATTTAACACTTGCTACATTATGGTCTGCCTGGAATTCTCTGCTTCAGGTCTCTGCTCAGATTTCATCTTATAGAGACCTACTCTGGCTCCTTCATATAAAATAATGTATCCCCGCCCCTGTTTTCGGAGAAGGGAATGGGAACCCACCCCAGTATTCTTGCCTGGAGAAACCCATGGACAGAGAGCCTGGCGGGCTACAGTCCATAGGGTCACAAAGAGTTGAACACAACTGAGGTGACTTAGCATGCCCCTGTTTTGCTTTACTATACTGCATTACATCATTGCCATGTGACTTACCTTGCTTGTTTATGTTTAGCCTGCTTCTTCCAAGTAGAAGGTAAGCAACTTCAGAGTAGGGATCTTGTCTGTATTATTCATAGCTGTTGTGCCATCTCCTACAGCAGAGCCTGCTCTTTAGGGGGCTCAACAAATATTTGGGGGAATTAATTAATCAATGAAATAATCAAGAAAAAGATATAACATGGGTATTGCCCTGCACTTGAAGTGACATTAGGTGTAATACATATAGGTCAGGAATGAGAAGGTGCTGCTGCTGCTGCTAAGTCACTTCCGTTGTGTCCGACTCTATGCGACCCCATAGATGGCAGCCCACCATCTATGGCAAGAAAGCCCACCCTCCAGGCAAGAACACTGGAGTGGGTTGCCATTTCCTTCTACAGAGAAGGTGCTAGGTTAAAGTAATTTATGGTAATAGAGACGCCCATAGTAATTACAACAGATCGGTAGGGTAAACAGAAGTTAGGTTCTGACCATAAGGGTATGTGTTTGTTTATAAAAGTATAGGCTGATTCAAAAAGAATTAAACACTATTAAAAATGTATTACTCAGTGACTAGGAATATATGAATATATGTTCAGTTCAGTTGCTCAGTAGTGTCCGACTCTTTGTAACCCCATAAACTGCAGCATGCCAGGCTTCCCTGTCCATCGCCAACTCTCAGAGCTTGCTCAAACTCATGTCTGTCAAGTTGCTGATACCATCCAACTATCTCATCCTCTGTTGTCCCTTTCTCCTCCTGCCTTCAATCTTTCCCATCATCAGGGTCTTTTCCAGTGAGTCAGTTCTTTGCATCAGGTGGCCAAATTATTGGAGTTTCAGCTTCAGCATCAGTCCTTGCAATGAATATTCAGAACTGATTTCCTTTAGGATTGACTGGTTGGATCTCTTTGCAGTCCAAGAGACTCTCAAGAGTCTTCTCTGACACCACATTTTAAAAGCATTAATTATTAGGTACTCAGTCATCTTTATAGTCCAACTCTCACATCCATACATGACTACTGGAAAAACCATAGCTATGACTAGATGGACCTTTGTTGGGAAAGTAATGTCTCTGCTTTTTAATATGCTGTCTAGGTTTGTCATAGCTTTTCTTCCAAGGAGCAAGTGTCTTTTAATTTCATGGCTGCAGTCACCATCTGCAGTGATTTTGGGGCCCCCCAATATAAAGTCTGTCACTGTTTCCATTGTTTCCCCATTTATTTGCCATCAATATATGTAGCTAAACCAAATTGAAAAGGAGGCATCATAGTTATTTCTGTAATCTTGCACGTGCATCACAGGGCACTCGGCAGACTGGCTGTCTCACTCATTCAGGGATACTGGTAGCACATCGTCATCAGTAGGTGTAATGGGGGCTATGATGCCAGTCCTTTATTTTCTCAAGTACACCAGGAAGAAGAGATAGAAATGTAAGGTTCTTGATACATACCCACGAGAAGATATGTATCTTGGGATCTGCATGGCCCCTGACCCAGAAGCCAGCTGCCATTTTAATCAGAAACCCAGTTTAGTTTAGCACCCAGGTTAGTGATGTTTATTAAGGAACCTCCAGCTCTATCCTGCTGGGAAATGAAGTTTAGAGAATTCCTATGAGAAAAATAGTCCTCTTTCTCTGGAAAAATATGGAAGAACAGACTGAAGGCGCTTGTTTCTTTGTTTTTGCATGTTTATAAACCCTTAACTGGGAATCTTCTGAAGAACTTAAACTTTTTTTTAATGTGTGTATTGTTCAAGCTGTAAAATGCGTACTTTCTATAGATCAAGAATCAGATAGGTAGATAGATAGCTGTATATATATCATCTACCTCTGTGTATCTGTATGTTAACTAAATGTCTATATGTATATGTGTGGTTTACCATGAGTAACTTCTGTTTTTGTATGAATTAAAACAAAGATGGCATTCTGTAAATAACATGATTGAAAATAGAATAGTTTTTAGTTAGTAGAAAATTAATAGTTATTCATTGTTGGAAAGCATTTCTCTGTAGTTCTTCACCAAAGTTACTTTTGTGGCTTTCACTTTGATATTATTCCTAGAAGGCAGACTGTTGGAGTTGCATTTAAAGCATCTGGAAGCATCTTGGGTTCAAATCTTGGCTCTACCATTTTACAATTCTAAGTTATGGTCAAATTATTGAACTAAGTTGAGTTGCTTCTTCCTGTAATTAAAATGAGAACAATATTATTTTCTTAGAAAAAATAAATGAGGTAATTTATTTTAATGGGCAAAATGAAATTATTGGCATTTGGTATGTAGTCACTTAAGTGATATTTTCTTATTAATTTCTAGTTTGTTGTTTTCTCTTGAAACATACCCCAGTAGATAATTTGGCTTGGCTCTGACAGTATATTATCCAAAGGGAGTAATTTCCAGAAATCCAGGCTCGCATTTTCTGCACGAGGGGTAGGAAATGAATGCCTGTCACTGCTTACTTTGTGCCAGTCACTGCTAGGTGTGTTACATGCATGACCTCATTCCACCCTCAGAACAGTTTAATAGGGGAAGAATTACTGTCCTTGTGCTAACAAAGAAACTGTAGCTATTTAATTTTGTTGGTGGCACAGCCTTGCAAACTTTATTTAGTGTTTCACTTGTTTTTCAAAGTATTCCTCTATCAATGAAGAGCTTGATAAGAGAAAAGGCTGCATATGAAAGATAGAAGGATCTCTCTGTCTCTTTAAGGCCCTAAGCTTTTCCTAAAAGGAAGAAAAAAAAAATAGGTAGACAAACATCAGGGTATGAATTGTGCCTGCTTATGCTGCTGAACTCCAATACTTTGGCCACTTGATGTGAAGAACTGACTCATTGGAAAAGACCCTGATGCTAGGAAAGATTGAAGGTGGGAGGAGAAGGGGATGGCAGAGGATGAGATGGTTTGATGGCATCACTGATTTGATGGACATGAATTTGAGCAAGCTCTGAGAGTTGGTGATGGACAGGGAAGCCTGGCATGGTGCAGTCTATGGGGTTTCAAAGAGTCGGACACGACTGAGCTCCTGAACTGAACTGAATTGATGCTGCTTTTATTGCTGTTCTTCAGCATCTGACCCTATGTATTGCTAGATGTCTGTGAAAATCCATGTGTGCATATGATTTGTTATTGATTCCTTCTCTCTTAATGAATTTTAAGAGATTTTTAAGAGAATTCTTTCTCTAAATGGGCTTAATGAATTTTAAGCGCATTTTTAAAAAATTTTTATTTTTATTTTGCTTTACAGTACTGTATTGGTTTTGCCATACATTGACATGAATCAGCCATGGGTGTACATGAGTTCCCAATCCTGAACCCCCCTCCCACCTCCCAACCCCATATCATCTCTCTGATCATCCCCGTGCACCAGCCCCAAGCATCCTGTATCCTGTATCGAACATAGACTGGCAATTCGTTTCTTACCTGATAGTATACATGTTTCAATGCCATTCTCCCAAATCATCCCACCCTCTCCCTCTCCCTCAGAGTCCAAAGGTCCGTTCTATATATCTGTGTTTCTTTTTCAAGTGCATTTGTTAAGCGTATTAATAATGTCATGAAAAAGTCAAGAATAAATGGAATAAATGTATAAATGGAATTCCTAATGTTTCCCAGGTGGGTTATTTGCTTTGAAAATCCTGTTAGTTTCTTATTAGTAATGAACTACTTACTGTTTTAATAAAAATTTGTTTTCTCTACTTGACTGGAGCTGGAAGAGAAGGTATATTGGATAAAACTAATTACCATTGTGCCATAAGGAAGATAGAAACCTAGTAGGTTTTGAGTGAATGAAACTCTGCTACAGATTGCTTGTTTATATCAGTCCTGAAAGTATTATAATCATGTCTGATATGAAATAAAATACAGAATTTTGGTGAAAAATTGGAAAAGAAGGAAATTATACTCTTCAGCTTCTCTCACAGAAAGCATGGGGCACCTTTTTTTTTCCTAAGAAAGAAAAAATAAACACTGTTACATTACTTACACAGTTGCATTTGTAATACATAGAAGCAGAAGGTGAGAGAGAGGTCTTTACTAGACTTTATCATGTATTAGCAAAGGAACTGAGGTGCGAAGTTAAAAATAATACTTAAAATGTCACCCTTAATCCAAGAATATTAAACCTGTCCCTTCTCCAAGCTTCAATATCAGTGCTCTGTGGTGTGAATTTTACTTGAATGGGTGGTTTAGAAGTTTGGATGGATCATTCAGGGGCAAGTAGTATGAAGGTTTGAAGTAGAGGAATTAAGAGGGATTGAAAGGTGGTGTCTTGCAGAAAGAATAATGAGAAGCTCACCTCTCATATCTTATGCCAGTCAGTGTCTGAACAGATTGTAATTCGAGGTTTTCCTTTATACAAAATGATTATGAGGTTTGGACTCCAAAAGAGCCACCGTCATGTAGGATTATTTCCTAGAATGTTTGTTATAGTCAAAACCATGAAATAATCTAAACTAGGGGTTAGCGAACTATGGCCTGCAGTCTATCCCCCTGCCTGTTTTCATAAATGAAGCTTTATTGGAGCACAGTCATGCTCACTCACATTTTGTCTGAATCATCTTTCTTGCTATCATGGCAGAACAGAGTAGCTGAATCTGCATCCTGTGGCCCACAAAGTTTAAAATATTGACTATCTCGCCCTTTCCAGAAAAGTTTGCTGTTTTTTAACAATGGGGCATACAAAATAGCCTCCTTGTATTATATAAACCCTTTATTGAAATAGTATTTTTACTTGATAAAAATTTTATTTTTCATAAGAATGAATTATCCTGAACACTGAAATGCCTTTTATTGAAACTTGAACATACCTGTGATGTTATATAATCTCTTCAACTTTCTTGTTTATAGAAATTATTTTATAAACACTAGTTAGAAAAGTGCATTTTCCCCCTTAACTGATGCTGAAATTATTTGGAGTGTGGACATGAGACACAGTAAACAGATAAAACTTTCTTCCCTGATAAAAATGCTTTTGTGGAAATAAATATAGTGTTAAAAAATAAATTTTTTCCATCTAGAATCAAGTAGAATAATGGGAAATTTTGCATTTATCACTGTGTGAAACTCTTATTTATTGACTTATTATATGCCTCTTCCAGCTCAAAATTATTGAAGGCTGGGCAGATGAAAGGGTGATCTCAAGAGAAGGATATCAAGTAATATATAAAACTCTCACCCAAACTAGTTATTTAAACTGACCAGTATTCAGTTTGCAGTTCTAAAGATCTTAATAGCATTAAATTGGTGAACTTCAACCATAGAAAATAGAGCAGCACATCATGAGATGAAGAAATATTTGTCAATTTGCTGATTCCTGCTATGTGAGATGGATATATCAGAGGAAGGATATTGTAGATATTGGCATTAAACTTTTTAGTGATCCAAGTTCTTTAATGTTTATAGACTTTATTTCTGAAACTTAAGCAATACATTGTGTATAATTTAGTGTGGAGCTCCTAATAAGACCTCAATAAATGTAATGTTGACCGTGATCCTCTCATTGTTTGTATAATAGGAAATTATGTTGTCATTTTAAGTTCAGCCTAATGCTCCTTTCTCTCACAAGCCCCTTATATTCCTTCTTGAAAGTGCTGTAAGCGATCTGGTCAGGGAAGCTCAGTAGAAGTCCTTTCCTTCCCTTCCTTGCTCCCTCAGTCCCTCCCTGCCTCCTTTGTGGCTTGATTTAGAACTTGGTTGCTGAAAATTTCTTCTCAAGCCCCATCAACTCTTGTAACCACCTAAAAAGAATCTTTACAACAAAAGTCATTTCCTTACACAGAGAGGTAATTATTAATATCAAGTGGTAATTGCCTGTTGTGAATTTCTCAGTGCCCCTTGAGCCAAGCCTCAGCAGAGGAGGCCCCAGGTACTCAGAGGGCTTCTAGCAATTCCATTGCTTCTCTCTTTTCCTTCTTTCTCTACTAAGTCTGTTGGACTTTGGGTTATTATTTCTGTCTCTCTGTATTTAGTACTCATAGTAATAGAGAGGGGCTTCCCTGGTGGTTCAGATGGTAATAGAGAAAATGCAAAGAGAGAGAAAGGAACTGAGACTATGGGTATGATGATGAATACATGTGTATGTGCTGAGTATAATCTTTTATAAGCTGAAAGGTATTGTGTTAATAATACACTGCATGCATGCATGCCCAGTTGTGTCTGATTCTTTGCAACCTCATGGACTGTAGCTGGCCAGGCTCACTGTCCATAAAATTTTCCAGACAAGAATAGCAGAGGGGGTTGCCATTTCCTCCTCCTGGGGGTCTTTGCAACCCAGGGATTGAACCTGTGTCTCCTCCATAGGCAGGTGGACTCTTTACCACCGAGCCGCCTGGGAAGCCCTCATATATAGCTACTGCTGTAAATACAGCACACTGATATATAGCTGTTTCGTACTTTTGTTTGTAGAAAAAATAATCCTTACATCTCCTCAAATCATTGGGAAAAAAACCACTGATGCATTGCCATAAGTGATTTAAATGTTTAAGGTTTGAGTTCTAGGAAAGCCGACTAACTAGAAGTACAATTAAATGTGGGGAAATGGTTTAAAGAGACATCACTCTACACACTTGAGTGCTCACTTTTTTCCCCTCTGGAGTTGCTTTGTTATTGCAAATTGACAACTTTGCAATTAAAGTGATTAATGATGTGCCCTAGTGGTTATGGGTCCTGAGGTCAGTGAGCCCAAAGATGGCCATGCTGTGGGAAACTTAGCTAGAGCTCATCTCACGGAAGATGAACTGAAATTCCTTCTCTTTTCTGTATGATTGTTTATGAATTAAGTGTATTAGATATTGTTGAAGGCATCACCAAGACATAATAAGTAATGTGAGTAATCTTTATCAGTCCAGTTCTGTTGCGTAATTCCTTATTTTTAAACACTAATGTGAACATTCACTGGTGACTTTTATTAGCTAAAAAAGTTTTACTTTATACAGCAGTATGAGAAAATTCATTGAGTGTTCATCCAGTGAAGTTTTTCATGATCCCTTTGATTTAATCTTTATTAGCTCTATCGATTATTTTTGGTATTATTTTTCCTATACATTATTTTAACCAGGGCATCAAAATTCTGATTTCAAATACAGCATTGTAACTTGGAACTCCTTTCAACCATTCAGCCAGAAGTTCTGAAACTGGTTGTAATGCTTCAGGGATTTTTATTTTGGATACTGCGCTTATAAAAATCAATCAGCTTTCAAAATAGATTGTTCTAACAACACTGTGGGCTTTGTTCTTTGGATTCCACGAGCTGAGCATAGTACAGGGCCAAGGCACTAGCCTCTCTCCCTGTCGTGGCTTACTGCCCTACAGAAGTGTCACACCAAGGGAAGAGAGAACAATAAGTGGATTGTTCGGTCCGTGGCACCGAGCCATTTCCAGGATCTCTGCTGGTTTCAGACACACACACTGCACAAAAGTGACTTGTGACGATCACTGTGGTTGAACGGGAGAGCTATATATTACACCATTGCTTATTTCCCAGGATTTGAACAGAAAAGTGTAGGAATAATTATTAGCAATTATACATCAGTTTTTAAAACTTTGTCTTTACAAAACTGTTTGCTTATAAGTAATCTATAACATTTCTAAAGTAAAGGAGCAGATTCTCAGTATAATACTGTTCTTAAAAAAAAGGCAACTATAAAAATTTTAATTTGGGGAAGTAATTTCCTTATTCATTTTTTAGGATTTTCTCCTCAGGGAATATGGGAAATGTATATTTCAGTTTGGTGGAGGAAATGAGATTTTCCTCCTTAAACATTGATTAAATTATGCTCAGGAGTATTTGGTATCTTCAGTTCAGTTTAGTCGCTCAGTCATGTCTGACTCTGCAACCCCATGAATCGCAGCACGCCAGGCCTCCCTCTCCATCACCAACTCCCGGAGTTCACTCAGACTCACGTCCATCAAGGCCGTGATGCCATCCAGATATCTCATCCTCTGTCATCCCCTTCTCCTCCTGCCCCCAATGCCTCCCAGCATCAGACTCTTTTCCAATGAGTCAACTCTAAGCATGAGGTGGCCAAAGTACTGGAGTTCCAGCTTTAGCATCATTCCTTCCAAAGAAATCCCAGGGCTGATCTCCTTCAGAATGGACTGGTTGGATCTCCTTGCAGTCCAAGGGACTCTCAAGAGTCTTTTCCAACACCACAGTTCAAAAGCATCAATTCTTCAGTGTTCAGCTTTCTTTATAGTCCAACTCTCACATCCATACGTGACTACTGGAAAAACCGCAGCTTTGACTAGACTGACCTTTGTTGGCAGAGTAATGTCTCTGCTTTTTAATATGCTGTCTAGGTTAGTCATCACTTTTCTTCCAAGGAGCAAGCATCTTTTAATTTCCTGGCTGCAGTCACAATCTGCAGTGATTTTGGAGCCCCAAAAATAAAGTCCCTCACTGTTTCCATTGTTTTCCCATTCATTTGCCATGAAGCGATGGGACTGGATGTCGTTATCTTAGTTTTCTGGATGTTGAGTTTTAAGCCAACTTTACCACTATCCTCTTTAACTTTGATCAAGAGGCTCTTTAGTTTTTCTTTGCTTTATGTCGTAAGGGAGGTATTGTCTGCATATCTGAGGTTATTGATATTTCTCCCAGCAATCTTGATTCCACCTTGTGTTCATCCAGCCTGACATTTCCCATGATGTACCCTGATAACTCAGTTGGTAAAAAATCTGCCTGCAATGCAGGAGACCCCAGTTCTATTTCCTAGGTTGGGAAGATCCACTGGAGAAGGGATAGGCTACTCACTCCAGTATTCTTGGGCTTCCCTTGTGGCTCAGCTGGTAAAGAATCCACCTGCAATGTGGGAGACCTGGGCTCCATCCCTGGGTTGGGAAGATCCTCTGGAGAAGGAAAAGGCTACCCACTCCAGTATTCTGGCCTGGAGAATTCTATGGACTGTATAGTCCATGGGTTTGCAAAGAGTCAGACACGACTGAGTGACTTTCACTTTCACTTTCACTCTACATATAAGTTAAATAAGCAGGGTGACAATATACAGCCTTGATGGACTCCTTTTCCTATTTGGAACCAGTCTGTTGTTCCATGTCCAGTTCTAACTGTTGCTTCCTGACCTGCATACAAGTTTCTCAAGAGGCAGGTCAGGTGGTCTGGTATTCCCATCTCTTTCAGAATTTTCCACAGTTTATTGTGATCCACACAGTCAAAGGCTTTGGCATAGTCAATAAAGAAGTAGATGTTTTTCTGGAATTCTCTTGCTTTTTCCATGATCCAGCAGATGTTGGCAATTTGATCTTTGGTTCCTCTGCCTTTTCTAAATCCAGCTTCACATCTGGAAATTTTTGGTTCAGGTTCTGTTGAAGCCTGGCTTGGAGAATTTTGTGCATTTCTTTGCTAGCGTCTGAGATGAGTTCAATTGTACAGTAGTTTGAGCATTCTTTGGCATTGCCTTTCTTTGGGATTGGAATGAAAATTGACCTTTTCCATCCTGTGGCCACTACTGAGTTTTCCAAATTTGCTGGCATTTTGAGTGCAGCACTTTCATAGTATCATCTTTTAGGATTTGAAATAGCTCAACTGGACTTCCATCACCTCCACTAGCTTTGTTCATAGTGATACTTTCTAAGACCTCCTTGACTTCGTTTTCCAGGGTGTCTCGTTCTAGGTGAGTGATCCCACTATTGTGGTTATCCGGGTCATGAAGTTCTTTTTTGTACAGTTCTTCTGTGTATTCTTACAACCTCTTCTCAATATCTTCTGCTTCTGTTAGGTCTTTACCGTTTCTGTCCTTTATTGTGCCCATGTTTGCGTGAAATGTTCCCTTGGTAGCTCTAATTTTCTTGAAGAGATCTCTAGTCTTTCCCATTCTGTTGTTTTCTTCTATTTCTTTGCTTTGATCACTGAGGAAGGCTTTCTTATCTCTCTTTGCTATTCTTTGGAACTCTGCATTCAAGTGGGTGTTCCATTTCTCATTTGCCTTTTGCTTCTCTTCTTTTCTCAGCTATTTGTAAGGCCTCCTCAGATGGCCATTTTTTCATTTTGCATTTCATTTTCTTGGGGAAGGTCTTGATCACTGCCTCCTGTACAATATAGGGAATGAATATATTTATCCATAAGGTCATCTTCTTATTTTAGATTAGTTCCTTACGATAGATTCAAAGAAATTGATTTAATAAGTCAAGAGGCCTGAGATTTCTTCAAGTCTTTTTATAAATAAATGCCAAATTATTTTCCATAAGAGCTGTAATATTATGTCATCCTTCCAACAAAGTACAGAGTATCCTCACAATCGTTATGTATTAATATGTTTAAAAATCTTGACACTATTGAAAATAAAAGATATTGTAACATTTTATTTCTCTATTTTGTTATAGTGAAGTTTGATTTTTTAAAAACTGGTGTTACGCTATTGATTAATTTTTCAGATTTCATTTGTCATGCTTTCAAAATTTCCCAAACCACAATAGTTTTAGTGTTGTAAGAGTGTGTAATCACACTTAAATGTAAGATTTATGTACTCTACTGATCTTTAAAAATGTAACTTATGTATGATTTTATATATGTATTCTGTGCATTAAAAAATGCTTTTCCTAATATTTTTAATGTGGGCCAGTTGACTTGTTCTGTTTATTAAAAAAAATAATATACTAAAATGAAGGCCATTTTAACAGAAATATTCAAAAATTACATGGCTTAAACTGTAAGCTCCTGTAAATATTCAAACAGAGGTCAAACATATATCTGATTGGCATGGGATAGAGTAACTCTAAGGCTTCCTTAATAGATCAGTTGATAAAGAATCTGCCTGCAATCCAGTATTCTTGGGCTTCCCTTGTGGATCAGCTGGTAAAGAATCCACCTGCAATCCAGGAGACCTGGGTTTGATCCCTGGGTCGGAAAGATCCCCTGGAGAAGGGAAAGGCTACCTAATCCAGTTTCCTAGCCTGGAGAATTCCATGGACTATATAGTCCATGGGGTTGCAAAGAGTTGGACATGACTGAGCGACTTACATTTCACTTCAAGGAACCTGCTAAGTTTTAATGATTCTATGATTCATTTGGTAATTATTTAAGTATTTAAACTAGCATAACTAATTTTTATTGCATGTAGTGTCAGCTCTTTCATTTGATTTTTAATTATAAGCCAGTCTTTTTTTTTCCACCTACAACATAATGCTTGTGATTTTCATGTGTAATGGACTCGATCCTGGAATTTTGAGGACAGGTTTTCCTCCTTTCTTTGACTGCTTTTCTTATTTCATGTCATTGTACTTGTGGGCCTTTATCAGAAGGTAAGCAGGCCAGATATTAAAGATTCAGTTTAAATTTTTTTGTGAATCCTGTATTTTAAGAAGTAGTTTTGTAGAACTTTCAATCCAGAAAATATGGGAAGACTCGTTATTCTTTTAAGTTCTGAACAGATTAAGAGGTTGGACTCCACAAAGTTAGTGATAACTAACCATCCTGGGGTTTTTGTTGTTGTTTCTAACGCTATTCAAGTAAGAACTAACACCCAGAAAAAACTAAGGGGTTTGTTTTCATAGACATGGGATATATACATTTTATTCTTCTTGGAAACCACTTTAATCTATTCAGGGTAAACATCATCTTTTGTTTATATTGTTTTTGTGTTACTAGAAGAGCTCCATATACCTTCAAGTGTCCAGATGAAAAAGGATTCTGTCCTCTCTGTTACGGCAAAATTTCAGTCATGTCTTGGGTGGTTTTAATAAGTAGATCCTTTGTGATTGCATCTTACTGTGAAATTTCAGTGAAAGAAAGATTCCACTGTTCTGTTCTTGAGCTTGTTTCCTTTGCTTGTTATAATAACCCTATCAGCTAAGAGAGAAATTGTCCGATTGATAGCACACACGGAGAGTTGTGCAGTTGCAGAGTGTAATTCTACATACTAGTAACCGAATGTTAGCATCCATTGTTGTCTCTCGTTATGTTAGTCAGTTACTCAGTCCGTGCTTGCCCTGGCTAACCAAATTAGTTGTTATTGGAAAATTCAGTTGCTCCTAAAAATGTTGATCAGAGTTCATTACTAGGTTATGCCTGTAGAGACCAAATATCCTATGTTAGCTTCTCTGTAAGTAAAATGATCTCATGATTTGCAGCTTAAAATTTACCAGTTATTATTTACCTACTGTGGTTACATTTCTTGAATTCTGCACTTGCTGTCTTATCCTCAGGCTTGTGTGATATAAGAGGAGTTAGACTGCTTCTGACATTATTAAACCTAATGTATACCTTCAGTTCAGTTCAGTTCAGTCGCTCAGTCGTGTCCCTTAATGCTGGGAAAATAGCTTTAAGTCATTAGGAGCTCTCCAATCATTTACTGTCCTTGACTGCAGCCAGTGTATTGTAATACATAAGGATGGTTGGCTTTAGCTCCATTTTAGAAGTAATTTACTTTAACTCTGAAGTTCCTCCTGTGAAGAATGGGGATAATGATTGCTGCTGCTTTGGTTATTTGTCATGATTATAAGAGATAATTGCTCCGAGTCAATTATTGTTACTATTAGTCCATGCTAACCAAACTGACAGTAATAATACAAAAAAGTATAGATTAAAAATAATGAATTTGTATATGAGAATAGTTTTGTGCATGGATTTTTGTCCTCTTTTCATCTTCTTTCTATGCTCAGTGCTGATAACCTGTTATTAATACATGCCAGGCCGTGCTGATATAGAGACTCAAGTAGGCCATGATCATTGCCTTCACTGAAATTGTAGCCTAGTGGAAGAACTTACAGTTTGGTTTTAGCAGAACAGATCCATTGACCTGCACTTAAAATATAAATACAAAATTAATACTCAGTGAGCCAGTTCAACCAGAATTTATTTAGTATCTTCACACAAAGATCCACATGTTCTTTGGGCATATTCATGGATAATAAGAGAGAAGGCAGATACTGTTGGACAAAGAGATCAGTTATTTGTTTCAGGAACTACAGAAAGTCATGTTTATTTTATTTTACCCTTTTTGGTGAGGGATAGCCTGAATTTAAAGGTTTCAGTTCAGTTCAGTCGCTCAGTCGTGTCCGACTCTTTGCGACCCCATGAATCACAGCACGCCAGGCCTCCCTGTCCATCACCATCTCCCGGAGTTCACTCAGACTCACGTCCATCAAGGCCGTGATGCCATCCAGCTGTCTCATCCTCGGTCGTCCCCTTCTCCTCCTGCCCCCAATCCCTCCCAGCATCAGACTCTTTTCCAGTGAGTCAACTCTTCGCATGAGGTGGCCAAAGTACTGGAACTTCAGCTTTAGCATCATTCCTTCCAAAGAAATCCCAGGGTTGATCTCCTTCAGAATGGACTGGTTGGATCTCCTTGCAGTCCAAGGGACTCTCAAGAGTCTTCTCCAACACCACAGTTCAAAAGCATCAATTCTTCGGTGCTCAGCCTTCTTCACAGTCCAACTCTCACATCCATACATGACCACAGGAGAAACCATAGCCTTGACTAGACAGACCTTAGTCAGCAAAGTAATGTCTCTGCTTTTGAATATGCTATCTAGGTTGGTCATAACTTTTCTTCCAAGGAGTAATTTAAAGGTTAATCATGGGTTAATTAGCAAACAGGATTGATGTTTGTCTTTCCTCATTTGAATGTGTGGAGAACTATTCAATACTTAGTGTATGAGTTATTGGATCTTACAGCATTTGAGTTTCATGAGCTAATTAGTAGGTTGTGAACAGTTAAAAGCATGAATTATGAAACTATAAAGTCTGATGATTTAGTATATTAAGGTACATAATCATAAAAATTTCATTAATAATTTTGCAAAAATTCATGTTTTCTTCCTTTTTCTGTTTTTTCCTCAGAGCATCTGCTACACCCAAGCTTGAACCAGTTCCTGTTCAAAAGGTGTGTTTCTAATCCAGCATTACTGGGGTAATATTTGATTGTCCCTCCTGAACCACTCTAACTTCCATTCCTGTCTCCGACCATACTGACAATTTATAGTTCTCATACAGTTTTTCCTCACAGTTCTTTAAAGATGATGAGGGATAGTGAAAATCAACACATAACAGAATTATCATGTAATTATTCCTTATTATTTAAACAATATAATTATTCCTTATTATTTAAACAATATAATTATTCCTTATTATTTAAATAGTATTTCCAGTGTCATGTATTATTGGTAACTCACATCCAGATGTCTTACCTTCACTTTTAATTTGCCTCTTTATTCAAATAATCTAAACAGATTAAATAAGTGGTTACAAAAATGAATGTCACAGTAAGTCTTTAATGACAGTTTAATGGTAATACTAAATTACATTTTTAAACTATATTTTCAGAGTATTCTTGGATTAGGTTTTTGGCAAGTACCCTATTTTATATATATATATATATCTTCAAATTGTCCCAAAGCATTGTTCATTTACATCTGGTTTTGTGCTTTGGGGGGATTTCTCCTTAATTTTACTTGTGCCTTTTTAGTGAATTTGCTCATATTGATTCCCTGAGGCATTAAGTTACTTTATCCCCCTCAGCTTTATTATTTCTATAAGATTAGATTACTTTTTCTTCCTTTAAGTTAAACATAATAGAGCTACCATTGTGTACTTTTTATAGAATTCGATTGTTTTTCTTTTGAGATGATAAGGACTTATTCTTGAATATCACAGAAGATTAAGCTGGGTTTATTTTTAAATTCACACTTACTTTGCAATAGGGGTTTGCAAACACAAATTCTGTTAATTTTAGGTGGAATTGATCTTAGTTGTTATTTTTTTCTTTGATGTCTGTGAAGAAACATTTAAGATCTTCTTTTTTTTTCCTTCTGTTACTTTTGAATATTTATTTTGGAAAAGGGAAGAATTTTATTCCATCTTTAGTGATATCTCAAAACATTCCAGAGAGAGAAATAGGTGGACTGTAGAAAAGGGAAAGGATTGATTTTGTTTCATTTGTTTTGTGTTTTATTTTTAAGGAGCAATTTCTTGAATCAAAATAATTAGAATGTTCACATTTCTGAATCAGATGGAAATGAACATTCCTTCTTTTTTTTTTGATTGAAGAATTAGAAATGTCCAGCTGCTTCTGCATGAATCAAATAATTGAACTCTGGAGAGTAATTAAACGTGTTTAAAAGATGGAATTGTAGTTGAGACTCCGGATATTTTAAAATAAATGTTTTGATTAGTGATGTTTTGTTTACTGTGGGGTATTAAAATTTTTTCCTTTGGAATATGTCTAAATTGACACTTACGTTGGCCTTTAGGCTTTTTGATAACTTTCCTAATCTATTTCCTAAATATTTTGAACTCCTTTCATTTTTTAAAAAACATTTATTTACTCAGTATGTGCATCTGTGTTATGCATGTTGAGACCAGTTAGCATGCATGCTAATATTTTATCTGGAAACGTGTAAAGTTTGGCCTGCTAACATAATTGTGTTTGTCTTTTTATAAACTAGCTGTGTGTTCTTTTCAGTGGATCTGTTTTGCATGTCTTTGCCGTGTTTTGTGTATGTTTATTTTTATTTTACATAGGGAGAACCTAAAGAAGTAGTTAAACCTGTGCCCATTCCATCTCCTGCTGTGTCCAAAGTCACTTCCACAACCAACATGGCCTACAATAAGGCCCCGCGGCCCTTTGGTTCTGTGTCTTCACCAAAAGTCACATCCATCCCATCACCATCGTCTGCCTTCACCCCAGCCCACGCGACCACTTCATCACATGCTTCCCCTCCACCCGTGGCCGCTGTCACTTCTCCCCCATTCGCTGCATCTGGACCGCATGCTAATACCAATCTTAGTGCTGACCAGCGGTCATCTGCGCTGAACGCTGGTAAACCTGCAGTTAATGTCCCACGGCAGCCCACAGTCACCAGCGTGTGTGCCGAGACTGCCCAGGAGCTAGCGGAGGGACAGAGAAGAGGATCCCAGGGTGACAGTAAACAGCAAAATGGGTAGGTGGCCGCGGGTGCTTTCTGCTCTTATCAAACTCTTCTTTCAGGCAGTTTCCAGGCAGCACTTAATCTCCACCCACCCCCAAATCAGCTGTTCTCTGAGAGAAGGGAAATGAAGTTTCATCTGCTTCATTAACATGTAATGTAGCTTTATGTTATATACAATACACCACTCTCTGCAAGGCAATTATAGGTTAATCCAAACCTAATTATGCATCTTGACCTGGTATGAATCATGTAACGGACTCTGTAACTCTTTTTCTCCAAGTCTGGAACAACGTGGAGCAGTTGGCCCTTATAATGCAAGGCAAATCTTGAATCTTTCTTTCTCAATTTTTCCGTTCTTTTATGAGTCACCAAAAGTTGAAATAGAATGGTTGCAGTTGTGTCAGCTTATGTATCTCATGCTAAAGAGAGAGGAAATGAGAAGCTTGTAAGAAGCTTATTTCTAGGAAGTATTCTGAAGACAGAAAACAAATTTAGTTTTGACTCATGTCTATGTATGATGCATTAGCTTAGGTCAGCTAGCTAAGCCACATTCTTTTCAGATAAACTTACACTGAAATTTAGTCTTTAAAAGCAAACAGTAATGAGAGGACAGTAACATTCACGGATGCTTAAAAACATCAGAAGCAAATTAGAGAATACTTTCATTGTAAACATTTTTCTAAAATGAATAGATTTAAAGCAGTGGACACTAAATATATAATGTTATAATAACTTTCTGAGAATCCATTCCTTATAATTTGCCTCTTTTTTTGTGGCACAGATTTTTTTAAAAATTGAAGTCTGTTTTCAGTAGCCATCATTTATAGATGGTTATTTTATTTTTGGAATCCAGTGACTATCCTTTAAACCAAAGTCATTTCTGTAAAGTCATTTTGATCAGATTTATTGTGACAAAAGTGTCTTTTAAAAGGAAATAATCTGCATGTGTGATTGTTTTTAACCAATGTCAGTTCCCAGGAAAATATAATTAAAATAATTGTGTAGTTAGGTCCTTTCTGAGATAATCCCTTCTGAATGTTAATTCATGTAATGAAGGGGCTGTGCTTTCATAGGACTGTTCCCATGGCAACTTGGGGGCTTTGAAAAAGAAGGTGGCAGGGTTCCAGGCTGCTGCTGAGAGAAAGGAGCAAGTCTGGAAGGACAGCTCCTGGGCCCTATGTGTGGTTTTGTGGTTGTGGGTGACTTTTGAAAGTTTTGATGTATACACTGAGGAAAACTAGTACCTTTCAAAGAAAGTTATTTCTCTCATATGAGGAAGATAAATAGTATGTAGTGTTGAGGTGCATTTGGTTGTCATTTTTCGGATTTGTCTATTTTAAGATAATAGATTTTAGAGTAACCAAAGTAGATATCTTGAAAAGACAGATGTGTGTGTGCTGAATTGTGTCTAACTCTTTGCAACCCACCAGGTTGCAGGACTGTAGCCCGCCGGGCTCCTCTGTCCATTGGATTTCCCAGGCAAGAGTACTGGAGAGGGTTGTTATTTTTTTCTCCAGGGGATCTTCCCAGTGTAGGGATCGAGCCTGTGTCTCCTGCATTGCAGGCAGATTCTTTACTGCTGACCCATCTGGGAAGCCCCCTGAAAAGACAGATGCTGCCTATCAAATCCTAGTCTCATGGAAGACTAAAAGCAGAAGTTTATTTTGTTTGTTAAATTCCAGGTTCAGTAGGAAAAAAATACTTCTTTTGAAGGAAGTGTTCAAGTTAAAATCTTTTCTCCTTCCTAACATTTCATAAAATTTTATAAGGAAGGCTTCTTAATAGAAATTGTAGAGATAAAAGCAAAACTGAGGTTACAGAAAACTATTATATTGAAAACACTAAGTTGAAACTTTGTGTTTTATGGGTATAGCTTTGGTAATTCCTGAAATGACTTATTTTCAACTTTGTAGGCAGTGATATAGTTACAGGGACTTTACAGTGGTTTCTTAGTCAATTGACATGTAGTTATTGAGCACACGTCTGGTGTCCTGCACTGTCCAAGATTCAGGACAAAAGGGAGTATTACATATTTTGCATCATTAACAAGCAAGTTACTGCTTTGCATTTGTAAATTGATTGCATTTAAAAGTAGCTTAATTTCGGGTGTTGACCCGATGTGTTAGCACAATGAAAACTTGATTACTATGAAAACAAAAGTGTGGTGTTTGTGAAATTCTGTAGACAAATTTGCAAGTGCTCTTTCTGCTGTTTCTCTTACTACATTTAGATCAGAGAAATCAAAAACTAAAGCTCACATTTTACTATTCACTAGTCAGTGACGTCATTTTGAAAAGCAGATGTTTTGTGGTATTAATGAATATATTTCCTACATCAGGTGTCAAACTCTTTTCCTGAAATCACTGTCAGCCTTTTTACTAAATGTGTGATTATTGAATTTTCCATATTTTTATAGTGTTACAAATGATTGCAAAAAATGTCTATCACAGTTGAGAGTTGCTACTTTTTATTACTCTTTATTTTAAAACCTAATTGCCAGTAACCAAAAATTTAGGAGTTTAGAAGGATGTAAAGTTAAATGGATAGATTATGTTTTTATTCAAAGCAGGAGGACTATTAGGTTTTATAGGTGTCCCACTCAAATTTATTTAGTTTTATAATAAACATAAGACACAACAAGTACTTATGAATTATGCATAATTACTGAGAAATAGTTATCCTAATAGTATGAAATCTAACAACTATGTTGATATTTTTGGAATATCAATAATACTATGCTAGCACTCTTGTTCCTTCTTACAAATAATAATGGAACAAAGCACTTTTTAGAAATTTATAGTCCATCTTCTTCATATATGAATTTGTAGTCTTGGCTTATTATTTTCTTTATTACTCTCCTTACTCTACTTTGAGGGAAAGCCACAGCTTCCCAGGTGGCTCAGAGGTTAAAGCGTCTGCCTGCAATGCGGGAGACCTGGGTTTGATCCCTGGGTTGGGAAGATCCCCTGGAGAAGGAAATGGCAACCCACTCCAGTACTCTTGCCTGGAGAATCCCATGGAGGGAAGAGCCTGGTAGGCTACAGTCCACGGGGTTGCAAAGAGTCGGACACGACTGAGCTAATTCACTTTTTACTTACTCTATTTAGAGCAAAATAGAGTTTTATATTCCAAACTGGAAGGGAATCTATTTTGCATCAAGTAGTTTAAGTGATTTACCTTTTTCCTTTCCATATGCTCTTGCATTATAATGTGCCACTGCTTTCAAGAGGTAAGTCTTTCATACATTCTTTATTAACTTTAATTTCATTGGACTGCAGTCTCTTCTAACAGTTCGTATGTGGTATTTTGATGAACCTGGCCTTGAAAGATACCAAATATGCTATGGTAGTAATATTTTTAAATGCTTTTCTCTTTGCAGAAAACAAAAGTGACAAAGTTAGTATCCACATTACTGGAGAGGAAATATGGTGATTTATATATGAGTAAACAGCATGAATGCCCGATCTTTGCAAAATTAAGTTAAATTTTGCAAAAGAGCTGTAATTTAAAATAACCACATTTAGTCTTTTCAATAAGTTTTGTTTGCATTGCTATGCTGTGGTGAATTGCTTTATGGTAATAAATAGTAGTGTTCAACTTTTGTCATGAAGTATATGTGGGGTTTGCTGTGTAACAGTTTAAAAGAGGTTATGTTGCAGGTGATCTGTAGTAGTCAAGACTGTTAGATGAGAAAGACAGAAGAGAAAGCATAAATACATGTGCCACTAGTGAATAGTCTATATTATAAAACTGAGTTGACTTCCAAATTCATATCAAAACCCAGTATTTCCCCAGTAAAAATCTCTAAGAACCTTTTTGATTTTTCAGCCAGTGTTGCTGAAAGACGTAGAACATTACGTATGCAGTTGTGTGTCATTGGCTGATAGAAGGTCTGTATACCTTTGCAATTAGTTAAATGTCACAGGTATTTGGCATAGTCATTGGAAATCACCACATCAAAACTTTGTGTCTGTTGGTATTGATGATAAACTAGTGATTGCTAGCTTTAAAGTTGATAAAAATCACATTAGACAAGAACTTAATTTTGTGTTCTGAGCATATGCTGAAATTTCCTGATCATACTCTAGAGTAGAATTGAAAATATGGAATATCTTAGACACACTTGAGGGAATTAGCTATTGAATAATAATAATTATTATTATTATTAAGTTAGAGAACTTTATTCCAGTATGGTTATGATCTCACTAATTGAATAGGGCTTCCCTTGTGGCTCAGCTGGTAAAGAATCCACCCACAATGTGGGGAGACCTAGGTTGTATCCCTGGGCTGGGAAGATGCCCTGGAGAAGGGAAAGGCTACCCACTCCAGTATTTTGGCATTGAGAATTCCATGGACTGTATAATCCATGGGATCGCAAAGAGTTGGACATGACTGAGCGACTTTCACTTCACGTCAAGGAACATGTTCCAGTCATATAAGAATATTATACACCAGTGCACTAGAGAAACATCTCCAAACCCTGATTTATTGATTGTCTACTTCAAGTTAAATTCTTGTTACACAAAGGCTTTCACTAGTTATAAGATTCCAGTGTAATAATTTGACTTGTAAGGGGGGAAAATGGGACTTGAAAAAATAACCACATGTATATTTTTTAAAATTCAAGGATAATATTCATTAAATTACTAAATATTACTATGCATTGTGCTATATGCTTTTAACTGCAGTATATGATTGAATTCTCATTTAAACTTTGAACCTTGAGAAGTTACTTAATTTTCTAAGCATGCAGCTTGTAAGTGATAGAGCTAAGATTGGAGCCTAGGGATTTTTGAAGCCAAATTTGGTGTGTCTTGCTCTGTCACCTGTTGTGACCTGAACTTATTTCTGTTACTTTGAATTAGTGTTTGTTTTTAATGGTTATAGTTTTGATAAATTGAGTGACTTGAAACTACACAAATGAATAATGTGCATAAACTACAGTTGGGTTTAATGGTACTTTTTTTATATAGACCAGCTGGAGGATCTATTCCAACAACAAATTTCTATTTGTATAGTTATCAAAGTGCTTTCAAGAGCATGTAAACATATGCCACTACAGGAAGTCTGAAAGATAGAGAAGTATCCATTGGATAGACATATCTCTATCCAAAGATAGAGAATGTCGTCTGTTTCACTGTTGAGGCAAAAGAAGCTCCTGGGGGTTGCAGCTTGTCCAGGCATAGAGGGAGTGGGCAGCATAGTCAGGGTGAAAAGCCATGTCAGTCTGATTGCCCCATCGGCACAGATGCCACTGTGTTGTATGATGGGCTATTCCACTTGGACACACTGTTAAAATTCATGAAAATACCTTTTCAGCATATTAAAATGGACATCTTTAGACTTTAACCAATCAACCCTCTTCTGCTTACCCCTCACCACATTATAGAATGCCTCCACCCCCACAACTTCATTTTGACATAAAACTTCTTTCTCAAACTTTGCAATGTTCAAATATATTTCTAAGATTTTATTCTGGTCAGAGGAGGTTTTTTTGCAGAACTGTTTCTCTACTATTTGAAGTGTCAAGGCAGAGGAGAGAGTACTTTTCATTGAATAATAGGGCTTAGAGAAGAGTAAATACTCATAAATTACTGAGATTAACTTAATCCCATGTCTCACCCCCCACTCAGCAAAACTCAGCCCTCTATTGAGTTTATGACACTGACTTTGATGTGGAAATACAGCTTAGCTTCACTGTACAGTCTTAGCATTCAAAGTGGTAGGCATTTTTTCTTACTACATTTATAATGAATTTTTACTTACTCTGACTAAACTTTGTTGTAGTAGAATTGATTCAACAATGTGTTGAGAAACTATATAGAGTTAATACTTGTCTTCTTTATATATAATGGAATGTGAATATATTTGTTTTTAATGATCCGATACTTAATAGGCTATGTAAATGAATTTTATTTTCCCTCTTTAGGTGTTATTAACCTAGTCCTTTTACCATATATCAGACATGTCTTTCTGGGCAGTAATTATGCTGCTACTAATATAGTACTCTGGAGTTCCTACAAATCACTTCCAAACTTCCTGGGATTTGCTTTTGCATGAGGGCTGTGGTAATAACAGACAGGGGAGAGTATGAAAATTGAGTAAGAGCCCATTATTAATGACCCACTGCTTCATTCATATGTTTTTCATCAGGATCACTACATTTTAAAAAAATAAGAGGAAATGTTCAAAAGTGTATCATTCCCTTGTAATGTATGGTTCAGAATAATTCATCTGAGAAGACTATACTTGTTAATATATACTTGTTATATTATGTGAGAATGAAAGATTTTCTCTTAGTCTGCTCTAATTTTTAAAGTGATTTTAAAACGATCTGTTTCTACATCTGACATCTAATTTATATTTTAATCTCTGACTTTTGTTAGCCACATTGTAGGATAAAATAAATTTTATAGAAACCTAGAAAAAAATATTTGAGGCTTCCTGGTAGCTCAGTGGTAAAGAATCTGCCTGCAATGCAGGAGACGCAGGTTTGATCCCTGGGTCAGCAAAATCCCTTGGAGAAAGAAATGGCAATCCACTCCAGTAATCTTGCCTGGGAGATCCCATGGACAGAGGAGCCTGGCAGGCTACAGTCCATGGGGTTGCCAAAGAGTCAGACACGACTTAGCAACTAAACAACAACAACAAGGAAAATATTTTAAATATTAGATCTTTCTCTCTTGGTATTAGTAACTTGAGGCTTGATCTAGCATTAATACACAAATTATTTTTCAGTGTTTTTGGAAACAAGCAGCATAGATAAAACTGTTATCCAAATAATAACAATGTAATAGAATTTCAACTAACACTTGTTCATTTTTGTCTGCCTTTTACATAATTATTTTGAAGCATGATGTTTGGTGTAACATCTTAATTTTCATGTAAATTCAGTGTTTTGAATTTTATTTCATTTGTTTCTTCTTTTTTTGGCCTCATCTATGTTTTCCATCATCCTGGGAACTTCAATGTCTTTTCCCCTCTATCACATCTCTTTTTGTGTGTATTATTCCTCCTTCAGTAACCCTGGCACCGTGTAAGTACCTAATCAGTGGTTTCTTTCTAATTTTCATCATTGTCTGTGTAAACTTTTCATCTGGCTTTCAACTTAACACCATCATCAAATTTTACTAGTGTCTTCTCATTGCTTAGCATTTTCGGATATGCTGAGGAAACTAGGAAACTTGCTTTTCACGTCAGAGAACTTCATACGAATTAGTGGGTGTGTTTAGAAAACCCACACTTCTGCAGTGGAAAAACTTGTCTAAATTTTCAGGAAGATGGATAGGTATTACAGACAGCAGATACTGGAGTCAGAGATGTAGGTGGGGCCTCCCTTGGTTAATATTTTTTTTTTAAATTTGAATAAACTTGCTACTTTTAATGTCTATTTTGAAATAAATTATTTGCTCTTGATAGTATGTTCTATCCCAAATGAATTTAAAAAATAAAATTCATATTATTCCCTTATTTAATCTTAATCATAAGAGTCTAGAGTGTCAAAGCCAGTAAATGTTTAGAAACTTTCTATCACTCGGCACAGAACGTAAGCTATGGTGAATGTCGCAGAGTCTAAGATGTGCTATACTTTTTCAAGTGTGTCGTAGCTAAAAAATATTCTTAAGTGGTGTGATTTTATTAATCTTAGTGTCCTAGTTAGACATTTTTTTCTTTTGTATTTTTATAATCCAAACCTTTTATAGAGGATAAAATACCTGCAGCTGGCACCATTTAAGAATAAACAACACTTACTGATTATAGAGAAATTTAAAACTATAAGTTTAGTAGCTTAAAAATAGTTTTTCAAATAATTGCATAAGATAAAGTGTTGTCTGTTTAGGAATCTGTCAAAGAGTGTATTTATGAAATAATATTATTTTCTAATTTAAAAAATTATTTATAAAAGAACTAGGAGATTTTATTCACTATTAGTGAAAGGTATTTCAGGTATTTCACTTCCAGGTTATTGAAATTTTATCATAAATAATTTGAATTACTATTAAACATAATCATTAAATATTAATAGCATTAAAATGCTATTATTAGTATTATATATAAATACTATTCTGTTATGTATATACAGATGATTTATATACATCTATGAATATATATTCCTATAGCCCACCAGGCTCTTCTGTCCACGGAATTCTCCAGGCAAGAATGTTGGAATGGGTAGCCATTCCCTTCCCAACCCAGGGATGGAACCACGGTCTCCTGCATTGCAGGCAGATTCGTTACTGTCTGAGCCACCAGGGAAGCCCTAGATGATTTATGGTCTTAGAATATGCATTGCAGATAATTTTTCTAGTAATCATAAAAGAACACCATTATGTGATTACTTTTTGTTACCTACTCCAGGAAACATTTTACCTACCTTACCTATCTTATTATTTCTCAAAACAATCCTTTAAGGTAGATAAAATCCCCATATCTTAGAAGGGAAATATTGAAACTTGGAGAAGTTAAATGACTTGCATAAAATATACACTGAGTAGAAGATGTATGCTTAGAACTATTGTCTGACTGCACAGCTAGTATTAATGTTAATTCTGTCTTCTCACTGGGGCAGAAATGTGTACTGTGACAGGTTTTGATTGTATCCCTGTTAAAATGACAGCAGTCGTGTGACATTCCGATAGCAGTAGGACTTTCTAGCAGTGAGTTAATCTAACAGGTGTTTCCATGCACATCTGACATTCTGAGGGCGCCTTCTCTGCTTGCATCTTGTGCTGGGTGTCTGCAAGTCCATACTCTGGTTCCTGTTTCTCTTCTGAATTGAAACTCGAAATTCATTAGTATTTATCCTATTTTGCCTGGAGATGTTGAGAAGGGGGAGTATTTATAAAGTTACCTAGATCTTAAAGTGTTATAATAATGTACATTGTAAATTCCTTAACATTTATGCTTTCTTAATAGAAAAATGAATATTCTTAGCAAACTCAAGGTTCTTGAACTCTCTAGTTTGCAATCCCTTTCATATATATTATTTCATTTAACCCCGAAGACAGTGCTACTTTGTTCATGATATTTTTATTTTATAAATGAAAAAATTGAGACTCAGTGAGATTGACTTGTCCAAAATTTTGTATTTGAAAAGTCACAGAGCCACAATTTGTATCTTGGTCTTTTGATAAATATTTCATTTGTTTCCATTTCACTTGTGTAACACTACATCTCTTCAGATTGATGATCCTGCACCTAACTTTGTTTAGGTGAGGGATATCTGTACACATAAATGAGAATACTATAGAAAATAACAGTTCTGATCCTTTTCAAAATTGTGTTTGGAATTGCTGATTTGGCCTGTACTAAATTATTCCTGGCTCTTGGGGGGCCTAGTGATGAAATGATCATTTAATTTTGTGAAAGCCAACACATTTTAGCAGCATATGGGGTATTTAACCATGCTTGGGAATACGATTCATATCTGTTTTGTTAGCCAGAAGATGAATAATACAAGTAATTTTGAATTGTTTGATTTTAATTACTGTGGACTTTACAATTTCTTATTATTTTCCTTCTTTTCTTATTCTTTTCTTTTCCTTTTCTTTATGTTGGAAATCTCTCTTCTGCTGCCTTCTTCTGTCAATTAAAAGGAAAATCCCACCCAAACGGTAACCTTTCTGTTGAATAGACATTTATACTATAATTTTATGTTATCGTATAAGTACCTTTTTTTTAAACTTAAAAAGCCTAGTATACTTTTTAAAAGGATGCTTTTTTTTTTTAAAGAAAAAAACGTGAATATGCCTGAAAAACATGACTGAGCACACACGTGTATGTCACACATACTTGAGAAAAGCAAAATACACAAAAGGAACATTGAGGCTTAAATGTATAACTTGTAAATAATATGGGAGAGCATACTCTAGCCTTAATGTAATTTAAAATATTTTAATCTTTTTTTATTCTCTTCTTAACCCTAGCCCACCAAGAAAACACATTATGGATCGTAATACCGAGTTTTATCACATACCTACTCACAGCGATGCCAGCAAGAAGAGGCTGATTGAAGATACTGAAGACTGGCGTCCGAGGACTGGAACAACTCAGTCTCGTTCTTTCCGAATCCTTGCTCAGATCACTGGGACTGAACATCGTAAGTAAATAGCTATGGATTCTAATGGATGAGTATCTTTTTGCCACAGAGAGTAGCATTTAGACTGCTGGACAGTTACTGGGAAATAGTAATATTCCTGAAATCGTTTGCCTTTAAATTATGCCTAGTGGTACTGTAAATAAACAACCAGCCCAGAAGAGTTATGTTAAAAAAGTATAGAAATATTAATAGTTGTAGTACTGACTATAGTACAGTCAATAACAGTATAGTGAATAAGGAATTTCTTAGTGGCTCTGGTAACTTAACCATTTGGTATTGATCGATAAAGGTAATTGCTTAAATAAAAAGTTAAAGTTAAAAAAGCTAACTGATATTGGACATTGCTTATTTTATTTCAGTGAAAGAGTCGGAAGCTGAAAATACAAAGAAGGCAAAGTAAGTGGTGCATTTTTTGGTAAATTGAATGCTTTCCTTTTATGAATGGTCTCTTTTTGTTTTTCACCTTTTCAAAGGAATAGTATGGCATTTTGTCTTTACAACTAGGGGCTTAACTTGGGTGCCTTTTGTGGTACTTAAATACACGATTTAGAGGTTTTTAATTTAGTTGATAATGTCTGAATTTTTTGTCTGCGGCCTGTTTTCTTCAGTATTGAAGTAAGTGGGCAGAAGGGTATGTTTGGGGGTGCTTTGCTAACACTGCGGATCTCTGTGAATGAGCTCATGTGTCTTGCAGTTGCTTCATTTGGGGAACAAAGATTGAAGTTTCCGAGAGGGCTCTATAAATTAATTTCCATATTTCTAAAAGTGCTCTACCCTTGAAATCTTTGCTATTAAATCAAACAGCTCTGTGAGATTAAGCTTTTAGAAGGCATGTTTTCTGCATGGTGATCTTAAATATAGAAACTTTTCTTTCTCTTTCTTACAACTCTTCTATCAATCTCTTTTTCTTTTTTCTTTTCTTTTTATTTCCACAGGGAAAAGATACCCCTTCACGTCTTTAGTCCCAAATACACAAAATTACGTGACTGGCACCATGAAGTTTCAGCACGTGCTCTTAACGTACAGTGATTTCTGAGGCTTGCCCCCCCTCCCCCAGCAGGCAGCACATACCTTTTCATTCACTTGTTCTTTTTCTCCAACTTCTTAGCCAAATCTGTATTAAATTTGCCTTATGAAAGAAAAAAATAGAACCTTTCTATACTTTTCTAACCATTTCCTGCTGTTTCAAAAACGAGGAGGATAAACATGTTTTGTCCAATTTGGTATCCCACAAATGTTAAACCAAGAGACAACAGTAAGGAGCTAGATTGATTCAATGGATTTAGATGTGTTTTTATGGGAGTAACCTTGGAAAAGGAATTCTTTTTGTAAGTGAAGTTGGGTTGGTTGGTTGAAGCAGAAGTGGATGAGCAAATAATGTCCTTGTGTAATTGGGAAAATGCTTTCTTTATGTTATTACATTTCCCAAGGTTACTTTTAAGTTCATTATTATGTAATGTTCAAAGTGGGTTGTAAACACTTCTAAGTAAGCAAATACAGAGGCAAGATATAATAGAAATGACTTTATTAGAATAAATAGAGTTTGTTATAATTTGGGTGTGTTTTAAAGGAAGAGCTATTGAGGATGGCTGTCTGAAGAGCAGGAGGCCCAGATTTGGCTCCTAAAAAAAGGAAAGAAGAGAATTCTGCTTCTATTTGCAGTGGGGAAATAAAGTGCTCTTTTGGTTTGGTTAGTTTAAAAATCCTGTTTTCTACCAAAGGAAGTATCTCTAAGCTGGTGGATATATTTAGGGTATAAACAACTTCTAGATATTAACTAGTAACATGTAGACAAGATAGCTTTGCTGTATTTCTAAAACAGGGTAATGAACATAAAATAAACTGCAATATGAATGATTCTTTATGTGACATCAGAGAAATAGTTTCCTTAGTGATATAAATAATTGTGCGTTGTTGCTCTTTCTAGGAATCTCTGTTTTGGGAGATACATGCACGCTAAATATCTGACCAGAAATGCTTTCTATCTTGTAATATAATGTATTATATATTAGATTAAATTCAGTAATGAATGCATTTTGAAGTTTGGAAAAGTATTGTAATAAAGTTGCCTTTAACTTAGCTTTGTAGTTGTTTTCTGTTTCCTTGAAGTCAGTAACAAACCCTCTAGACTTTACGGTACCACTTGGGTAAAATAAATACTTCTCTTGATATTTAATTTGGAATATGTTTGTTTAATTTTGTGAATTTGCTAAAATGTGAGCATAGAATATGACAGAGATACATATTTTTTCTGAGCATTGTTACATTATTTTATATAACATTTTCTGTGAGAAGCACGTAAGAATAGGTTGGGGCACAACATAGAATTAGGCTTTGTGCGAAAATTATTACTGAAGCATCTTTGTCTTCAGTCAAGGTTCCATTTTTATTTTTCCAGGTTTTCTTGATTTTAATGTCATTGTAGGACAGGGAAACTGCCTCATAATTTGGAGAAACTAACATTAATTTCAGTTAGTGATTACTGTTCAAAATTTGGCATGCCAAATGTGCTTTTAAAAATAATTCTAGGATTTATCTGTGTTCATTTGTACTACAATACTTTTCTTTCTTTTAATTGTATCAGTTCTTCAGATACTGCTTATGATTTTATGTTTCTGACATCAGTCCCAGTTGCTACTGTGTCTCTGGCTTCTATAAGAAAACCTATTTTCTTAGACCATGTTTTCATATACCCTGTAATTCTTCACTAATCTCAGGAGATGATGCTTGAAAAAAAATCAAGTTCTCGTGAAAATAAATGGTCTTGGCTAGAGTAAACATGGTACCTTACAAGAATCAGATTTCTAGAATAAACTTCAGAGTTGGGAGAAAAAGCTACTAGAAAGAGAGTTTTAGGTAAATAAAATAGTTTTCCCTTAATAAAAAAAAAAGAGAACATATGTATGTAAAACCGTATAACTTGAAATAGGTGCCATTGAAAATTAGAGTTTTAATACCATACCTAATTAAAAATAAAATACTTAATGTCTCATTGAAACCATGGTTTTAGATAAATGGAATGATCCATGAGTATGTGGGTAAATGTTCAGCCAGGATCGCAAAGGACATTCTGTTTGACCCTGTCAGAGGTTGAATTCCTGTGCTCAGTTAATCTCCTGGGACATCTTATATTCCAAGCTTAAAAGCTAGCCAAAAATTATAAAAACGTCCTGCAAAAATATTGTTGTAAGTCTAGTGACCTAATTTATAGCTTGTTTTTGTTTGCCTCTCTTCAACAGACTTTCTTTATCAACAGGCTTGTTTTTCATGTAAAATTGGAAATGTTACTTTTAAGAATTTTCACCATTTTTTTTCTTTTAGTATTTTAACAGCCAGAAGATAGAATGACTCCCACATAGTCAATCTTTTTTTTTGTTGTTACCTTGAAAAACAATTATTTGTGGTAACAGAAACCTACTCATTTTGTACATTCTTATGCCCTTTAGGAAAACTCAGATAAAACAGTCCTAGAGAGCTTGTTTAATAAAAGTTGTGATGTTAAGAGAGTTTTCTTTTATTCATGTTTTTGTTTTTCAGAAATGTGGGATGAATTGATTTCCCCAAATAATTTTGCAATTGTTGTAGTTGCCGGTGTATATTTAAAATATTATAAATTTCAAATATTTATTTGTTGCCTACTTTCATTCTTTCATATGAGAGGTTACTGAATACTTGAATCCCCGGAACTGCTATGTGCTAGGGATTCAGGAGTCAATAGCAGATAAATATGGAAACAAGATCATCTGTGATAATTGAGTTACCAAGATAGTAAGTTAATATAAAGGAAATCTGGTTTAGGCAGGGTGGGATCACTTAAATTGTGTGGATGAACAGGGGAGCCTGGCAAAGAGTTGGACATGACTTGAGCGCCTTATCACACGTGTACACATTGAGGAGATGACCTTAATGTCATTGCCTGAAGGGGAAAAAGGGGTCAACCAGGTGATATTATGACTTGGGATGAGCGCTCAAGACAGAGGAAACAAGTGTGAGAACCCCAAAGTGGAAGGAAGCATAGCAAGTAGACAAAACAGAAAGAATAGAGTGGCCAGAATGTGGTATGTGACGGGGGAAGCATGGTACAAAACATAACTCTTAATCCATGTAGACAAATGAATTATGTTCCCAATACTGTCCACAGCATTTTAAATGGGAATTTTAAAGGTGATTATCATACCTGAACACTTTGAAGTAAAATTAGAAAATGAAGAATCAGGGAGGTAATCAACTTTCTAAATAAAGTTTGCTCCACATACTTAGTGCCAGCACTGATCAATGTAATGCATTTCCCATTGAGATCTATTGAAGATGAAAAAAGGGAGACGTTAATGTATATTGTAACGTATTTGTAGGGAACAGAATGCCCCAGAACACACATAAAGTCAGTTAAAAACAAAACTTTTATGTATAGAAATATGGCATATAATGCTCTCTTCATAATTTAGTGATGAATTTGCCAGTTTAGTCCTCTGTGAAAAACTGTCTTTCTTGGTTTTCACGTATCACCGCAGGCACAGACATCCCTTGTTCCCAGCCTTCCTGGAGCTGCCCACCTGCAGTGAAGTGATGGGGGGAGGGTGGGGAGGAAGCCTGGCCGTTGCAGCACAGGTAGGGCTGAACTGGAGGGGGCCTGCTAACTCTGTTACATCTCAGGTTGAACCTCGCTTGTATCTGTTCTCTTCATTGTGGTTCTCGTCTTCACCTTCTCATCGTTCATTCTGGGGCACTTCTCATCGCTTCTCCTTACATCACAGACCAGATTACAAACACCATTTAGGGAAATCATTAGTGAAAGGTCAGTTTAGGGCAGCCTGAAACGTGTGGAATTCAAAAGAAAGATATGTTTACTTTTCTCTGCCTTGAGGAAAGGATGTCCGTTTGCCAACTGCATCAGAAATACCCTGGGAGTAATAAGCAGGTAAAGGTATTTTTATTATAAATAACTTTTATTTCCTACCTTAGTGTTTGTAGTGTTTTATTTTTTATCCTTGAAATAAAGCATGTTTACTGGCAAAAAAAAAAAAAAGGAGAAAGTAATCAGATATAATCAGGGCTATAGGAATGAATTAATGAAATAAGCTTCAAAACAAAAAAAGATTAACTCTGAATAAATGTGATAAGATCTTATAACTAATAAACAGTACTTAATAAATTTTTTATATTATAATTTTCCATATGGAACATTTTAGAATCAAATGTATTCACCACATAATACATTTTATTTGAACACTTCTGCTGTTTCTTTTACGTCTTTAAAGTGTGAAAGTCGCTTGGTCGTATCCGACTCTTTGCAACCCCGTGGATTATACAGTCTATGGAGTTCTCTAGGCCAGAATACTGGAGTAGGTAGCCTTCCCTTGTCCAGGGGATCTTCCCAACCCAAGGATCAAATCCAGGTCTCCTGCATTACAGGCAGATTCTTTATCAGGTGAGCCACAAGGGACATCTTTAAAAATTTACCTCTAATTCTTCTCTCCTGGGAGGGATACTGCAGCTGAGTGGCCTTTGAAATGTATGAGATAAACAGAGATCTCACAAGGACATCAGGGTGCTACTGGGGGGCCAAGGGAAGAAGTGTCTTCTAGTGCTCTGAATAATTCCACAGAACCAAGCATCATCTTCCCAAAAGACCAGTGGAATGCCACTGAGAGTGGTGGGGCCGAGTACAAATGCTTCTCTTCCAAGATCTTATTCTACCTGCCGCTCTAGCCACAGGTTCTAACCCACAGTGCCTCCCCCCAACTTCCTTTTCTAATTTGTGTTACGGATATTTGTTTACATATCCTACATCTCCAACTAAAATTTGAGCTCCTTGAATACAAAAGTCTTCAGTTCAGTTCAGTTCAGTCGCTCAGTCTTGTCCGACTCTTTGCAACCCCATGAATCGCAGCACGCCAGGCCTCCCTGTCCATCACCAACTCCGGGAGTTCACTGAAACTCACATCCATTGAGTCGGTGATGCCATCCAGCCATCTCATCCTCTGTCGTCCCCTTCTCCTTCTGCCCCCAGTCCCTCCCAGCATCAGAGTCTTTTCCATGAGTCAACTCTTCACATGAGGTGGCCAAAGTATTGGAGTTTCAGCTTTAGCATCATTCCTTCCAAAGAATACCCAGGGCTGATCTCCTTTAGAATGGACTGGTTGGATCTCCTTGCAGTCCATGGGACTCTCAAGAGTCTTCTCCAATACCACAGTTCAAAAGCATCAGTTCTTTGGCGCTCAGCTTTTTTCACAGTCCAAATCTCACATCCATACAAAAGTCTTAGTGAAACATAAATTGAAGGGAAAAGGCATTTTAATAGGCATGCTGTTTCTTCCTAGACATTTATACATAAATGTATATGTAAATATAAATACTTAAGTATATAAATATAGTTGCTCTCTGAACAGTATAGGGGGTTAGGAGTGCCAACCTCCTGTACAGTCAAAAATACACAGATAACGTTACAGTTAGCCCTCCTTTTCTGTAGTTCTGCATTCTTGGATTCAGTGAAGATGGATTGGGTAGTACTACAGTATGTATTTAGTAAAAAAAAAAAAAAAATCCACTTGTAAGTGGACCAGTGCAGTCCAGATTCATGTGTTCAAGGGGAAACTGTATATAAATATATAAATTCTATTTGCAAGTGGGTGTTCACAGTGTAAACTTCATCTCTAGTGAACTACTTAGCCAGCTGAGGCTGCCATAATAAGATATCCAGACTTGATGACTTAAACAACAAAAATTAATTTTCTCACAGTTTTAAAAGCTAGAAGTCCAAGACCAAGGTGCTAGCAGGGTAGGTTTCTGTTGAGGCATGCCATGTCTGGCTGAAAGCCAGCCAGCTTGTCTCTGTGTCCTCACATGGCCTTTCCTCTGGGGACTAGCAAAAAGCACGAGCTATGGGTACCTGTCTCTTGTGTTCCTTTAAGGAGACCAGTTGTCTTGGATTAGAAACTCAACCATTATGACCTCATTTAACCTTGCTGCTGCTGCTGCTGCTAAGTCACTTCAGTCGTGTCCGACTCTGTGCGACCCCATAGACGGCAGCCCACCAGGCTCCCCCATCCCTGGGCTTCTCCAGGCAAGAACACTGGAGTGGGTTGCCATTTCCTTCTCCAATGCATGAAAGTGAAAAGTGAAAGTGAAGTCTCTCAGTCGTGTCCGACTCTCAGCGACCCCATGGACTGCAGCCTACCAGGCTCCTCTGTCCATGGGATTTTCCAGGCAAGAGTGCTGGAGTGGGGTGCCATTGCCTTCTGTGCATTTAACCTTAATTACCTGCTTATAAACCCTGTCTCAGAAATACTGTTGCATTAGGTGTTAGGGCTTCAACATGAATTTAGAGGAAAGACACAATTCAGTCCATAATACATACCAGCTGCCTTTCTGTACTAATATTCATTTTGACAAACTAGCATTTAGAGAAAGCTATTCTAAAGTAGAGTGACTGACTTAGACCCAGTTGGAAGTACTGTTGTTACTCTGTTGTGGCGCCTCCTTTTCTGATTGGCATGCTAAGTGTTTGTCTCCATGTCCTATATCCATAACTAGAGTGTAAGCTCGTTGAACACGAGCTTTTTGTGTTCTTCACCACCCCCAAATTTGGCTCTAATTAGCAATAACTAATGGTACCAATTATATATAATTGCATATTTCTCCAATTCTCTGTTAAGTTTTAGAGAAATTGTTTGCAACTGGTTTGACATAACTTTTAATTGAGTGAAAATTCAGAATAAGGTCAAAGCTTCATAAAAATATCAAGGAATTAATATCTATAGTGAGGATAAGGGAGAGCCATACCTAAGGTGCTTGGAAGGAGGATTGTTTTGCCCTGGGCAATCTAACTGGCAAAAGTTGATGCTCTTCCCTCGCTATTATCTGTTGAATAGCTGTGGAAGATATTAAATGAACATTTGTTTGTTAATCCGTGTTCCTTTCTGGTTTTGGTCTGTTTTAACATGAATAACTGTGACTCCTGTGAGGTGACAATACATGACTAATGTTAGAAATAGGCATATGAAATGCTTATTACTCTGGAAAAGCCAACAAAAATTTTATCGTTACTAAAGAAATGTTTCAAGTTAAAAGTATAATCTAAAATACTGACCTCCATATTATCAGATGTACTGAAAGCTAATATTAATATGTCACCAACCATAATAGAGAATTATTAAAGGCCATAGAAAATTTTATTTAAAGTTAATTCTTTTAGAAACATATACCTAAAATACATCGTGTCAAGCACCATACAAAGGGTGATGTTTCTTGACTCACTTCTCAGTTTCTACTATATGTAGTAAAATATTTATCTAATAATTTTAAAATTTTTATGCATGTATAGAAGATCCCCTGGAGAAGGGAATGGCTACCTACTCCATTATTCTTGCCTGGAGAACTCCATGGACAGAGGAGCCTGCCAGGCTACAGTCCATGGAGTTGTAAATATTCCAACATGAGTGAGCGACTAATACTTTCACTTTCATCGGTCTGTATAAATAAGTATAAAGTAGTATTTTGAGGGCTTCCCTCCTAGCTCAGTCGGTGAAGTATCTGCCTGCAATGCAGGAGACCCAGGTTCTATTCCTGGATCAGGAAGATCCCTTGGAGAAGTGTTTTTGCCTGGAGAATCCCATGGACAAAGGAGCCGGGTGGGTTACAGTCCATGGGATCACAAGAGTCAGACACGACTTAGCAACTAAACCACCAAACCACCACCAAGGTGGTATTTTAGTTTAGCAAAAACGATTTCTAAAATTATCATGACCCAAACATACTTTCATTAGTCTGTTTTTTCTCTCTCTCTTGTTCAAGTAATGGTGGGTTCTGATTTTTCACAGATTATGGTGAAGAATTAATGTGTGATGTAGTTTCCCAATTTCCAAAGACTTAAACGTACTCACCAGGGGAAGAGTGACTGCCTCTCCTGTTAGCTAGAAAACAGTTCAAACTCCAGTCACCAGTTACATTACACAAAACTGAAGTGGTTATGGGGGGGAAAAATCTAGGCTGTCCCTTGGCACTAACTAATGTCCCTGTGATCTTCATTTGAAGGCCATCAGAACAGATGTTACTTCTTGAATAGAAACTTGTCACCTTTGTACATTCATTGAAAATTTAGACAGCAGAACCTACATAAATTTTTCCCAACAGGTTCAATTTACAGCAAGTTTTTAAAACATTTTAGGTTGTTCACAGATATTCACAGGATCCACATAAAACAGGTTTTTAAAAATTTATTTATTTAGCCTCTCGTCTTGTGGGATCTTAGTTCCCTGATCAGGGATTAAACCCCAGCCCTCGGCAGTGAAAGTGTAAAAATAGATTAATGAAAAAACACAGTTTGCTAACCTGTGCATGTCTTCATTATTTCTGTTTTCACAAATATACTGGACTCTGTTGTATATTCTTATTAGGACATGTGTCATTTGAGTAAATTACCTAAAATTATTATTCAAAAGCTACACAAAGGAATTAGGAATCATTTCCTTGGCTCATAATCTCACATGTTTTCATGAGGTTAAAATCAGGTTTGTCCCAAAACACAGAACACAAAGACTTTCACAGCACAGTCTAATTTTTAAAAGCAAAAATAGAATTATGCTTAGCTGATAATATTATCATATGCATTCCTGCAAAGTATTGTGTTAACCTGGAAAAAAAGGCCACAGGTTCAAAAATGGGTATATAACCAAATAGTAATTATTGTCTATTGCAAAATATGGGATGTTTGTAATTTATCTCCTTTCCTTTTCTACTGGTTGATTATATTGTCCTATGGGCTTCCCTGGTGGCTCAGACAGTAAGGAACCCACCTGCAATGCGGGAGACCTGGGTCGGGAAGATCCCCTGGAGGAGGGCATGGCAACCCACACCAGTATTCTTGCCTGGAGAATCCCATGGATAGAGGAACCTGGCGGGCTACAGTCCATGGGGTTGCAAAGCGTCAGACGTGACTGAATGACTAAGCACAGCACAGCACACAGGCGAACAGTGGTTTGATGACTATAATGTAAAGTCGCCATCTATTGAGCATAAGTAATTACTACACTTGAGCTCCTTGTGAGAAAAGTGTATTATTGAAGCAAGAAACATAGTTCCTATGTACTCTGTTTTCACACACAGATTGTTTAATTTTCTGTTTCATTATGGAAATACTTGGATACTTTTTCCAAATTTAACTGTGAAGACTAATATTTATGAAGTTGTTTCATGAAAATCAGTGTTTGTAATAAGCAAACATTGACTTTCAAAGTACAGAATATGCACTAAGTTCTTTAGAAGTTTTATCAGACTAGCAGTGCTTCTATTATGATGCTGTTTCGATAAATTCTTTTCTTTTAACCTTAAATATTTCAAAATTATTTTATTGAGTTAAAAAAATAAAAGGAACTTATTTTAACTAAAATTCAGTGTTGAAGATACTTCCTACAGCTTACTTTTTTTAATTCAAAAGAAATTATAATTTAAAAAGATTAATTGGGGGTAATGATAATAGTCTTCCCCATGATGGAAGACTTAATTTTCTATCTTTGACTGCCATTCGGTTTTACATCTTTCCATCACACTGAAAGTTTCAAAACCCCAAGTTTTTCTACTTTTATGTGAAGGTGTGTTTATTATGATGGTGAAGTGAAAGTCGCTTAGTCGTGTCTGACTCTTTGTGACCCCATGGACTATACATATTCAGTCCCTGGAATTCTCCAGACCAGAATACTGGAGTGGGTAGCCATTCCCTTCTCCAGGGGATCTTCCCAACCCAGGATCAAACCTAGGTCTCCCGCATTGCAAGCAGATTCTTTACTGTCTGAACCACCAGGGAAGCCCAAGAATACTGGAATGGGTATGTGTTAGTCGCTCACTTATGTCCAACTCTTTGAGACCCCCATGGACTGTGGCCTGCCAGGCTTCTCTGCCATGGAATTCTCCAGGCAAGACTATTGGAATGGGTAACGTAGCCCTTCTCCAGTGGATCTTCGTGACCCAGAAATCAAACTGGTGTCTTTTGCATTGCAGGCAGATTCTTTACCAGCTGAGCTACCAGGGATTTTATAAAAGGAAATTGAAATAATTTATTGCATAGTATAGCATAAAACATTTGATAGGTATGGACATTCGGATGTCTTAATTTTCTTCTTCCTAGTCAAATTAAAGAACTCTGTTTTCAAGTTACATTATTCTTATGAGAAGTCTTAATCGTCTATATTTTCTCTGTTGTGTTTCTCTATTTTTATATCTATTAACAGGTATGTGTTGAGTGCTGCTTCTTTGTCCAATTTTGATATGTGTTCATCTCCCAAATACATCTAATCAAATACTTCTGAAGAGTCTGTAATCATTTCTTTAAAGTTATGTTCAAGCTAGGATAACACCTCATCAATTTTTGAGTTAGCATTACATATGTATTTTATCTTTTCACATAATTTATTACCCTAATATCCTAATAATTCTAGGATAGGAATAAACGTTTGAGGATAAATTTCTGAAAGATTTTAATGGCTTCAGGTAGTTGTATATCACTGTTCAGATAATGGGTAAACTGGAAGTTTTGATACAAAGAAGCAAGACTTTTAAGTGGTACTCAAACTTATCCTTTGCTTACAACAATAGAGTCAAATATCTCTTGTTAATATCATCAGATCTCTTGGCAGTGATACAAGTAGGGATATTGAAGCAGTACCACATGCATGTTAAGAAAATGTACATACACATAATAGTCATTTAAATGTGAAAGATAAAACAACCAGACAGTGTTAATTTAAGGGATTTTTAAAAGTTAAAAAATATATATATATATAAAACAAGATGTTGTCAAGGATTATTATTAAAATAATAAATGCTGGTTGTTGAAAGATATTAACAGGCAAACAAAAATCACTCGAACTCAGAAATAAATACTGGAGAAGTTTATGTTTATATACCTTCTGGAGAAGATTGAAGCCCAGGTAGAAAGTTTTTCTTAATGTACTCCCTGAAATGGGCTTAAAACTCAGCATTCAAAAAACTAAGGACATGGCACCATCACTTCATGGCATATAGATGGGGAGACAATGGAAACAGGGACAGACTTCCTTTTCTTGGGCTCCAATATCACTGCAGATAGTGAATGCAATCACGAAGGGTAAAAGTCACTTGCTCCTTGGAAGAAAAGCTATGACAAACCGAGACAGCATATCAAAAAGCAGAGACATTACTTTACTGACAAAGGTTTGTCCAGTCAAAGCTATGGTTTTTCCAGTAGTCATGTATGCATGTGAGAGTTGGACCATAAGAAAGGCTGAATGCCAAAGAATTGATGCTTTTGAACTGTGGTGTGGTGTTGGAGAAGACTCTTGAGAGTCCCTTGGACTGCAAGGAGATCCAACCAGTCCATCCTAAAGGAAATCAGCCCTGAATATTCATTGGAAAGACTGATGCTGAAGCTAAAGCTCCAATACTTCTGCAACCTGATGAGAAGAACTGATTGATTAGAAAAGACCCTGATGCTGGGAAAGATTGAAGGCAGGAGGAGAAAGGGACGACAGGATGAGATGGTTGGATGGTATCACTGATTCAATGGACATGAGTTTGAGCAAGCTCCGGGAGATGGTGAAGGACAGGGAAGCCTGGCATGCTGCAGTCCTTGGAGTCACAAAGAGTTGGACACAACTGAGTGACTGAACAGCAAATAGGCTATAAATCACTGAGAGAAAAAGACTAAGTATTTAGAGAACTTATAGATGAGATTTGCTAAGTAATATAATTTTTTTTTTTTTTAAGTCTGGAGAACAGAGAAGAAAGAAGACCGGGAACAGAAAATACGGTGCTAGGTTTTAAAAACGAAAAAAGTCAGCTTCTAAGCTATAAATTAGTTTGAACTCGAGGTCACCTGAAAAAAAAGGCCTGGAAAGCATTCTTAAAAACCATCTAGTGAGCACTGAGATGAGGAGGGCAGGATTGCTGTGACCCAGAATTAAGTTCTAAAGAAACAGATCACACCCTACTAACCCATTTTGGATAGATTGGGGGAGATCTTAATTTTAACAGTTATCAAAAGCTTTTATGATCCTCTTGAATTTAATGGTAAAATGAGGCTAATGATTATCAAGTAGATTAATAACAGGTTGAAGGAGTTTAATGAAAGGACATTGTTTGGAGATGAGTCAGTGGCTTGGATGAAGACCCCTTCTACAGCTGACTGCCTTAATTTGTAGCTAATGTGAAGCAGGAAGGTATAGCAAGTATGTTTCATAACCAGATCTTCCTCAATAATATATTGGCCATGTAGGAAAATGGACCAAATCTAGATTTTTTTTTTAAGGAAGGAAAGAAATTTGATATGGTTATGTGCAGTATAGATCAAATTATTTGCTCTTCTTGAACATATTGGGAGGAGTGGGATAAAGTTATCAAAAACAAATATCTGAAGAACTAGGGATTTTGGAGGAAAATGAACCCAAGATGACTTTGCCACGTCACATGGCCTCTAAAATTATAAGCAAATAATAGTTCTGTTCTGTGCTAGTAAACTCTCATGTGCATATTATGTTTAATGTTTATTATGTTTGCTCTTTGACAGTTATATAGCCAACCCCAACAAAATCAACTGAAAAATCATGGGACATTTAAGCGGTCTTTGGGTCAGAGGCAATGATATAAGTGCTTGTTTTTAGCTGATAATATGAGCTAGTTCCTTGACTAAAGTCCATAGCCCCATCTTCTTCCACAAACACTCTCCCTTAGGCTGAGGCCTCACAGATGGCTGTGGAGATTGATAAGCAACTGAGTAAATAAATGCCAGGCCATTTATTGCCTTGTGTATAACATTAAGGGGTTTAGATTCTTGTCACAAATAAGAAACCAAATATAAGATTTTAATCATGGGAGTAACATCTGATGTCAGTTTTTAAAAGATCATTCTGAATACTATGGAAACTTAATTATAAAGGAGAAACAATGAAAACAGAAGGCTAGTTCTATGTGTTTTCTTAATTCAGGCAAGAGGTGATAGTCACTCAGGCCATGAAAGTTCTAATAGAGCTGTAGAGACTTGAACTGGTTTATATTTTAGAGGAAGAACTGGCAGGGGTTTAGAAATAAGGGGGTTGTTGATGGTGGATAATGGAAAATTGCCAAGTCAGTGAATTTGGTAAGCATTAATTCAGTTGGTAAAAGTCAGTGAAATTGCCGAATCAACTCAGTACAGTAAAAAGGCTAAGGGAGTCAAAATGTAGAGGAGTGAGTTGCAGAAAAGGGTATTTAAAACAGAGATTTTAGACATGTTAGACTTGCTGATGGAAAAGTAAAGGTTATGAATTCTGGAGTGCGTGGTTGTGACATTCCAGGCCAGTGACCTAACTGTAGAGGGATTATCACTGAACTGAAGAAGTTAGAGAATGCAGCAGTCTGATTATTTAGTGACTCAGCATGATAACATTGAGGTCATCAGGAAGATTGTTGGAATGGGGTAAAGAGAAAGACAGTGAGCCCGGGGCTAAAGCCGACAGTGGGCAGGGTTAAGGCCAGACAGTGAATAGGTGCGGAGTCAGCGGTGTAGTCTAATGACCCAGGCCCCGAAGCACTCAGCATATTGCAGGATCAAAGATGATTGATGGTGTAAAAAGGAAGCAGAAGGACACTTGCTCCATCTCTAGGTTTATAAACTTATGCAGTATGAGAAAAAAAGGGACTTCTGGGGGACAGCAGGCACATCTAGAATGGCAGAGGGTTTGTGAGGTCTGAGAGGTATGGGAAATGGATCAGATCAGGAGACATAGAACAGTAAAGAAATGAGAGTTCAGAAGATGATGGATGGATGACTCAATAGGTAGTATTTGTGGCAGGTAAACAGAGATGGGAAGTATGGTGGACTTGATCCTTGGGGTCTGTTACGGAAAAGTGGGCATTAGACCATAAATACCATGAGAACAGGAAATTACAGTGGGCAGCATACATGGTGTGAAATGGGACTTCGAATAAGATTTTGTGGCTGAATGAACGAATAGATGCAATGAGTGATTGAATGGGAGAGCTCAGGATGTGTGATCCAGAATATTTAGCCAGAGAGCATGTGGCCAGTGGCTTCTGTTCTCTAATGCTGGAAGAACATTCTCGCTAGACATGGGGCGGTATAGTGACTTTCCCAGGATACCTGGTTTCTCCAAGGACTCATACTGGGTGGCTGTTGAACATGGCATTCAGAAAGATTTATTTATATTTTCAAATAGATAACAGATTGACTCAACACTATTGAATCATACATTATTTTAATCTGGATTTGGAAAAATACTTTCATCATAAATTCTTTTTATAATATTAGGATTATATTACGACTACAAAATGGCATATTTTTGCCCCATACAAGAAATTGTTCCTAACTATATAGTAGAAATCATTGAAATCACTAATAGGGATGATTCAGTGATGAAACTGATGATGTGCAGTGAGAGGAGCTAAGGTTAGTGCAAAGTACCTTGCTGTTAGTGAGGGAGATGGACTTTTATCAGGAATAGTTACAAGTGATTTCTAAGTTGGTATTATACCTTAAAATCTTTATATTATATTGGTATTTTTATAGACATTGTGTAAATATATACTCATTCTTTATCTATGTTATCTTTAGACCCCATGCTATATTTTCTCTAAAGAGATCAAGAAATATAGATAACTAAAGACTTCAAAATCCTAAAGGATAGTGCCGTCAACGTGTTGCGTTCAATATGTCAGTAAATCCGGAAGACCCAGCAGTGGCCACAGGGCTGGAAAAGCTTAATCCTCTTCCCAGTTCCCAAGAAAGGTAGTACTAAAGAATGCTAAGCTTCGGACAGTCGCACTCATCCCCCATGCTAGTAAGGTCATGCTTAAGATCTTGCATGCTAGGCTTCAGCGTTATGTGAACCAAGAACTTGCAGTTGTCTAAGGTGGGTTTAGAAAAAAGAGAAACCAGAGATCAAACTGCCCACATTCGCTGGATCATAGAGAAAGCAAAGGAATTCCAGAAAAACATCTATCTCTGTTTCATTGATTACGCTAAAGCTTTTGACTGTGTGGATCATAACAAACAGGGGAAAGCTCTTAAATAGATGGAAATACCAGACCACCTTACCTGTCTCCTGAGAAACCTGTATACGGGTCAAGAAGCACCAGTTAGAACCCTTTATAGAACAAATGGATGGAGGTCAGGATGGAGAAAAGAGTACGACAGGGCTGTCTGCTGTCACCCTGTTTGTTTAACCTATACGCTGACTACATCATGAGAAATGCTGGGCTGGATGAGTTACGTGCTAGAATCAAGATACGTGGGAGAAACAGCAACAACCTCAGATATGCGATGATGCCATTCTAATGGCAGAAAGTGAAGACGAACTAAAGAGCCTCTTGATGAGGGTGAAGGAGGAGAGTGAAAGAGCCAGTTAAAACTAAACATTAAAAAACCTAACATCATGGCATCTGGCCCCATTACTTCCTGGCAAATAGAAGAGGGAAAGCTGGAAGTAGTGACAGGTTTCCTCTTCCTGGGCTCTAAAATCACTGCGGATGGTGACTGCAGCCATGAAATCAGAAGATGATTGCTTCTTGGCAGGAAAGCTATAACAAATATAACAGTGTGTTGAAAAGCAGAGACACTACTCTGCCAGCTAAGGTCTGTAAAATCAAGGCTATGGTCTTCCCAGTGGTCAGGTATGGTTATGAGAGCTGTACCATAAAGAAGGCAAAAAGTCAGAGAATTGATGCCTTCGAACTGTGATGCTGGAGAAGACACCTGAAAATCTCTTGTAAAGCAGAGAGATCAAGCCAGTTAATCTTAAGGGAAATCAACCCTGAATACTTGTTGGAAGGACTGGTACTGAAGCTGAAGCTCTGGTATTTTGGTCATCTGATGCGAACAGCTGACTCATTGGAAAAGTCCCTGATGCCAGGAAAGGTTGAGGGCAGAAGAAAAAGAGGGTGTCAGAGGGTAAGATGGCTCGATGGCATCACTGATGCAATGGACATGAACTTGGGCAGACTCCGGGATGTGGTGAGGGACAGGAAGGCCTGGCATGCTGCAGTCCATGGGGTCGCAAAGAGTCAGACACAGCTGGGTGACTGAACACAACAAAAAGAGTTCACATAATACTAAGACTGGACATTTAATAATGTATCATCCATTACAGAAAAGCAAGATCAGAGGAATGCATGAAAGCTAGGGCAGAATTTGAAAGGTGCTGAAGAAAACCCTGCTTCAGACTCTGTGGTGATGTAAATGGGAAGGAAATCCAAAAAGGAGGGGTATGAGTATATATATAGCTGATTCACTTGGCTGTACAGCAGAAACTACTACAACATTGTAAAGCAACTAAACCCCATTAAAAAGAGAGAGAGCGAGAATGAGATAAAACAACAAAGAACAAATTCCCCGTGCAAATAAGTTCCAGTTCTTTCAAGGCCTCCATTTATATTTCCTTCTTTTCCTTGTTTCAGTAAAGTACAAAGCACCAAGTAAAATTTCTTTGACCCAGTTTCTTTTATTCACTCTCACAAAAAAATAAACCTCATTTTGAATGGTGTTATTCTTCATTTCATAATCTTCTTTTAACTTCTGACAGTCAGTCCCCTCAGCCCCTCCATGTGCAAATCAAGGGTGCCCTATTTTCTTATTTTTAAATTATTTTCAAGATGAAATTTATAATAAATGTAGAATTAACAGGCTCAAATAATGTTTTTAGGCTGATTTTTTTTAAAAAGGCAGTTGAAATTAATAAATTTAGCTTGTGATAAAAGGTGTCAGAAATTTCCACCTGAGGTTTTGTTAATTTAACTTACCAGAGGGGAAATCGTAATTACAAATGAATGCATATTTGTTGTTGAGAAGCTGGCAGAAGATTCCCATTTTTCCTGATGACAGACAGTTTCCTTGGCTAAAATAAATAACTTTGCTCCTCCAGTGAACCCCAAAACTACAGAATGCAGTTACAATGCTGGTATAGCTCACTTTTTTTTTTCCATTTTCTGCTTTCACAGTATTCTATGAATGCTTGCTTTGTAGAAGACTAAATATACTAGCAACAATTTATTGTCATTTTCCTCTTTTACCTGCTATAAAATATATATGTAAGGTTTCTGATTTTTTTTTCTTAATGAAAACCTGCCATGTAGGGATTAATAAATCATTCTGTCTGATTATTTTGTGACATTCATGTGGAGAGTGAGGAGGATTGAAATTTGTGTTTGGAGACTGAAAGTTTTCATACTGCGAGGGAAGGTTTCTGTATTCCTTTTCAAGGTTAGTCTTTGTGAAGAATTTGTTCTTATATAGTTTGGATGTCATTCCATCAAAATATGGATGAGCCAAATTAACATTTTGATACTTTGTAACTGAGCTGCATTTTATCATCCTTCCGCCAGAAATAACTAGTGAAATAGTACTAAAAACAGGTAAGTGTATTAGATAAGGTCGGAGCACAGAAGATGGAAGAGAAATGGTCAGTTGGATCCTATGATGAGACTAAATGAAATTAGGAATGCACCCCAAAAGACAAGACTGTATGATTCCACCTGTGTGAGGTATCTACAGTGGTCAAATTCACAGAAACAGAAATAAAATGGTGGTTACCAGGAGCTAGGGGGAATTGGGGAAAGGAAAGTTGTTATTTAATCAGTATATAGTTTCAGATTTATAAGATGAAAAAGCCATGGAGCTCTGGAAATCTGTTTCACAACAGAAGCTAAACCTAACATTACTAAACTATACACTTAAAAATGGTGAAGATGGTAAATTTTTTTTTTTTTTAACAGTTGAAGTCTAGTTGACTTACAGTGTTGTGTTTCAGGTATACAGCAAAGTGATTCAATTATTCTTTTTCAGATTATTTTCTATCATAGTTAGGACAGTAAATTTTATGTGTTTTTTTTTTTTTAACCACAATAAAAAGAAAGTGAGGAATGCAAATTGTCAATTAAATTTAGCCACAGAAAAGTCATTCAGGACCTCAGCAAGAAAATGGTTTTCTGGAGGTTGGAGAGTGAGCCCACTTGAGGCAGTGGTAGAGCGGCAGGCTGCTGAGGAAATGGAGACTATGTAAGTAAAATTACTTCATAGTGTTTGGATGTTAAGGTACATGGGGGAAATAGAAGGTGAAGGTGTTTTCGTTGTTATTGTTGTTTTAAGAGAAACTATAGCATTTTTGAATGGGGATGCAAAGCCTGTAGGGGGCAAATAGAAAATGTGAGAGAAATTGATTGAGGCCAGAGATTGATTGAGGCTGCTGAGAAAAGGGGAGGAGCTAGAGTCTACAGCATAAGGAATTAGCAATTTGAGAGTTGCCAGGACTGGTAGGTAGAGTTCCTCTGGCTGCTCCTACAGGTATGGTCAGGTTGGTAAGTTAATCAGATGGGCAACCTCACTCCTGCTTTGCCTGAGCAGACGGTTTACATGGGTCCCCACTGAAAAGCGCAGAAAGGCCCAGTACAGAGATTATACAAAGAAAGGCACAATTGCAAAGAAAGATAATGCACAAATAGCTCTTTGTTCATTTTCCCTGAGAAAAGCAGGCCAAAAGTCTGCAAGCCCAACTCTCCAGACATATCTGGGAAGTGTTCATACCTCTCTCTAGTGAGAAATGACAAGTGACTTAAGTAACAGACCAAGCTGAAAGTCTTGCTGCTCAGAGGTGCTATTAATTAGAGCTTCTTCCAACCCTAAAAAGAATATATATTGGGGAATGACAGAATGAGAATAGATATTGATGTCTGTTCCGTACTAAATGAGATAGTTTAAAATTTTCTTAAGTCTATTATTTTCAGACATTGGCTAAGCAAAGGAATAGATAATCAGTGTGTGTAACACATGGGAAACCTCCTGAGTACATTTGTTTGGAAACTTAGAAATCTGGCTTTAAAGGGTATTTTATGAGTTATATGAACTTTATTTTCAAATGGTATTCATTTTTCCAGTCAACAGAGTTTGTGGAGGTGTTGGAAAACTCAGCTCCTTCAATTCACTGTGTTTTCCTTACCTGTCCTCATTATGTATTATATATTAATTATGTATTATATATTAAAATATAGGTATTGATATGTATTACATACTATGTAGTATATACATTATGTACCAATATATAGGTATTGATAATATTTTATTTTTTCTAGGATATTGATAATTCTTTATGTTTTAAAGGACATTTTAAAAGTTTTTTTTTGGAGTTCTAGTCATTTCTTTGAGGTTGTTCTTGTATCAGTTCTTAAACAGTAATACCTGTTTCAGCTGAATTGGGAAACAGTCTCAAGAATGTACGAGATATATTCTGTGGAAAAAACTCACTATAGATATAGTGAGTTTGTACTTGAAAACAATAAATTTCTCCAATGCATTTATTCAACAAATATTTATTTGTTGTTTTCTATGTTGTAAGCACTTTGTTTTACTTACACCAGTGAACGTAACTGTCCCTGACCTCAGGGAGCTTCTAATCTAGTGAGGGAGTCCAGATTCAAACAAATAACCACATAAATTGTATAATTAATATAATAACAAATTATGTGAAGAAAAAGTACAAGGTGGTATAAAACCATATGACACAGGCCGCATTTAGGTAATTTGGGGAATTAGGGAGACCTCCCTGAGGAGGTGACATTTAAACTGAGGCCAGAAGGTTACTTAAGAACTAGTGTGATGAAGATGTGGCGGAGAGCTGGGTATAGAAAGTGAGAGGTAATAGACTGCACAGTGGCCTTGAGGTGGGAAGAGGGTTTAAGAAGAGATGGAAGACCGCTGGACTGGAGCAAGCCAGACAGAGAGAAAGCTCTGTAAGAAAGGCTGGTGAGTAGGGAGCCTAGGATCACAGCCATCCATGGAGCAGTGCTGGCAGCATCTAAGAACCAGACAGGGTCAGATTTATGTTCTTAAGAGTTCACTCTGGTAGCTGTGTGGAGACATTAGTCTCTGTGACAGGGGGTCAACAGACTTTCTCTGTAAGACATGAGGTAGTAAATATACTAGATTTTGTGAGTCATGGGGGTCTGTTGCAGCTGCCCAGCTCTCCATGTTCTATGGAAGTAGCCATAGACGTTATATGAGTGACTGAACCTGGCTGTGTTCTCGAAAACTTATTTATAGATGCTGACATTTGAGTTTCATATAGATTTTACGTGTTGTGAAATAGTCTTTTTTTTAACTTTTTAAATCATTTAAAGATATGAAAGCCATTGTTAGTTCCCAGGCCGCATGAAGATAGGAGGCAGGCTGACTTTGACCTGGGAGCTGTGGTTTGCTGACCCCTGTTACAGCACTTCTTTTCTTTCTTGTTTAACTTTTTTTACTCTGCCTCTTAAATGATGTTTACTTCTACCTTGACATTTTTCTTAAGTTATCTACACTTTTTTCCAACACTCTGTTAAAGATATGACCAGTACTAAATAAAAAATGGGAATAGAACCTCTTCTATTTTTATCTTAGTGTTACATTTTCCATTTGAAAATCAATAGACATGACTGATCCATTCTACTTTTTTCCACAGGCTTTTTAAAAAATGAATAATTTTTTGTTTTTCCTGTTTATTTTTTTTTTCCCAAAGTGTTATACTTGGTGCTTTCTTCTTTCAGGCCTCACACTGAATTTTTTCATCTTCTCTTTACTTGGTAATAACTCTTAAATTTAATTCTGACATTCAAAAGAAAAAATGGTAAAGACATCAGGAAAACAAAATGCATCATATTCAAACAACACAATTGCTTGTAAACGTTTGTTTCTGATTAGATGAAATAGTTTCTTTACATCAAGGTATGACATCCATATTATTTCAGATCTGCAAATAATTATTCTGACTTGAAGGGAAATTCCTAGTTGCTTTTGTGTATTGTGGTATTCAGCCCCACAGGATGCTAGAAAGCATAAGGTTTTAGAAAGAGTACATACAGACTTGGTTCAACATCCATCTGAGCCTTACTAGGTATATGATATGATATGATATGATACTGGGCAACTTAATTAATTTCTTGGAGCTTAAGTTTCTCTGAAGTGTGCAAAATACATAGTCAGTGATGGAAATTCCCACCCACCTTTCTTCCCCCTGTAAGCATGATAGTTTATCACATAAAAATTGCTATGTTAAAAAACGGCCTATATTTGTTGATTGTGAGGGTGTTTGGTGTTAGTTTTAACCTTCTACAGATAGAAAGTTAAAAAAAAAAAATCTAGCGGTATTCCAAAATGGAACCAATGAGCTTTTAAGGTGGTATACATGATTAAAGTCTGTACTTTTCATTAATATTTCCTCTGCCTTGTTTATTTTACTTCTGAAAACTCAGGTTTGACAGTTCTCTGGAAGACCTACCTCAGAGTGGACCTCACCCACCTACAACTGCTCAGGTTTTACATATTGGTGGCCAAGTAGCCACAGTTTCTAAAGTAACTTCGTATTCTAGGTAGAGTTTTTTCCTCTTGTCTGTCTAAATTTTAATGCTGGTGGTGATAGGTACTAAAACTGTTTGACTATTAATACAAAGGAAAAGCTGATCATAGATTACAGAACTGACATCTCATATATAGACAGAGCTTGGCACTCAGCCTTGGTGGAACACTGCTTTACACTACTTTTAAATTTTTCATTTTTTGTTTGGATTCTGGGTTCTAGTTTAGAGTCAGGAAATCTGTGCCTTTTCTCTGTTCACTGTGCTTTGGAAAGTCATCTTTCTTGAGTTTGTCATAAGTCTATTGAATTAGAGCATTCCCATCTAAAAAAGAACTGATAGAAATTTTATGTTCTAGGTGCCCAGATACATTCTAATTGTATTGAGGTTAATTTTCCTAAGATTTTGAAGGACTCTGCTCATACTCAATCTTTTTATACTATTATTTGTGATACAATATGATGAAAGAAATTCATTATAGCTTCCTTTTCTTCTTATAGAAGAAGGATAATTTAGCTGATTGATTTTTTTAGATGACTTTTTTGTAGACTTAAGTGTCTCATTATTTGCCATTATTTCCCTGAAATAGAAGCCATTGTCTCAAAGATGCAGAGTAATTGAAAAACTCAAACTTGAGTCAGTTGTAACTGTATTCTTCCACTTTGTATGACACTCATGTTCTTGTGCTCTGCTGCTTATCGCATTTTTCTTTTCTTTTTCTTAGACCCCATTTTTTCTTTTCTAGCCATTCACAACAGTTAAAACATATCTACACAGTTCAATTAAATTATAGACTTACCAAAAATTATACTTAAGCAATTCTCTCTCTGTGTGTGCATATAATATAGATAGATAGATGGATAAATGACTTACCACGGTTTTCTTAATTTGTCTTCTAATGTTTTGTAAAATTATAGCCAGTGGAACTAGGAATAATGAATTATCAAATTATTCTAGAAGGGAGAAGAGGAGACAGGGAGAAGAGACTTATATCAACCCTCACAGTTTTGGGCGTCGGAGCTCTTATTCGCTTGAGTTGAGTTTGGTACATAATTATATTGTGTTAGAGGTGGCCACTGTCACCAGTTTTGGAAAAGGCAGTCATAGTATAGTGAGGCTATTCAGTAAGAGCTTATATGCGTAATTAAAGCAGAGAGACATAGATTTCATCCCATGCATTTTAAACTTTCTTTTTACCTAATAAAGAAGTTCTCAATTCCAGCTTGATAACCAGATTTGAGAGAAGGGCATGGCAACCCACTCCAGTATTCTTGCCTGGAGAATCACCACGGACAGGGGAGCCTGAAGGGCTACATACAGTCCATAGGGTCGCAAAGAATCAGACACGGCTGAGAAACTAAGCAACAGCAGCAACCAGATTTGAAAATCATTACAATCCTAACGATGGAATGTTAATTCCTATCTAGGCATATGACCTTTTCTAAAAGACCAAAGGAAACTATTACTTTAAATAATTGGAATTTTGAAGGTAAAATTTCGTAGCAGCATTTTTGAATCTTTACAGAGCTAACTGAAAATAGAAATACAGAGCATCATTAGAGAAGGTGATCTTTTAGTCATATTCACCGTAACTACTGTTTATTTCTGCAAAGGTGTTTGCCCTCTCCAAATAGTTTTACTCTCAATATTTAAAAGTTATTTCTTGTCTGTATTAATATGTATTGTAGCTTCTGAATAAGCAGGCAATTGTACCTGCTTCTCTTGAAAACTCGAGTCTCATTAAAACATCAGGCTCTGGGTGTATATCATCTCTAAGGTGTATATCAATTCTACATTCTCGTTATGTAGAAACTTTTTGGAAAAGTTGGTGTAACCTTCCTTCTTTTTCTGCTTATTGAAATTCACCCTTCATGTTTGGATTTATTTTCTGCTTAGTTGTTGACAAAGAAAAAGAAAGGAAGTTGTTGACAAATCAGTCTTCAAATTTCTATTGTTATATGATACTGATTTCACTTTAAGTAGGATTAGAGACTGTGAGCTTTAGAGACTGTGAGCTTAAAAACATTCAAAAATGTTTGTATAGTATTTAACCCAGTTTTATGGAGGATTATGTATCAGATTTTAATTTCTGAGAGAAATCATAGTAACAGTGAATAAAGGATCTGAGCTCCTTTTACACTTGTGACATGTCACGCCTTTAAAAGTCTAAGTATTAACATGGCATGATTGCTATCTTATCTTTATTATGCTACCCCTTCTCACTTTCCTTTTTGCTCCTCTTCTCTGTTTTTCTGCTGACCGATTTAAGCAGCTCCACAAGAAATGTGGCAACCAGTCCTTTGGAAGCTTCTCGAAGCTTGTCTACCTTGTCTTCTCCTGCTAGATACAGTGCTGCCATTCTGAGCAGCGCAGCCGCTACTGTGTCTGCTGCTCTTGCTGCAAAAACCAGGTAGAGCTGCATGTACGGTGTGCATCCGATGTGAACCCAGTGCTTTTCACTGTCTTACAACTCACCGCTGGGAAAGCATTCCCGTTGGAATCAGCCACAGCCCTGTTAGGAGATCTTCATTGTATTGGGGACATTTTTTTTCTAGGTTGTGGCTATATCCCACAGAGTTTATTACTGATTTTTCCTAAAATAATCCTTTTATCTCTTTCCATTACCACCATTTATCTGTGATACTTCTCAGTTGTGTGGATTGTTGCATGTTGTGTGCCTATTGACTTTTGAGTGTTTATCATTTTTATGAAACAAAATTCTGAAACGGAATCAAGCATAAATAGGTATTTTAGATTTCTGTTGGTTTTACCTTCTCCCACAAGCTGGTTATGGTTGAAGTTGATCTAAAGCCTAACTATTCTAATGTCTGTTCATCCTGTAGAAAGACTATACCTTTTTATTGTTGTAGGGTTTTATTTTTACATAATTTCTAGTATTTATAGCTTTTGATGCTTTCCAAAGGATTGCCTTGATCAACTTTGATGAGAATTTACTCAATTCTGTATTAATGAGTAGAATAACATGATAGACACTTCATCCTCTTTCTGCTGCTTTGTTCTGTTTCTGTCCCTCTCTCTCTCTTTGGGAATGTTTCAAATCACAGACTATAAAAACTACATACTTCCTGCTATTGGTAGTGTGATTTTTCGACTTAAAACTCTTTCTGAATGCTCACCAGGCTCTCCAGTCCCGAAAAATATCACTCACTCCTGGATGCACTTTGCATCAGCCCTGTATCCAAGCCTTTAGCTTTTTCGTATCTCCAGCCCTTGAGGAAATCAACTGGCTCTATCCATGTTAAGAGGACCAGGTACGGGGAGAGTGGATGTCATAACGGGGGGCTTGCTGTGAAAGGTACTGCTTTCTCTGACACTGAAGCACTGTATTAACAGCCCAAATGAGAAACCCTAGAGCTGTTTTGTGTCCAGTTTTAAATTAACTATAATTTCAATGCAGCAATAATGTACGAGCACATTATTTTGTATGATTATTAACTTGACTTTTAATCCTTTGTGACATCTCTTATTAGCACACTTGATATTTGGTATGAAATAGGACCCTGTTTTTTATTGCATGGATATTGCTATATGAGAATTGTTTAATAAGATACACCTTTATACTTTTCAAAAAAATGAAAAAGAATAATAATTGCTTTTGATTGGCTACTATCTTATAGTTCTTAGATATGAGAGTTTTACTTTGTCAGACAACTTAGTTTTCACCATATCTGGGAAATGCTGAAATACAAAAATGAACTTTTCTCCCAGACTTAACAATTATGCTAAAAATTATTAGGTATAATGTAAAAGTAAAAAAATCCTGAATGTTTCCTAAAGGTATAATCTTAATGAAATGACTATATTATTTCTGAAAGAACATAAAATTAATGGCAGAGAGTATGACTGTAATTCGTAAAAGCCTGATGTGACCTGTTGATCATATGTTTGTGTCCTACCAACAGTGTTATGGATGTGCTCAATATACTTAATTACAGACATCCCTTGGAGATATTACAGGTTTGGTTCCAAACCACTGCCATAAAGTAAATAGTGCAATAAAGCAAGTCACACATTTTTTTTGTTTTCCAGTACATATAAAAGTTATATTTACCCTATATTGTACTCCATTAAGTGTACAATAGCATTATGTCTAAAAAATTAATGTATATACTTTAATTTAAAACTACGTTATTGTTTAAAGATGCTGACCATTATCAGAACCTTTAGAGAGTCATAATCTTTTTGCAGTAGTAATACCAAAGATCACTGATCACAGATCACTATAACAAATGTAATCATAATGAAAAATTCTGAAATCTTGTGAGAATTACCAAAATATGACACAAAGTGGGCAGCAAATGCATTTGGAAAAATGATGCTGATAGACTTGCTTGAGACAAGGTTGCCACAAACCTTCAGTTTGTGGAAAGAAACACAGTATGTATGAAGCACAGTAAAGTACAATTAAATAAGCTCTGTATAACTCTGGATAACTTTTAAGGGAGATGTTTGAATAGGGGGAAGACATATCATTGTACATTTTGCTCTAAGGAAAAAAAATACCCCAAATTATTTGTGGAATTAGATGTTATGGGGAGGGAGGTGGGAGGGGGGTTCATGTTTGGGAACGCATGTAAGAATTAAAGATATTAAAATTAAAAAAAAATGAGCAGAAATATAACATTATTAGGGCTAAGTTTATACAAAGACAGGTGCTGACTACCCTTGGAATAAAAATTCCTTTGAGAACACAATAGAATCTCTAAATCCTCTATTGCTTTCTTTCTGTCTTTATTTTTAACTAAATGGCTTATGGTATGTTTTGGCTGACATCAGATGGAGATGGAATGAGGAAAAGCACTGGTTATGAGAAAATACCCTGTTTCTCCATTTGTGCCATGCTCATTCAGCTTTTGATTTTTTATTCCAGTAAGTTATTTTGTTCTCACTGTTGAACAGAAAAAGAACAACATAAAAATCCTTATATACCTTGTTTGAAGAATTAATGTTTTTCATTTATCATTGCAAAACTGAGAACAGTTTTATAATTTTTTGGTATGTAGTTGTTATGTGGTAAGTCAGTCTGTTTTTAAGCAGGAAAAGTTACTCTAAAAAAAATGCATCCCTGATTTCCTTTCAAATCAGGCTCCTTATTGTTTAAATGAACTTTTTTTTTTTATATGCCTGCAGTTATGAACCGACTGTTTGTCCATGGACCTACTTCTAGAGGAAGTGTTAGTAATTTTCATTACTTTTTATTAACAGTTGTAGACACAAGCTAAATATGTTTGATATCCAGAGAAGGAAAATGGTTCTCGACAAGGTAAGCTAGCTGGCATTCTGCAAAGCAAAAGTGCAGGGTTTCCTGAAGAGACCTTCCCACCTCAGTGAGAAGTGTACTAGAAAGGGCAGTTGGGATATTGTCAGAGGTATTTTATCTCTGATTTTTGCTTTTGTTTAACAGTAATCTTTAAAATTAAAACAGAGGTCTGTATAGTCAAAGTTATGGCTTTTCCAGTAGTCATATATGGATGTGAGAGTTGGACCATAAAGAAGGCTGAACACCGAAGGATTGATGCTTTTGAACGGTGGTGTTGGAGAAGACTCTTAAGAGTCCCTTGGACTGCAAGGAGATCAAACCAGTCAGTCCTGAAGGAAATCAATCCTGAATATTCAATGGAAGGACTGATGCTAAAGCTGAAGCTCCAACACTTTGGGCACCCGATGTGAAGAGCTGACTCATTGGAAAATACCCTGATGCTGGGAAAGATTGAAGACAGGAAGAGAAGGAGAGGACAGAGGACAGGATGGTTGGATGGCATCACCGACTCAATGGACATGAGTTTGAGCAAGCTCCAGGAGATGGTGAAGGACAGGGAAGCCTGGCGTGCTGCAGTCCATGGGGTCACAAAGGGTCAGACACAAGTGAGCGACTAAATAGCAACAAATCTTTAAAATTATAATAAAGCGCAGTACAATACAAGACTTGTCTTTCCATTATAGTATTTATATTTAATGTGTTGAATTTTAATACAAAAGTTTAAGAATTTTGCTTAGGAAAATACAAAAAGTTTTCTTGTAAACAGAATTCTGGAACAAAGGAGACTCATGATGGCTCTATATGTCTCGATCCTTTTATAAAGTTCTTAAAGAATTAAGAATTCTTAATAGCATTCTATAAGAATACTTATAATTATGACCTTACAGAAATACTCCTTTCTTATCACTTCAGAATGTGTATATTCATTCCTATATCAATTTTTGTAAGACTTTAGCTAAAAACTGCTTAGTTTAAACATTGATGTTTAAAATCTGTGATGTACAGTTGGCTTTTAAAAAATTTAAACATGTAATTATGATATTTAGAATAAAAGTTACCTCACGGTTATTCTTTGAGCAGAGATTCTCTTTTGAAAATAGACTTGAAATTTCCAACTCTTCCCCATCTGCAGCTGAAATTTATTTGTTATAATAGTTAAACAAATGTGGGGAAAGAATGTAAATTTAAGATAAATCAGGTTGCTGACACTGAAAATTAACTTTTCTTCCTTTTTCTTTTATCCTCATTAGCTCAGTTTTGAAACCTTTGCTCTATCAGTATACATTTTTCTCCATTTTAAGGTTTTGAAATATGAAACAGAATCTTTGGTATTCTTCAGATGGAAGTCATATTAATTTTAACATTTCATTTCAGCGCTTGTTTATTTGGCAGACTAGTGAAAATGACCATGTTTGATGCTGAGCTTGGTATTAATCAACATTGCTAATGGATTTGCTCTGGTTTTCTTACTAGGATCTTTTAGAAAGCAGTTTAATTTGTTTAGAATTTAGGTATACCTTAAACCATTTAAGTTTAGAAAAAATGTACATGAGTCATGATTTTAGAATATACCAATCTATGTGTTCATGACTATTATATTAATGTTAGTCATTAGTTTGAAATATTTTGCTGTTAGTGATTATTAATGGCATTTTCCCCAAATATAGAATTATATAGCCAATGGCCTTATTAATTTTTTAATCTTTACATAATGTTCATATATTTCTTTAAGTAATAAGTAATAGTTAAAAATTAGAAAAAAAAGATGTTTGATTTTTAGGGGCTTGGACGTCATATATTTCAACATGATTGTCTAGAGAAAACTTAATTATTTCCCATTAATACATTAAAAATTTTAAGTTAATAGAGATCTATTCTAGAGATTTTTCAGCTCTGCTGATCAATCCTGATATAAATAGAACTCCCTTGCTTATAACTTAGATTTTCAAAATTCTTTATAATCTGCACACCCTTTGTATCTAAAGAGTACTATTTAAGATTTAAAATCTCAGAGTCTTTGGGAGAAAATATATACAGAACTGTGTACAAAGATTACAAAAAATATGAAAACATTTTTTGCTTATGAGATACTGTGTGTCATTTAAAACTGAGTTGAAGAGGCAAGATTATACCTGACCTCAAAATCCTGGATCAGAACTATCTACAAACTACATTTAGAAGCAAAATCACTAGCGCAGATGAAGGATGTTTACTTGCTAAATGTGTTTATCTCTAGATGTCTGAGCTACGTATTACGGGATATGGCATTTCTGGAGCATACAGTCTGTGCTCAGCAGTGTGTTCAGTACTTGCTGTGTGTTACATGTGTTATCTCATTGTATTTCATTTAATCCCGGCAATAACCTTGGAATAACATAGCATTTTTTTGAAGTAGGTTGAGTCACGCTAGTAAAGTAATGCTCAAAATTCTCCAAGCCAGGCTTTAGCAATACGTGAACCGTGAACTTCCAGATGTTCAAGCTGGTTTTAGAAAAGGCAGAGGAACCAGAGATCAAATTGCCAACATCCTCTGGATCATGGAAAAAGCAAGAGAGTTCCAGAAAAACATCTATTTCTGCTTTATTGACTATGCCAAAGCCTTTGACTGTGTGGATCACAATAAACTGTGGAAAATTTTGAGAGAGATGGGAATACCAGACCACCTGACCTGCCTCTTGAGAAATCTGTATGCAGGTCGGGAAGCAATTGTTAGAACTGGACATGGAACAACAGACAGGTTCCAAATAGGAAAAGGAGTACGTCAAGGCTGTATATTGTCACCCTGCTTATTTAACGTCTATGCAGAGTACATCATGAGAAGCGCTGGGCTGGAGGAAGCACAGGCTGGAATCAAGATTGCTGGGAGAAATCTCAATAACCTCAGATATGCAGATGACACCACCCTTATGGCAGAAAGTGAAGAGGAACTAAAGAGCCTCTTGATGAAAGTGAAAGAGGAGAGTGAAAAAGTTGGCTTAAAGCCCAACATTCAGAAAACTAAGATCTTGGCATCCAGTCCCATCACTTCATGGCAAATAGATGGGGAAACAGTGTCAGACTTCATTTTTTGGGGCTCCAAAATCACTGCAGATGGTGATTGTAGCCATGAAATTAAAAGACTCTTACTCTATGGAAGGAAAGTTATGACCAACCTAGACAGCATATTCAAAAGCAGAGACATTACTTTGTCAGCAAAGGTCCATCTATTCAAGGCTATGGTTTTTCCAGTGGTCGTGTATAGATGTGAGAATTGGACTATAAAGAAGGCTGAGCACCGAAGAATTGATGCTTTTGAACTGTGGTGTTGGAGAAGACTCTTGAGAGTCCCTTGGACTGCAAGGAGATCCAACCAGTCCATCCTAAAGGAGATCAGTCCTGGGTGTTCATTGGAAGGACTGATGTTGAAGCTGAAATTCCCATACTTTGGCCACCTGATGCAAAGAGCTGACTCATTTGAAAAGACCCTGATGCTGGGAAAGATTGAGGGCAGGAGGAGAAAAGGACGACAGAGGTTGAGATGGTTGAATGGCACCACCAACTCAATGGACATAAATTTGGGTAGACTCTGGGAGTTGGTGATGGACAGGGAGGCCTGGCGTGCTGTAGTTCATTGGATGGCAAAGAGCTGGACACAACTGAGTGACTGAACTGAACTGAGTCACAGTGTTTCAGGTATACAATATAAGTGAATTGCTTTACTGTATGCCTGAAACAATGTAAGTCAACAATATTATATTTTTCATATTCTTTTCCATTATAGGTTATTACAAGATATTGAGTATAGTTCCCTGCTATACAGTAGGCCCTTATTTATCTATTTTATATACAGTAATATGTATCTGTTAATCCCAAATTCCTAATTTATCCCCCCTGTCCCCTTTAGTAACCCATAAGTTTGTTTTCTATATCTGTGAGTCTACTTCTTTCTTGTAAATAAGTTCGTGTGTGTGTTTTTTTTAGACTCCACATGTGAGTGATGGCATGTAATATTTGTCTTTCTCTGTGTGGCTCAGTATATAAGTGCGTCCTTGTGGCTGTAAATGGCATTATCTCATTCTTTTCATGGCTGAGTGATGTTCCATTGTATATGTGTACCACATCTTCTTTATTCATGGGAATCCATCCTGTTGATGGACACTTAGGTTGCTTCCATGTTTTGGCTATTATAAATAGTGCTGCTATAAACACTGGGGTGTGTGTATCTTTTTGAATTAGAGTTTTTGTAAAATAAAAAAAAAATCTGACCATCAGAAATCTTTTAAAAGGTACTTAATGCTTAAATTTGGTTTCCATTAATATTCTTTATTGTGTCTTTACTGACAGTTGTGTCCAGCACTGCCATTAGGTAAACTGTCTTTCATTTTTTATTTCTGATAAAATTATTAAACTGCTTAAGTTTGTCATGTATTTTTTAACATCAAGCAGATTTGAGTTTTCATTAAACTCATTAGAAATGATAGAAGAAGGTGATGGCTCTGCTACAGTTGAATGTGAGGGAACAATAATAGGGAATAGTATTTCAAGATAGTTAAAATAGCTCTAGTGTGATTTTTCAAAACTGCCTGTTGTCAGAAGTGCCCTAAACCCACCGTCAGGTTTGGATGACTCATGGGAGGACTTGGCAGAACTTAGTCTGTGGTAGCGCTCGTGATTGAGGGGCGTTACAGTGAAAGAACACAAAGCAGAATCCGCGCGGAGAAAGGTGCACGGGGCCAAGTCGAGAAGAAAGGAGGCTCAAGTTTCCAGACCTCCCTGTGAGGTCACGCATGATGTGTGGATGCCGACTGCAAGGAGTTGCAAGACATGCAAAGTGTTCTCTGCCAGAGAAGCTATTTAGAAACCAAGTTCCTGGGATGGGTTTCGTCGGGGCTCATCGCATAGGCAATGCTGTGCCTCGTTTGTTCCCAGTCTCCAGCTTGCAGAAGGACAGCAGGTGTTTATCATAAACCACACTGTGGATGAAGTTTAGGTGCAGTGAGCGCTCTTTATCTTTTAGAGAAACTTTTATATGACTGTAGGGAACTGTTGACCAGCCAAGTTCCCAAAAGCCAGCCACAGGGCAGCCTTGCAGCAGCCTTCTTAAGGGTAGGTAGTGTCAGCCTGTTCTGTTAGGCTGTGCAGGGTTCAAGAGGTATTGGGGAAATTAGGTATTCTTGGTCATTTACAGTAATATGGTGGGCATGATTGCAGTTGAAACTTCAGCCTAACAGTATAACTAAGGGTATTTATTTTGTCTAGCTGTTAATTTCAGGTATTGAAGGAATTGAGTCTCTGTGCATAGAATTATTTAGTAAGTGGTAGCTCAGTTTCTGTTGAAAAGCCAGTAGGATGTATTATTGTTGTTATCATTGTTACCATTTTTATTATACTTCATTTGAGAGAAACGGTTTATAGTATTACACCATTCCAGAAGTGCCTACTTTATAATTTGGACTACCTAGAATTATTTTTTTAATGATGATATATAAGTATAAATAACAAATGACTGGGATAATAAAAGCCATATCATCTTCTATATCAAACTGGAACCAGCGTAAATAAGACCTCCGGTTAAGCAAATAGCTCTGATTGAGAGAGGACAGTGGCAGACTTGTCTCTTGTTTTCTTGTATCATGAACACTGGATGCTGTGTTAGGCTGCAGATATTGTCTCCTGTTTTCCACTATGTAACACAATGTCTGGCACGTATTATAGTAGGTGCTTAAGTATTTACTGAATGAATGAGTAACTGAGCGAGTGTGTGAGTGAAACGAGTGACTGGTGAGATGTCAGGGAAACTTAATCCCTAAGATACCAGAACAATGTGGTAAAGAAAAAGCTGCTTCTGCCATTTCATACAGATTATCAAGGATTCTCCAATAGTTAATTGTTTATTCTACATGACCCTTCTGGAATGTTGAGATAGAGGAAATTAGCTTCTCATGTAAAAGAATTGGCTGTGTAACTTTTCCAGTGCCTAGGTTCTCAGGTTTGGGCTTCCCTGGGGGCTCAGTGGTAGAGAATTTGCCTGCCAATGCAGAAGAGGTGGTTTGATCCCTGGGCCAGGAAGATCTCCTGGAGGAGATGGCAACCCACTCCAGTTCTCTTGCTGGGATAATCCCATGGACAGAGGAGTCTGGGTTGCAGTACACAGAGTTGCAAAAGGGTCAGACATGGCTTAGCAACTAAATGACAAAAACAACAATTTCTCAGAATGGACCTTTTAAAGGGAATTTCCAAAGATTGAACAAATGCACCCTGATTGTTTTCCTTTCCTTTTCTTTTTTCTGTTTTAAAGAGAGTCAGTCCCCTGTCATGGTATTAGAGTTTTCTTTAAAATATCATATTTTTGTTTTCCTTTAGAGATTTAATAGGCCGAGAAAAGGACAAATCACTACTAAGTTAGATTACTACCACTTTACCAAAAATGTCTCCTCCTTTTCTCTCCAGCAATGCCCAGGAGCCTTCTCAGCAGCCTGCCCCATCAGCTGGTGCAGCTTGGAGCTCCCCCGAGAGGCCGGGAAGCCCAGGCTCGGCCAGACCAGGGGTGGCTGGGCTCACCACTGCTGCCGCCTTCAAGCCTCTGGCGTCCAGTGGGATCAAGTCACCAAACTGGCAACGGCCCAGCCAAGCAGGTACTTCGCCAAAGAAATCTCTTGTTTTTTTGCATTTAAGTGTAACTATGAAAATGTGTTCTGGGATATATTGCAGCTAGAATTCACTGCTGAAACCCTTCTCAATCATCTGAGATTTACGAAAGACTGGGAAGAGTAGTTGCAGCTATCTTTTCCTCTGAAGTGTCTGATTAACATCCTCTGTGTGTGTGACAGTTGCCACTTGCTCTTTATAATTATAGAATTGAGAGCGTTTCCTGGTTTTCCAGATTACCCATAAAGCATGGGTTGATTTGTAAATTTGGGGTCTTATTAACAAACTATGTTGTTTGAAGGTTAGCCTTGGACATACAACTTCCTGGTTTTGATCATATACACAGAATAACAGGGACAGATACATTTGCTGCCGTCAGTTATCGAAGAAAGTGTCTTTTACTTCCTGTCGTCGGGCTCCATCTGGAAACCTGACTTTACATTCACTTCTATAGATAAATAGCTTTAAATAAAGTCACTTACCCTTGACCCTCAGTTTTCTGATCTGCAAAATGGAAGACTAAATACTTCTCCCAACGTGAGTGAAGGTTATGGTTATAGGATGAAAGTGCCACTTTAAGATGGGACTACACTTAAATGTTGCTGATCCCACCCTCAGTCTTCATCTCTTTAGATAATATGTCATCAAAATTCCCTTTACTACCCAGCCACTGGTAATTTACTTCCTATCAGGCTTCCGTGATAGGGGAGAATCCGCCTGCAGTGCCGGAGACCCTGGTTCAGTTCCTGGGTCAGGAAGATCCTCTGGAGAAGGGACAGGCTACCCACTCCAGTATTCTTGAGCTTCCCTTGTGGCTCAGTTGGTAAAGAGTCCACCTACAATCCGGGAGACCTGGGATTGATCCCTGGGTTGGGAGGATCCCCTGGAGAAGGGAAAGGCTGCGCACTCCAGTGTTCTGGCCTGGAGAATCACATGGACTGTATAGCCCTTGGGGTCGCAAAGAGTCAGACTTGACAAAATGACTTTCACTTCACTTCTCACCCCCCACCTTGTTGACCTCCAAGTGGCACCTCCAACGCTACGTGTCTGAGAAAACCCTACCTGTCTCTGGGGATGATAACCAGGCACCAGAGCGAGAGTGAAAGCTTGAGACTCCGTTCCCATGCTCTCACAGGAACTAACACCCAATGATTCCTTCTCTTCCTGAGTATTTCTCAGATTTCTTTTCTCCTCTTTGTGGTCACAGCAGCTGCCTTGGTCCAGGCCCTGGTCTTTGCAGACGACTCCTAATCAATTTCCCCATCTCCTTCTCACCCTGGAAATGTCCTCCTTACTGCAAGGGGTATTTCTGAAACTCATTTGCCCACATTACTCCCCTGCTGCAAAGGCTCGACTGTTTCCCCCTTCCTTCACTAATCATGAAGACCTTTTCCCTCTGACCTCTGCTAACTTTTCAGTCTCATCTCCTGCTGCTCACACTTTGTAACTGCTCTGGTTTTACTAAAACTTCTTCAGTTACTGAGACTTGCCATGTTAATTTGCTTTTGAAAGTTCAGGTTCCTCTGCAAAGAAGACACTTTTTTAACTTACCCCTTGAATATTTCTAGTCTTCCATCATCAGTTTTGGGATGGGTATTAATTGAATATACAAGGGGCTGCTTTGGAAAATATGATAACTTTATAACTTTCTATATAAAAATAGGTCATTTATTATTTTTTTTTGTTGATAAGAGTGGAAAGAATGAATTTTTAGTTAATTAGGAATCCATCTTTGTTTCATATTTTCCATAACATTTAAATATATTAACACTACATTTATTGTAAGTAAATTATCTTTAATAAATTACTAATTATTTATATAGTTAAAATTTATTTCTTAGTGTCATTTGCATGTTTTGAATTACCATTACTAATTTTTAAAGCTAAAAGCATTGTGTGGAAGAAAGAGGAAAGGCCGTTACACATGACCTGGACTATTTTGTTTGCTTGTTTATTATTATTACCTTAATTTAAACAAAGGTTTTTTAAATTGACTGAGCTGCCCAGCAGGTAGGATCTTAGTTCCCCAGCCAGGGATCAAACCTGTGCCCCCTGCAGTGGAAGAGCAGGGTCCTCACCACTTGATGCCAGGAGATCCCCTGATTGAGACTATTTTAAACAAAAGACTATTTTATTACTTTTGGAAACTTTAAAGATTTAGAATAATATCATTAGCAAGACCTGTTTTCTTGGAAAAAATGCTGACATCTCAGCCCTCAGTTCAGTTCAGTTCAGCCGCTCAGTCGTGTTCAACTCTTTGCAACCCCGTCAATCGCAGCACGCCAGGCCTCCCTGTCCATCACCAACTCCCGGAGTTCACCCAAACTCATGTCCATCGAGTCGGTGATGCCATCCAGCCATCTCATCCTCTGTCATCCCCTTCTCCTCGTGCCCCCAACCCCTCCCAGCATCAGGATCTTTTCCAATGAGTCAACTCTTCCCATGAGGTGGCCAAAGTACTGGAATTTCAGCTTTAGCATCAGTCCCTCCAATGAACACCCAGGACTGATCTCCTTTAGAATGGACTGGTTGGATCTCCTTGCAGTCCAAGGGCCCTACACATTTTTAATTATTTCCACTTATTTAGAACTTACCTATAACAATGAAGAATTGCTGTATTTATTTTATATATGACTGAATACAAAAAGTAACTTTCACAAAAAATTTGGGGGGTTTAGTAATTGGAAGCAAACAGGAGAATGTTTCCTAAAAGAGCAAGGAAAAGACTAAATTTCAGAGGTAGAACTGAAAGGAGGGTACAGAGCATACGTGCTGTGAAGTGCAGGAAGGTATGTGTACCGCTTTTGGAAAATCAGAAACTGGGGGCAAAATACTACTCAGCCTGTTAGAATAAAAAGGAAACTTCCAATTGATGTCAAACTCTTGGAGGATACACTACAGCAAAATTACCACGAGGGGGCGATAGAATCCTTTTTTTCTCTCAATCTAATACAATTTAATAATCAAAACAGGCAAACAAATATAATCATGATTCACATGGTTAGTATTTAAAATATTAACCCTTTTACAGAAAGTGTAACTGAATTTAATCTGATCAAAACTATAACAGGGTAGAAAACTGTATGTTATATAGTATAAAGCATTAATTATTATTAAAAGGAAGTATATTTTGCCATTGTGAAGTGTTAGTTGAATTACATCTTGATGCTTAAATCAGAAAATATTTGCAGAACTCCTGCTGTTTATCTTGCTCTAGGTACTATACTGGCACTTAGTGAGTTTATGTTATGTTAAAGTTACTTATTTTATGTTACTTTGTAAAAATTGTAAAATAAATACAAAATTCCTAGCCACTCAAGTTCTTTTATTGTACTCTAACAGTATACCGTATTTCAAACAAAATAAATCAATACCTCAGAGTCTACTCTTAGTCTCTAATAAATAGTTTCAAGGACTTCCTTATGCAAATGTTTCCCGTTTGTTCTTTTGATTTAGAAGGTTTTACCTGTCACATTTGACTGTGTGGGTCATGACAAACTGAGAGATGGGAATACCAGACCCTCTTACCCGTCTCCCGAGAAACCTGTTTGCAGGGCAAGAAGCAGCAGTTAGAACCCTATATGGAACAACTGATTGGCTCAAGGTCAAGAAAGGAGTACAACAGGGCTGTCTGCTGTCACCCTGTTTGTTTAACCTATATGCTGAGCACATTGTGAGAAATGCTGGGCTGGATAAGTTATAAGACGAAATCAAGATTGGTGGGAGAAATATCAACAGCCTCAGATATGCAGATGATACCACTCTACTCTTGTTGAGGATAAAGGAGGAGAGTGAAAGAGCCGGCTTAAAACTAATATGAAAAAAACTAAGATCGTGGCATCCTGCCCCATTACTGCATGGCAAATAGAAGGGGAAAAGGAGGAAGTAGAGATTTCCTCTTCTTGGGCTCTAAAATCACTGTGGACAGTGACTGCAGCCATGAAATCCGAAGACAGTTGCTTCTTGGCAGGAAAGTGGTGACAAGCCTAGACAGTGTGTTGAAAAGCAGAGACATTACTCTGCCAGCTAAGGTCCGTATAGTCAAGGCTATGGTCTTCCCAGTGGTATCATTATGGTTGTGAGAGCTGGACTGTAAAAAAAGGCAGAATGCCAAAGAATTGATGCTTTTGCACTGTGGTACTGGAGAAGACTCCTGAAAGTCCCTTGGACAGCAAGGAGATCAAGCCAGTCTTAAGGGAGATCAACCCTAAATATTCACTGGAAGGACTGATGCTGAAGCTCCAGTATTATGGTCATCTGATGCGAACAGCTGACTCATTGGAAAAGTCCTTGATGCTGGGAAAGAGTGAGGGCAGAAGGAGAAGAGGGCATCAGAGGATGAGATGGCTGGACGGCATTACCGATTCAGTGAACATGAACTTGGACAAATTCTGGGAGATGGTGTGGGACAGGGAGGCCTGGCGTGCTGCAGTCCATGGTGTTGCAAAGAGTCGGACACAACTAGGTGATTGAACAACAAACGTTGTCACATGATGTGTTCTTAATGTTCTTCACAACTGACCTGTGAAAAGGACAGTTTCCACCAAAGTTTGCAAAAGCTTCAGAGGCAAGTCACTGCACTCCTTTGGACTCAGATATGGCATTAGCAGGTGGCATTGCTTCTCTCATACCAAGAACTTCAGGTGTCTTTTTCTTGATAGTTCAGAGCTGTGCTCTAGTGAGGGTTAAGAAAAGAGGAAAAAAAGATTTTTTAATCCCCCCACCCTCCCACCATCACCAAAGAGTTCCTATCACCAGTGATGTCATTTTAAAATAATTCCTACAATGGGGTAGGAAGGATGGGATCAGAATCACTAAAATGCAGTCTGTGGCCCATTTCGTTGATAATGAAACAGTTTAATGGATCATAGCCAGTATTTTCATTTAAAAATGAAATAGAATAGAAAAATTGAGAATATTTTACTATATGAAGTATTTTAACATATTATGGGTAGATATCATGTTATGAAAATGTGGTTTTAGTTTACATATATATGTATGTATGTGTATATGTATGTACATAATTATATACAAACATGTATTTTGGATCAGCAGATAAAGTGTACAACAGGAAAAGTGTATTTCTTATTTTTTTTTATAGTTAAGAAAAAGTTTGAAAGTCATTTATTTAAAGAAGTATTTTAGTCATGAGTTTTGAAATGATAACCAAAAAGAAGAAAAAAGATTGCATTGAAAGGGTAATTGAAATTTTATGCCTTACTAGTGTATTCTGAACCTGTCATGGGTTTCTATAATACTACCTCCATTAACATTCTGACTTTAAATCTTAGATCATTTTACTTGTGGTATAATACAGCCTGTGTTATCCAGAAGTCTTTCAAGAAGACAGTAAAGCATTAAGTGTTAGTTGCTCAGTCATGTCCGACTCTTTGTGACCCCATATACTGTAGCCTGCCAAGCTCCTCTGTCCATGGAATTCTCCAGGCAAGAATACTAGTGGGTAGCCATTCCCTTCTCCAGGGGATCTTCCCAACCCAGGGATCGAACCTGGATCTTCTGCATTGCAGGCATATTCTTTACCATCTGAGCCACCAACGAAGTCCATAGGGTGTTGTTCGGTGAGTCACATTTAATTCTTTTTGACCCCATGGACTGTAACCCACCAGGCTCTTCCATCCAGTTGATAAATAGGAGCTAGGTGTGTATGTAACAGCATTATGGTTTAGACTGGTCTTCTTCGTTTTCTCAGGCATATTCTTTAACGTACATCACCATACATAAACAAGCTTGCCAGTGACTGACAAAGAAATAAATATTTTAGGATGCAAAATGTTAAAGAGTTCATAGTCTGCATGAAAGTATCAAGATACAAAAGAAAGGTGGACCCATGGTGGAGTTTTTATGTAAGCTAGCAGTACTGCTGCCTGCTTGCCCTGTACGTTGGTGTACTTCTAGAATTCAGGTGCAGTAGTCCCTGTAGAACTGTTCACTGATCTATAAAGATACATAAAAGGTGAGGTTCTTGATATTTTTCAGAATTGAAGATTTGTACTTTTTACACTAATATTTTAATACCTGCATGTATTTGTATGTCTGATAGGTATTTTAATGCTCAAAACCTTCATACTGTATATGAATAAGTGGTTAGGTAGATATTCTTTAAACCTTCGTAAAGGTAATGGTGTAAGTTTAAAATATGTTCCTGTGTTTATGTAGGTGCCCTAATTTGCTGTGTAATATTTTTTCTAGATTCTGTTTAGGTTATAAATACGAGATTGCATGCTGAGTCGCTCAGTCGTGTCTCACTCCTTGCAACCCTGTGGACTGTAGCCCACAAGGCTCCTTTGTCCATGGGATTTTCCAGGCAAGAATACTGGAGTGGGTTGCCATTTACTCCTCCAGGGAATAGATACCAGATTAGGTAAATTTAATTCATTTGATGCAAGTGTGTGTGTGTGTGTGTGTGTGTGTGTGTATCTATCTTACTGTCTTACCAAATATAGTCAGGTGTTTTTTCATAAATCCAGTCTTAGTTATGAAGGACTAAATGATGCACATCAGTTTTCTAACTTCAATTATTTGCAAAATGAGAATGACCAGTTCCTTAGAATATAAGCAGTGCTTTCTTAGATTGGGCCATTGTTCATCACTGTTTATTGACGGGAAGGCCCTGAAGTATAGGAGTTCCTGCCCTCTGCTGTAGGAATTTCACAAGACCAAAGATATTCCCCAGGTAGAGAATTCTGGGGCTTTGGTTTCTTTATCTATTAAAAGAAGAGTCTAAAAAGGTCCCCTGTAGCATTGTTGGGAAGTTCAAATGATATATATGGAAGTGTTTGGTACATAGAGGGCACTCAAGAAAGGGTAAGTTTTTAGCCTTTTATTCCTTTTAATGATAGTATTTAAAACTTACGCTGTTACCATCTAGTAAAACACTTCTCCTCATGTGACTTCCTTGCTTAAAAATGTTTTGGGAGCTCTGCCACCCACTAAATGTTTGGCTTCTTACCAGGGCTTACAGTCCTCTCACACCTCGTGCCAGCCTCGCCTCCAGCCGCAGTATGTAATATTGTTCCTCGTGGCCCCTCCAGTCCAGTCACACTCCAGTTCATGAGTTCATCCTGTTCCTTGGACACACACCTCAGTGCTTTGTACAAGAGGCTCTTTTTATTTGAAATGCTTCCTACCCTTTTACCCCTGAAAAACTTTTCTTCACTCTTTAAGACCAGGTGTCATCTCCTTTGTGAACCTTTGTTGAACCCTGGAAATAGTTGCCTATTCTTTCTCTGTGTTCTACAAAATTTTGATCATGGCTCTATTATAGCATTCACATTTATTTTGATTATTTACATATGTGCATTTTATCATCATTTTTAGGTCCCCTAAAGAACAGGGATCGGGTCTTACTAATCTTTGTTTTACAGCACAAAACCAGTAGCTGGCATGTACCGTCTCTAGGCCCTCGGTAAATGTTAGAGAGTGATGAGTGGCGGACAGGTTAGTTTGTCTTATTTTAGACATCTTCCTATGATGTGAGGGATTCTCCAGACATTGTTCTTTCCTCCTAGTGGGTGTTAGTTGCTCAGTCGTGTCTACTCTTTGCAGTCCCATGGGCTGTAGCCTGCCAGGCTCCTCTGTCCATGGGTTCTCTTAGGCAGGAATACTGGAGTAGGTTGCCATTTCCTTCTCCACGGGGTCTTCCTGACCCAGGGATCAACCCAGGTCTCCTGCATCACAGGCAGATTCTTTACCGCCTGAGCCACCAGGGAACCTATTCTTTCCTCCTACCAGACTTGAAATTCCCACAATGGTCCTTGAACAAAGGTGGACGAGCTGTCTGCCATAGGCTGCCAGTAAACACTGGACAAATCCATAAAGGAGAAGGTGCTCCATTGTCCTTGTCGCTTTAGACTTCCAGAAGGCTTCAAAGTTTTGAACATAAACAATACTCTAATTAGTACTCTGTTATTATTTTCCAGTGATTAAAAAGTGTAATAGATTTATAGCCGTATATTAGGAATTTTTACTCAAAAAATTTAGAATTTTATGGCATATAGGGTACCAAGCATTGGAGTGCAGAGGAAATATTAGAGGTGTTCACCCACCATGTCACTGTGGATGAATTAACTTCGATGCAAAATACCAGCAACAGAAATCAATTTTTAAGAAAATGAAAAACAAGATCCAAAGAGCGAAATCCATTTACAAGATCCAGGTCAGAAGATTTGGAGGTCTAGATTGATGTAAAGGGGAGAAAGAGACCAATAAAGTTCCGGTGACACAGTCCTAAGGTGAGGTAAACATTTGTTTACACTGGAGTCATTTTATGCAAGAACACAGCGTTCATGTTTGTGCCTAAAGTAAGATCATATGAGTCGATGCCCCTTGAATATTTTTAGGAAGAGGCCAAGTTGGAGGGGGAACAACATATTCAAAAGCTCTCAGAGAACTTGGCTTCCTGGCAGAAGGACAAATAGCTCAGTACTTCTAGGACGGTACAGAGGCCAGGGAAGAAAGTTGGATGGGTTAGTGGGGTGGCCAGTCAGAAAGGGCTTTGAAAGTAAAAGAATGCAGACTGAGGCCACAGGAAAGCGATTACTAGATTTGTAAGTTGGAAAATAACTAATCAGCTTTGCATTATTAAGAGATCATGATAGTGGTAATGTGTTTAAAGATTATTATGACCTCGATGTAGAGATTAAGACTGGAATCTTAGAGACTGTTGAGAGGTTGTTGAGGTAATCCAGTGTAGGGGTGGTGATAATGAATATCACCCTGAGCTTTGGCAGTATAAACCCAGAGAATTCCAACACCAAGAGAATGTGGAGTGCTTACATGTAAACCTGCCTGGGAAGTAAGTTCTAACCAGTGCTCCCAGAAGAAGCTTTATTCTTTATAGAATATTCACATATCCTCAGTTAAAACCCTGGTAGGGAATTGTACTCAGCTTGAAAAGACTGTACTTCGTCCTAAGTCAGACTACAGCACAAAAATTTGGGTGAATATGTCTTTATGTTATGTGTGTAAGTTATAAAATATAAATCTGAATGGATTACATGTTGTACTTGAGAAATAAGTTAGAGTTAACTTTCACAATATAGCTAGTCTGTGTTTGCAGCATTTCCACACGTGAGTGCGTTGACTTCCCCTAAATCAGCATTTTCTAAACACTGGGTATTTTTTGTTTATTTGTAGTTGCAAATATGAGATTGGTGACTTAGGCATGATCCTGATGGCATTGCTTACCTTTGTAGGAAGCACTTATACTACATGTTGTCAGGGAAATTAACATTATAAACTGGAAAAGGGGTTTCTTCCAAGATAGCCCTTTTTCTTCTTTTTAGAGGAAAAATTCTATAGAGTCCCATTGATCAAAAATTAAATACTCATGTTCTTATTTGTATGTAGTTCAGAAAGCTTTAACTCCATAAATAGGCTTTTCAATTATTTTTCATACAGGTTTTTTTCCTCCTTTCACACTTTCATCTTGAGAGCATTTGTAATAATACTTCAGTATATTAACATTTTGATGCTTTTAATAAATAAATTGTAATTTATTTAAAAATCATTGAAATATACAGTCTTGGCTAATACTCTAATCACCATTTTCTATAGAAAGCAATGTGACCTCATTTCATACAGCCATTGAAAATTAAAAACTTTGCTATGCTTTCTTTCACAGTGGTTCATGTTGTCTGGCCGTGCTGAAAATTTTCCTTTTCCTGTTTTCATTAGTAGTTCGTATAGCATTTTAGAATAATGCCCCATTCGTGCTTTAATTAAACACAACTCCCTGTTTATTCTTCTGTTCCCTGATGTTGGCAAGGAATTGTTGGATTTCTTTTTTTTTTTTTTTTAATCATTAAATGCGTCAGTGGAGACAGACATTGTACAGAGGAAAGTGAAGGTGTTTAGTGACTATTATGATGAAGTACTCAATACACTGGGCTTCCCTGATGGTTCAGTGGTAAACAATCCATCTGCCAAGCAGGAGACGCTGGCTCAGTCCCTGGGTCGGGAAGATCCCCTGGAGAAGGACATGGCAACCCACTCCAGTACTCTTGCCTGGAGAATCCCATGGACGGAGGAGCCTGGCGGGCTCCAGGCCATAGAGTCAGGCACCGCTGAAGTGACTGAGTGCGTTAAGGATTAGACATCCTTAACCTTTGGTGTTAGGTATTGAACAGATGTCTCCCTGTGTCTGCTCATAGCATCATTCCCTTTATAAGTACCAAGTACAGTTTTCTCCTGTCCAAAAGCAGAGGTTCTTGTGAAGCCTTTTGTCAAGTCAAAACATGTACAGTGAAGAGTTTGCCTTTTTTTGTAAAAGTGAAAGTTGGATTTCTGTTGGGTTAGTGAAAATGGGTACCAGTGCAGGTCTTCCGTAAAAGTAAACTGATGTTAAAACAAACTTTCTAAAAGCTGGAGATAGCTGTAATATGTATATAGACTTTTTTACTAGTGAGTTGCTTTTTTTCTTTATGAAGCAGTTTTAATACATGTAGTAAAGGCAAGGCTTATAATTGACAATGAGATGTAAAAACTAGTGATTCTTTTTAAAAATATGAATTATGTTTTGAAGAAATACAGTGAAAATAAGCTATAAATTGAAAAATTGGGATAATTAGAACATCTTTTAGTGACACAGTAAATTTAGTCGAATGAAAAAGGGAAAGAGACACAAACTTCCTTTCTAAATGAATATTTAGTTAATTTTAGCTTCTGTCACATCCTGGGGAGTGATGGGGAGTATTCATAGTCCTCATCAGCCATTTGGAACTCAAGTATAGTTGGTAGACTCAAAGGGAGCAACGTCCTCTTTCAATAGTAAAATGGTGGGTATCATTGATTAACATGAATAGTAATAATGTTTTTATAATACTTTCAGCTTTAAAAGTATCTCTTTATTCAGGATTATAGTAATAGAATGTCATTAAATTTTTAATGGGCCATTATTTTCCCAGTGAGGTGACAGAGTCTGAGAAATGTCAAAAGAATTATTCAGAGTCCTGTAGTGATTTGAACCCAGTTATTTTGATTCAGTTCAATTCTCTGTATCACAAGATAACATCAGTGACTATATTTAGGGAGAACTGGGTGTTCTTTGGAAGGACTGATGCTAAAGCTGAAACTCCAATACTTTGGCCACCTCATGCGAAGAGTTGACTCTTTGGAAAACACCCTGATGCTGGGAGGGATTGAGGGCAGGAGGAGAAGGGGACGACCAAGGATGAGATGGCTGGATGGCATCACCAACTCGATCGACATGAGTTTGGGTGAACTCCGGGAGTTGGTGATGGACAGGGAGGCCTGGCGTGCTGCAATTCATGGGGTCACAAAGAGTTGGACATGACTGAGCAACTGAACTGAACTGAACTGAACTGAACTGAACTCTCTTAGGGATAGTTTAGAAAGGATTCTTACCCTGCATTGGGTGGATAAAGTAGGTAACTAGCAGTTACTAAGATCTGTTTCAAGTAACATTTTCATTTCCTCTCCACTTCATTTCAAAAAATTTAGCTAAGATTCTAGTTAACATGACCCTTTATCATACCTTGCCTCTGCTTTATGCAACATTTTAGCAATTTAAAAGAAAAGTTTCTTTATTCACTATGGACAGAGCTTTGGGGAGATCTGATGTATTCTTTTTTTTTTTTTTTTCAAGGAAGACTTGAATGTATTTGTGAGATCTGATTAGATCAAAAACTGAATGATGTGCATCTCAGTTATAAGTGGATATAAATTCTATATTTTACTTGAAGTCTAAAGGAGATAGGAGTGAGAAAGGAAATTACTGTTTCTTCAACAATCCCAAATTTCATTGTGGGCTTTACGCTGCAGTAATAAATCGCGATAACTAGATTTACTTAGCTAAGATGGATAGATTTATTGGTTCCATTTTAAAATTTTGATATGAATAAGTAAACTGCTACCAGTTGCATATGTTTCATCTCTTCTAATAATGTTCTATTGCCATCTGCTCCCCTTTATTTTGACGTCATTAAACAGTCCACTGCCATAACGGCCTGCTGGAGCTGTCCATTGTCAAAACCACAGTATGAAGCATGTAAATATGCTCTATGTAACAGATATATTTTTGTTTAGAATTATGTTTTTAAATTTATTTTTTTTTTATTGAAGGATAATTACTTTACTGGATTTTGTTGGTTTCTGCTAAACATCGACATGAGTCAGCCATAGGTATACACATGTTTTTGTATAGGAAAAAATAAAAGTAGCAGCCATACACTGCCCTCTTTCTTTTCTTTTAAATGTTCTTTGATTGAAATTTATTTCCATGTTGGAAGCTTCCCAGTGCTGTTTCAAGTACACTGTGGTGAAGGCTCTTTTTTCCCATTTCCTCTCATCCTGAGATTAAAATATTACGTCTTTAATAAGGGAAGATACCTGGATTCATTCACATATGCTTTTCACAAAGAATTACTATTTCCTAAGTCAGAAAAGACAAATACCATATGACATCACTTATGTGTGGAATCTAAAATATGATACAAATGAACTGACCTAGGAAACAACAGACTCACAGATACAGAAATCAGACTTTTGGTTACCAGTGGGGGCCGAGAGTGGGAGAAGGAACGTTTGGGAGTTTGGGATTAGCAGATGCAAGCTAGTATATGTAGAGCGGATAAGCAACAAGGTCCTACTATTGTATAGCACGAGGAGCTATACTCAGTATCCTGCGACAAACTGTAATGGAGTGGAATGTATATGTATACATACACACATACATACATATGTATATATATGTATAATTTTGCTGTACGGAAGAAATTAACACAACACAAATCAATTATACTTTAATAACATTTTTAAAAAGAATTATTACTTCTTATTAATTAATGCGTATGGTTTAAACCAGGAGATAGCAACCTGTGGCCACTGACCACATCCAGCCCACCACCTGTCTTTGTAAATAGTTCTGTTGGAGCACAGACATGCTCATTCATTTACATGTCCATGGCTTCTTTCGCGTTCCAGTTATAGAATTGAGTAGTTGCAAGATAAACTATATGGCCCAAAACTAAGCTGGATAATTCTACATAGCAGATACAAACTTTGTTGGGGGTCATGAGCACCCTTGATAGGCCCTAATCCTAAAGCGCTCTGTTCACTTTGCTTGTGACCATCACCCATAAGAAGCGGGTTACTTCTTTTGGGTGCCAGTTTCTTTTTCTTGGGTGTATCTTTCATATCAGAAGAGTTCCTAGGTCTAAAACATTCAGTGTGCTCAGTAGGTAGCTGCTGAATGAGTGTATACTTTATTTTTTTAACCATGTTAGGACCTTACATCAGAGTACAAAAATCACATTAATGAAGCATTTCTTACACATTCAAGGATCTATAAGTAAAACACTTTACTTAGACTACCTTGTTTAACTCTCTCACACTTTGAGTTAGTTGTTATTTTTGCTGTTTTACAAATGAAGAAATTAAGACCCAAAGTGATGGCATTTCTAAGTTCATACAACTAGAAGCTTAAAAAACAAGGATCCCAAGTGTTATTTTAACATTAGACATTGTGCTTGAGATACTGTTTCCTCCCGGATAAAATAGCCTATCAGTGTTCTCTGCTTTTAAATGATATGAAATTCAAACATAAATTCGGAAAAGGAAATGAGGTTTTGTTTATTTTACAGATCTAATGACTTTAAGAAGAGTTCCCCATGTCAAACAATACCAAACATGTCACTAATGAAGAATACAAGTTATCTGAAACTAAAAGCTGGGATACTCGTTACATTTCTATTGCTACTACAAATTCTCTATGATATCTTTCTCAATTAAATTTTCTTTCCCTTTCTACTTCAGTTGTTTGCTAACCTTAAAAGAATTCTATTTATCAGTTCAGTTCAGTTCAGTGTAGTCGCTCAGTCGTGTCCGACTCTGCAATGCCATGAATCGCAGCACGCCAGGCCTCCCTGTCCATCACCATCTCCCGGAGCTCACTCAGACTCACGTCCATCAAGTCCATGATGCCATCCAGCCATCTCATCCTTGGTCGTCCCCTTCTCCTCCTGCCCTCAATCTCTCCCAGCATCAGAGTCTTTTCCAATGAGTCAACTCTTCGCATGAGGTGTCCAAAGTACTGGAGCTTCAGCTTTAGCATCATTCCTTCCAAAGAAATCCCAGGGTTGATGTCCTTCAGAATGGACTGGTTGGATCTCCTTGCAGTCCAAGGGACTCGCAAGAGTCTTCTCCAACACCACAGTTCAAATGCATCAATTCTTCGGCGCTCAGCCTTCTTCATAGTCCAACTCTCACTTCCATACATGACTACTGGAAAAACCATAGCCTTGACTAGGCGGAGCTTAGTTGGCAAAGTAATGTCTCTGATTTTGAATATACTGTCTAGGTTGGTCATAACTTTTCTTCCAAGGAGTAAGCGTCTTTTAATTTCATGGCTGCAGTCACCATCTGCAGTGATTTTGGAGCTCCCAAAAATAAAGTCTGACACTGTTTCTACTGTTTCCCCATCTATTTCCCATGAAGTGATGGGACCGGATGCCATGATCTTCATTTTCTGAATGTTGAGCTTTAAGCCAACTTTTCCACTCTCCTCTTTCACTTCCATCAAGAGGCTTTTTAGCTCCTCTTCAATTTCTGCCATAAGGGTGGTGTATCTGCATATCTGAGGTTATTGATATTTCTCCCGGCAATCTTGATTCCAGCCTGTGTTTCTTCCAGCCCAGCGTTTCTCATGATGTACTCTGCATAGAAGTTAAATAAGGAAAGTAACGATATACAGCCTTGACGTACTCCTTTTCCTATTTGGAACCCGTCTGTCATTCCACATCCAGTTCTAACTGTTGCTTCCTGATCTGCATACAGATTTCTCAAGAGGCAGGTGAGGTGGTCTGGTATTCCCATCTCTTTCAGAATTTTCCACAGTTTCTTGTGATCCACACAGTCAAAGGCTTTGGTATAGTCAATAAAGCAGAAATAGATGTTTTTCTGGAACTCTCTTGCTTTTTCCATGCTCCAGCGGATGTTGGCAATTTGATCTCTGGTTCCTCTGCCTTTTCTGAAACCAGCTTGAACATCAAGGAGTTCACAGTTCACGTATTCCTGAAGTCTGGCTTGGAGAATTTTGAGCATTACTTTACTAGCATGTGAGATGAGTGCAATTGTGCGGTAGTTTGAGCATTCTTTGGCATTGCCTTTCTTTGGAATTGGAATGAAAACTGACCTTTTCCAGTCCTATGGCCACTGCTGAGTTTTCCAAACTTGCTTGCATATTGAGTGCAGCACTTTCACAGCATCATCTTTCAGGATTTAAAACAGCTCAACTGGAATTCCATCACCTCCACTAGCTTTGTTCGTAGTGATGCTTCCTAAGGCCCACTTGACTTCACATTCCAAGATGTCTGGCTCTAGATTAGTGATAGGATACCAAAAGAGGAACTCCCCAGGTCATTAGGTGCCCAGTAGATCAGTGGAGAAATAACTCCAGAAAGAATGAAGGGATGGAGCCAAAGCAAAAACAATACCCAGTTGTGGATATGACTGGTGATAGAAGCAAGATCCGATGCTGTAAAGAGCAATATTGCATAGGAACCTGGAATGTCAGGTCCATGAATCAAGGCAAATTGGAAGTGGTCAAACAAGAGATGGCAAGGGTGAACGTCGACATTCTAGGAATCAGTGAACTAAAATGGACTGGAATGGGTGAATTTAACTCAGATGACCATTATATCTACTACTGCGGGCAGGAATCCCTCAGAAGAAATGGAGTAGCCATCATGGTCAACTAAAGAGTCTGAAATGCAGTACTTGGATGCAGTCTCAAAAACGACAGAATGATCTCTGTTCGTCTCCAAGGCAAACCATTCAGTATCACAGTTATCCAAGTCTATGCCCCAACCAGTAACACTGAAGAAACTGAAGTTGAATGGTTTTATGAAGACCTACAAGATCTTTTAGAACTAACACCCAAAAAAGATGTCCTTTTCATTATAGGGGACTGGAATGCAAAAGTAGGAAGTCAAGAAACACCTGGAGTAACAGGCAAATTTGGCCTTGGAATGTGGAATGAAGCAGGGCAAAGACTAATAGAGTTTTGCCAAGAAAATGCACTGGTCATAGCAAACACCCTCTTCCAACAACACAAGAGAAGACTCTACACATGGACATCACTAGATGGTCAACACCGAAATCAGATTGATTATATTCTTTGCAGCCAAAGATGGAGAAGCTCTATACAGTCAACAAAAACAAGACTGGGAGCTGACTGTGGCTCTGATCATGAACTCCTTATTGCCAAATTCAGACTTAAATTGAAGAAAGTAGGGAAAACTGCTAGACCATTCAGGTATGACCTAAATCAAATCCCTTATGATTATACAGTGGAAGTGAGAAATAGATTTAAGGGCATAGATCTGATAGAGTTCCTGATGAACTATGGAATGAGGTTCGTGACATTGTAAAGGAGACAGGGATCAAGACCATCCCCATGGAAAAGAAATGCAAAAAAGCAAAATGGCTGGGGAGGCCTTACTAATAGCTGTGAAAAGAAGAGAGGCGAAAAGCAAAGGAGAAAAGGAAAGATATAAGCATCTGAATGCAGAGTTCCAAAGAATAGCAAGAAGAGATAAGAAAGCCTTCTTCAGCGATCAGTGCAAAGAAATAGAGGAAAACAGCAGAATGGGAAAAACTAGAGATCTCTTCAAGAAAATTAGAGATACCAAGGGGACATTTCATGCAAAGATGGGCTCGATAAAGGACAAAAATGGTATGGACCTAACAGAAGCAGAAGATATTAAGAAGAGGTGACAAGAATACACAGAAGAACTGTACAAAAAATATCTTCACGACCCAGATAATCATGATGATGTGATCACTAATCTAGAGCCAGACATCTTGGAATGTGAAGTCAAGTGGGCCTTAGAAAGCATCACTACGAACAAAGCTAGTGGAGGTGATGGAATTCCAGTTGAGCTGTTTCAAATTCTATTTATATAATCACTCAAATCCGAGGTAGGTTTCTCCTTGATTTCTGAGACTAGGTTGCTTTCTCACATATGTAAATAGATGAAAGTTGGTGGGAAAATGGTGAAACCCATGCTCGTTTGGATTTCACATTACTTTGGAAATAACATGTGAGAACTCCAGATATAATGTGAGAACAAATAATTTTAAGATATGTCCTTATGATTTTCTCATTCAAATACGAACAAAAATCTACAAATTTAATATTTTAGATAAACCCTTAGCTTATAGAGGTCTGAATGAGTTTAACAGTGATCCTCTTCCGTATCCTGAGGTCATGAATCAGGCTTCAGATTTGTGTTTGTTTTTTAAGATATTTTATGTGATTTTGTTCTTTTTCTTTTTCCACCCCTCTATCCCCTTCAGCATGAAGCACATTAAGCACCCAAGATTATATATAGCATGAGCTTGTCTTCCCATTATAAAATCTGAAATTAGAGCAGTGGTATTGAGATCATTTAGGATACTCTATAAGTGATAAATAATTTGTTGGCAAAACATATTTTATCTGCAGTATTTTATATTTTGTCTTTATCTGCTGGTTACAGACTCGGTTTGTTTTACTTGCAGCTTTAACCAAATAGAAGTTTTCAATGTAAGGTTAGTAGGGAGGAAAAGGCAAGTCTGTATATCTCAAATTTTGATGATGTGTGATTCAAAAACTAAAAAAGAAGAGAAAATCTAATTCAAGTCCCCACACTCACTTTAATTAAGACACTTGAGATCCAGTTTAATCTGGGTTCTTAAGAGTTGAAAGGCTGGTTGCTAATGGAAGAAACTAACCTCCTGAAGTTGCAGAAATATTTGATACTTAGCCTTGGGCGCACCTGTTCCAATTCTTTATGACATACATACCAGCATTCTCCACTGCTTAGGGAAATGATAATAGTTTAATCTGTCCAATTTTGCTTTTAATCATTGAATTTAAGTTTGATTTCACTTAATAAAAGTTGTGCAAACCTCTCTAGAATGTACTTTCCTCTGATCCTAGATCTTGGCTCAACTTTAAACCTTTTTAATTTCTACTGGATATGATTTCATGCCTGGATTATGAAGAGTAGGCTGTTGTTTATGCTTTCAGCATAAGGGGCTTGACAGACAAAACGCACAGATTCTACATTTCTCATGACCACCATCTGTTTGAGGCGGTTGGGGAAGGGACAGAGAATGCGTTTGCCTTCTATGATAATATGCAAGTGTGTTACCGTTGCTGCTACTCAATTTAGTATGTGTAAAATTTCTACCATACCTTTGTGAACACATTCTCTGAGATGCTGAATTACAATACTTCATCTCCTCAAGAGAGCCAGAGTGTCACTTTGATGTAACCCAGTTATTTATATGAGGACAACATTAGCCTCAGTGTTTATAACGGAATACCCCTTGTGGAAGAGCCAGTTGTTTTTCACACCATAAACCTCACATATGACTTCTCTCTGTCTTATCCAGGCTGTAAACATTTGTCTTTTTTCTTTTGAGGGATAATATTAATATTTTTGATATCGGCCTTATTTCTGACTCACTGAGAATGAAATATTATAGGATACTTAAAACATATTTTATGGTTATTTGCAGATTTACTACCATGACTTTCTCTGTTGTTTTAATTCAGATGTAGTAGCTGAAATATTTACATCAGTAGAGTTTGCACAAAAATGGATTCAGCACTTAATGCTTCAAGCTTCTTTGTCCTTAGCAAAAGCATTAGATTTATAATTATATTTCCCTTTCTGAAGCGACTTATATAAATTCTCTGAAATATTTCTCAAAACATTGAAGAATCAAGCTTTATATCCATATGTTATATTTCAGGAACTTTGCAGCCATTAATTATAATGGCTGGAAAGGATGTGCAGCCAGGTGGAGGGAAAGAAAGTTAGATCTCTGTGGGAAATATATCTTTTACAGAATACATGAAGGGCTTAAAAGTGATCATCTAAGATGTTAAGTGTACCAGGGCAAATAAAAAATAATGCTTTCATACATTATTCCAAAATTTATCCTAGCAAGCTTATTAAGGAAATTAAAATAGCAGAAATTAATCACCTCAGTTATCACTGTCCCCTTCTTCTCAACTGGTGTAGAAGTTAATACTTCCAGGTTTAGATACATTCAAGAAGATCTGCTTTCATATTTTCATGGGTCAAGGTAGTGCCTGGCAAAGAGCTTGGCACACAGTAAGCATGTGGTCAATATGTGATGAATGAATGTGTGGTATCGTAGGCTCTGGAGTCATACAGAAATGATTTTGGATCCCATATATTCTCTACTCTGCTTCTTTGGCTTCCATGATGTACTCTCCTGGTTCTTGCTCCTGCCTCTCTCTCTGTTCCCAGAGTATTTCTATTATTTGTCTTATACCTTAAGAGCTCTTCTAATTCATGCTACTCTTTCCCTGAACAATCTCATTAATTCCCACAGCCTCAGTTGCCATCAATATGCTGATAACTCTTGAGTAATTCTAGATCAGATCTTTTTCCTGAGTTCATATGTTCAGTAGACTGTCTATACTTAGAAAACCACAAGAACCTCCAACTCAAAAACAAACAAAAAAAAAGGCCTTAGATCTATGAAAGAAAGGACAAAATATGTTTTATCCTCTATTGGGTACCTTCATGTAATGTAGTGCCTGCCACACTGACTATCTATAATTATCTATGTGACTGACTGAATATCTATAATTAAACTCATTATCTTTCCATCATTCTAGCACTGACCCCACTTTAACATAACTGACTGATTTCTGGTCTGTTCAGTTCAGTTGCTCAGTCATGTCTGACTCTCTGCGACCCCATGCACTGCAGCACACCAGGCCTCCCTGTCCATCACCAACTCCCAGAGTTTACTCGAACTCATGTACATGAGTCGGTGATGCCATCCAACCATTTCATCCTCTGTTGTCCCCTTCTCCTCCCGCCTTCAGTCTTTCTCAGCATCAGGGTCTTTTCAAATGAATCAGTTCTTCTGGTCTGTAATCTTTAAACTCAGGGAGGGCAGAAATCATGTGTGTCTTGTTTGTAGCAGTAAAGCCCAGTGCATTATTTGATACATAATGCTGCTGCTGCTGCTAAGTCACTTCAGTCATGTCCGATTCTGTGTGACCCCATAGACAGCAGCCCACCAGGCTCCCCCATCCCTGGGATTCTCCAGGCAAGAACACTGGAGTGGGTTGCCATCGCCTTTTCCTGATACATAATAGTTAAATTCAAAAAACATTTGCTTCATTTTATTGCTTTGCATGAAAGAAAAATGTTAGTCACTCAGTTGCGCCTGACTCTTCATGATCCCATGGACTATAGCCTGCCAAGTTCCTCTGTCCATGGAATTCTCCAAGCAAGATTACTGGAGTGGGTAGCCATTCCCTTCTCCAAGGTATCTTCCCAACCCAGGGATCAAACCTGGGTCTGCTGCGTTGCAGGCAGATTCTTTACCATATGAACCACAGGGAATGTCTTCAGGCAGATCACTTACCCTTTCTGAGCTTTGTATTCCTGATCCATCAAGCAGTAATAATAATACCTTATATTGTTTTTGTAAATAAATGATTCAGTTTAATAGGTATAAAACTTTTCTTTAGCTTTTTACTATAGAAAAAGTTCAAATACACACACGAACATACAACTGGAGACTTAGTTTCTTCTATAGGTATTTTGCAAGGAGTAGGGAGGGAGTTGGAAGGAATTATAGACTAAAATATTTAAGAGACACCAAATGTAGTATGTGGACCTTTCCTATTTGGATCTCGATTAATACTGTGTTGGGGTGTATGTGGTAAGTAGAATAATGTCCCCACAAAGATGTCCATGTCCTAATATCCAGAACCTGCAAATATGTTGTATTTCATGTCACAGGGGAATTTGGGATGCTGATGGAATTACAGTTGTTCATTAGCTGAGCTTAAAATAAAATAATTATCCTGGTGGGCCCATTGTAATCACCAGGACCTTTAAAAGCGGAAGAGGGAAGCAAAGAGAGAATCTAGAGTGCTGTAGTGTAAGAAGGACTCAGTCTGCTGGTTTTGAGCTGGTGTGAGAGGGCCCTGAACCGTGGAATTTGGACAGCTCTAAAAGATGGAAAAAAGCAAGGAAATGGATTTTCCCTAGGGCTTTTAGGAAGCAACAGCCCTGCCATCACCTTGAGTCTGGCCTGATATCCGTGGAGGAGAACTGTAAAACAGTGCACCTGTGCTGTGTGTAAGCCAGTCCATGTTTAGCCATATGTTGCAATAGTGAGAGGAAGCTATAATCAGAAGCAAACTGGAAACTTGATTATTTGATGAGGTTAAGGAAATTTTTGTTTTATTTTAGATGTGATAATGGTATTATTGGGTAGATTTTTTAAAAGAGTACTCTAGAAGTGAGGTTGAAATATTATGAAATAAAGGATTGATCTTGAAATTGCTTCAAATAGTTCAGAGACAGCAGAGGAATGAATAGGATCTAGCTGAAAACATGATTGCCTATCAGGTGATAAATTGTAAAGCTAGATTTTTTTTCCTCTTTACTACATTTTACCGGTTTTTCAAATAAATGAATTGTTTCCTTAGCATCCTCTAAAGGTGATCAATGTGGTTTTTAAAATTATAAAACCATTGTGATTGCGTGTAAATTTATTTGAAGTATTTCAGTCTTTGTAGTTATTATTAATGCTCAGAAGGTCTCATCTGCTTCAAGTCACTTGATACAACTCTAGTTCTTTGCTAGCGTTTTAGCTTTCTGACAAAATATTCTAGACTTTCCATGTTGACTTTTTTTGTCCCAATCCTAGAAACAGTAGTTTCGCTAACAAGTCTGTTTCCTTTCCATGGGAAGACAGTAATTTTGGTGCTGGAGTCATTCTTGAAACAAAGATTTGTTAAGCAAAATGCCAGCAACTGTTCTAGGTGCTAGAGATACAGCAGTGAATAAATTAGGCAGCATCTCTGGCCTCAAGGTATGGAGAGAGAGGCAATAAAAAGCAATAAGAAGAATATAAATTCATTAGATGGGGATGATAAACTGGTTAAGGAGTATGGGAATGCTGGCTTGAAGGGAGAGGGTTGCTCCTTTATATAGGGTGATCAGAAAGAGCCACATTGGTAAAATGACCTCTGAGCAGAGGACGGGAAGGAAATGAGGGAGGAAGCCATGGAAACACCTGGGGAAAATATTTCCAGGCAGAGGGAATAGAAACTACAAAGGGCCTGAATCAGAAGCACACTGGCCATTTATAGAAATAGTTAGGAAGACAGGAGATAGTAAGGAGATCCAACCAGTCCATCCTAAAGGAGATCAGTCCTGGTGTTCACTGGAAGGACTGATGTTGAAGCTGAAACTCCAATACTTTGGCCACCTGATGCAAAGAGCTGACTCATTTGAAAAGACCCTGGTGCTGGGAAAGATTGAAGATGGGAGGAGAAGGGGACGACAGAGGATGAGATGGTTGGATGGCATCACCAACTCAATGGACATGAGTTTGGGTGAACTCCGGGAGTTGGTGATGGACAGGGAGACCTGGTGTGCTGCAGTCCATGGGGTTGCAAAGAGTCGGACACGAATGAGCGACTGAACTGAACTGAAGGAAGACAGTGTGCCCCGTGGCTAGTGAGCAAAGGAAGAGTGCCGGATCAGGCCAGAGAGATAGCTGGAGTCAGAGTCGGTAGGACCTTTGCTTTCAGTTCTGAGTTAGAAGTGAGTTGTTGGAGCAGAGGAGTAGCTTGAGATGAGCCAGTTTAGTTTTCCTTGGCTTCCATGTCTTAGGAAGGACAGAGCAAGAACTCAGGCCATTGCTGCAATAAGCCAAACAAGAGATAATGACTGCTTAAACTGGGACATACTCTGGATGTGGTAAGAAGTTAGGTTATGTATTTCTCATATTGTTGTGGGCAGTTCATCTTTCAACACCAACTTGCTCTCCTATTGAATGATATGTTCAGCAGTTCGAAAGCACTATGTTTAGTAAGAGAAACCTACCTTGAAAGACAATAGCAACATCTGTTTGTTTGTGGGGCTTTTGTCCCCCAGCCCCAGTTGACTTATGTTAAGTTTCCAAATAAAGTCTGACATAATGTAGTATTTTTTCACCTAATAGATGCCAGTAATAAGATTTTACTGGTAGTTGAATGATTTGACTTGAACCAGAGGAATTAACAGATGAATTTCATGTTCATTCAGGTACAGCCTGGCCAGGTATTTAATGTATACATTATAATCTTCACTATTTGTTTTTAAGAATATTGGTTTCGAACCAACAGCTTTTTTTTGAACAGAGATAGAAAGCAAAAATGTCATGTAACCTACCTTATTACAGTTGGAAAACATCTGGGTTTTCAGAGAGTTCACACATTGAACTACCTGGAGTTCTGAAGGTCTTAATCTATGTTTTCTCTCCAGAAACTCTTTTTATATAAACAAGTGCCTTTTAGTGAGCTTAGGTATATTTGAACCACATAGTAAATAATTAGATAATTTCTAATTCCATATACATTACATAGTCTTTTATAATATTATACAAATCCCCAGTTATATTCTTATGTGCCCCATTACTGAGGATTTACTTGGATCAACTTGAGAAATCACTTGGTTAGGACCTTACAATGGTTAGAAAAGAAAATGAAAACTCAGGATAAGAGTGCTTAAAACTTGTGTTAACTGATTTGCTAAATAATTCAAACTTGAATCATGTGCTTGGGGAAGAATGCAGTTAAGATCTTTCTAGAGTAAAGAGTTTTCACTTTATCTTTCCAAGTGATATATCACAGAGATTTCCCCAATAACAGGAGGTATGTTTTCTACTAAATTAATGAATATTATGTGGTTCAATTTTTTAAAATTCTTTATCTCCAATTTATTATCTGTAGTCTAAAAGAGATGACTTCATTTCTTTGCAGTAAAGTAAGACTCACGATTAGTAAGTCAGTTTATTTGCTTTTTTAAAAAGTATTGCCCCTTGGACTACTCAGATATATGCTTATGACAGATATTTTAAAAATGAAAAACTTAACATTTTGTGTGTTAGTTTTACTTTACTTGATTAATTTGACAATTTACATATTAAATACTGAGAAAGTATTCTAGTGTGCTGCTGGGCTTTCCAACTAATTTACATTAACTTATTTAATGTTAGTCTTTGTAATCTTAGGCTTGACTATCATAGTGCTGAAAATAAAGCTTAGAATGTATTTCATTCCAAATCTTTAGAAAACTCATAAGTAAGCACTCTAAAGTTAATAAAAGACATCTCATTAACACTGTTAGTTTGGAGAATAGCTACGGGCTTTAAGTTTCTAGATGAGTTTTATGGTGCTGAAATATATTTGATACAAAAAAAAAATTAACTTTTAAACTTGATTCCATTGGGTAGAGATCAGCCACAAAACAAGCCTAATTTAATGGAAGTCATTCAAGATTAAGGTTAAAAAGGAAAGCTTGAGTCGAAAACTAACCTCCTTTTAATGTTCTCATTGTGACTCACTCATTATTCAGTTTAAATAAGTCACTTACATTTTTGTGACTTAGATTTCTAGATTATGAAATGGAGCTAATTCAGAGCTCCCATTTAATACTTTTATTAGAACTTAAAAGAAAAATCTGGTTTTATTACAGATCAGTAGATTGAGATCTTTAAACTGCTATCCCTAAAGAGATGTATATTTTTTCCTGCATAAAACTGATTTTTATGGCAGGGTCAATAAGTTTGAGATATTTTGGTCTCTGCACTCCTCATGGAAGACTGTTTTTGTCTGTGTGGCAGTGCAGTTTTCTACAGAATTTTAAAGGAAGCTGGACTCATTTGTGGTGCTTCCCCTTTTCCAAAACCTCACCTTCTCACACCTTCCTCTCCCCAATAAGCCAGATGAGCAGAGGCCAGGGGGTTGGTACTTGATGGCTCAAAAGTTGCCTACTTCTGTGCTGGAGTAGTGAGAAATTCAGTCTGAAGAAATGAAACATCACTTTATTCATATGGGAAATAACTGTTCCTTGGAAATGTTTGGGGCTTGGTAATTAATAAGCTTGTGTAGCTTTGTGTGCGGGCCAGTGTACTAGCAAACGCAGCAAGAAAACAGAGGTGTGAGAATTTGTCTCATCCAAAGTGGCTAAAATGGAGCAGTAACAAAAAAGCAAGGCTTTCTTCCCAAGGAAGGTACAGCAGTGAGCTTAGAGCCTGTTTATATGCGTTTAAGACACAGTCACATGTTTCGTGTTCAAAAATGGCTCCTCATGGTAAATAACTTAGTTCCTCCATGTATCTTCTCCCTGAGGCATGGGCCAGATGGATTATGTCCCATTTTACAATGACCGATGGAAAATTACTACACTCTTTTATTGCTAAAAATGCCTCAGTGACTCAGTACTTTAGGGCTTATGCATAGATAATGTGATAAAATAAAGGCATATGGTAGATGAAAGGGTTTGACTCCCTTTGAGGTCTGATTTTGAGATTTTTCAATTGGTAACTTTCCCACTGTTTGAAATCCTGAACCTAATCCACGTTTTAAAACTATCGCAATCCTGTTCTTTAAAAAGGCACAATGAAAGTGATTTAGAACCTTCCCTTTTTTGTTTACTTGATTAAATATTAATTTTTTGCCTTCTGTTTTTAAGGCAGTTTTCTGGTAATGTTAGAAAGAAGTTGATAAAAAGTTCTCATTCACCGAGTTTATCATTGACATAGGAAGAAAAAGATATTATAGGATATTGATAAATAGCAAATATATTACATAGATGGGTGTGTTAAATATGTTAAGAGGGATGAGAGAACACTTCTGGCTGGGATGGTCAGGGAATAATGGGGAAGAAAACAGAATTTCTATGAGCCTTGCAGAATGGGAAAACCACGAATAGCTGTGGAGAAAGGGACATTTCACTGGCCATGGGTCAAAGAAGCAGGGCCCAGCACAGCACATTCAGGGAAGGGACAATGAGCAGACAATTGCATAGTGTTTAAGAGCACAGATTCTGGAACCAGACCGCCTGCTTTAGGGTTGCCCTTTATTTGTTGTGTGATGTTAGGCTGGCTTCTTAACCTCTCTTTGCCTCAGCTAGAGTGAAAACATGGTACTGATCATGCCTACATCATAGGGCTGTTGTAAGGATTTGAGAATAGTGCCTTCAGGTAAGGATGGCACAAGTTAAATGTTAAATAAAGATAATTGAGTTTGTTGATAATAGTAGGTATTTGGCTGAGTGTAAAAGACAAGATTGTAAAGAAGACTGGCATGAACTCATGGAGGGACTAGACTGTCAGTGGTATATGCAGCTTGCAGGGAAGAGTTATGAAAGCTTTGTAAGCCAGAAAATATGAGCAGAGTATTGTATTTGGAAAAATAATCTAGCAGATTAGCTTGAAAAAGAGATGGCAGCAGACAGACTTGTTAGGAGATGTATAATTGTCCAGACTTCAGGAATTCAAGTGTTAGTCGCTCAGTTGTGTCCAACTCTTTGTGACCCCATGGACTGTAGCCCACCAGGCTCCTCGATCCATGGGATTCTCCAGGCAAGAATCCTGGAGTGGGTTGCCATGCTCTTCTCCAGGGGATCTTCCCAACCCAGGAATCAAACCCAGGTCTCCCGCGTTGTAGATGCATTCTTAACCGTCTGGGCCAGCAGGGAAGCCCAGGACTCAAGTGCCAAAGCATGGGTTTGCATTAATGAACAGACCTTGAACACATTTCCAGTGACCAGCTGTTAGGGTCTGGGAACTGACAGAAATAGAGGAGCCAGAGGACCATTCCTGAGTAAGTGGGAGAATTCAGACACCTCGGATTTCTCAGGATGAGCCTGTAATGTACCCTAGCAGATGAAACCCGTGTTGTGTATTTTGAAGCCAATGACAAGAAGACGATTTGGCGTTGAAGATGCTTATCTGCATTTCTCCGAGAGCAGTCGGGCCTGCATACAGAAATTGAAGGAGAGTTGTGTTGTATACATTAGAGAACAGGAGAAAAGGATATTCTTTCCACAGTATGGATTACAGTATGGATATTGCAGTAACTTTTTCCCATTTCTGTAAGAGAAAGTGGAAGCTAGGAAACAAGGAAGAACATACACGGTATGGGTATTGCAGTAATTTTCTGTCCTGTTCTGTAAGAGAAAGTAAAACAGGTTCCTAGTTCAGTTGAATCCCTTGAAACAGGGACACTAGTTGAGCTCCCAGCCTGTAAAATGCCATTTCACAGCTCAGGTGCCAGGCAGAGCACTGGAGATGTGCTAGCTGTTTATAAATGCCGACTTTCTGGATCTGAAATTGCACATCATTGCAAATAGGCTTTATTTTCATGAGAAAGAATTAGTCTTTCAGTTATCCTAATTAAGTTTGTCCAATTCTAACCACACCTTTAATGTGAATCCCGTTGATATACACACATACATATATAACTGTACACACATACATACACACATCCTGTTAATTTATATTATTTATATGCATTCTTAAAAATTGTTCCTTTTAAACCATTAGAATTTATAAGCCTTGTCGCTTCTACCATGTTTTAATTGCCTGCGGGTGAAGAACAGGCCTTCTGTTGGTTTTAATTCTTCACAGTTGTTGCAGTTGTTCATTTATGTATTGATTCCAGTTTATTCATTCATTCATTCTGGACACTGTGTTAGTTGCTGGGGCAAGGAATAAAACCTAGTTCCTGCCCTCAGGGAGCATCCTCTATAAAGTCATTCACAGCAAATTACGGGAACATGAGAAAGAGACATGACTCTGGATTACGTGGAGGGGCAGTGGGGAGATATAATGGGGAGATTGTCCCTTCTTCTTACAGTGGGGAGAGGTAGCTGGGGAAGACTTTAGAACAGTTGACTCCTGGGCTGCATTGTACCAAGTAGAGGTTGCTAGGTGAACAGGGGAAAGCAGAGATGAGAGTGAGGGCAGGCTGTGAATGGACAGATGCCTCACAGGGACAATGAGGCAGTCTGGTGTTCACTGTAGTAAAGAGAGAGGCAGAGGATGGTGACAAGTGAGGCTGCAGGGAAAGTGGAGACCACTGGAGGACCTATATGTGGCGCTTAGAAGCTTGGACTACACTCACTGATGGAAGAAGAGGAAGATCCTTGGAATCATTTATGCAGAGTTCTGATCAAGTAAGATTTCAGTCCTCAGTGGCGGCAGAAGGATAAGACATTTGGTGGTTAGTCCAGGTGGGAGGTCTTGAACATAAACCAGGACAGTATTGCAGGGATAGAGATGAGGGGGAAAAATCAGGAACCAGGAATGAAGCTTCAGCAGAACCCATCATAACCACAGACGAGGGAGAGGAAAGCCCTAGGATGACACTTTTGTACCTCCCTTATATGACTGGTGACCAATTTCACAGTATTCTTAGGCAATACAGGACAGGAGAGAATATAGGGAGTTCACTGGCATCTGTAATGTACCTCTGATACATTCTGAGTTAAATATGATTAATGGTTAGCAGAGGCATCTGGATGACTAGAAACACTTCACCATCCGTATTCGATATTAACCATATCTCCTCTGGAAAGCATTCTCTCCCGTCATCTATCATAACTCTTTCACTGGATTACAGTCTTTGAATTTTTCTATTTAACTCTATAGTTTCAGTCCAGCATTTGATCCATAATCTCTCCATAAAGTGTGAGTGAATGAGTGAAGAAGTGAGTGGATGGATTACTTTTTAAAGTGAAGTGCTTTATTGAGGAGGGGAGGGGCTTCCCAGGTGGCGCTAGTGGTAAAGAATTCGCCTGCCAGTGCAGGAGACCAAAGAGATGTGGGTTTGATCCCTGGGTCGGGAAGATCCCCTGGGGGAGGAACTGGCAACTCACTCCAGTACTCTTGCTTGAAAAGTTCCATGGACAGAGGAGCCTGGCAGGCTACAGTGCATGGCGTCACTGAGTCCGACATGACTGAGCATGCATGCATGCATTTGATTATTAGGAAAAGCTTATATTTGGTTTATTCTCATTCTGATTCCCTTGTTTTAACTCCTAGCACCTTCCACTGGAAGAGTCGTAAGCAGTGGGCCATCCACAGGAGCTGTGGCACCAGCTAACTCAGCCAGAGGGCAGCCTCAGCCCAGTGACGAGGACACTTTGGTGCAAAGAGCCGAGCATATTCCCGCAGGGAAACGAACTCCGATGTGCGCCCACTGCAACCAGGTTATCAGGTTGGTCATTTGATTTAAAGTTTTTATTGAGAAGGCTTAGTCCCAGTGTTGATTTTTTTTTAATATTTTGAAAGATTAGAAATTTTATTAATGAGAATATTTATTTCTATGTAATAGTTATTGTGGAGGTAGATACATTAGACATATTTATTAGACCCTATTTTAATAAAAAGTAATTCTGGGCTCTGTGAAAATATAACTAAAAATACCAATTTAGTCAGTTATTCATTCCTATCAGAACTAAGAAAAATAATGATTAATGTGGCATTTCAGAGAATAATGAAATATTAAGACTCAAAGGGACCCCATAGAACTTCATTATTTCACAAATTAGAAAAGTGAGGACTCTCATTTAGATGAAAAGTAACTAATGATGTAAAATAAAGAATTTTGAGCCCTAGAGAAAAGATTGCATTTTCACACTAAGCCTTGAAAGATAAAATTACCTTCGGATCTATTCATAAATGTTTTGCTTTTTGTATTAGGTCATAACAAAGATTTTAAAATTTAAAAAATAAAAAACTAAAATAAATAAATAAAAACAATAAAAAAATAAAAATAAAGTAAAATATTTTTGATCCAAATGTATTTTATTGTTTCTTGAATTCCAAAAAGCAGAAAAGGCTAAGCTCTTAAGTGACTGCACTACACTAGCACTTATTAAACCTCAGCATTTCTGAACAAGTGACTTTTAAAATGTTATGAGGTTTAGGTGTGAATGTTAATACAGGGATCCCACCAGAGGACCTTGCTGCCTCTATGAGTTGCTTGCTGGCTGTAACAGATGATTACTTGAAATGCCTGCTCAAGCTCCCTCCTCGTTTTTAATTTACCCTGTTTTGTAATAGTTGAAACAACAATGTCTCTAAACTTGAATAAGGTTAAGACTTACTTGCATTTTCCCCTCTTTTCTTACATAGTTATTGCTTAGGGTAATGTTTCTAGTTACTACTTAAAATGGAGCTCAGGGAGTCTCAATATCTTATTTAAGAACCAAATATAAATACCCTTCCCCTTAACCCACTATTAAATAATAAATGTGTCAAGAACACAACACAGAGTACGTGATTTTTTTTTTAAAGTAGCTTTTGCCTCTTAAAGGTAGTCCACGTTCATTGTAACATTTCCAAACTATAGGAAAACAGAAAGCAAAAATAAAAATTCATATATAATTACACCTCCCAGGATACCCACTATTAGTATTTTAGTTCACAGTTTAAAACACACTTACAAATACACAAGGACAGATACTGTTTTCTAGAAATGGAAGCATAACATGCTATTTTATAAGCTGTTATTTTTCAATTAGTTTGTATTTTCCACAGTGAATACCTGTTGTATGAGAATTAACCAGCAGCCGTGGCAGGAGTAATAATGGTTGTGGTGAGAAGGAGGAAATCTGTAGCGGTTTTTGAAGTCTAGTGTAATATCTGACACACTAAAGGCATTTGGTGAATGTCTAAATTGAACAGATCATACATGACTCTAGACCCACTCATCACTTGGTCATAGTATCTTTATGGTTACAGTCATTTTTTTTTTAAGTACCACTATCAATGGGTCTTACAGAAATACTTAAACTAGTACAGAATCTAGTGTGCTACTGCTTTTTCTCAGTAAATAAATCAGTATTTCAAATTATTAACTCTATGTAATGTTACTTTTTTAGAGTTAATGTTAATAAAAATGTTTTTACTTATAACATTGTTTCTATAAGTTATGACACTTTGATTTCCTAGACTGGTACATGAGGATAATATGATTTAGATAAAAACACCTTTTATGGAGATGGGAGTCAATGCTGTTAGTGTGCTGTTGTAAGCAAGTAATTACTGGATGGGTTAACAAAATGTGAAACCATATCAGTTTCTGGTTCTTGTCTGATCAGCAAATTCTGTAATATCCTATGATCACCACTGCCAGCACATCTGAAAAACTTAGTATGGAGAAAATATGAAGATCAAAATAGAAATTACCTTCCCCACTCCTAACTGCCTTGGTTTCAGTTTTTAATGCAACACCAGAATGTGGTGTTACGTACTATCTTCTGCCAAGTGAAATAAATATTATATTAAAAACATGAATGGCCATCACTTATTTTCCCCTCATCTGTTAATTTTTATATTGCTCTGGATTATCCCAGCACTTGTTATCAGTTAAGCATTAGAGCTTCATTTACTAGAGAAGTTAACAGGAACAGGGATTAGCTCATGTCAAGATCCTGTTACAGTAATTACCATAGCATATTTGCTTGGTGTTCAAATACTGAAGCAGCTTGAATAGAGTGTGGTCAGTTCAGAGACCTAGGCAAAGGCAATTTTCCAGGTCTTGGCTGCAGTGTCAGTATCACTTACCAAACCTAGGAGGCATCAGATCAAGTGACATTCTCTTGGACACCTGTTTTAGAAACAGGCTGCAGTTGCAGGCTTGACACTTTCATTATAGAATATTGCAACCTGGCAGTTTAAGATTATTTGTAATTTAAATTTGTTTTATTTGTTTTCCACAGTGTCATTTATATTATGTTTTTTATAATTTATATTTTTAATATTTATTTTCTAAATGTTTCAAATTTTCAAAAACATTTTTAAGTAAATGCAAACTAAGGCAAATTTTATGTTTTATTGTTTTCTTAGAAAAAATTTTGGATGGTTTCAGAAACTTTGATCTCTGATATTAATACTGAGCTGATTATCTCTTATTGAACATGTTTTTAGCTTAAAACTCCATAGATCATCTTCATCTAATGTTAATATTTTTGGTTTATTTGAATCTGGGAAAGATTATGAATGTTTTTACTAAGTTGTAACAATCTATCTAATAATTATTATTTCATGGCAAATAGATGGGGAAACAGTGGAAATAGTGTCAGACTTTATTTTGGGAGGCTCCAGAATCACTGCAGATGGTGATTGCAGCCATGAAATTAAAAGACGCGCTTACTCCTTGGAAGGAAAGTTATGACCAACCTAGACAGTGTATTAGAAAGCAGAGACATTGCTTTGTCAACAAAGGTCCATCTAGTCAAGGCTATGGTTTTTCCAGTAATCATGTATGGATGTGAGAGTTGGACTGTGAAGAAGGTGAGCGCCGAAGAATTGATGCTTTTGAACTGTGGTGTTGGAGAAGACTCTTGAGAGTCCCTTGGACTGAAAGGAGATCCAACCAGTCCATCCTGAAGGAGATCAGTCCTGGGTGTTCATTGGAAGGACTGATGTTGAAGCTGAAACTCCATTACTTTGGCCACCTCATGGGAAGAATTGACTCATTTGAAAAGGCCCTGATGCTGGGAAAGATTGAGGGCATGAGAAGAAGGGGACAACAGAGGATGAGATGGTTGGATGGCATCACCGACTCAACAGACATGGGTTTGGGTGGACTCTGGCAATTGGTGATGGACAGGGAGGCCTGGCGTGCTGCGGTTCATGCAGTCGCAAAGAGTCGGGCACGACTGAGTGACTGAACTGAACTGAGGCAAAACTTTGATTAGCTAGTTGCTTTTTACAGATGGATAGATCGTTACATTTTGGGAGAAATTCTACTGAAGATCTGATTAAGTTTGCTCTAGAACGTTTCCAATCCATTTATGATAGAAGTACCATTTTTTGATTCATACGGGTGAACAGATTAACTATTTGGAATGTTGATATAATAGAACAGAAAATCAGAATACTAGTACAGCCAAAGCCGTATTTAATTTCTCTGGTAGAATAGGCTTATGAAAATACTAGCTTATTTTTGGAGTGTTATATCTAGTGACATTAAAAATCCACTTGTGTTATATGGAGTTAAACGGGCCATTCGCATTTAGCTGCTCAGCATTTCGATGAAAGAAATAAGGGATTCATGGTGCTTGAATTTCTCCTTGATATGGAATGCTTTAAAAAAAAAAAAAAGAGCCACAATGCTATTGTCCCATCTTTGCTTACAGTCCAGCACCAGAAAATCACATTGAGACAACTCATTGTTTCTTCTGGTGGCAGAGAAAATTTTAACAGTATTGATTTGTTTCTTACTTACTTGTTTTCAAACTTTTCTCATAAGGAGGGCCATCTCAGTTACCCTGGAGAGAAGCCATCAGAGTTTTTGCCTTAGCATCCATTTCTATCTCTGAGAACTCCATTATTAATAGGTTTTATTTATTTTCCCTTCTGGTTAAGATTTTACTTGAAGATAAAAGACTTTTTGACTTAATGTGTTTGTCCCTCAATTTACGGAAACAGCAAAGACATAGATCTTATGAGCAAGGCGTAGACCAAGATTTCAGACCTATTATAGGGGAAAAATGGGAAGAAGAAAATGTTCAGCATTTATGTAATATAATAATATGGTGCCGTTATCATCCTGTTTTTGGATCATAATTGTTTTATGTATGCTTGAGTGCATGCTTGGTCATTCAGTTGTATGTGACCCTTTGGACTGTAGCCTGCCAGGCTCCGCTGTCCATGGAAATTTCCAGGCAAGAATACTGGAGCAGGTTGCCATTTCCTACTCCAGGGAATCTCAACCCAGGGATTAAACCCACGCCTTCTGCATCTCCTGCATTAGTAGGTGGATTCTTTACTACTCAGCCACCCAGGAAGCCCTTAATGTATTCTTAGCATCTGCCAAATACTGTATTATCATTTTACTTGAATTCTTATTAAATTCTCATAACCTTATAAGGCAGTTACTATAATTGCCTCAGTTTCACAGATGAGAAAACCAACGCACAGAAAGCTTACATATTTACTGAAGTTACACAGATAGTAAATGGTAAAACCTGCATTTGAGCCCAGATCAGTGTAACTTTATATTCGTGCTTTTAACTTAGGAAAATGTTATAGTATTATATTATGATAACTAAGAACTATACAACTTAAATGAAGGTCTTTAAAATACATACCAAGATATATTAATGTGTTTCCATTTCAGTTCAGTCACTCAGTTGTGTCTGACTCTCTGCGACCTCATGAACTGCAGCAGACCAGGCCTCCCTGTCCATCACCAACTCCCGGAGTTTACCCAGACTCATGTCCATTGAGTCGGTGATGCCATCCAACCATCTCATCCTCTGTCATCCCCTTTCTCCTCCCACCCTCAATCTTTCCTAACATCAGGGTCTTTTCAAAAGAGTCAGCTCTTCGCATCAGGTGGCCAAAGTATTGGAGTTTCAACTTCAACATCAGTCCTTCCAATGAACATCCAGGACTAATCTCTTTTAGGATGGACTGGTTGGATCTCCTTGCAGTCCAAGAAACTCTCAAGAGTCTTCTCCAACACCACAGTTCAAAAGCATCAATTCTTTGGCACTCAGCTTTCTTTATAGTCCAACTCTCACATCCATACATGACTGCTGAAAAACTATAGCCTTGACTAGACAGACCTTTGTTGACAAAGTAATGTCTCTGCTTTTGAATATGCTGTCTAGGTTGGTCATAACTTTCCTTCCAAGGAGTAAGCATTTTTGAATTTCATGGCTGCAATCACCATCTGCAGTGATTTTGGAGCCCAAAAAAATTGTTGGCCACTATTTCCACTGTTCCCCCATCTATTTCCCATGAAGTGATGGGACCAGATGCCATGATCTTAGCTTTCTGAATGTTGAGCTTTAAGCCAACTTTTTCACTCTCCTCTTTCACTTTCATCAAGAGGCTCTTTAGTTCCTCCTCACTTTCTGCCATAACGGTGGTGTCATCTGCATATCTGAGGTTATTGATATTTTTCCCGGCAATCTTGATTCCAGCTTGCACTTCCTCCAGCCCAGCATTTCTCATGATGTACTCTGCATAGAAGTTAAATAAGGAAAGTAACAATATACAGCCTTGACGTACTCCTTTTCCTATTTGGAACCCGGCTGTCATTCCATGTCCAGTTCTAACTGTTGCTTCCTGATCTGCATACAGGTTTCTCAAGAGGCAGGTCAGGTGGTCTGGTATTCCCATCTCTTTCAGAATTTTCCACAGTTTATTGTGATCCACATAGTCAGAGGCTTTGACATAGTCAATAAAGCAGAAATAGATGTTTTTCTGGAACTCTCTTGCTTTTTCCATGATCCAGTAGATGTTGGCAATTTGATCTCTGGTTCCTCTGCCTTTTCTAAAACCAGCTTGAACATCTGGAAGTTCATGGTTCACATATTGTAATATGTATAAATTGTGTGACTACATATACATGTAACCATATATACTACTGTATAAATCAGGAAAAAAGAAACAACTTAAGCAGACCTGCCATATCTTAAGAGTGTGGCAGTGTACTCTTCTTTATAATGTTAGAGTGGGTGAGTGAGAAAGAAGTGAGTAAATAACAGATTGAACAGTTATGAGTTCTTATGTCCCCTCCAAATGACTTTGTACCATGAACATACATTCTTAGACTCATAGAGATGACCCAGGGAGTGAGGGGTTTACTTTTCCAGTTTCTCATCTAATGTGGAAATTTTGTCATTCTATAAGCAGTGCTCACTGAATATTTTATGGGCCACTTCCTGTAGATACCAGTGATACAGAAATCAAAGACATACTCCCTTTCTTTAAGGAGGTTGCTCTTATAAACTGAGTTGAGTCCCTTCCCAAATTTATATGTTGAAACCCTAACCCCCAGTATTTCAGACTGTATTTGGAAATAGGGCCTTTAAGAGGAAAGATGAGGTCATTAGAATTGATCTAAGCCAGTATCTCTGGTGTTCTTAGTAAGAAGAGGTCAGGACACAGACACACACAGAAAGAAGACCAGATGAAGTTGGGCACCTAGAGGCCAAAGAGAGAAGTCTTAGAAGAAATTAGCCCTGCCAGCGCCCTAAGTTTAGACTTCTAGCTTCCAGAATTGAGCAAATAATGCCTACTGTTTAAGCCACCCTATCTGTGGTGCTTTCTTAAGGCAGTTCTAGCAGATGAATACAGTTATACTAGACAAGCAGAGCAACAGCTGTATGAGTGTGGTAAGTCTTAACAGATATACATCCAGAGGCTGTTGGTGCAAAGAGTAGAGATGGGCATTATCTAGCTTCAACAGCCAGTTACTTTTATTTGAAAGAAATTGCCAGCAATAAAGTTCAGTAGTCTACTTTATAAGCAGTACTTGTATACAAGAAATATACGTTGAAAGCTTACAAAGTGTTAGCTAATGGTAAGGTGGGCTTCCCTAGTGGCTCAGTAATAATCAACTACCAGTGCAGGAGATGTGAGTTCAGTCCCTGGGTCGGGAAGATCCCCTGGAGAAGGAAATGGCAACCCACTCCAGTATTCTTGCCTGGAGAATTCCATGGACAGAGGAGACTAGTGGGCTACAGTCCATGAGGTCGCAAAAGTTGGACACGAGTGAGCAATTGAGCACATGCGTTATGTATGAGAGTTGTTAAGAGAATAAATCCTGAGTTCTCATCACAAGAAATAATTTTTCCCCTATTTCTTTAATTTTGTATCTATATGAGATGGTACCTGTTGTGGTAAACAAAAAAAGAAGCATTTGTATTCAACCCATATCCCTACTAGCTTGTACCTGTTGAAATTTACAGTTCCTTTCATCTTTCTGACTAAGCTGTTCTTTTTCTCTGAATTCTTACCTACCTTTGCTTTCTTTTTTTGGCATAAGTATCACACCAGAAGATGAACACACCGCAGCTCTTCTCTCTCAGCCGGTCAGTGCTCCAGCTCAGTCCCCTCCCTTCCCTTGTCAGTCAGCAGGCATTCAGTGAGGCTCACGGTTGCAGAGGACTCTGGGAGGGAACCGAATCCTTCATTCCGCTGTGCAGTTAGCTAAGCCTTTCGTTCCAGTTCCCAGATGGAAACCCAATCCTACCTAGGACAAGAAGAACGTATTCAGTGTTAATCCTGTGTTAATGAATTTGTTAAATTAGTCTCTGCTGACACAGAGACGAGCGGACTTTGTCATATGTAAGAAATTTTATTATTTATACATAACTTCAAGGGCACTGACAGGGAAGATGCTCTTTCAGCTTAGCCAAGGAGAATCTGTAGGAGCCTGTCCATATTAGCATGGAGGTGTGGCAGGAGCAGGGTCACTGTCAACTCACTTTTTAAAGGTGCAGAAGGATTTTCTCTAGTGTCGTTAAGATCATTCACTGTTAAGATTTGATAAAGAAACTTAAGTAAATACCTTAAGATGACCCTTTTGATGCACTATTTATTTATAGTGGACACTATCCCAGAAGGCTTTCAAAAAGACTCTTTAAGAATAGCTGCAATGTAAGAAAACCTTCTAAAACATATAAAAGGAAGCAAAAGAAGAATGAAAATCATGGATGGGGCTTTTAAAAATGAAGAGTGGAAAGAAGTTTGTCATTGAGTCTGGACAGTAATGACATACGTACATCCTTGCCTATGGTTAGGATTTGGCTATGTTCCTTCTGTGCTAAGTCGCTTCAGTCCTGTCTGACTCTTTGTGACCCTGTGGACTGTAGCCCACCAGGCTGCTCTATCCATCGGATTCTCCAGGCATGAATACTCGAAAGAGTTGCTCTGCCCTCCTCCAGGGGATCTTCCCGACCCAGGGATCAAATCCGTATCTCTTAACGTCTCCTTGTATGATCTAACAAACAGCACTTTCCACAGCTGCTTCCAGGAAGAGTGGGAGTGGACTTTGTGGGACTGTCTCCTCTCCCAAGTGTCAGTGAAGACTAAAGGTGTCACACCCTGTGCCCATCATTACAGAACCATCCTGTGCAGTGGGCCAGGCCCAGTCTGCTCAAATTCACAGAATGGAGTTGTATGCTGGTCTGAAGTGCTCTCAATACATATCTTAGAAAGTCTAGGAAATAGTTGTATGTTCCTCAATTGGCTGTTCTCAAATGTCTTTTTTTACCCCCTCAGGTGAAGTTTGTTAAATATTTGGTAGCACTGATAGGCTTGTTTCAAGAGGAAAACTTTCTTCCAAGTGCATACTAATATGTACACTTCAACAGAATGTGGAAATCGAGGTTCAACTGACTTGTTTTGCGAACTGAGGAATCAGATAAAGATACAATAAGGATACTGGCCTCAAGGGGCCATCCACCCTTCTGGATGAGCTGAAGATGTGCCCTGATACATACTACCTAGTAAATAGGTTTGAATCTGCTTTAATGTCTAGACAAATGGTAGCATAAAACCTCGAAGTTCCACCATCCTCTGCTTCTGTGTTATGGTCATAGTCGATTTAGCATGGCAGATTTTTCAGACAAACATAATAAGATACCCACCTGGGGAAAAGTGCAGCGCACTCCTAAAACTTGGTCGCTTTGTGCCTGTCCTTTGAGCTTTTGACTCCTTGGCTTATCTTTGAAGGTAAACTACTTGCAAGATATATATTGAGAAAATGAGTGAAGTGTTAAGTAGAACTGTTTATAAACCAGTTGAAAATAGAGGGAAAACCTACCAAAAGTGCCATATTCTGTTACATAGTAAGTGATCTATAGATCTTTTATTTTCTGGTGAGAATTAATTAACAAAAGGCAATCCTTACTAGTGGTAACAAAAATGATACCCTAAAGTTTAAAAATAATAACAATAATAAACTACTTTTCTCAAATGTTGAAAGTTGCTTATGCAAAATGGCATCATAATAGCAATAAGAAACAAGGCTCAGATGGTAAAGTGTCTGCCTGCAATGTGGGAGACCTGGGTTCAATCCCTGGGTCGGGAAGATCCCCTGGAGAAGGAAATGGCAACCCACTCCAGTACTCTTGCCTGGAAAATTCCATGGACTGAGGAGCCTAGTAGGCTGCAGTCCATGGGGTCGCAAAGAGTTGGGGTTGCAAAGAGTTAGGGTCACAGAGAGTTGGACACGACTGAGCAACTTCACTTCACTAGCAAAAAGTAGGGTAAAAAATGGGGCTTCCCTGGTGGCTTGGATGGTAAAGAATCCACCTGCAATGCAGGAGACCCATGTTTGATCTCTGGGTCAGGAAGATCCCCTGGAGAAGGGAATGGCAATGTACTCCCAGTATTCTTGCCTGAAGAATCCCATGACAGTGAGCTGGTCAGCTATAATCCATGAGGTCACAAAGAGTCGGACACAATTGAGTGACTGAGCACACACACACGGTAAAAATTACTTTCTTACACCCTACAGAACACATTTTAATCATTCATCAAAAGCCTTTCAACTTGCTTGATTCTCAGAGAATTAGGTGCTAGTTCTGAGAAAACAATATATTTGCAAAGAATTTCCCAGCAGGAGATAGTTACTGAATACAAAGGTTATTGTCAAAGGCTAAAAAATGTTTTAACTTTGTGATGCTCATTGCTGTGACTTTTCCCATTAATTGTCTGCCTAAAGGTCGAATATCCAATGCTTACTGAGAATTAGTTACCCTGTGGTCACTCAGTGATGATAATTGATGGTAATGTAATCAGAAGCAGAATATCAGTTGACTAGAGCCATGTAATAGAAATCAGGAAGTTCAGCCTCTGGCCTTCATTCAGTCAATGATTTTATGATATATGTCATATCTTTGAACATTCTCTATCTCAGCTTCTCCATCTGTTAAACTGAGTTCATAATAACTGTCCTGGTCTGTCTCACAGGAATGTTGCATGGATAAATTAGATAAGTGTAAAAGTGCCTTGGAGGTAAAGCCGCTCTATGAGTAAAGATTAGTGTGATGTAGCTACTGAAAAGTGTGTTGCTGAACCTAGAATAGTTAATCTCCACAGGCTTCATGACTAGATAAAGCTTCATAATGGATTCCTGTCAGGCGAACAAAACCCATCTTATCAGTTCATGGCTGTATAGTATTTAATGGAAAAGAAATCTCTTTACAAACATTTTCTTACCTTGATACAAATGTGCATTAAGAATCGGTCATGTTTGAATTAAATAAAACCTTTCTAAGTAGCTTTAAGTCACCTCTAATATCCAGTTTATAATTTCCGTATTCTTTTTGGAGGGTGAAGATTTGACATGTTTAATAAAGTTGTGAAAAAATAAGTATATGAAACAATGTATGGGGAAGAGAAATTGACTAGAATGGTTTTTTTTCCCCCAGTAATAATTGTTACTGTTTTTAAGACTCTGACATCACCAAATTTAGATTTTAAAAATTTTATTTTATAGAAATCTCAAGCTCTTATTTCTGCCTAACCCATATATGTTTCCCGGGTTACTTCTTTTTCTGTCACAGTTAATATTCTCATTATCAGTTGTTATCATGACACACTCAGTCATTGCAGCTCAGAAGACCTAATTACCAGATCCCTTGAAGACAGAAAACCAGGGCCTTTCTTGAAGGAGTTCCTTAAGTGCTTATTCCTCTCGCCGGTCCTTTTCACTTCAGTGCACAGAGAGTTCTGTGTAAATTGCCAGCACCCATGTGTTAAGTCCTTGAGAAGGAGAATTGAGCAAGTATTTAATTGTTTGGACATTGCAAATAAGAGTTCCTACTCAAGCTAACTAGAAACTTTTATTCCAGAGCCAACTTGATCTCTTTTCTTTTGGCAGGGGACCATTCCTAGTGGCATTGGGGAAATCTTGGCACCCAGAAGAATTTAACTGTGCTCACTGCAAAAACACGATGGCCTACATTGGATTTGTAGAGGAACAGGGAGCCCTGTATTGCGAGCTCTGCTATGAGAAATTCTTTGCTCCTGAATGTGGTCGATGCCAAAGGAAGATCCTTGGAGTGAGTATTGGAAACCTTTTCACTCTGAGTGAGTTTTAAAGCAGAACAATTTTTTGGTATGAAACCCTTCCATCATTTTTACTTTTTATTTTCTTCTTGCTGATCTCCTCTCTGCTTTCATCACTATTTATTTTTGTAAAGCAAAACTAAATAGACCTCTGTAGAAGTATATTGGACTCATGGGGTTAAGTTGTCTTTGGTTTTGTCTTACTGAGTGCTGGGTTGTCTGGTAAAAGTCTAGCCACTGTGGGGAAAAAATAATTTACTGTGGGTGTGCTGCCTCAACAGGACCCTGTTTGCTCAGGAATGAAGAGGTCGCACAGGACCACACACATCTGAGTTCTCAGAACTGACACCTTCACTGTTTTAAATTAAATTCCATTGCTTTTATAAGAGCAACATTTCCCCATTTGTCAGGGTTCAAGCACAGGACACAGGTTTCATGAAATATATAAAACATGAGGCTTATAAGTGATACATTTTTCTTGAATTCATATAATGTTTAAAAATATAACCTCGGGTTTATGAGGGTATACATGTGATAGAAAAATAATCAAACCACACCTTTTTTTTTTTTTTTTTTTTACAAAAAGGTAGTAATTTAGGATTCAGATACATAGTAAATAATGATGAATGAATGAATTTTCTATTCTGGAATACCCAATTTGCAGTTGTGAAGTAAGGGTAAGGGATTTCCTATGGGTGACCAGCAGTTGAAATTTTACTTTAGAAGTAGCCAAGGTGACTGGACTCACACGAAATACCTACATACAACTCATACAAAATTTGGAAATTACATTGCTGAGTTCTAATATTCCCAATATGACAGTGTAATAATGAAGCTCTAATTTATTCCCATTGAGAGAAAAGAGTATGAAACAGTGATAGATTTTATTTTCTTCATTTTGAAAATCACTGTGGATAGTGACTGTAGCCATGAAATTGAAAGATGCTTGCTGCTTGGAAATAAAAGCTATGACAAACATAGGCAGCATATTAAAAAGCAGAAAAAACACTTTGCTGACAAAGGTCCCTATAGCCAAAGCTATGGCAATTATGTACAGATGAGAGAGTTGGACCACAGAGAAGTCTGAGTGCTAAAGAACTGATTGATGCTTTTGAATTGTGGTGCTAGAAAGACTCTTGAGAGTCCCTTGGCCAGCAAGGAGATCAAACCAGTTAAAGGAAATCAACCCTGAATATTCATTGGAAAGACTGATGCTGAAGCTGAAACTCCAATACTTGGCCACCTAACATGAAGAATTGACTCACTGGAAAAGACCCTGATGCTGAGAAAGGGTGAGGGCAGGAGGAGAAGAGGACAGCAGAGGATGAGATGGTTAGATGGCATCACTGACTCAACAGACATGAGTTTGAGCAAACTCCGGGAGATAGTGAAGGATAGGGAAGCCTGGTGTGCTATAGTTTGTGGTGTTGCAAAGAGTCGGACACAACTTAGTGAATGGACAACAGCAACAAATTTTAGAATACATCTTTAAATGAGTCTAAAACTTTCAAGACACTTTAAAATTATAAATATACTATGTGAAATATTTCTGTATTATTAATTTATACAATATGTAGCGAGGAAAACAGGAGGATAATTCAGGCTATACCTTTTTAAATGAAAATAAGTAGACTCCATTAGTACAGTTTTAGTATATAAAAGTGTTCTATGGATTCTAGAATGATTAATAAAACAAAATCAAGTAAGAGTTTTAGCACCAAATGAGGTTCTAAGAAATGAAATCTTCAGCTCGTTGCTTTAAACATACACCAGAACTTTACTAAGGGGACAAGTTTTCTGGATTGTGTTTTAGTTGTTTGATAATCTTATGTTATGGTCTGCCTCTTGAGAAACCTTTATGCAGGTCAGGAAGCAACAGTTAGAACTGGACATGGAATGACAGACGGGTTCCAAATAGGAAAAGGAGTGAGTCAAGACTGTATATTGTCACCCTGCTTATTCAACTTATATGCAGAGTACATCATGAGAAACGCTGGGCTGGAGGAAGCACAAGCTGGAATCAAGATTGCTGGGAGAAATATCAATAACCTCAGATATGCAAATGACACCACCCTTATGGCAGAAAGTGAAGAGGAACCAAAAAGCCTCTTGATGAAAGTGAAAGAAGAGAGTGAAAAAGTTGGCTTAAAGCTCAACATTCAGAAAACGAAGATCATGGCATCTGGTCCCATCACTTCATGGCAAATAGGTGGGGAAACAGTGGAAACAGTGGCTGACTTTATTTTTCTGGGCTCCAAAATCACTGCAGATGGTGATTGCAGCCATGAAATTAAAAGACGCTTACTCCTTGAAAGGAAAGTTATGACCAACCTAGATAGCATATTCAAAAGCAGAGACGTTACTTTGTCAACAAAGATCTGTCTAGTCAAGGCTATAGTTTTTCCAGTAGTCATGTATGGATGTGAGAATTGGACTATAAAGAAAGCTGAGTGCTGAAGAATTGATGCTTTTGAACTGTGGTGTTGGAGAAGATTCTTAAGAGCCCCGTGGACTGCAAGGAGGTGAAACTAGTCAATGTGAAAGGAAATCAGTCCTGAATATTCATTGGAAGGACTGATGCTGAACCTAAAACTCCAATGCTTTGGCCACCTGATGTGAAAAACTGACTCCTTAGAGAAGACCCTGATGCTGGGAAAGATTGAAGGCAGGAGAAAAAGGGGATGACAGGGGATGAGATGGTTGTATGGCATCACTGACTTGATGGACATGAGTATGAGCAAGTTCCAGGAGTTGGTGATGGACAGGGAAGCCTGGCATGCTGAAGTCCATGGGGTTGCAAAGAGTTGGACACAACTGAGGGACTGAACTGAACTGAACCTGTTGAAGATGGGATAGTAATCTGTCTCAGGATATAAAATTGAGTAGATACTAGAAGCCTTGGTTATTATTTGGTTGAATGTTTCACTTGTTGTCCATGCTCACAGTGATCTCTTTGGGTCTAGATAACTGCTGTTTTTTCCCATTGTTCTTCAGTAGTGAACTGGGGCATTTTCTATGGCTAATGACGTCACGGTATCATTTTATTTTGACAGTTTTTTATTAGAAAATGTTTCACTCCACAGCAATTAAAAAATACAAAAATGTAAAGAATAAAATTAAAATGACCTATATATTTATCAGTCCCAGATAGATCTTCTTAATCTGTAGGATGTGTTTTCTTCCAGTTTGCTCCTGATAAGTAATTCATTTATAGAACTGTAACCATACTACTTACAGCTTCCCATTTTTGTGATAATTATTATGGAAAGAGTAAGTTCCTGTATTACTAACTACTCTTCAAAAATGATTTCTGATAGCTCCATCTCTTTCTCTCAATTCAAAGAAATGATTCTTTGCAAAGCAAGATTCTCAAACTTTCTTTTACTAATTAAAATCTGGTCCAAGTCTTTGACATTTGGTATTTATAACCATAGGACTGTTGTTGACTAGAATCCATGCTCTATGGTTCAAATTTTAGACACTCATTTGAATATGTGCTTAGTATAGTCATAGCTGATTTTCAAAATCATAAACGTGTTAAACATGATTGGATTACATTGATTAAGTTGTTGCTTCCAACAGGGGACAATGTATAGGTTTTTTTTAGTTTTTAAATGTTTTGCCCTTCCTTCATGACATTTTCAAGATAATATTGTGAAACCATTACAAGTTAACATTTCCTGACACCCTTTGAGGGAAAGCAGTAGTGTAGCAAACACTTATGAAAGACTTACTTTTATCCACCACATTTATATGTTTAAATAACACTAATCATTCTTTAAATAAGTTTATTGTTGTGTAGTTGTGAAAAACATATATGTTATTATAGTGCATCAGTTTAGATGATCTGTGAGTCTGTCCTTAAATATCTCCAATTCCTTAGATGAAAAGCTTAGGCAAAGACAAAGCATGTATGTCTACTTTGGGGTCAATTTAAAAGGACTGTATTGGTACAGCTGGTAAAATATGTACCATCTTTCTTTACATCCAATTACCTTTCTGCAACAGGAAGTCATCAATGCTTTGAAACAAACTTGGCATGTTTCCTGTTTTGTGTGTGTGGCCTGTGGAAAGCCTATTCGTAATAATGTTTTTCACTTGGAGGATGGTGAGCCCTACTGTGAGACTGGTAAGATCTTTAAGCTCATAGTTTCTTAAGTTGTAAGTGAATATAAAACCCCTATATTGCTATCAATTTGAAAGAAAATGCTAAGCAAAATAGTATAGTTTTACTAAAGGTTTTATGAGCACCTAATGTTACTGTAAATATATAGCCAAAAAGTGTATAAAATTTTTATACACTTTGTCAAAATCAGATATTACCAATTTCATTAAAAAAGTATATGTATAGGCAGTTACTTAGACTATTTTTCTTGAACCTCCTATAAGTTATGGATATAAGTCATATGGGATTGTATAGCTTAAAGCCTTCTTTTACACTCCACTAGTGGATTTTGAGTGATTATAAACATGAGAAATGTTCAACTTTTGAATAGGATATTGATACGCTCTTGAAGGCAACTGCCTTGACAACAAATTGGAATCCTTTGTTATGTTTACTGAATGGCAAGGTCAATCATGGTTTGCTCCCTTGGTGAGAATATTTTTAAGAAAACAAGCTCTAAGTATTAATGCCAATCTACTACATTTGTGCTGTTACCTAAACTCTAAACACTTCCTTTTCCTTCCCAAAAATTGTAAGTAAGCTTTCACAGCACTTATTTATTGTTATTCTCACTTAGATATTACTATAAAACATACATCTTTCAAAAAATAAAATATTTTCCCTTGATTATGCCTCCACTTAGTACCACTGCATTCCCCCATGGGGTTTTATTGTAGTTCTACTTTGCAGTTCAAAGGGTGGTACTGGACGAAGGGAATATTCCACAATACTCCAGTTAAAGAAGCAGTAAGCTTCTAATTTGAGGCTGTTGACCACGACTTGACCCTTTGCCCAATCTAATTAGTAAATTCTAACAGATCTATCCCCAGTGGATATTGAATTGATCCATTTCTCTCACCTCAACTGTCCCCACTAAATCCAGTTCACTCTTCCCCTTTGCCTGGGCATTATAATGGCCAGCTAAAATGATTTATCTTCTTTCCCCCAACCCGCAGATAGCTGTAGTAATATTTTTTTGAATGTGAATCAGATTGTGCTTGATACCTTATGGCTTCCACTAGCGGAAAAACTATATTCCTGCCTGAGGCCGGCTTTGCCAACCCCATCTCCTCCACCTGATTTTTTGGGTTCTAGAGAATGTCACTGGATTCTTAGCCATACCTGGCCCCTGTGTTGTGTCTGAACCTACTGAGATCTCCTGCCTCAAGGCTTTTGTACTTGTCTCTTTTGACTGGAATTTTCTTTCCCAGGTTTTCTGAAATGGTTCTTCCCCCTCTTTTCTTTTCAAGTCTCAGCTGAGGTATTATCTCCTCATGGAGGCCTTTCCTAACCCCTTCTGTAATATAGTGTTAAACACCTCCCCCAATTATTCTCTATTGCATCACCCTTGTCTTTCCTTTATGATCCTTATCATAATCTGAAGTTGTTTGCTATCATTTATTTTTAAAACATAATTGATGACATCCTGATCCCAGTGGGAATATAAGCCCCATGTGGAGAACAACCACATCTATCTTCGACAACATTGTGCCTCTAACCAGCACCTAAACCAGCACCCAACACACAGTAGGACTCTGTGGGTGTGTGCTGAGCAGATGGCACCAAGGAGTATTGAGGATTGCTGAGAAAGGTGACTCAAGTTGCAGATGGCAGCTTACTTTCTCCTGTAGCCCAGATGGGATTAGAAGTTATCAAAGAGTGAACCATGAGTGAAAACACATAGTATGGATGGCAGAGGAACAGGACGGGGAGACCACTTTCTCCTCCACAAATTCATCAAAAGAGCATTTAAAAACGCTGAGTAAATTCCACAAAACAACTTACGAATGCCAGCAGAGGACATCAGGCACCCAGAAAAGCAGCTCATTGTCTTCAAAAAGAGGTACGAAAAAATATAAAAGACAAAAAAAGAGACAAAAGAGGTAGGGAGGGAGCTCCGTCCCAGGAAGAGTCTTAAAAAGAGAGAAGTTTCCAAACACCAGGAAACACACTCACTGCCGAGTCTGTGGAGAGCCTTGGAAGCACAGAGGGCAACATAACAGGCAGCAAAAATAAATAATTAAAACCCACAGATTACAGGCCCAACGGTAACGCCCCCAGTGGAGAAGCAGCGCAGATGCCTGCATCCGCCACTAGTAAGCGGGGGCTGGGCAGGGAGGCGCGGGCTGCATTGCTTTTTAAGGATCAGGCCTGAATGCCCTGAGGGTAACCAGAGCGAACTAACTTGGGCTAGCAAACCAGACTGTCAGATAGCTACCACGGGAAAAGCTCTAACATAAGACACCGCCAGGACCGCGCACAGAACAAAGGACGGGACAGAATTAGCCAGCTGCAGACCATCCCCCTCTGGTGACAGGCAGCCAGAGCTGGAAGCGCTGGAAGGGGGGCAATTGCAGCCCCAGAGAGACATTATCTACCAAACTGCAAGCAGGTTTCTTTGCTAACTAAGACTTCTTGGGGTTCTGGACAGTCATCATCCGCCTGAGAAGGTGTGCCAGTTGTACACCCAGAAAACTGAGCAGCAAGGACGGAAGAGGTGATAAGTCACAGTGACCATGCTCGTCAAACACCTGAGCTACTCGGACCTGGGAAGGGCACAAAATGCAGGCCCAACCGAGTCTGTGCTTCTGAGGACTACCTGAGTGCCTGAGTCTGAGTGGGTTAGACAAGAGAGGTGCATGCAGCCCAGGGCCGGCCTCAGATGGTTCCCAGTGGAGCAACCTAGAGCCTGAGCGGTGTGCACCATGAGCGGGGCAGGCCCAGTGTGGCTGAGACACTGTGAGCACATGCCAGTGTTATTTGTTTGCAGCATCCCTCCCTCCCCACAGCGCGACTGAACAAGTGAGCCTAAAAAAGTGCCCACCACCACCAGACACTGAAGAGACCAGCAAACAGAAGAAGCTAAATAGAGGGAACCACCTTGGAAGTGACAGGTACAATGGATTAAAACCCTGCCGTTAGTACTGGCTACATAGGAAGGGGCCTATAGATCTTGAGAAATATAAGCCGGATCAAGGAACTACCTGAAAATGAACTGACCCCATACTGCCCACAACAACACCAGAGAAAGTCCTAGATATATCTGTACTATTTTTATGATCATTCTTTTTTTAACTTAAAAAATTTTTTAAGTCCTCTATTACTCCTTTAATTTTCATTTTTATAACCTACTATTACTTTTCAAAAAGAAGACCCTATTTTTAAGGCAAACTTCATATATATATATATTTTTAATAATTCTTGGGACTTTGTTTTTTTTCTTCTTCTTCTTTTCTTTAATATTGTACTTTTGAAAATCCAACCTCTACTCTAGATTTTTAATCTTTCTTTTTGGTATTTGTTATCAATTTTGTACCTTCAAAAACCCAATCTTCAGTACCCATTTTTACTTGAGCAAGAATACTGGCTTGACTGCTCTCTCCTCCTTTGGACTCTCCTTTTTCTCCACCAGGTCGCCTCTGTCTCCTCCCTCCCCCTTCTCTTCTCTACCCAACTCTGTGAATCTCTGCATGTTCCAGACAGTGGAGAACACTTAGGGAACTGATTACTGGCTGGATCTGTCTCCTTTTCATTCCCCCTTTTATCCTCCTGGCCACCTCTGTCTCCTTCCTCCCTCTTCTCTTCTCTGTATAACTCCATGAACATCTCTGAGTGGTCCAGACTGTGGAGTGCACATAAAGAAGTGATTACTGACTAGCTTGCTCTCTCCTCTTTTGATTCCACCTCATCTCATTCGGGTCACCTCTAACTCCCTCCTCCCTCTTCTCTTCTCCATGTAACTCTGTGAACCTCTCTGGGTGTCCCTCACTGAAAGATGAAACTTTTCATCTTTATGTTTTATCAACGGTGCTATATAGAAGGAGAAGTCTTGAGACTACTGTAAAACTAAGACTGAAAACCAGAAGCAGGAGGCTTAAGTCCAAATCCTGAGAACATCAGAGAACTCCTGACTCCAGGGAACATTAATTGATAAGAGCTCATCAAACGCCTCCATACCTACACTGAAACCAAGCACCACCCAAGGGCCGACAAGTTCCAGAGCAAGACGTACCACGCAAATTCTCCAGCAACACAGGAACACAGCCCTGAGCTTCAATATACAGGCTGCCTAAAGTTACTCCAAAACCACTGACATCTCATAACTCATTACTGGATGCTTCATTGCACTCCAGAGAGAAGAAATCCAGCTCCACCCACCAGAACACTGACACAAGCTTCCCTAACCAAGAAACCTTGACAAGCCACTGATACAACCTCACCCACAGTGAGGAAACTCCACCATAAAGAGAACTCCACAAACTGCCAGAATACAGAAAGGCCATCCCAAACGCAGCAATATAAACAAGATGGAAAGACAGAGGAATACCCAGCAGGTAAAGGAACAGGATAAATGCCCACCAAACCAAAAAAAAAAAAAAGAGAAAGAGATAGGGAATCTACCTGATAAAGAATTCCAAATAATGATAGTGAAAATGATCCAAAATCTTGAAATAAAAATGGAATCACAGATAAATAGCCTGGAGTCAAGGATTGAGAAGATGCAAGTAAGGTTTAACAAGGAAGAAGAAATAAAAAGAGTCAATAGAAAAGAGTCAATAGAAGAAATAAAAAGGAGTCAATATATAATGAATAATGCAATAAATGAGATAAAAAACACTCTGGAGGCAACAAATAGTAGAATAACAGAGGCAGAAGATAGGATTAGTGAAGTAGAAGATAGAATGGTAGAAATAATTGAATCAGAGAGGAAAAAAGAAAAACAAATTAAAAGAAATGAGGACAATCTCAGAGACCTCCAGGACAATATGAAATGCTCCAACATTCGAATTATAGGAGTCACAGAAGAAGAAGACAAAAAGAAAGACCATGAGAAAATCCTTGAGGAGATAATAGTGGAAAACTTTCCTAAAATGGGGAAGGAAATAATCACCCAAGTCCAAGAAACCCAGAGAGTCCCAAACAGGATAAACCCAAGGCAAAACACTCCAAGACACATATTAATCAAATTAACAAAGATCAAACACAAAGAACAAATATTAAAAGCAGCAAGGGAAAAACAACAAATAACACACAAGGGGATTCCCATAAGGATAACAGCTGATCTTTTAATAGAAACTCTTCAGGCCAGGAAGGAATGGCAAGACATACTTAAAGTGATGAAAGAAAATAACCTACAGCCCAGATTACTGTACCCAGCAAGGATCTCATTCAAATATGAAGGAGAAATCAAAAGCTTTACAGACAAGTAAAAGCTGAGAAAATTCAACACCACCAAACCAGCTCTCCAACAAATGCTAAAGGATATTCTCTGGACAGGAAACACAAAAAAGGGTGTATAAATGAGAACCCAAAACAATAAAGTAAATGGCAACGGAATCATACTTATTAATAATTACCTTAAACGTAAATGGGTTGAATGCCCCAACCAAAAGACAAAGACTGGCTGAATGGATACAAAAGCAAAACCCCTACATATGTTGTCTACAAGAGACCCACCTCAAAACAAGGGACACATACAGACTGAAAGTGAAGGGCTGGAAAAAGATATATCACGCAAATAGAGACCAAAAGAAAGCAGGAGTGGCAATACTCATATCTGATAAAATAGACTTTAAAACAAAGGCTGTGAAAAGAGACAAAGAAGGCCACTACATAATGATCAAAGGATCAATCCAAGAAGAATATATAACAATTATAAATATATATGCACCCAACATAGGAGCACTACAATATGTAAGACAAATGCTAACAAGTATGAAAGGGGAAATTAACAATAACACAATAATAGTGGGAGACTTTAATACCTCACTCACACCTATGGATAGATCAACTAAGCAGAAAATTAACAAAGAAATGCAAACTTTAAATGATACATTAGACCAGTTATACCTAATTGATATCTATAGGACATTTCATCCTAAAACAATGAATTTCACCTTTTCCTCAAGTGCTCACAGAACCTTCTCCAGGATAGATCACATCTTGGGCCATAAATCTAGCCTTGGTAAATTCAAAAAAGTTGAAATCATTCCAAGCATCTTTTCTGACCATAATGCAATAAGATTAGATCTCAATTACAGGAGAAAAACTATTTAAAATTCCAATATATGGAGGCTGAACAACACGCTTCTGAATAACCAACAAATCACAAAAGAAATCAAAATATGCATAGAAATGAATGAAAATGAAAACACAACAACCCAAAACCTGTGGGACACTGTAAAAGCAGTGCTAAGGGGAAAGTTTATAGCAATACAGGCATACCTCAAGAAACAAGAAATAAGTCAAATAAGTAACCTAACTCTACACCTAAAGCAACTAGAAAAAGAAGAAATGGAGAACCCCATGGTTAGTAGAAGGAAAGAAATCTTAAAAATTAGGGCAGACATAAATGCAAAAGAAACAAAAGAGACCATTGCAGAAATCAACAAAGCCAAAAGCTGGTTCTTTGAAAGGATAAATAAAATTGACAAACTATTAGCCAGACTCATCAAGAAACAAAGGGAGAAAAATCAAATCAATAAAATTAGAAATGAAAATGGAGAGATCACAACAGACAACACAGAAATACAAAGGATCATAAGAGACTACTGTCAGCAGTTATATGCCAATAAAATTGACAACGTGGAAGCAATGGACAAATTCTTAGAAAAGTATAACTTTCCAAAACTGAACCAGCAAGAAATAGAAAATCTTAACAGACCCATCAAAAGCACAGAAATTGAAACTGTAATCAGAAATCTTCCAGCAAACAGAAGCCCAGGTTCAGACGGCTTCACAGCCGAATTCTACCAAAAATTTAGAGAAGAGCTAACACCTATCCTACTGAAACTCTTCCAGAAAATTGCAGAGGAGGGTAAACTTCCGAACTCATTCTATGAGGCCACCATCACCCTAATACCAAAACCTGACAAAGATGCCACAAAAAAAGAAAACTATAGGCCAATATCACTGATGAACATAGATGCAAAAATCCTTAACAAAATTCTAGCAATCAGAATCCAACAACACATTAAAAAGATCATACACTGTGATCAAGTGGGCTTTATCCCAGGGATGCAAGGATTCTTCAATATCCGCAAATCAATCAATGTAATTCACCACATTAACAAATTGAAAAATAAAAGCCATATGATTATCTCAATAGATGCAGAGAAAGCCTTTGACAAAATTCAACATCCATTTATGATAAAAACTCTCCAGAAAGCAGGAATAGAAGGAACATACCTCAGCATAATAAAAGCTATATATGACAAACCCACAGCAAACAGTATCCTCAGTGGTGAAAAATTGAACGCATTTCCTCTAAAGTCAGGAACAAGACAAGGATGCCCACTTTGACCACTACTATTCAACATAGTTCTGGAAGTTTGGGCCACAGCAATGAGAGCAGAAAAAGAAATAAAAGGAATCCAAATTGGAAAAGAAGTAAAACTCTCACTGTTTGCAGATGACATGATCCTCTACGTGGAAAACCCTAAAGACTCCACCAGAAAATTACTAGAGCTAATCAATGAATATAGTAAAGTTGCAGGATATGAAATCAACACACAGAAATCCCTTGCATTCCTATACACGAATAATGAGAAAGTAGAAAAAGAAATTAAGGAAACAATTCCATTCACCATTGCAACGAAAAGAATAAAATACTTAGGAATATATCTACCTAAAGAAACAAAAGACCTATATATAGAAAACTATAAAACACTGGTGAAAGAAATCAAAGAGGACACTAATAGATGGAGAAATGTACCATGTTCATGGATCGGAAGAATCAATATAGTGAAAATGAGTATACTACCCAAAGCAATCTACAGATTCAGTGCAATCCCTATCAAGCTACCAGCGGTATTTTTCACAGAGCTAGAACAAATAATTTCACAATTTGTATGGAAATAAAAAAAACCTCGAATAGCCAAAGCAGTCTTGCAAAAGAAGAATGGAACTGGAGGAATCAACCTGCCTGACTTCAGGCTCTACTACAAAGCCACAGTCATCAAGACAGTATGGTACTGGCACAAAGACAGAAATATAGATCAATGGAACAAAATAGAAAGCCCAGAGATAAATCCACACACCTACGGACACCTTATCTTCGACAAAGAAGGCAAGAATATACAACGAATTAAAGACAATCTCTTTAACAAGTCGTGCTGGGAAAACTGGTCAACCACTTGTAAAAGAATGAAACTAGAACACTTTCTAACACCATACACACACAAAAAAAAACCTCAAAATGGATTAAAGATCTAAATGTAAGACCAGAAACTATAAAACTCCTAGAGGAGAACATAGGCAAAACACTCTCCAACATACATCACAGCAGGATCCTCTATGACCCACCTCCCAGAATACTAGAAATAAAAACAAAAATAAACAAATGGGATCTAATTAAAATAAAAACTTCTGCACAACAAAGGAAACGATAAGCAAGGTGAAAAGACAGCCTTCTGAATGGGAGAAAATAATAGCAAATGAAGCAACTGACAAACAACTAATCTCAAAAATATACAAGCAACTCCTGCAGCTCAATTCCAGAAAAATAAATGACCCAATCAAAAAATGGGCCAAAGAACTAAACAGACATTTCTCCAAAGAAGACATACAGATGGCTAACAAACACATGAAAAGATGCTCAACATCACTCATTATCAGAGAAATGCAAATCAAAACCACAATGAGGTACCATTTCACACCAGTCAGAATGGCTGCAATCCAGAAGTCTACAAGCAATAAAGGCTGGTGAGGGTGTAGAGAAAAGGGAACCCTCTTACACTGTTGGTGGGAATGCAAACTAGTACAGCCACGATGGAGAACAGTGTGGAGATTCCTTAAAAAACTGGAAATAGAACTGCCTTATGACCCAGCAATCCCACTTCTGGGCATACACACCAAGGAAACCAGAATTGAAAGAGACACGTGTACCCCAATGTTCATTGCAGCACTATTTACAATAGCCAGGATATGGAAGCAACCTAGATGTCCATCAGCAAATGAATGGATAAGAAAGCTGTGGTACATATACACAATGGAGTATTACTCAGCCATTAAAAAGAATACATTTGAATCAGTTCTAATGAGGTGGATGAAACTGGACCTGATTATACACAGTAAAGTAAGCCAGAAAGAAAAACACCAATACAGTATACTAACACATATATATTGAATTTATAAAGATGGTAACAATAACCCTGTATGCGAGATAGCAAAAGAGACACAGATGTATAGAACAGTCTTTTGGACTCTGTGGGAGAGGGAAAGGGTGGGATGATTTGGGAGAATGGCATTGAAACATGTATAATATCATATAAGAAACAAATCACCAGTCTAGGTTCGATGCAGGATACAGGATGCTTGGGGCTGGTGCACTGGGATGACCCAGAGAGATGGTATGGGAAGGGAGGTGGGAGGCGGATTTAGGATTGGGAACACGTGTACACCCATGGCAGATTCATGTTGATGTATGGCAAAACCAATACAGTATTGTAAAGTAAAATAAAGTAGAATAAAAAAAATTCTTTTGCAAAGAGAAAAAAAAAAGAAAACACATAATAAGGGTAGCTGCATAAAAGAAAATTGCCAATAAGTTCTAATTTAGTAATGATAAACATCTTGTCAAAACTGCTTTCTCCAGAAGGAAGACATTAATACTTTATAACTGTGTCAAGTAAGAGGTGTTCTCTGGATAAGGAATTTTAGCATGAAGTTGTAAAATGGGAAGGAAAATATAGCAGAAGAAAAAAATGGCTAATATTGTTGTGATACAATCCAGCTAGGAACTCAGTCACAGCATTTATTCATGAAGGTTTCCTGTGACGTTTTTTTCTTCCTTACCAAGTAGATTTGCTGTGAAATTTTGCGGGAAAGAAGGTTTTTTCATACGTTTTTCATGATTTATGTTCATTAGTCTTATTGTTTCTAGTTATTGGACCTTCTCATTTATTATATTGAAACAATATGCTTATTGATAACTTATCAGAGAACAGTGATCTTCATATACATTTGGGTCTTTAATAAGTTGGACAGAACTGAGAAGTAACATATGGAAAATATAATAAAGAATGTTAAGTTGTATATATAATGTTTTCTAAGGGTAAACTGAAATAAATTACACATAATGCTCAGGTCAGGTGTTATGCCATTTGAACATTTTTCTATATATCTTTATCATCTCATTTAATTCTCATTTTGTTGCTGCTCTCTGAAAGCTCTCATTCTACATCTTTGTCATGTTTCAATTACGTTTGCCCCACCCCTGCCCCAATACAGATTATTATGCCCTCTTTGGTACTATATGCCGTGGATGTGAATTTCCCATAGAAGCTGGCGACATGTTCCTGGAAGCTCTGGGGTATACCTGGCACGACACTTGTTTTGTATGCTCAGTAAGTAAATTCCTGTTTCCCATTCAGAGGAGCACAGTATGGCCAGTTCTAGCCTGAACACTAAATGGATATAACGGTTTTTCTGTCTATTGGTCTCTCAAACCTAGAAATGTTTTACAGTGGTTTTGAAAGTCAAGTTCATTAAAATTTTTGGTACTTTTCAAAATTGTTTGGCACAAAAAAAGGTGCTTAAGCCTTTAGAAAAATATTGTTAATACATTTTTGTTTATAAGGAGAAGATTTGAATTTCTTAAAAACAGTAAGATTATTTTGCATTTTTTAAACTATGTTTTATTGGAGTGTCTTTAGTAATTTATGAAAACAGGTAGTTCTTAAAATAAAAGTAAACTTTCATAAATATCTGTTAGTGACTCAATAACTGGAAGTAAACTATATGTTGACCCATTTCCTTCCTTAGCAATAGTCTATGAATATTCTTTTCTTTTTGAGACTAAAATAAACTTGTAGTAATATATTTACCTGTCTCATTTCATATTATAGTATTTTTGGTTTTATTTTTATTGATAAATATTGATTCAGCATTAACTTTAACCTAAGACATATATTTTTTTAATTTAGAAGTAAATATTTAATAAAGGTACTCTATTCAGATGGTTGATTTTTTTAAAATTATATTTAATATTTTTAATAGTTTTTAATAACATTGTATGAAGGGGGAAATGACTAGTTAATTGAAGTCACATAATTTCCCTAAACGTTAGTATTGAACCCTGTCTTGTTTACTTCATCCGTCTCTTCAGTTCAGTTCAGATCCATCTCTTAGACGTCATAAAATCTGTAAAAAGCAGTGATTTTAGCAGATTTGCCTCCCCTGTTCTCTGGCAGATCTGCTCAGGAGCATTGTTGTTGTTTTTAGTCGCTCAGGCATGTCTGACTCTTTGCAACCTCATGGACTGTAACTTGCCAGACTCCTTTGTCCGTGGGATTTTCCAGGCAAAAGTACTGGAGTGGGTTGCCATTTCCTTCTCCAGGGGATATTTCGGATTCAGGGATCAAATCCGCGTCTCCTGCATTAGCAGGCGGATTCTTTACCACCGAGCCACCTGGGAAGCCCACTCAGGAGCATTAAAGTTAGCAAAGACAGTGGGAAAGATAAGAAGACATAAATGTGAATAGCTAACTGATAGTATAACATCCAGCAGCCAGATGTGGACTACAGTTTTCTTAATAAGAAACAAACAAGAAAAGAGACAAAGAAATGAATTTAAAAGAACTCTCAGGTATTCTCTGGTGGTTCAGACAGTAAAGAATCCACCTGCAATGCAGGAGACCTGGGTTCAATCTCTGGGTTGGGAAAATGCCCTGGAGAAGGAAATGGAAACCCACCCCAGTATTCTTGCTTGGAGAATCCCCATGGACAAGGAGCCTGGCAGTCTACAGTCCATGGGTTTGCAAAGAATCAGACATGATTGAAGTGACAAAGCATAGCACACTCGGGTTTTCTGTGCTTGTATACTTAGGGGCCTAGATATGTGTGTGGCAAAGCACCTGTGTTGGATTTTTTTGGTTTGTTTTTCTTAATGCCTTGGGTCTCTACAACAGGAGGCAGGTTTAAAACATTGATTAGAATTTGAGAATAGAAATTATGTTTAATGTGACCACTTTATGTGTTAATTTTTTCACTGTGGCCAAATATGCATTCCCAATTAAGAAAAATAATGATCAATAAGTTTAAATAAACTAAAATGCATTCCAGAGAAAAGTCATTCTTCATGCATTTGAAAGATGACATGGAATGTTATAGTAATCGTGAAATGTTAGGAGGTCTGACACAACCAACTAAAGTGTTTTGTCGTACTGTCCAATGGGTGAAGAATCATTTTCCCCTTTTTAGGCAGAGTTGATAAGATAATGACATTCTCTCAAATAATGCTTCTTTTTCAGGTATGTTGTGAAAGTTTGGAAGGTCAGACCTTTTTCTCTAAGAAGGACAAGCCACTTTGCAAGAAACATGCTCATTCTGTGAATTTTTAGAAGTCAACTGTCCACGGGAAGAGAAGAAATTTGAAGAGAAAGAGGAAAATTTAAATTACCAATTAATTTTTAGATTTAATATTTATATGAAGTTTTGAAAAATAATAGTGGCCCTCGGGATAAATTCCAAGCTTTGAAAACCAAGTCTATGAGGAAATATTTGGCTTCATAAAGTAAAGAAACAGTTTGGTGTTTATTATTACTTTTTTCCCTGTATTTTCTGCCCATAAAGTAACTTTTATAAAAATCAATTTCCTGGTTGACTATTAAATTCATCTTAGAATAAATTAGTGAAGAATTAAATTTTAGAATAAAAACCTTCAACTTCTATGCTGAAATAACTAAACTTTCCATGTTAGGTAGTTTTGAGTAAATCTATAAAAAGACAATGAAATGCCTTACACTTAAATGAAACATTGTGTTTTTCTTAAAAAAAAAAAAAAGCATTTATCTTTAAAACAGTAAATAGGAGTTTAAACAGAGAATTTTATCAATAGTAGGTGCAGGTTTTTTTAAACTGTATTTTTTGTTGTTGTTGTCTTTATAGTTGATCATTCCAATAGGAAAGGCCAATGAGATTTTGATCAAAAGATGTCTTGTCAATAGGAGATGTTATATTTTTGTCTGATTTCCCTCCACCCCAAAAAAGCTACCACATAGCTTATAAATTTCAATTTTTTGCCTATTATTAGAATATGACCATTTTCTATTAATTGTGTATGTTTCACCACCTATGTCAGTCAAACTATTTTTTTTCCCTTCCCTTAAGCTGAGGTAAAGAGCTTGTTGAATAACTTTGGACTCTGAAAGTTGTCTCTCTCTTTAAAGAGAATAAATAGAAAAGAATGTGGTTGGGAGTGATGGTAAATCAAAAGATTGGATCAGAAATTTTTTAAAATTCCCCCTTTTTAGACAGTGAGTCAGTTTGATCAGTTCGTGTTATACTGTTGACTGATGAAGGTTTGAAAGTTCTCTTTGCAGAATAATTTTTTTTTGTTCAGTTCTACATTAGAAAAATAAAATATTGGTTTGGGGATATGATAGAAATTTAGATTTTTTTTTTTCTTTTAGTAGTTCTTTTTCAGTAATAAATGAACCACTTCTAAAAGTAATCATGAAGTTTGGAAAGCTTTTGTTCACAGAGGTTTGATAGTATAGAGAGGAACATGATTAATTACTCAGACCAGCTTGTTCTTTGTTTTCTTCATTTTAGGGAAAAAAATTATGTAGATACCATGTAAAGATGGAAATAATTGTGGTAAGAGCGTGAATCCTGTTGATATTTGCCCAGTGAGAAGAGATTATGGCATTTGATAGTTTTTTTGTTTGTTTCCAGAATGGACAAAAGCCCATGATCACACTAAGTTATCACTTGGATTTGTTTGGGGAAGGGTGCTTTTATAGTTGAGACTGAGCCCCACCCCCTGCCCGACTCATCCATCACTTGAGACTTCATGTTCATTGTGTGCATGTTTGTTAGAGAGCAGGGTATTAGGCTACAGTATTTGTTTAATCTCCCTAATAACTGTTCAAGGTATCTGTCCTGAAAGCTGCTAATTCATGGTCTAGCAGATTTACATTATATGCAGATAGTAATTAAGTGGGAATAAAAAGAATAAACTGGGAATAAAAAGAATGAGAAGTGTGGCGTAAAGTAGCAAACTGAATGCTTCACCAGTGGCAACCCAGAACTGTCCCCTTGCCCTGCATCTTGTAGGGACGCAGGGAGTTTTTTCTGTTGTGTTTTGAAAGCTGGAACTGAATCGTGCCATATTTCCCATTGCTGCTGAAACCACCCATGGAAGACACGCTGCATTGTCACGAATCTTAGTGTCAGTCCTTTGCTTTACATGACATAAAATACGTTGGTGGTTTTGTTTTAGTGTGATAGAGATATTTTTGTTGTTTTTTGGTTTTGCTTTTACATGGTAAAGAGTCTGCCTGCAGTGCGGGAGACTCGCATCCCTAGACTCGGATCCCTAGGTCCGGAAGATCGCCTGGAGAAGGAAATGGCAACTCCTGTATTCTTCCCTGGAAAACCCCATGGACATAGGGGGCTACAGCCCATGGGGTCACTAAGAGTCAGACACGACTGAGTGAGTTCACTTTACAGATTATATGCCAAGAGAGTATTTGATAAGTCAGTGGCATTGGAATGGCATTTGGGTATTTTGTTCAAAGAATTTTATTTGATCTGGATTTCTTATAAAGTTATATTAAGGATTTTGCTTTTATTACACTTTTCTTTCTGCATGTTATTCATGGAGCATAATGTTGCATTTCTCTAAATTTTATCCCTAAAAGGATAATGTCACTTCCTAACGTCATTTGTCTTTGGCCTTTGGCTTTGTCTTTTGTCCTTTGCTTCTATGGCAAAGCCTTCTTTTGTCTATTCTTAAAACAGTTAATCCTTTGAGATAAATACTGACTATAACCCAGAAGAATCTCTGTATTTTATAGTGGGGAATGCCATATTTAATACACTAGCATTAATCTTTTAATAACTGGCAGAGCACTTTATTCTTCTAGTGAGCTCCCAGAATATTTATTTTTCTGATTATAAATATTCCATGTCAGTAGCATTTTTGAATTGTTACCTCCTTATTGTAGAGCATTACTTTTAGTCTCTCTCGATGTATATTTTGGAATGTTGTGCTTAGAATAATACAGATTAAAATCACAGTATATGATTCTAAAACATCCCCTACTTGGTTTCCCAGTTTCTAAATGCACAGCATGTCTATAAGGACAAAATGTTGCTCACTGAAGTAGCTGTCTAAAAATAATGCCCCCTACATGTGCTTGTAGCATTCGTATTTCCTATTGATTCAAGTTACAGTTAGCAACTAAAATTAAAACCTGATCATTGGTCATTGTGCAAAAGACAAGTAGAAATTAGAGTTTAAATCTTTAAAACAGCGTTATGTTTAAAAATAATTATAACAAAAGCGGTATTCATGGTACCATTTTCAAGGACTACTACTATAGAAAATACTCATCCCTGTTCAAGTGTGAATCTAGAGTTATGTTAACATTTTGGTAATATTTTGGGTTTAGTTATTGCTATTGAAAGGAGTGGCTTTTCAGACTTAAGGGAAGGGAAAACACAATCATTTCACACAGTTTGATGTGTCTTCAGTTTGTCCTCCTTCAACCCCCAGATGTTTTACGGTTGTGGGTTTGGATTCTCAATATATCATTTACTGGATGTATTAGTCTCTATCTTCTGTTTCTCTGCATTTTTCAGTTTGTATATGTCTGTGCTATTTTGCTTTTGGATACATTTTCTAGTTAAAAACCACATGAGAAATATAATCAGTATATAAACCTTAATGTGCACATAATAAATAAATGGCTGCAGTGATACAAACAAGTTCTCTTGGTTTTTCTTTTGGGGGGACAAGAGGTTTCTATTAAGTCATCAAGGGAAAAAATAATGTTCAGAGGATAGGCTGATTCTCAGGAGCATTCCTCCTTTATGGTATTTGCCTATCAGAATGTCCCAGAAACATAATATATTTGAAAATATTGTCACAATTATTTTATTTTAATCCATATTTATGCTTTGCATGTAGCATGTACACAATAAATGGTATGAATAGATAAGTAAGCTCTATTGTCTTTCTTTTAAAAAAATACTTGTTGTTGGGACTTCCTTGGTGGTCCAGTGGTTAAGAATTCGCCTTGCAATGCAGGAGACATGGGTTTACTCCCTGGTTGGGGAACTAAAATCCCACAAGCTGCCGAGCAGCTAAGCCTGCAAACAGCAGCTGAGCCCGCACACTTTGGAGTCCATGTGCCACAACAGGAGAGCCCACATGCTGCAACCGCCAGAGCCGGTGTGACACAGGTAGGTCCACGTGCCACAACTGCTGAAGCCCACACACTCCGTAGTCCGCGTGCCACGACTGCAGAGTCCATGCCCCGCAACAAAAGATTGCACATGATGCAGCATAGATCCCACATGCTGCAGTTAAGACCCGACACAGCCAAATAATTTTTAAAAGTTTTAAATTTATTGTTGAAATCATTTATTGGAATACCCTGTCATATCAAACATTATATTGTGTCATATTCAAACAACATCAGTCATGTGCATTTTCATGCCTTTCATTGACCAGGGTACATGACTTCATTCTTAACTCATCCTGATCTCATTAACTAACTTTTCTGTAACTAGGTAGGCTTACCTATTCCTTGTTTGTTTATTGCTTTAAGATTTTTTTCCAACTGTATAAAGTTGAGAGGAATGTTTCTGTTGCAGGCTGTCTATTGGAAATAAAAGACAAATTCAAGTCTATTTGCTCACAGTATATTAAACTGCAGAAGCCGAACTTATAAGGGCATCAAGTCTGCATGTGACATTTTAATAGCTGCTGTTTGGTTTCTATCAATCACGTCATTGCACATTAAAATACACCGACAAAATAAGAGATCTGTCATTCCTTCGTTAAGAAACAGTAATCCAGTACAAGATTTATAGGCTTAAGACTCAACAGTGTGTGTTCACAATAAATCCCCAGTCAGTGCTCAAATCAGAACAAACCTCCCTGTCGTTCAGTGTTTTCTGCTCAAAATGTCCCCCATATAAGATTATCAAAGCTTTTCTTACAGAACTACATATAAAATCTTTTTTTGCCAGAAAAGCTTAATTTAGGTTGGCGGTTTCCCTTTTTGAGTCCTCTCAGACAAGATCTTGGTTATATCAGAAACACATAGGACCTGATGTATTATTAGTGGGCCTGGTGTTAATTAGGGAGAATTACCAGAAATAGTTTGCTTCATGGGAATTTATTACAGAATCACACTTGACTGATGGCAGAATAGGAGTTGCTGAGAGAGAGCAGCTCCCACTCATAACCACTAATTAATAAGGTGCCAAAATTCTGCAGAGGAGGTTTCATCCCCGGTGTGGGAGCCTCAGAGGGAAAATGGTTCCTTTGCAGCATTTAAAATTTTAAAGAGGAAAGGGACTAGGACACATGGCTACCCCACAGAAATCCCAAGACTGATAGAGGTTTGTGTTGTATTTATGAATGAGAGCATTTAACTCAGGAAGCACCAAATCCAAAAGTCTGTGAAAGAGTACCTTTCCCCCCCAAAGTCAAAAGTAGCCTGTGTGTTAATCATACTAAGGAGATATGGACAGTGTTTTCAATGTGGCAAGTGTCTGATTGGCTTGGCTGCTCATTTCATGAAGAATAGAATTTAGAACCAACTATTTGTCTATAGTAGTATATCACTGAACTTCTTAGTCCATGATATAGAAGCTAACTGAGTAGGTGGCAAGATTGCATCAATGATTAATAAGAAAGTTTGGCTTCCACACCTTAAACACAAAGTTGGGGGAAAGTAAGATGTGTTTAGTGATTGGCACTAATGGCAAAACACTGGGGGAGCCCTACTAAATGAAGGTTTGCCAAGAAGGAATTTTTTTCCTGTGTCTGTAACTGTTAATCATATATAATAAAGCTCGGAACATTTGCTTAATGTAAAAGAAGAAAACATTTCCATGTGAGAAAAGCACAGATCACTGACCTCAGGGAGAAAAATAACACAGTTGAGAATTCCCAGAGTATAATTTGTCAATTTCTCTTCAGCTCCCAAAGAAAATGACTTCTGTGCCAGCTCCATGAATTGTTCTCTAATGCATCCGTGTTTCAGAGGACAAAGTTTTCTGTTTAATAACTGGGTTCCAAATTAGGTTTTCATCTTTGTGTTCTAAATTGTCACATTTGCTCTCTACTTCCAATATACTCAAGTTTTTTATTTTTCTCTAAGTCTATAGTGACTATAGTTGTGTAGACACACTTGCTTAAAAATAGCATTGTTTGCTTAAGGTATTTTAGTAGACTGTAGTAATCTTTAGAGGTGTCTTGACTTTTTCCCCCCCTAGTGTATCACTGATATATCAAACTGTTCCCTTGGTAAACAGGAAAGTAAACTAATTCCAATGACTTTTTCTACCAATATTAATTTTTGTATTTTGAAATGAAAAGCAGAAGAATCCATGGTGTTTTTTCAAGTATGAAATTTAAAATATATTTATATTATATATAAATTAATTCTGGCTTTATCAGCTGAAACTTACCATTTATTCTGCTCTGTTAAATTATTGTTCTACTGCTTGATAATTTTTCCAGTACTATTATAAATACTTCAAATAAAAATGAATTTAATTAAAAAGATGAGAGGCACTGAAGTGAAACCAATACTTATGCCTGGAAAGATACAGATCAACAATCTGAATCTATTATAGTTTTCTTATGCCCGAATCAGAGAGTTGTAGATGATCTTTAACAAGATATCAACATAATATAGATGTTCAGAGTATAAATTAGATTTGGAGGGAGGAATGTATTTGATTACTTCTGATGGATCAGACTGGGTCCCTCCAGGAGACAAATATTACACAGTAACTTAGGAGAAGTTTAATGCAAGGAATTATTAAGGTATGAAAGGAAAATAACTGAAAATATAAAGAGAACTCTATAAGGGTAACCTAGGACTGAGAGAGAGGCCCCAAGGAAGGAAAACCTTAAAAGAAGGCCCCTGTTCCATGGCTGGAAGTCAGAGCTTGTTGAAGAAAGTGTGGCTGCAGCCCACAATAGCAGAGAAGTTCTCTGGGCCAGAGCTGGTCATCAGTTGCCCAGAACAAGGAAACAACCCTCTGAATACAGAAGCCAAGACTGGTAGGGCAGTGTAAAAGGGTGTTGGAATCCTGCTGTGGGGGCAAGGCCTGGAAAAAATGGAGGGGGCTGTGGCAAGGTGGTCACTAGGGTCAGGCCAGGGAAGTGAGGTCACTGAGGGACTGTGTGCTGAGGGTGCACAGCTGAGGCAGATTCCACCAGATGCCTGCACACAGTGAGTGGACCCTGCAGCTGGAGTAAGACAAACCAAAATGCAGCACCTGAAACCAGAAAAGAAGCCCCCTGGCTTCTTCAGGATTCCTTCAGTTTCCTTAGCTGACACAGCTTCATGCCATGCTCACTGGAAAGGAGAAATGTTTGAAGAGTCCAGTGCGCTATCATGGAGCAGGTACTGAAGGGTGATTTGGAACTAAAAATCAATAAACTGATAATTGGCATATATGAGTATGATATAAAACTAGACTTTCAGCTAAATTGAAATTTACATTGTCCAGAACATCAGTGCCTATTCTCGATGAATCAGAAGGTAGAACAAGATATTCTAACTTCTTTCTTTATTGTCAAAATCCTCTGATAAATACTATACCATCAGTTTGCAAAGTAAAAATATTGGCAGACTCTTTTTTCAAGAGCTGCGATCTAAATATGCAGTACAACTGAACAGCTCTGAATATTTCATAGATTTAGTTGGTACAGCAGAGTTGGACACTGAGCAACTGAGCATGCATATCCTAAGATATAACCAAAAGTTTTTTAATGAATTAATTTTATTATACTAGCGTATGGTTTAAACGAGTAAAATATTCTTAAATTAAGGTTTGTGTTCAATGGAATTTCAGTTAATAGAAGTTTTCCTGTATAAACCTAAACCCCTATCAAATATTAACAGAAAAAGTTGATTATTTCCCTATTAGTAATAGCAAAGAAATTAATATTTTCCTCTTCACAATAAACCATGAAAGATCAAGCCCAGTGGATCTATAATAATAACATTTATTTGTATAGTCATTGTAACTTGCATGGCATATTATCCCTTACATGAGGGTACACTAATACTCTAAGTTTCTAATAATTGGATAAACTGAGAATCAAGTACTTTTAATTTGCATATTAGAGATGAGAAAATGACAACTCAGAGAAATGATTCTCTAACAACATACAGAGACTAAGACATTTTTAAAGATTAGGGAGAAAATGTATTATTTCATCCACATTCCTTTAGAGTTCCTCTTACTAACAAGGGAGAATGCCAATATATTCCATTCATAAGGACAGTTTTAGGAATTACTTAATTTTGATAGAATGTGTAAAACTTGAAAGCCATATCCATCTGACTTATACAGTTGCCTGCCACACAGATGTCAATATTTGGGAGGTTTGCAACTGGACCATCTGTTCTTCAAGGGTATCTGTGACGCGGTAGCCCCCTCTGCAAGGCACCGTTTGCTGTTCTGTGTGCTGCTTCATTTCAGAGAAGCACAGGAATAATGAGAGTAAATTATGTTAGTCTGAAGTGGAGGAAACACCCAATGTGATACCAAACAAATCAGAAGGCTATAGGAAATGCAATTTGCATTACTTTCACACTCAGAGGTCAGTCATAACTTATTTATAACATCTTGGGAAACAGGGCAGAGTGGTTGACACCCAGTTCATTGTTAACTTTGCAGTGTGATGAAGTTAGTTCCAGGCCATGAGTAAAGAATGGAAGGTGGTAAAGGTGAGAACTTGGTAAGAAACTGCATATACATCCAATTATGCCGACAAGGTTACCTAAGATTCTCATTTGAAATAAAATCTCTCTGCTATTTGGTAATGGCAGGCATCACTGCTAAGTCCACTGAAGCATAGCTGGAAAATCCAGCTGCCCTCACATCTGTTTTGCATGACCTTTCAATCATCAGCAAATACTTCTGCCTCTAGGAATGGAGGACTGGGTAGGATATGGCTATGTGACTTTCTAAGCTATCACTATGGAAAGCATATTGAAACAAAATTCACGCATGCCATGTACTGTACCCAGAAATTAGAGACTTGTCTAGATGGTGTTAAGGTTTTGACCCATCTAGAGTGCTCACACCTGCTTCTTACATTCATGTTGTTAATCCTTTGTTCACAAAATGAGACATGTTATGAAATATGTGAATGGACTTCTCTGGCTTAAGTCTTAAATGTTTAGGCTCTTAAACTGGTTCAAACTAAAATAACATTCATGAAATAGTGTCTTATAGACTTCTAATGATCATATTTATTATATGCAGAAGGCTGCGTGATTTGACCTGACTCTCCTTCCATGAGAGCCCTGACTTGATTGCAGTACTTGAGTCTGAAAATAAGAAAAGAAGGGAAAAAATGACTAAAGAATCCCTTGAAAGGATTGTCATGAAGTTTACTCTTACACTAATAAAATTTCATTCTCACACTAATTTGATGAGAAGCCAGTGGAATAGGTGCAAAGCACACAGTTTGGTTTATATCAGGACCAACTTTAGCTGTTGTCAAAGAGAAGGAGTTATACTGAACACAGTAGTTATCCATAAATATTTGAATCGAGCTTTTAAAGAGAGGGAACTTTGTTTAGGAGGAATATTGGAGGTGCTGGCATTTGATAAGTCTCTCTGAGCTGAATTTTGATTACCCCAGGATGAACTTAGGGCTTCCCTGGTGGCTTAGGTGATAAAGAATCCACCTGCAATGTGAGAGACCTGGGTTTGATTCCTGGGTCAGGAAGGTCCCCCGAAGGAGGGCATGGCAACCCACTCCAGTGTTCTTGCCTGGAGAATCCCAGGGACAGAGGAGCCTGGTGAGCTATAGTCCATGGGATCGCAAAGAGTCAGACAAGACTGAGCGACTAAATACAGAACAGATTGAACTTATTTGTAGGATTGCCACGGGCAGGCTAATAATTTGGATAAATCAACAGTGTTGCTTTTTAAATTTTTATTCAGTATTTATGTGGAGGGAAGGTTGAGTACTTTGTTCAGGGAGAAGAGTGGGTGCAGGATCCCTAGAGATCAACTTTCTAGGATGCTCTGATCTACTTAACTCTGCCCCATACTTGCCCATCCTGCTTAGCAAAGCAGCCCTCAGCCAGGACTAGCTGGTGTTGTTCCAGTGTCTCCCTAAGGAGTCAGTCCCTGACGCTGTGCTACTTATTAAAGTATCTCATTCAACCCCATGAAGTTCTCTCCCCTAAAATCACCCTGCAAAATCACAGTTTTCTCCCCATCACAATGTTTCCAGTGATGTTCAGAGCTTCTCATGGATGGGCACTCTGGGCAACTGGCCAGCAGAACAGCTTTTTAAACTGTTGTCCCTCCACTGAGGAACCACTGATCTTGGAAAAGCTACAGAATTTGGTTGCGTCTATAAGAGAAGAGTCAAAAGTTGGCTTAAAGCTCAACATTCAGAAAACGAAGATCATGGCATCCAGTCCCATCACTTCATGGGAAATAGATAGGGAAACAGTGGAAACAGTGTCAGACTTTATTTTTGGGGGCTCCAAAATCACTGCAGATGGTGACTGCAGCCATGAAATTAAAAGATGCTTACTCCTTGGAAGGAAAGTTATGACCAACCTAGATAGCATATTGAAAAGCAGAGACATTACTTTGCCAACAAAGGTCCATCTAGTCAAGGCTATGGTTTTTCCAGTAGTCATGTATGGATGTGAGTGTTGGACTGTGAAGAAAGCTGAGCGCCAAAGAATTGATGCTTTTGAACTGTGGTGTTGGAGAAGACTTGAGAGTCCCTTGGACTGTGAGGAGATCCAACCAGTCCATTCTGAAGGAGATCAGCCCTGGGATTTCCTTGGAAGGAGTGATGCTAAAGCTGAAACTCCAGTACTTTGGCCACCTCATGCAAAGAGTTGACTCATTGGAAAAGACTCTGATGCTGGCAGGGATTGGGGGCAGGAGGAGAAGGGGACGACAGAAGATGAGATGGCTGGATGGCATCACGGACTCGATGGACGTGCGTTTGGGTGAACTCTGAGAGTTGGTGATGGACAGGGGGGCCTGGTGTGCTGCAGTTCATGGGGTCGCAAAGAGTCAGACACGACTGAGTGACTGAACTGAACTGAACTGAACTGATGCTTTATTTTTTCCCCACTAGTGTGTCCTATATCTTGGAGAATGATTATTCTCCAATGTCTTGGAAAGTTGTTGAGACACATATGGGATAGTACATGTGAACATACCAGAGCTACAATCCAGTCTTTTTTTCGAGGAAACAGTAAGCGATATTACTCAAACTACAAATTCACATTTTTAGTCCTTTGTCCAGAAAATGAGAGGTATTTTGTAATATCTGGATGGACCACTATAGCTTAAATCTCAAGTGTTCTCAAATAGGTTTGAAACTTGCCATCAACTATCTCAGAGACTCACAAGGCACATTTAAACATCTTGCTGTGAAAAAGAAAAATAATTAATAGTTTAAACTATGTTTTACTTAAATATATTTGACCATGAACACTTTTACTTAAAAACACTTTTATGCATCCTACATAATACAATTTGGGAAATACTGGCTCATCTTTTTTCTTTTTTTGGGTGCATACCCTTAGTCATGAAATCAAACATCTCTTCTTACTCCTTGGAAGAAAAGTTATGACCAACCTCAACAGGGTATTAAAAAGCAGAGACATTACTTTGCCAACAAAGATCCATCTAGTCAAGGCTATGGTTTTTCCAGTAGCTGTGTGTGGATGTGAGAGTTGGACTATAAAGAAAGCTGAGCGTGGAAGAAATGATGCTTTTGAACTGTGATGTTGGAGAAGACTCTTGAGAGTCCCTTGGACTGCAAGGAGATCCAACCAGTCCATCCTAAAGGAAATCAGTCCTGAATATTCATTGGAAGGGCTGACGTTGAAGTTGAAACTCCAATACTTCGGCCATCAGACTCTTAGAACTGACTCATTTGAAAAGACCCTGATTTGGGGAAAGATTGAAGGCAGGAGGAGAAGGGGACAATAGAGAATGAGATGGTTGGATGGCATCACTGACTCAATGGACATGAGTTTGAGTAAACTCTGGGAGTTGGTGATGAACAGGGAGGCCTGGCCTGCTGCAGTCCATGGGGTTGCAAAGAGTCGGACACGACTGAGCAACTGAACTGAACTGAACGCTTAGTCATGCTTGCCTTCACATTTTAAACCAGCGGTTCTCAAAATTCTGTGCATATTAGAATCTTCTGGAGGGTCTGACTGCTGGAGTTTCTGACTGAGGTCTGGAGCTGGTGAATATCTTTATTTCCACCAAGTTCCAGATGAAGCTGATTTTCACCACCTGAAGACCAGTCTATGAGTAGCACCTGTTCTAAATCTCGGACCCACGCTTCTCGCGTTAATATGCAAATACCCCGAGGACCTTGTGCCTGTGCCCGCCCTCAGAGATTCTGATTGGGTAAGACTGGGATGGAGTCAATAACCTCGTATTTCTGAGCGGCTCTGAAGGTATTGCTGGCCTACAGACCACTTTTGAAGGAGGTTGTTCTTGCGCCTGGACCTCTCTGAAGGTGAGGGACCTTAAGAGAATACAGGTAGAAACCAGCGGGTTTTTTTTTTTTTTCCTTTCTCTTGTGTCTAAGACCCCAGACACCCACTTCAGTTTCTGAAAATTAGATATGTTAGGAAAGAATGCCCTACTCTGGGAATCCTGCAAGTTTCTTTTACCCTTTTTTCTTCGCAGGATTTTACGGCACTTGTGGAAAGCAGGGCGGAGACGACAGATCCTACGCAGACCTGGCTTTTGGCCGAAACAGAACACTTTAATGCCCCAGTGAGTGTGCAGCGCGGCGAGTAAGTGAGGAGTTAAATTAAATCTCAAATGGTAGAGGTTTCTCCCATCATTCCATATCGGGAGTGTTAATTTTCCTAACCTTTAAAGATAAACTTCATGAGAAGGTGAGGGACTGGGGTGCGGCAATCGGTAAGAAATGAGCACGTAGGGAGCCAGGTGTAATGCATTTGGGTGTTTGGTTTAGTTGATTACTCTCTCTCTGATGCTGGAAATTGGCCTGAGTCCAAATCCTGACTAGACCGTCCTTCTCTATAAGAATTAACTAGGTCAGTGGCTCCTACATTTTTATCGTTTTAGTAGCTCCTCTGAACCAATTTCAGAAGCTTACACGTAGAATAGCCCACAGGTAAGCATTTCACACGTTAATTTCTTAGTTTTTCTTTCTTTTTTTTCTTTTTTTTTTAGTAAAAGATACTTTAATTCACAAAACCACCAAAGAAACTCTGGGCTCCTCATGTTTTCAGGAACAGGGTTTGATAAGTCAGTTAACCAGAAAGTTGCCTAAATTTCTTCTGTTGAAACATTCAAGGACCTGTGAGGATTGCGGATTTGCTCTGGTTGATACACATCCATTGACATTATCTGCAATGACTTTGACTTCTAAAGAGTAGTTTGTTTTTAATCATGATTCGTGTCTTCAGTGCTTCCCTCTCTCCTAAACTAACAACCAGCATTGTTTGTTGTTGTTACTGTTTGTTTTAAATTTTCAAACTATTGAAAACTACTTGGTCTGGGGGTGGGGGGCACGGAGAAAAGATTGTCTGCAGCCGCTCAGGGAGGTCTGGGAGTTGCTCTGTTTTCTTAGCTGTGCTGTGCAAATGAACTGAAGGTTTAACACTTAGGTGCTGTTTGAAGATATAATACAACAGGGCCCAGAGGAGGGAGTTTGGGACGGCCATTGCCGGCCTGGCCCAAGGCCCCTCGGTACAGCTGCTCTGGGGGCTGCAAAGCTAGAATTTGTTGCCATGGCTTAGACCTAAACAAACCCCTGCCTGTTCTGGTATGTAGATTATGTTCTTCCAGGACAGCCCTGCTCACTCATTTTGCGTCCATCTGTGGGACACGCGGGTTTCAATCATTCCTTCACCATCTCCCATTCTAAAGCTGCAGTTTGTTATATGATATAGTGCCTTGTCACTTAGCAGCAGACGCCACGGTGCTGGAATCAGCCTGTTCCTCCAGCTTTTCCCCAGCTATACTGGAACCTCTGTCCTCAGGGACCTTGCTGTGGGACCACCTTGCAGGCGTTAATACTTTTCCCACTAAACCCACTTGGCCAGAGGCCAGCCTGAATGCTGTTCTCAGTGGAGTAATTGAGATTCCAGGATACCTTTAGGTTAGTTTGGAGGCAAGAGAGCACAGTATTTCTTCCCTCTTCCATCAGGGTCATCCTCTTTTAATTTCCCATTTCTCCCTCCCCATCTCAGTGTGCGTCTCTCTCTCTGTCCACCCTCTGGAAAATGACTCTTCTCTTGGTTTATTCGAGTACAGTGATATTTGGCCTGATTTTTTATTTCCCTCCATTTCAGAGGACTCAGAAGCAATTTTAAGAACCAGAAGTTCTCCTGGGAGACAGCAAAATAACATTTCTTCTAATTCCGTGCAACATTGTACGGAGCAGGAAGATAACATACATGTTTTCTTATCAATATAAAGTGTAAGAGCAAGTGAAGATTATAAAACTTACAAAAAGCACAGATACTATTAATTAGAATAACTGTGCACGTGGTTTCCCTGTATTAGTAACAACAGTGTTACTACATTGTTTCCGTGGCAATTAAAAGAAAAGTGGTATGTGATCTGTATGCTGCTGCTAAGTCGCGTCAGTCATGTCCGACTCTCTGCGACCCCATAGACGGCAGCCCAACAGGCTCCTCTGTCCCTGGGAGTCTCCAGGCAAGAACATTGGAGTGGGTTGCCATTTCCTTCTCCAATGTGATCTGTATGGTCAGAGTGAAAAGATGCAGATACATGTCATGAGGCATGCTCTTGGCCCTGGGTTCTTGAAAGAACTTGTGTTGATCCTTGGGCCATTTTGTTACCCAAGTCTCTTGCATATGTTTTCAGTCTTGAAATGAGTAGAATCATCATTTCTATAAAGTCATGATTTCATCAGCTCTAAGAGCAAAATTATGGAGCCTGGTAGGCTGCAGTCCATGGGGTTGCTAAGAGTCAGGCATGACTGAGTGACTTCACTTTCACTTTTCACTTTCATGCATTGGAGAAGGAAATGGCAACCCACTCTAGTGTTCTTTCCTGGAGAATCCCAGGGACGGCGGAGCCTGATGGGCTGCCGTCTATGGGGTCGCACAGAGTCTGACACGACTGAAGTGACTTAGCAGCAGCAGCAAGAGCAAAATATGAAATTTCATCCCAGAAAACATTCTTGCAGGGGAGTTTAATATGGTCTATATACATTGATGCCTTCTCCACCCTTTCACACATGTGTTTGTGGAACAAACATACATTGGAGCACCTAGCACTTACTGGGTATTTAGCACAAGTGTCTTCCCTCCAAAAGCTGACATTCAGTCAGAAGAGGCACAATGGACAAGGTAGCAATTGAATGGATAGAATAACAGATAGTGAAGCAAAATAAAGAGGGAAAGGCAGGTAAGGTGTGGGTAAACCAGACAGAAAGGGAGGAAGGGAGTCACATGGATCTTTCGAAGAAGATTGTTCCAGGCAAAGGAAAAATTTTGCCATGTTCAGAGAACAGTGAAGAGCCATTGTGGTGGGAGCGAGTGGGGGAGAGAGGGGTCTGGGGAGGAGGATAGAAGCGGACTGGGAGGCCCCAGAAGGGGGACCTGGGCTTTTACTTGAGTGGTAGATAGTTAACAAGTCCTTCAAGATGGCATCTATCCCCCCTCCCCCCCTCCCCTGCTCCCCTGACTCCTCTATCCCTGCTTGTGAGGCAGGTCATTGGCAAGTGGAGGACCACATTCCAGTGTCTGAGTGAAGTCCCAAGTGTCTGCAGTGTTACTAACCACCTTTGACTTTTACTATGATTTGCTCACAGGGCAGGGCTTCCTGAATACTCTATTTTTGGCTTGTACAAGAAATTATGTAGTTCTCATCTTGATGAAATTTCACAAGTCTGGACTCACTCTAATTTCTGTAATACTGAATTTAGGAGTCTCCAATTTTCCTTTTGTTCCTTGCTGTTTCTGGGCCTGGAGGAAGTTCTTTCTCACGGGGCTACCACACTGTGAGATGAGCCTTCCATGACCATCTGCTCAAATTGGCCCTTAAGCACAGGGAAGGGGCTTAGCCTCAATTTCTTCAGGGCCAGGGTGATGGGGAAGTAGGTGAAATAACTGATGAGTTGCTGAAGGCCCAGGAGGTTAAATAGATGTACCTGCATCCACAGGTGAAGGGCATAACCTCTGCCTTCTCATGACCCCTCAAAAGAGGTGTTACGGAACTTCATTTGGAATCATAAGACTCTTGTATTTTGTTTTTCACTGATTACCTCTTAAAGTGTTGCTAATCACTGTTCTAGAAACCTACAAAACTTTGGTGAAATCAGTGTAATGTCCACCCCCAAACATTTTTGTCCAGGGAAAATAACTGTCAGGACCAGTTTAAAGGTGAAAGGGAGTCCCCTAAACAAGTCTTGAATGTATGCATGTTAAGAGTATGAGGACTTAAAGACTGCTTTGATATTGTACTGGGTCGGTTGAAAAGGTGGCTTCCTGGGCTGCTTCTTCCACCCTGCCCTCTGCTCCGTCATCTTGAGTTACTGTCAGCTGGACAACATTCAATTCATTCTGCAAACTGCTTTCTGCCCACGCAACAGAGTTTTAAAATCTTTACAGATAGTTCTCTACACACACATAACAATGTTCTATACTCTGGACATTTGTATTTGTTCCTTCCGAAATCCAGGAACATCGTGTGTGACTGCCAATTTGTGTGGCTTGTTTTATGAGCTTCAGATTACACACCATTGACACTATCACTTATCCCAAGTAGAAAGACTCATTGGTATTGCATCCTCCATTGCCACCCTCTTTGACCAATCAGTCATCAGGATGATTCCCGCAAACACGTCTCTCTCATTCTGTTTCCAGATCACCACCTCTGTGTGACATCATGGGAACTTAGTGCAAATAAATCTCCAGAGAAACCTGTGCTGGACAGATATTGAAATGGATTGCCACAGAAGAGCATTACTTATCTCCTTAGAGAGCAGGGTTTATCACTAAAACAGGGCTTTGACAAAAAACACTGCTGGGGCTTCCACCATACCTCAGTGTAGCCAAAGCATTTCACCATCAAGTCTGGACACAGCCCAGAGCAAGATGAGACAGAATCTTATTAGCCTCTGGACTAGGACCATGTTTGGAGGACAAGAGGAAGTAGCTGTGACAATACATTCTAATTATTATTGATACTATTGATGTTCAACCAGCAGGGTAGGAGAGGTTCCTAGCTGTGGCTCTTGAAATTTGGTCCTTGGCAATATTAAAAAAGTCAGCTGTTAAAACCGATACCTCTCTTCCCAATCTCTGAATTACCCTGAGTGAAAGTTTATATCACTGCAGTGGGAGTGTATGGTGTTATATAGGATGATGCTTAGGACTGATCAAACTTTGAAACCTATAGAATTTCTGAGCATGTCCTCTTTTCAAATAATTTCAATCTTTCTGAGGTTGTAATTTGAGAATGGGTGTTATTTTCAACGCCTTCTCTTAAATCCAGAATGAGACAAAGGAACAACAGACAAAAATTAGGAAATAGAGTGGTGGCAAAACCGAATATTCGTGGAGGATAAGGCCGAGAAGTCACTCCACATTTAGTTGGTCTGCAAGGACTGCCTAAGAAAGTGAGATAGTCAGGCCTTAACATTTTTACAAAATCCTGGAGAATGGATGCAGACAATACAGGACTGAAAGTGAAAGTCACTCAGTCGTGTCTGACTCTTTGTGACCCCGTGGACTGTATAGTCCATGGAATTCTCCTGGTCAGAATACTGGAGTGGATAGCTTTTCCCTTCTCCAGGGGATTTTCCCAAACCAGGGATTGAAACTAGGTCCCCCGCATTACAGGCAGATCTTTACCAGCTGAGTACAGGACTGAGATGTAGCCAAAGATACTCCTAGCCTGGAAGGAATATGGAAGCGGGAGGCAGTATTAAACAATCAGAAAGTAAGAATTGGTGAGTTTATTTTAAAACTAGAGGAAACTGAGGTTCAAAATAGGTTATTATTTTTCACTAGGTAGCAAATTACAGAATCAAAACTTTCATGGCAGTCTGTCTTCAAAGCCTGTGCCCTTCCTTGTCTGTCAGAAGTGTTGAACTCACTTGCTCATTCCAAGAACACAATAAAGAGAATGTTTGAGGCCCAGTAGAAGGCAGGGTAGGAGAAGGTAATGGCAACCCAGTCCAGCACTCTTGCCTGGAAAATCCAATGGATGGAGGAGCCTGGTGGGCTGCAGTCCATGGGGTCACTAAAAGTCTGATGCAACTGAGCGACTTCATTTTCACTTTTCACTTTCATCCATTGGAAAAGGAAATGGCAACTCACTCCAGTGTTCTTGCCTAGAGAATCCCAGGGAGGGGGTAGCCTGGTGGGCTGCCGTCTATGGGGTCACACAGAGTCAGATGCAACTGAAGCAACTTAGCAGAAGCAGAAGTCAGGGTTATATGACAGAGTCTTGATCAGAATTTTTACCCTATATGTCAGAAATGGGAAATAAATAAGCAGTCTGCTTGCCAGTTGGAATCCTTATGTGGGCATCAGGTTAAAAATTTTAAACATAGTAGCTGCTGCTGCTTTGTTGCTCAGTCGTGTCCAACTCTTTGCAAGCCCATGGACTGTAGCCCGCCAGGCTCCCCGGTCCATAGGATTTCTCAGGCAAGAACACTGGAGTAGGTTGCCGTTTCCTTCTCCAAGGGGTCTTCTCGATCCAGGGAGTGAACCCACATCTCCTCCTTGGCAGGTGAATTCTTTACCACTGAGCCACCTGGGAAGCAAATGTAGTTGCCCACTGTAAACTCTAGAGGTTGTATACCCAGAAGTCAGAGTTCTGTCTTGGCTCTAAAGACATAGCAGCTTTTGGCCTTCCAGGTGAGAAGGTGCTGGATTCAAGTGGCTGCTGCCCATTCTTTCTCAGTTTGCTCCTGTGGCCCTGCAGGCTCTTCACGTATCTTCGACATCTGCCTGACCTGGCAACCACTTGAGTGTCTGGCCCCTGATATAATAATGAAGAGCCATGGAGGGCTCTGAGTAGGAGAATAACATGATTAAAGAATTTTAAGAAGCAGGAGAAAAGAAAAATTGAAAATAGGTGAAAATAGATCTTCAAATTTGGTGCATATGGCACTTTATACTGCTGCTGGTGGTCATTAATATCACCATCTTCCATTCTAATCTCCCCACTGAACAAGCTGTTCTGAGGAGTACAGTATTATTTGTTAGTCTTGGGAGGTACACTAGCAGCTGAGTTCAACCCTTGTTTTACAGATGAGGACAGAAAGCCCTATATAGGAAACTCGATGTCACCCAAAGTTGTTTAGCTTAAGAGCTATTCTCTGAATATATATGAGAAAATCCATTTATTCAAAATGATAGAAAATGATGCAGAGTATCAGATCTTGAGTAAGTCTCATTGGAACTATACATTTCATAATGAGCCTGCTTTTTTAATATTTCATGTTTCTTTATAACCCGTCTCAGTGGATTTTGTGGTGGGCTGTGGCTCTCTGCAAACCTGTTTGCCTTGAGATTGTGTCTGAGAACATAGGGAGGATATAGGCACCCTCCCCTCTTCCCTACCGCCATTCTTTGACAGAGGGTATGTCAGCTTTGTCTATGTCAGAGCAAACCAGTGGCCTGGAAAATAGAAACTACAGCCAGTCTTTGGTCTGGTGCCTTTGGATTTTATGTAGCATTCAAATTTCAAAGAAAAAAAAAACCCTGAGATTCGGAGGGTTCCAATTTTTTAACTTTTTGCAGATTGACAACTATCATTTCCTTATGGAAGTCATTACATAAAAGAACATTTTAACATCAAAGATGAAAGACATGATATCAGAATAACCAACAACTTTTCCTCAGTAAAACTTCTTTGCAATCTAGCCCTGACATATATGTAAAAACAAATGTGTATATGTACTTGTTATATATATAAAGTTATCTGATCTTGCTCTGAATGAGTGAACATTTTAACAGAGTCTGGTATTTGGGAACATTTGTTCTAAACAGCACCCAACTACAAGTTGAAATACTTTATGGCCACTGTGACTGAATTTTGATTATTTCTTTGTTTTTATGTTAAGCCATCTGCCAGGTTGTTTTTTTTAATCTGAAAGAGCCTATAAAAGCCATGCTCAGAGCATTTCTCTGCTTGTAGAAATTGATACATATATTTATAGTCTGAGCTCTGTGCCATTTCTGAGTATACTCCAAAACCTTGCAGAAAAGGAGCTATCTGCCCTGTGTTCTCAAATTCACAGTTCTGTCTGATTGTCGTTTGATTCCTTCTAATACAAGCTGTGCTATTGAGGTGAATTTTGCTTGCTGGTGGTCATGCGTAAGGCAATTACAAAGTCTGACATTATTCTTGGAATGGTTTTAAGCAAAATATCATAGTTCATCAAAACCTGTCTGCAGAATGCCAACAAGTTAATTAATAGTCATTTATGTACAGAAGAAAAAAGTTATGGCTGCCAGACCATCTTCATGTGGGAGATTTGGCCATAATTTTAAATATCCATTGTGAGAGTTATATTATGTGTAAGGAAATCAGCATCCTGCAGTTTTACTAGTAGGCCTAAAAGGGCCTAATGTACAAGAAGTGTAAACAGGGCAGGCAACTAAGGCATCTCCAAAACTTCTGGTGCCTTCTACAAGGCTTTTGGAAAGAGCAGCATTCCTAACACTTTTTTTTTTTAATACAGAATGGTGTTGTGGGATCCTGAGTGTTTTAAACTCTTTGCTACAAGATTTGAACATTTCTATATGCTGAGTATCTCTCTGGACCATCTAACAAAAGCTTTGAAAGACCCCATGAGTTGTAGCTACTGAGGAAGCTGAAGTTCACTGAGATGGTAACTGGCACAGATTCTCAGTCTATAGGCTAGACTGTATCTGGCCATTGTATCAAATCAAAAGGCACCATCCTAAGGGTAGATGAATTACAAAAGGTACTCCACTGAGCACTGGAGTTACAGAAAGGTGCCTGTCCGTCTATGTCCCTATAGCCCACCAACAGGGATTCAGCTAAGACTTCTTAGGAATGTGAGTATTATCTTTGTAACAAAGAGATGCCACTTCCTCAAAGCAAACACAGTCTTGCACCAGAGCATAAGGCTTTGGGAGCAGTGGACTGAGTTATAGCTCCACTGACTCCAGTCTGTCTGGCCTAGCTTCTGCTGCAGCTTTGTTTTTGTTTTTGTTTTTTTGATTGGAGGATAATTGCTTTACAATGTTGTGTTGACACATTATATCAATTCTTCCAGGTAGACCACATGGCAAGTAGAGGGCTTGGGAGTCAAATCTGGGTAGCATGATGCTAGAGGCACATGCTTAGTTGCAATTTTCCCTTTCTTATCTTTAATACAGAGTTCAGGCCAGTGGGCGGATACCTCTGTCATTCATGCTGAGGTCCCCAGAATCATTTTTCCTTTCTTCCCATCATATTCCATTTACCTAGGTTGTGTATACATGTACATCCCCAGTGAATGAGAAATAAGCACTGCCCTCAAAGAATTCATGTTCTAGAGGCATCACAATTTCCCAAGTAATTAAATGAGTTGCTAGCACCAGTGGCAGGTGCAGGTAGAGGGAACATAAAAGGAGCCATGAGCACACAGGGCAGGGGCCTGACCCTGACTTGACATCAAAAGACTTCTGGGAGCAGCTGTGGCGAAGCTGGGGACTTGGGAAGGAAGAACAGGAATCCACCAAGAGAAGGATATGGATACGAGCAGTGGGTATGACTAAGGCAGGCTATGGAAGGAAGCAGGACACAGATCTCAGAGGACTTCTGGGCCATGTCAAGGAGTTTATACCTTATCCCAGGGCTAAGAAAAACCACTGAATGTTTTTAAGCAGAAACATGTCTTCTAAAATAATAATCCTGTATGTTCACATGGTCATATTTTGAAATGACTTTACAGCTTTGCTTTTACTCTATTGGTTGTTGTTCAGTTGCTCAGTCATGTCTGACTCTTTGCAACCCCATGGACTGCAGCATGGCAGGCTTCCCTGCCTTTCACCATCTCCCAGAGTTTTCTCAAATTCATGTCCATTGAGTCGGTGATGCCATCCAACCATCTCACCCTCTGTCAGCCCCTTCTCCTCCTGCCTTCTATCTTTCCCAGCATCAGGATCTTTTGTAATGAGCTGGCTCTTTGCTTCAGTGGCTAAACTGTTGAAGCTTCACATTATATACTAAGATCTCATCTGGTTTTCAGTGTTTTTGAAGATGGTTTGAAATTAGTTCCCAGTTTTTCCCCAAGGGCTAAGTGACTTATGCTTTGCCTCCAGACTAGGTTTGGCCCATCACTGTCTTCATCACAGCATTTAGCATGATTACATCGACATATGTATTCCTATAGTGCTTTATTTGCTGCCTCCTGTGTCTGAATGTAAGCTCTGTGTAGACAGGACCTTGTCTGTCTTGTTCACATAATACATTATTCAACCAACACTTATGTGATGAATTAATATCCCACTTCGAGGGGCCATTCTACTCCCTTATATTTAGTGGCTCCCCAGCACTCCGGTACTCTTGCCTGGAAAATTCCATGGATGGAGGGGCTTGGTAAGCTACAGTCATGGGATCGCAAAGAGTCGGACATGACTGAGCAACTTCACTGGTTCAGCATCTTCAGTCCTTGTGAGCTGGTGCCTGAGACATGAATTGTGAACCCCTTGTCACTGAGAGTTTACAACAGGCTCTTGGGTTGTGCATGGTTAAAACTGTGTAGTGTAGCCTTTCCAAAAATTGACATTGCATTGTCATTGTAGTTCCCTCTAGGAAGCCCATTCATGGAAACCATGAATTCGTTCATGATTTCCGTGAATGGGCTTCCTAAAGAATGAAGTAGAAGTTACTGGAGGTTACCACCAGTCTCTGAAAACTAAGGCTTTGGTTACTTTAGCAGAGGGATGCCCAACATCATCCTGTTTGGGAGCACCCTAGAACTGAGGTCTTCACAGCTCATGATTTCTTAATATCTCTTTACATCTCATGTTGTGGGTCAGTGCAAAAAAAGTTTGTTTCTGGAGAAGGCGATGGCACCCACTCCAGTACTCTTGCCTGGACAATCCCATGGATGGAGGAGCCTGGTAGGCTGCAGTCCATGGGGTCACTAAGAGTCGGACACGACTGAGCGACTTCACTTTCACTTTTCCCTTTCATGCATTGGAGAAGGAAATGGCAACCCACTCCAGTGTTCTTGCCTGGAGAATCCCAGGGATGGGGGAGCCTGGTGGGCTGCCGTCTGTGGGGTCGCACAGAGTCAGACATGACTGAAGCGACTTAGCAGCAGCAGCAGACATTGACTCAGGTTCTGAATTAATCATGACCAGATAGTTGTTCTCTTTAGCCTATGTGTTTTTTCCTTTCTCTGGTATAACAAATTATCACAAAATTTAAAATAGTACAACTTTATTACCTTACATTTGTGAAGTTATAAGTTATTACATTGTAATATATAATATACATTCTTTGTCTGGCACAGAACTCCTAAAACACTTCAAATTTCCTTAAAGGTGTCTTCTGTTATGTTAATGAGGGGGCTTTCTGAAGGCACTTAAGGGAGGAGGATGCTGTTTGCCTAGGGAACCAGCTGTTGAAACTTTCACCCTCACCTCCCTTCACCCAGACCTCTCAGGAGAGAAGAGCTAGAGAGTGAATCTAATCACCAGTAGCCAGTGATTTAATCGGCCATGCCTCTGTTGTGAAGCTTCCATAAAACCTCAGAAGGATAGGATTCTGAGACCTTCCAGGTTGGTGAAGGCAAAGATTTGGGGAGAGTGATGTGCCCAGAGAAGGCATGGAAGCTCCATGCCTTCCCTCCACACATCCTTGTCCTACGTATCTCTTCTATCTGGCTGTTCCTGAGGTGTGCTGCTGCTGCTAAGTCGCTTCAGTTGTGTCCGACTCTGTGCGACCCCACAGATGGCAACCCACCAGGCTCCCCTGTCCCTGGGATTCTCCAGGCAAGAACACTGGAGTGGGGTGCCATTGCCTTCTCCGTCCTGAGGTATAGCCTTCTATAATAAACCCATAATCTAGTAAGTAAACTGTTTCTCTGAATTCTGGGAGCCACTCTAGCAAGCTCATTGAACCCAAGGAGGGGACTGTTGGAACCTCCAATCTATAGCTGGTCAGTCAGAAGCACAGACAACCCAATCTTATTTGGCATCTAAAGTTGGGGGCATGGGTACACTCTTATAGAACTGAGCCCTGAACTTCTGGAAACTGATGCTATTTTCAGATAGTGTTAGAGTTGAGTTGAATTGTAGGATGCCCAGCAGGTGTTGGAGAATTGCTTGGTGGCATGGGGAATAAAATACACATGCATCATAATTGATATTGGTACAGTTGAAGTTCAAAATATATCTTAGCTAGAAGCACAGGTTAGGCAGGGCTATGTTATACATCTGGAGGCCCTAGGGAAGAAGTCATTTCTTGTGTTTTTCATCTTTAGGTGGCTGCCTGTAACTGATTGCTGTGATAATCTCTCCAGGACGTATCTTCTCACACTTTTGTCTCTGTCCTCAATGCATAAGGATCCTTGTGATTACACTAAGCCCACCTTCATAATCCAGGCTAATCTTTCGATTTCAAGATCTAGAATCTAATCACACTTCTAAAGTCCCTTTGCTGTGTAGATACCATGTTCTAGGTTTTAAGGATTAGGATTTTAAGGACATCTTTAGAGGATTATTCTCTGCCTGCCTCAGCTGCTGTATGGTGCATTCACCCACTAGTATAGGGAGGAACGATAGATCAGATGAGACCTAATTCCAGTTCACTTCTCCCACTTACAGAAATACAGTCTTAGGAAAGTTATTTCATTTGTTTAAGCCTCAGTTTCCTTATCTGTCAAGTGGGAAAGATATTGTCCCACCTCAAAGAGTCACGAAGTTTATAGACAATTGTACAGGTATTATTTACAGCCTCTATCTAGGAAACACTTAAAATGTTAGAAGGTATCATTATTACCTTGTTTTTCTTGAGAGGGCATCTCTGATAGCACGTAAGTGTTTTTGACTTGGAGATTTTCAGAGGTTTATCATGGTATGTCATCATTCTTGTAAAGACTTTTGTTAACTTGAAATGTTACTGTTTTCATAAATGGAAGTTATAAAATAATAGTAAGTTCAGAAATAGTCACTGAGAGCAATACAGATTTTGAAAAACAGCTTTCAATTCCAACAAGAAATTAATTTAGAGACTGGGTACGCCCTCAGAAATATTTTAAAAGTACATCACTCCAATTTCAGTGGGTTCAAGGATCCGATCGGCCTTGGGCACCTTGTGGGCTTTGTCTGCTTTCCTCTCTTTGAGCGCTGACAGAAATTGCTTCCGGACTCTTACTAGAAATCATCATGACATATTGAGGGCTAGCATTGTAAATTAGACTGTGCACACCCTGCTCGCCTCTAAAACTAAATTCCCATAGAATAAGACTCATTTCCTGCTGCTGCTTTCCCAACTGACTTTTGGATAATCAATTTCCTATAAATTCAAAATGAGATGCCAATTTGCCATAAAATTTCTAAAAAGATCCTCAACAGCTGCCTGAGCTTGCCTTGAGGCAAGGTTCTATTACACCCTTTCATTTCCTTTCTCCTACTTCCTAAAGAGCAAGTCTGCCTGCTGCAGTGAGAGCTCTGTTCTCTGCTGACAATGGGCATTGTCTCTACACAAAAAGCTGAGGTCTATGAACATATTTTGAAAAACTTGAGTAGGAAAACAGTATGAGAATGGTAAATTCCCCCCTCCTCCAGCACACATGTTCACACATACATACCGATACATACACGCATATACTCAGGAATTTATGAAGAATCCTTTGAATTTCGGTGCAGAAGTGAATTGCCAGAATGAAAGAAACAATGTCTTTGTTGAGGCCATTTCTGGAGGCCCTGAGCTTTGGACAAGGACAATTCTTGGCTCATACTTTTGCCATAGAATTAGAAATCAAAAGTACAATTGTTGAGTAATGAAGTTGTTTCTTAAAAAATTGCCAGAAATTCTGCATTCAAAGGTTGTCACTCTTGCACTTAAAGGTATTGAGTTCAGTAGATACTGTCACATGACCAGGGTTTTCACCCATGAGAAGTGTTAAACACTATGATTACACAATAAATGTAGCTTATTGCTTTTTACAGAATAGGTGATTCCTGAAATACTTTGTGAATTAGATTTTTTACAATTAAGTTGTTAATGAAGTCCTAAAGGATCTAATCATTTAAAATCTCCTTGCAGTGAATCTTTTTATATAACCAATATGTTTTATAAAACAGTAATTGGAGTAGTGTTGACACAAGGATAGACAGACAAATCAGTTGAACCAAACAGAAGGTCCAGATTCAAATCCATGAACACAATGAAAATTGGGTCCATAGCAGAGGTGTCTTTGCAGATCAGCCATTGTTATTTTCAAATAACAATGCTATTATTGGTTGGCCATATACAGGGAAAATTGGATTTCTATTTCTATAAAACACAAATTTCAAGTATATAAAGATGGAAGTGTGAAAAGTAGATCTTCAAAAGTGCTAGTGTTGTAGCCACACGTTCCGGGAAACAAACTCACTCAGAAGGACAATGCAGATAGTGGAGTGCAGTTTGTTACACCAGCGGGCCCAAGGCAGAGTCTCTTTTTAGCCAAGGACACCGACCAGCGTTTGTGAAAATCTTTTATAACCCATGTGTACGTGTCTGAACCCACCACTCCAAATTCCTTGAGACTTACATAAACCAAGGATAATACAATCCCAATAACCCCATCATTCACATGCTATGTGCTCATACAGTCAAACAATTAGTCAATAATCAATAAACCCGAGGTTATGCTCCGATAGATACAGAAAAATTTATGGCCTGTCTGGAGGAAGGGGTGATTAGTGCATGTTTTCTCTTAGGCGATGAGTAACCTAGATATGATCTTCAAGGTTCCCCTGTCTGGAGGGGGTCTTATCCTTCTGTTTTCATAGGCACTAAACACAGAGTTCAGAGTCCATTGGAAAGGTGGCCGAGCATGATCAGCATGAACAGGCCTAAGATGGAATCCAGGCCCTGTGAATTCCTTCTTCACTAGAATAAAACAGAGACAGTTTATTACTTGGATGTAACACAAGAGTTTTAAAATATCACACATATATACACACATAAAGGAACTGCCGCTGCTAAGTCGCATCAGTTGTGTCCGACTCTTGTGCGACCACATAGACGGCAGCCCACCAGGCTCCCCGGTCCCTGGGATTCTCCAGGCAAGAACACTGGAGTGGGCTGCTATTTCCTTCTCCAATGCATGAAAGTGAAAAGTGAAAGTGAAGTCGCTCAGTCGTGTCCAATTTTCGCTACTCCAGTGTCCTCCGTCCATGGGATTTTCCAGGCAAGAGTACCAGAGTGGGCTGCCATTGCCTTCTCCACATAAAGGAAAATATTAATAAAATATCTTCCATTAAAATACAAAAGCCTAGTTTTGTCTAAGACCATTTTTAAAAGGTAAAAAAATAAGCCACAGTCATGGAGAAGATATTTGCAAGGCAAAACTCAGCAAATCAATTAGAAGCAATGTATTTTATAGATAATAGGTATGTACTAGAAACAAAACATGTAAATAATACTATAAAATATGAAATTAGGGGCTAAATATTTTTAAATGCTGGAGTTCTCTATAACTTGATATATATGAACTAAGTGAAAATTAAATTCTGTGATACGTTCCAAGGCATATGAAACATGAATGCTGAATAGTAGTTATGAGCATTTTATAATATTTTTTCAAATTTACAGAAAAATCACAAGTTAACTTTAATAGTTGCTATTAACCCTCTATGTGTTTTATCCGTGTAGGCTCAAATTATTTCTTTCGACACAGGTCTACCTTATTCTCTTGAATTTCTAAACACAAGATTGAACAAAACTGATTGAGAACTTGCAAAACCACAATTTTATCATTAATGCTGCTGCTACTGCTAAGTCGCTTCAGTCATGTCCGACTCTGTGCGACCCCATAGGCGACAGGCCACCAGGCTCCCCCGTCCCTGGGATTCTCCAGGCAAGAATAGTGGAGTGGGTTGCCATTTCCTTCTCCAGTGCATGAAAGGGAAAAGTGAAAGTGAAGTCGCTCAGTCGAGTCTGACTCTTAGCAACCCCATGAACTGCAGCCTACCAGGCTCCTCCGTCCATGGGATTTTCCAGGCAAGAGTACAGGAGTGGGGTGCCATTGCCTTCTCCTTATCATTAATAATTATAACTTTAAAAAATTTCTTTCTATGTGCTTAGCATTGTGCTAAGAACTTCAAATGGATTATCCCTTTTATTTCCTACAAACCTATGAGATAGATACTGTTTTTAACAACCCTATTTTACAGATGAAAAAATGGAAACCCATGGACTATGTAATTTGCTTGCAATGGAATATCTAGTGAGTATTATTATTTAAATGATTTTGGTATGTTAGTGACTCAGTTGTGTCCTACTCTTTGTGACCCCTTGGACTATAGCCCACCAGCCTCCTCTGTTCATGGAATTCTCCAGGCAAGAATACTGGAATGGGTTGCCATTTTCTTCTCCAGATTTTTGTATAGAAGATATAAAAACTTCCATTATTACACTCCTCTCTGACATCCTTAAGTGAAAGAACTAAGAGCAACAGTGAAATAATTATTGTTTTCTCAAAACATTTGCTTGCTAATTTGATATATTCTGTTTGCATAACTGCTGATAAGTCTTTAAATCACATTAAAACTTGTGATTTAAAAAGTGAGGAAAATTTTTAAAAGTAATATTTTCTAGTTTCAAATAACTAATAGATGGACTCTTACAGAAAGTTCCTATTTAGATAACTTCTCTGAAAGAGAAGAAACTGGGATGGAAGATAATGTCTTATCCTACCATGCTGTGATTTCTTCAGGTGGGCAATCAAATTGAGTCCTTTTAACACAGGTCATTTGCAAAAAAGGAAAAGAGATGTTTAATGAGATGTACTAGACAGAGAAAAATGAAGGAAATGCCATGTACCTCTCATCCCCATTTATTCTTTCTGGACTGAGGTTCAGCTCATACACCCCAAGAGGTGGCACCTACTCCTAAATTGAGGTTAGTTCATGCTGGTTTGAAAACAATCATTGCATATAAATCTTCTATAGGCTGAAGCTTGGTTTCTGTTCACTTCATCTGGAAAGGCTATTAGGAAAACATTTGCATATAATGGAACTCTTAAAAGGCATCAGCATATTGTGAAAACTATATAGATGTTGAAGTGCTTTTTATTCTGTGCTATTTAAATTGTGAATTGTATTTTGAAGTAATTAAAAGAATAGCAGACAGAATCAAGGAACATGCTTAAGTGTCTGTTTTGTAGATGCAATTAGAAAACATCTTTTATTAAAAACAAGCACTAGCAAGTGATAAGTTCAGGATTCAAGTCTAGAAAGCCTGACTCCAGAGATTATCTAAGTTGGATGGATGCAAAGAAAAGTTAATCAAAAGACCTGCCCCTTCTGATGGTAGAAACTGGTTCTATTTCTTCTTTTTGTTTTTAAATTGAAATGTGGTTGATTTACAGTGTTATGTTAATTACTGCTGTACAGCAAAGTGATTCAGTTCTACATATATATACACACACATTCTTTTTCATATTCCTTTCTCTTATGGTTTATCATTGGATATTGAATATAGTTCCCTATGTTATTCAGTAGGACCTTGGTGCTTATCCTTTCTATATATACTAGTTTGCATCTGCTAATCCTAACATCTCACTCTCCCACCTTGACCACAATCTATTCTCTCTGAACTTGGCTGTATGAGTTCTGTTATTTCTATATACCTCTTTCTACACACCCTATGCCCTTCTGAGAACACCTGTTGGAAAACTGAGATTCCATGTGTATTCTAACAATAAAGCCCTCCTTAATTGAGTTCTTTTTTTTGAAATCCAGCATCTAATAGAAACAACTCATGAATTTTGTTAGAGAAATCTTTCACACTGTGAATATTTGAATAAATGACTGTCCTCTTTAACATTTCATAAGTGGATCACATAAATTAATACATTTTTGATTCACAAATCAGATCCACATTGTTCACAACATGATTTGATTTTCTTTACCTCATTAAGAATACAAATTTCTAACTTTAAAGCAAATACATTGTGCATCATATTCAAACGTTTGTCTTAAAAAATAAAAATTTTCCCTAGTTCAATTTTATCTTGAATTAAAACATCCTATCTTCAACCCTTGTTTTCTGCTTATCGTATACAACAATGCAAGTAGGTATAATGTGCAGAACATCAAATACGCTTATTTTCTCATCCGTGACTAAACCATTTTTATTCAATAAGTCTGTCCTGTAAAATTTTCTCTTTTTCTTTAATTGTGGGAACTTTGGTACTATTGGCTCTTGATCTAATGCTTATAAGAGAATATTTAATGGTTGGTGGCAGTTTTATTGCCCCTTAAACATTTAATTGGTTTTCTGCATAATTTCTCAGTGTGTTCTTATTTGTTTACATTTTTACACTTTTTGGTATAAAACTGAAAACTTATGGTATTGAATTTTATGACATTGGCAGAATTCCTCCTCCACAGTTGTAGTATATACTTATTTCCACTTTATGTACTCTTATTTCTAGGGGCCAAAATATGAACTTAACAGTGCAACATGGCCTTGATCCAAAAGTTTATATTTAGATCATTATTACAAATCAAAAACTTTTTCTTCTTTAAACTAATAAGATTGTAGTTTCCTTTTCTTAATTTTCATTTATTATAAGTACACTGGAAAAATTTGGAGTTACATTTTATTATAATTTTTTAAAGTTCAATGTAAGTTTGATCAGTTTTGTTTTACTTGCTGAAGTATGTTCTAATAGAAATGGCACCAGGGTGGAAGTCAGGAAATTCAGATTCTAGTCATAACACCGCCATTCATTTAGATGCTCTGTGATCCTGAGCCTTAGTTTGGGTGAGATCAGAGATTTCCAAATTTCTTTAGGCTAACACTCTGTTTAAACAAAATCTTAACAATATTAAAATCAGAACACAGTATCTGAGAGTGTGATTTTTTATGTGTGTGTGTGTGACTTGTACAGTTCACTTGATGAAGGAAATAAGTCCTGCAAGCAACTAAGGAGAGGTTTTTCAATTGTTTTAAAGGACTAGTTTGCCATTCATGGCGATTTATTTTAGAAGCACAGAAATTAGAAGTTTAGAAAGTAAAGTCAACTTTCACAGCAATATTTATAAAAACTTTCTGTTAGTCTGTGTCCCCCAGTTATTCTACTGGTATTTGTATTAACAATTTAGTAAAATTAAATTCAACAGAAGCAGTTTTCAAAAGTCCACACTTTAAATAGGGCAAAAACCAGAAGGACGATACTGTAAAAAGTTTTTACTCTCATATTTAGACTTTTTATAAAGTGAACAAACATAAAAGTTTTTGTTCTTAAATTACATGTATGAGAAAGTTCATTATCATTTCTTCTGTCTTTTGGGAAATGCTCCCAAGGAACCTGTCTGCATCTCACAGTTGATTTCGGAAGGCCATTTCATGCACAACTCAGAACCCACTGTCAAGAGACAGAATGACGTAACTGTTTTACAGAAAAACTGAGAATGAATGCCCACTTTATCTTTTGCTCACACTCTCTGAAGTCGAGCTGTGACCAGCCCCCCTCATATCATTGGTGCCCCCGCTTTGGCCCATCTAGCCCCAGTCTCCACTTGCCTCCATAGCCATTCCCACAAGGAGGCCCTGGGGCTGCTGCTTCCTCTGGGAATAGCTCCCCTGATCCCGTGCAGGTCGCCAGGAGAATCTTGCCAGACTCTCAGCCACAAACCTCTTTAGTCCCCTCTCCTGTTCTTAATTTCATAGCAAGTCTTGTAGGTTTTTGGTGCCTACTTTGTTCTAGTTGTTTCAGCCTATCCTTTTTGTCTGATTTGTTTTGATGCTCCAAGCCCTTGGTTCAGCCTCCCTCTCACCCAGGACTCCAGACGACTTTATTGTCCTTAACTTAATCTTGGCCAGCACAGCCCCAAGATTTCCCTCAGTTTGGTTCAGTCACTCAGTCGTGTCCGACTCTTTGTGACCCCTTCAACTGAAGCATGACAACTGTCCATTGCCAACTCCCGGAGCTTGCTCAAACTCATGTCCATTGAGTCGGTGATGCCATCCAACCATCCTGTCCTCTGTCATCCCCTTCTCCTCCTGCCTTTAATCTTTCCTAGCATCAGGGTCTTTTCCAGTGAGTCAGTTCTTCCCATCAAGTGGCCAAAATATTGGAGCTTCTGCTTCAGTATCAGTCTTTGCAATGAATATTCAGGACTGATTTCCTTTAGGATGGACTGATTTGATCTCCTTGCAGTCCACAGGACCCTCAAGAGTCTTCTCCAACACCACAGTTCAAAACCATCAGTTCCTCAGTGCTCAACCTTCTTTATGGTCCACTTCTCACATGCTTACATGACTACTGGAAAAACCATAGCTTTGACTAGATGGAGATTATTGGCAAAGTAATGTCTCTGTTTTCCGATGTGCTGTCTAGGTTGGTTATAGCTTTTCTTCCAAGGAGCAAGCGTCTTTAATTTCATGGCTGCAGTCACTGTCTGCAGTGATTTTTGAGCCCCCCAAAATAAAATCTCTCACTGTTTTCATTGTTTCCCCATTTATTTGCCATGAAGTGATGGGACCAGATGCCATGATCTTCGTTTTCTAAATGTTGAGTTTTCAGCCAACTTTTTTTTTTTTTTTAGTTTTTTATTTTTTACATTTTAAAATCTTTAATTCTTACATGCATTCCCAAACATGAACCCCCCTCCCACCTCCCTCCCCATAACAGCTTTCTGGGTCATACCCATGCACCAGCCCCAAGCATGCTGCATCCTGCGTCAGACATAGACTGGCGATTCAATTCACATGATAGTATACATGTTAGAATGCCATTCTCCCAAATCATCCCACCCTCTCCCTCTCCCTCTGAGTCCAAAAGTCCGTTATACACATCTGTGTCTCTTTCCCTGTCTTGCATACAGGGTCGTCATTGCCATCTTCCTAAATTCCATATATATGTGTTAGTATACTGTATTGGTGTTTTTCTTTCTGGCTTACTTCACTCTGTATAATTGGCTCCAGTTTCATCCATCTCATCAGAACTGATTCAAATGAATTCTTTTTAACCGCTGAGTAATACTCCATTGTGTATATGTACCACAGCTTTCTTATCCATTCATCTGCTGATGGACATCTAGGTTGTTTCCATGTCCTGGCTATTATAAACAGTGCTGCGATGAACATTGGGGTACATGTGTCTCTTTCAATTCTGGTTTCCTCGGTGTGTATGCCCAGAACCTCTCCTCTTTTACTTTCATCAAGAGGCTTTTCAGTTCCTCTTCACTTTGTGCCATAAGTGTGGTATCATCTGCATGTCTGAGCTTGTTGATATTTCTCCCAGCAATCTTGATTCCAGCTTGTGCTTCATCCAGCCCAGCATTTCACATGATGTACTCTGCATATAAGTTAAACTGGCAAGGTGACAATATACAGCCTTGACATACTCCTTTTCATATTTGGAACCAGTCTGTTCTATGTCCGGTTCTAATTGTTGCTTCTTGATCTGCATACAGATTTCTCAGGGGATAGGTAAGGTGGGTCTGGTATTCTCATCTCTTTCAGAATTTTCCACAGTTTGTTGTGATCTACACAGTCAAAGGCTTTGGCATAATCAATAAAGCAGAGTAGATGTTTCTTTGGAACTCTCTTGCTTTTTTGATGATACAACAGATGTTGGCAATTTAATTCCTGATTCTTCTGCCTTTTCTAAATCTAGCTTGAATGTTTGGAAGTTTTTGGTTCAGGTACTGTTGAAGCCCTGCTTGGAGAATTTTGAGCATTACTTTGCTAGTGAGTGAGATTAGTGCAGTTGTGCGGTAGTTTGAGCATTCTTTGCATTGCCTTTCTTTGGGATTGGAATGAAAACTGACCTTTTCCAGTCCTGTGGCCGCTGCTGAGTTTTCCAAATTTGCTGGCATATTGAGTGCAGCACTTTCAAAGCATCATCTTTTAGGACTTGAAATAGCTCAGCTGGAATTCCATCACCTCCACTAGCTTTGTTCATAGTGATGCTTTCTAAGGCCCACTTGACTTCAGACTTCAGGATGTCTGGCTCTAGGTGAGTGATCACACCATTGTGTTTATCTGGGTCATTAAGATCTATTTTGTATAGTTCTTCTGTATATTCTTGCCACCTCTTCTCAATATCTTCTGCTTCTGGTAGGTCTATACTGTTTCTGTCCTTTATTGAGCCCATCTTTGCATGAAATGTTCCCTTGGTATCGCTAATTTTGTTGAAGAGATCTCTAGTTTTTCCCATTCTATTGTTTTCCTCTATTTCTTTGCATTGATCACTGAGGAAGGCTTTTTATCTCTCCTTGCTATTTTTTGGAACTCTGCATTCAGATTGGTATATTTTTCCTTTTCTCCTTTGCCTTTCACTTCTCTTCTTTTCTCAGCTATTTGTAAGGCCTCCTTAGACAGTACAGCGTCTGTCTACAATGCAGGAGACCTGGGTTCAGTCTCTGGGTCAGGAAGATCCCCTGGGGAAGGAAATGGCAATCCACTCCAGTACTATTGCTTGGAAAATCCCATGGACAGAGGAGCCTGGTAGGCTACAGTCCATGGGGTTGCAAAGAGTTCGACATGACTGAGTGACTTCACTTTCACTTTCACTTTCCTCAGACAACCATTTTGCCTTTTTGCATTTCTTTTTCTTGGGGATGGTCTTAATTATTGCCTCCTGTACAATGTCATAAACCTTGTCCTTAGTTTTTTGGGCACTCTATCAGATCTAATCCCTTGAATCTATTTGTCACTTTCACTGTATAATCATTAGGGGTTTGATTTGGGTCAACCTGAATGGTCTAGTGGTTTTCCCTACTTTCTCCAATTTAAGGCTTAATTTGGCAATAAGAAGTGCATGATCTGAGCCGCAGTCAGTTCCCGGTCTTGTTTTTGCCGTCTGTATAGAGCTTGTCCATCTTTGGCTACAGAGAATATAATGAGTCTGATTTTGGTGTTGACCATCTGGTGATGTCCATGTGTAGAGTCTTCTCTTGTGTTGTTGGAAGAGGGTGTTTGCTGTGACCAATGCATTTGTTGTCTGGGCAAAACTCTGTTATCCTTTGCCCTGCTTCATTTTGCACTCTAGGGCCAAACTTGCTTATAGTCCATGTGTCCTTTGACTTCCTACTTTTGCATTCTGGTCCCTATGATGAAAAGGACTTTTTTTTTTGGTATTCGTTCTAGAAGTTCTTGTAGGTCCTCATAGAACCATTCAACTTCAGTTTTTTCGGCATTAGTGGTTGAGGCATATAGACTTGGATTACTGTGATTCCAGGACTTTCTTGGCCGCTCCCTACACAGTAGGAGTCCCAGCTGAAGTCTAGTGTCCCACTGAATCAGAGTCCCTTATAATCATGACATCACTTAATTCTAGACAAAAAATGAATTTATATTTTAAAGTCATTTTGTATTGATTGATTCTTTTAGTCCAAAGGACAGAAGACCCTTCCCGCCACACAGTTGTTTTCATCTTTTTTCCCTTTTTGGTGTCAATCATCTAAAATCCTTAAAAAAAAAAAAAAAAAAACCCTTGCTTTTCAAAGACAATCTGATATAGATCCTTTCGGATGAAGTTGGCCAATACTCAGGTAACAGTTTTTAACCCTATTTTATGTGTATACTGAATTAATTAAACATATTTTTATTCTTGATGAACTGACAAATACTTCATACACAGTTGTAGGATTGAAAGTATCTTGGGATTTATGTAGGTAGGCAAACATCTAAAAATGCTAGAGTATTCTTTCATTGTTTGATAAAAACATTTATCAGGCATTTACAGTCTACAGGATTCCATAGGGAAATGTTTGCAACTTAATGAGCAGATCAAGGTAATAAAAGCTCATACAAACAAGTATATTTCCTTCCCTACACAGTTATTATATGTTTATTTTTCTTCTTGCAGTAAGGACAAAATCCTGTTTAAATATACTGTTTTCACTAAATTGTGAAGTATTTTATGGTATAATTCCACATAAAAGCTTCAGTTCTTACGCTGTAAAATATAGCATTATACCTTAAATCCTAAACATTCTTGCTTGTGAGCTGAAAATTAAGAATCGGGATCCAGTCAAGCCCTTCCAATTGCTTTTGGAACAGGTGCTGGGGCAAAGCTGTGAAAACAGAAAGCTGAGCGCCAGGAATTCCCATGGCCTTCAAAAATGGAACTGACAAAACCAAAGGGTGGTCCAACAGTCACTGCCAAATGACATAGCTCACTCTAATCACTGTATATTTTGAGAGCAAATGCAGTGGAATAACGAAACTTTTTTCCCTTATTTTTGTATTTTGGAAAATAGGAACTAGGACAGTTGTGAGAATTTTCTGTGTTGTAAAGAGAAATTATAGGGAGGGTCTGAAACTGCTTTTTCATTAGGAAAGCAAATGAAAGGCGCAGGTCCCACTGCTGGAAACCCTGAGTCTCCCAGAACCTCACTTCCGGTTCCTGGGAGTCCTTCCCAGCCAAGCACAATTCTGGGAGAACGCAGGGACTGGCGTCTCCATGTGCTCTCCACATCTGCCATCACCTTGGGGACTGCTGCCCCCTTCTGGTGCCGCAGCCTTCTGGGTATTGCGCTCTCTCCCCCATGCTACTGGAGCCGTTGGGGTCTCAAAGCTGCAGGGGCTCACTGTTAAGAAGCCCCCAGTCTTGTTTCACTCCTTTGACCTGTCAAATAACATCTCTGGGACTCAATCTCCTTGTCTGAATTCAGGATAAATAACAGGCCCCATCCACACAAAACATCTAAATGAGCGTGCTACCTCAACATGCACTACTTTACAGCGTCCAGTAAGGGAATGTGTACGAATATGCTTCAAGAAGCAGAAATCTAAGATGTGAAGCTTGATATCTTAATTTGCACTGTGAACTGCCAGTTAATATAGTAAGATGTGCTTAGAAGTTCGAGTGATCATGAGCGCAAAAAAGGTATTAAGATAAAATAACTGTTCGAGTTAAGACCAAAATAAAATGAGAGAATATCAAGTAGAAAATGGACAAGACATCAGAAGTGTGAGGTGAGCTCTAATGCCCTGTATGTACAGGTTGTCCAGTTATAAACAGCACACCCAAATTTGGATGACGCTACTGGAGTGAGGAAAGTAGACAGCCATGGGGAGCTAGGAGTGTGAGCAAAGGAGCTCTTAAGAGGCAAGAATTTATCAGTGATAAGCACATTGTAAACTCCTGAAACAGGAGTCAATTTCATCTGTTTATTGTACTTCACCTTGTACAGACAGGTGCTTCACTGGGTGTAATAATGCTTTTTTCTACTAAAGTTTTAGATTTTACAAAGTAAAAAGACATAACACCTCTGGCAATCTTAAGAAAAAGAAAAGAAATCATTCATTGGAAAGAAATGAACAGCTCACAGATCTAAGGAAGAACTGAAGGGTGAGATTTGGTTGCAGGAATGATGGGAGAGTCTCTTCAGAGCACCATTAGTGGCAATCAAAGTGCAGAACACTGGTCAAATTCAAACTTCTTTCCTCCTGCCTGGGATACACTGGAAAGGAGAAACAGCCCAGAGACCTTGTTTGTTTAAATGGCATGATTTCTTTTAATTTTTCATTTAGGAATAGTTTAGACTTAACAGAAAACTTGCATGAATAGTACAGAGAGTTTCTGTATATCCGTCACCCTACTTTCCCTAATGTTAGGATCTTGTATAACTGTAGTGCAGTGATCAAACTAAGAAATTGGCGTTGATGCAGTACTAATAACTGCAAACCTTATTCGGGTTTCACCGGTTTACTCAGAAACGTGTTTTACCTGTACAAAATCCTGTCTAGGCCTGGACTGTCTATCATTTCTCCTTGGTCTCCTCCAGTCTGTGATGGTTTCTCAGTCAGTCCTTGTGTATCATGACCTTGACATTATTGAAAAGTGTGGTCAGTTATTTTGTAGACTGTCTTGAAATTGAGTTTGGCTTTTTCTTTTTTTTTAGTTTGAAGCAAAGAAAGGTTTATTGTAGGTGACTCATGCTCAAAACTCCCTGAACTATCTGGCATTTTATAGGAAAGCTTGTGGTGGCTCAGACAATAAAGGATCTGCCTGCAATGTGAGAGATCTGGGTTCAGTCCCTAGCCTGGGAAGATTCCCTGGAGAAGGGATGGGCAATCCACTCCAAAATTCGTGCATGGAGAGTTCTATGGACAGAGGAGCCTGTGTGAGTAAAATAAAGTGCCTAACACTTTCAGTTTTCGTGTATCCTTGGTAGGAGTGATGTTGTTCCCTTCTAGGTGTATCACATCAGTTTATATAACACTAACTTTTCTTAATGGTGATCTTCATGACTTTGTTTAATGTGGCATCTGCCAGGCTTCTCTACTATAGTTATTTTTCTCTTTTTTATTAAAAAAAAGTCTTGTGAGGAGATACTTTCTAAGGATGCATATATGCTATGTCTCATTATACTTTTGCTCACTAAATATGACATCTGTTGATGGTTCTTAAAACAATGCTTGCCTAGTGGTGATATTTTTGTTCCTCTTATTCCTTCTCCATTAAGAATCCCATGATTTCTTAATCAGTACTTGATTGGAGCGTGATCATGACAGTCATATTTAGGAAAACAGTATTTCTTACTAAGATGTGGTTATAGAAATCCAGGTTGAACTATTGAGACTTCATGCAGTTAATTGCCTCCAGTGCCTAATCAATTAGTTAAATACTCCCAACTGATTTAGCCTTATGAGATTCCATTTTAAGTATCACATAGAAATTGGGAATTTTAGATTACTATTTTGTGACAATTAAAAGACTTACAGCTAAGGTAATTTGGTATATTGAGATAAAAACCATAGAATTAGAAAACTCTTGACTGAAAAAGTCTGAGTTGAATCAGATGCTTGTTTAAATGAGTTAATTGTTCAGTTTTGGTTATGGTGTAGGAGGAAATATATTTAAAATGTATGTAAATAAATATAAAAAGGATATAGTCCCTTTAAGAAACCAGAGTGCCAAATGTAGGAAATATTCCAAGAAACAACTCTCAGGGTAGGGCAATCTTTTCCATCATTTGCCACAATTTTGATAAAAGCAGAAAGTGCACAGAGGCTCCGAGCTCTAGCCTCTAAGTCGGGAACAGCCCTGGGGGAGAAAAATTAAGAGCCTAGAGTAACTAGAAGGTGTTAAGGAGGCAATAAAATTTTTTCCTCTACATGGCAGCCAGGAACTGGCTGAAGGAGAAAGTGCCAGGGGCGATGAAAAGGTCCAATAACTTGAACCTGTGGCATTATTTCAGATAACAAAGTTTGGTTGGTACAACTGGTAAACACTGTGCATACCATGAAGTAAATATTTCTAACTTATAGAGTCATGGGGGAAATGAAATAAACCATACTTAAGGATGGCTGGTGTACAGTAAACAGTGAATAAATAGTATTCATTTTCACAACAAACATCCATTGAGTTTCCATGTACTTTTATACTTAACCATTTTTGACCTTAGGTTTTTTTTTTTAATAGCTATAAAAATGATCATACTAACAACCTCTAAAGTGCCTTTTCACTTTAAAATGCTATGAATATACTGCCATAGGTGGATAATTTTAAACAAAAGTGCACATTTCACTTTTATTAAGGCCTAACTGCCTTCATTTATTTATTTGTTAAGTACTGGCTATATAGCAAGCACTATGCTAAAGGGAACATTTCATGCAAAGATGCGCTTGATAAAGGGCAGAAATGGTATGGACGTAACAGAAGCAGAAGATATTAAGAAGAGGTGGCAAGAATACACAGAAAAACTGTACAAAAAAGATCTTCACGACCCAGATCATCACGATGGTGTGATCACTCATCTAGAGCCAGACATCCTGGAATGTGAAGTCAAGTGGGACTTAGAAAGCATCACTAAGAACAAAGCTAGTGGAGGTGATGGCATTCCAGTTGAGCTGTTTCAAATCCTGAAAGATGATGCTGTGAAAGTGCTGCACTCAATATGCCCGCAAATTTGGACAACTCAGCAGTGGCCACAGGACTGGAAAAGGTCAGTTTTCATTCCAATCCCAAAGAAAGGTAATGCCAAGGATTGCTCAAACTATCACACAATTGCACTCATCTCACATGCTAGTAAAGTAATGCTCAAAATTCTCCAAGCCAGGCTTCAGCAATATGTGAACCGTGAACTTCCTGATGTACAAGCTGGTTTTAGAAAAGGCAGAGGAACCAGAGATCAAATTGCCAACATCCGCTGGATCATGGAAAAGGCAAGAGAGTTCCAGAAAAATATCTATTTCTGCTTTATTGACTATGCCAAAGCCTTTGACTATGTGGATCACAATAAAGTGTGGAAAATTCTGAGAGAGATGGGAATACCAGACCACCTGACCTGCCTCTTGAGAAACCTGTATGCAGTTCAGGAAGCAACAGTTGGAACTGGACTTGGAACAACAGACTGGTTCCAAATAGGAAAAGGAGTACGTCAAGGCTGTATATTGTCACCCTGCTTATTTAACTTCTATGCAGAGTACATCATGAGAAGCACTGGACTGGAAGAAACACAAGCTGGAATCAAGATTGCTGGGAGAAATATCAATCACCTCAGATATGCAGATGACACCACCCTTATGGCAGAAAGTGAAGAGGAACTAAAAAGCCTCTTGATGAAAGTGAGAGAGGACAGTGAAAAAGTTGGCTTAAAGCTCAACATTCAGAAAACTAAGATCATGGCATCTGGTCCCATCACTTCATGGGAAATAGATGGGGAAACAGTGGAAACAGTGTCAGAGTTCTATTTTTGGGGGCTCCAAAATCACTGCAGATGGTGACTGCAGCCATGAAATTAAAAGACGCTTACTCCTTGGAAGAAAAGTTATGACCAACCTAGATAGTATATTCAAAAGTAGAGACATTACTTTGCCGACTAAAGTCCGTCTAGTCAAGGCTATGGTTTTTCTTGTGGTCATGTATGGATGTGCGAGTTGGATTGTGAAGAAGGCTGAGTGCCAAAGAATTGATGCTTTTGAACTGTGGTGTTGGAGAAGACTCTTGAGAGTCCTTTGGACTGCAAGGAGATCCAACCAGTCCATTCTGAAGGAGATCAGCCCTTGGATTTCTTTGGAAGGAATGATGCTAAAGCTGAAACTCCAGTACTTTGGCTACCTCATGTGAAGAGTTGACTCATTGGAAAAGACTCTGATGCTGGGGCAGGAGGAGAAGGGGACGACCGAGGATGAGATGGCTGGATGGCATCACTGACTCGATGGACGTGAATCTGAGTGAACTCTGGGAGTTGGTGATGGACAGGGAGGCCTGGCGTGCTGCGATTCATGGGGTCGCAAAGAGTCGGACACAACTGAGTGACTGAACTGAACTGATGCTAACTGAACTGAACTGAACTAGAATCCTTAAATAAATAGCAGTCATTCCCTCACTTATTTCAGCCTCACATTCTGTTCTGATAGATGCCTATGCAAACTGTTAATATGTAATATGGTAGAGTAGTGGAAGAAAGGGTAGTGCTTCCTGTAGGAGCAAAGGCTGCCCCTGGAAGTGAAGACAGGAGAACTGTTCTGTGTAGAGCAAGAAGAAATTTACCAAGCAGAGAACAGTGCATAATGTAGAAGAATTGTTTGAACAAAGATATGAAAGTATGGAAGTGTGTGGTTTTTAGGAATGAGTACAGTATTATACTTTGGGTGGAGAAGAAAGTGATTGAATATGAGTCAAGTTGGGACAAGACTAGAGTTTGACTTCTATAAGCAATAGGAAGCCATTGTTACTTGGGTCACATGACACATCACTGTTTTACAATGTATTTGTCAGCAGGGTAGAAAATGAAATTAGAATGACTGGAGGCTGAGAAAACAGTTTAAAAGACAATTCAGGTAAGAAGTAATGATTCCAAGTAGGGCAGGAATCATAGGTATAGAAGGGGAAGAGATGCCATAAATATTTTGAAACTAATGGTAGCCTCTAGGAGTTGCATAAAGGAGATCCAACCAGTCCATTCTGAAGGAGATCAGCCCTGGGATTTCTTTGGAGGGAATGATGCTGAAGCTGAGACTCCAGTACTTTGGCCACGTCATGCGAAGAGTTGACTCATTGGAAAAGACTCTGATGCTGGGAGGGATTGGGGGCAGGAGGAGAAGGGGATGACAGAGGATGAGATGGCTGAATGGCATCACAGACTCGATGGACATGAGTCTGAGTGAACTCCGGGAGCTGGTGATGGACAGGGAGGCCTGGCGTGCTGCGATTCATGTGGTCGCACAGAGTCAGACACGACTGAGCAACTCTACTGAACTGAACATGGCCATCAAAGTATTTATACTAACCTTTTCATTGAAAATATCTAAAAATGTCAGTATGCTTGTGAATTTTTAAGCATCAAAATGCAGAAAAAAGTAAGAAAACATCAAGCCAACAATCTATGTAAAAGGCAGTAACCAGATAGGTAAGCAGAGCTGCTATGCTGAACCTAACAATTTATCTAGGCTTTGGGGAGCGTGAAGGGCAGAAGACAGAGCCCTTTTAATGTGAAGCTGGGAAATCTAACAGATAAATTCCTTTGGGACCTCAAAGGGTTATGCCACATGTATAGGATATAAGGCTGAACTAATAATAAACTCTCCAAGTTTCTTACATTTCCCCAACATCAGAAGATTGTTAAGAATTACAAGGAAAATTGTTGGACGAAGCAGGGTGTTGGGGAAAAAAATAATAATGCAATTCTTTAAGTTACAATCACAAGCTTGTCCTAAAAGTACTTGATAGGTAAAATGCACATTTCCTGGGAGGCCCCCAAAAGTTTAACCTAAAGAGTTACAGGATTGGTAGTACCCTCGTACCCTAGTATACTTGAGTGAAGTAGATATCAATCCCCTATAGAGAAACCCACCTACAAAGTAAGCCTCAAATATTTTCCACAAAGAATTATTCAAAGGAAAAGTGTGTATGTGTGTCATACATGTCTGGCTTTTTGTGACCCTAAGGACTGTAGCCAGGCTTCTCTATCCATGGAGATCTCCAGACAAGAATACTGGAGTGGGTTGCCATGCCCTTCTCCAGGGGGTCTTCCCAACTCAGGGATCGAACTCAGGTCTCCCACATTGCAGGTGGATTCTTTACCATCTGAGACACCAGGAAACAAAGATAAGCACACAGGAAACAAGATACCATGGGCATGTACCAGCAGAAACAACAGGCAGCAAAAGCAGACCTATATAAATGTTAATATGAGACAGATTTTGATATAAATTTCCATTTTTAAACAAACTGTGTTGAAGGAAAGAAAGACAAACCTAAAAATACCTGAACAGAAAACTAATATTAGCAGATTTTGGTTGGTTGGTCAGTCACTAAGTCATGTTCACCTCTTTGCAACCCCATGGACTGTAGCCTGCCAGGTTCCGCTGTCCATATATTTCTCCAGGCAAGAATACTGGAGTGGGTTGCCATTTCCTTCTCCAGGGGATCTTCCTGGATCAGGCACTTATCCATGTCTCCTGCACTGGCAGGCAGATTCTTACCCCACTGAGCTACCAGGGAAGCAAAAAAAGTTAAAGTTAACCAAATAAAACTAGACAAATGATAATTGAGTTAAAAACTTAGATAGCTTTAACTGCAGCTACAGCTGAAAACATAATTAGTGAAATTAAGGGTCAGAAAAGGCCTATTAAGAACCAGAGTTTTCCAAAATCTAGGGCAAGAGTATTAAGATGGAATAAGCTTGCATGTCAGAAAACACAGAAGGCCAGGGATCTGGAGCATGGTGAAGCAGAAAGTGGTAGAAGTTGAGACCAAAGAAGGAGATGGGGGCCAGAACACATAAAACTTCATGTGCCAAGGGAATTACTGCCATGTGGAGCTGTATGTTATAAAACGTGATGGGAACCATTGGAAAAGAGATTTTAAAGCAAAGTCTGAATTACCTTTTAATAATAACATTCTGATTATATTGTGTGTAGAAAAAGAGGACTATTTAGAATCCTACTGCAATAGTCTTAGATGATGGTTATACTGATCAAGATAGAAGCAAAGAGAAATTGGAATGTGATTTATGGTGGGAGACTAGGAGACAGTTCTTTCTGAGTTCTAGTTTTCTGCATGTCTTGCAAGAAGAGTCACTAATGGTTTTTGTTCTGGACTATCTTTTCTGGTTTGTATCCCTGTGTAGGGTACAATCTTGGAGAATAGATAGTCTTCCAGTGGAAAAAGGGCAGGCATGCTTTACTGGAGTTTTCCAAGTTGGAAGCAAACTGCTGTGTTTGTAAGTGTTACTTGGCCCTCCTTAACATTACCTGTGGGAACTGGAGCTTCAGGTAAGAAAATGCCAATATTCTGGCTATTTGTTGTTGTTCAGTTGTTCAGGTTTGTCCAGCTCTTTGTGACCCCATGGACTGCAGCACACCAGACTTCCCTGTCCATCACTATCTCTGGGAGTTTGCTCAAACTCCTGTCCATTCAAGTTGATGATGCCATCCAACTGTCTTATCCTTTGTTACCCACTTCTGCCCTCAATCTTTCCCAGCATGAGGGTCTTTTCAGATGAGTCAGCTCTTCCCATCAGGTGGCCAAAATATTGGAGCTTCAGCATCAATCCTTCCAATGAATACTCAGGATTGATTTCCTTTAGAGTTGACTGGTTGGATTTCCTTGCAGTCCAAGGGACTCTCAAGAGTCTTCACCAGCAATACAATTTGGAAGAATCAATTCTTCAGTGCTCAGCCTTCTTTATGGTCCAATTTTCACATCCATACATAACTACTGAAGAAATAATAACTTTGATTATATGGACCTTTGTCAGCAAAGTGATGTCTCTGCTTTTTAATATGCTATACAGCTTTTCTTCCATGGAGCAAGCATCTTTTAATTTCAAGGTTGTAGTCACCGTCTGCAGTGATTTTGGAGCCCAAGAAAATAAAATCTGTCATTGTTTCCATTTCTCCCCCATCTATTTGCCATGAAGTGAAGGGACTGGATGTCATGATCTCAGTTTTTGAAGTTGAGTTTTAAGCCAGTTTTTTAATTCTCCTCTTTCACCTTCATCAAGAGGCTCTTTAGTTCCTCTTTGCTTTCTACCATAGTGTGGTGTCATCTGCATATCTGAGGTTATTGATATTTCTTCTGGCAATCTTTATTACAGCTTGTGCTTCATCCAGCCCGGCATTTTGCATGATGTACTCTGCATGTAAGTTAAATAAACAAGTGACACTATACAGCCTTGATGTACTCCTTTTCCAATTTTGAACCAGTCCACTGTTCCATGTTCGGTTCTTACTGTTGCTTTTTGCCCTGCATGCAGGTTTCTCAGGAGGCAGGTAAGGTCATCTGGTATTCTGATCTCTTTAAGAGTTTGCCATAATTTGTTGTGATTCATACAGTCAAAAGTTTTAGCATAGTCAATGAAGCAGAAGTAGATATTTTTCAGGAATTCTCTTCCGTATTCTATGATCCAATGGATGTTGGCAATTTGGCTTTAGCTATTGGTTAAAACTCCTTTGTCTCTAACTCAAAACTCCTGTCTTCTTCAAGCATCCATAAAACTGAAGCAGGTTAACTTGATAGCTTGCAAGTAGACTTCAGTACTAGAAGTGTGCTGGAAAGCTACATTGGATATCAAATTACTTAAAAAAGGGAGAGCATTAGAAAATCCCAGTTTCATGAACTAAGGCACGCAGGGGCAAGGAAAGTCAGACAAGGAAACTCAAACTTAGAAGTAAATGTAGGTTTATAAGAGATTGATCAATGAGGTAAAATGTCAAAGAGGTGAACATGTTGTGTAATTTTATTTGGCAGTGAATAATGAAAATGGAGAGCCAGAGGCATACAACTGGGACACCCACTGTAGGAATAATGTGGGGATAGAGTTTTGACCTAGGGGCACTAACCTTGCTGTAGGTGAAAAAAGAAAGTGTTGATATTTCCCTTCACTAGAAGGGGAAGCAGATTATGGCTGAGGTTGTTTAAGTACTTATTATCTGCTTCAAATCTGAATTAATCTTAAAACTAAGGGTGAAATGGGCAGATCATTTATGGGATATAAGAAAGCTAGAGGTGTTAGAGGTCAAAGCAGAGTCAGAAAAGTCCTTTTGGATTCCATCTTTTTGCATAAATGCCTTTCATGTTTCTTAGCATTGCATTCTACAAATCTTCCAAATTTGCTTCTTGTTTCTACCTTTCACATGTTGTAAACACTTGATAAAGACTATGGCCTGAGCCCTTTTTGACTATTGCTAAGGCATATTTCCAGAGAAGGCAATGGCACCCCACTCCAGTACTCCTGCCTGGAAAATCCTATGTACGGAGGAGCCTGGTAGGCTGCAGTCCATGGGGTCACTAAGAGTCAGACTCGACTGAGCGACTTCACTTTCACTTTTCACTTTCATGCATTGGAGAAGGAAATGGCAACCCACTCCAGTGTTCTTGCCTGGAGAATCCCAGGGAGGGGGGAGCCTGGTGGGCTGCCATCTATGGGGTCGCACAAAGTTGGGCATGACTGAAGTGACTTAGCAGTAGCAAAGCATATTTCCCTTATAAAAACTATTTCTTAAATAAGTTATCAGTTAATTTTGTTAGGAATACTTTCAACAAGCAGTAATAAGAATTACCCAACTAACTGTGGCTTAAGTGGTAGAGACATTTGATTATTTCACACAGTAGGAACAGTGAAGGTAGGCAGGTTTCAGGAAGAAATGTCTATATTACCAGTGACTCTGGTTCTTTTTTCCCCTCTAGTCTGCCACTTTCTATCATGATAACAATTTGGCTTTTATTGTTCCTCATTCAACTGGTTCAAAGCAGGAAGAGAGGTAGAAGGCCCTGGCCTCATGAGACTGGATAGAAAATGTGTTTTTCAGAAGTAATAAGCTGTGGTTAACATCTCTTTGGCTAGAACTGCATCTATACATGTTAGCCCAAACTGGGTCACATGCCTGTGCAGACCTATCACTAGCAAAAGGAAAGGGATTACCATGATTGACTTAGGCCAACATATCTCAGATGTCACTGCACACTGATCACATTGGGAGCCTTAAAAACACCGATGCCTGGGTCTTACCTCCAGAAATTCTGATGTGATTGTTCTGGGTGTGACCCAGACATCAGGTTTCTTTGTTTCAGTTTCCCAGGTGATTCTATGTGCAGCCAAGGTTGACAACTACTACTGAATAGTTAAAATGCCAATTATGATCCTTTAGGGTTGGCATAGGGGCCTAAGTTTACAAGTTCAAGGGATCTCAGCTGCCAACTGAATGAAACTGAGGTAGAAAAATGGCTGCTGGTAGCCTCAGATTCACATTTTTTTTCAATCCAGCCAACCCAGTGGGAAAAGGTCTCTTTCTTTTCCAGTATTTCCAGTAAAAGTTCAGAATTGAGTCCCACGGGGCTGTCTTTGGGTCTCTGCCATCCTCGAACTAATCCTTACGGCCAAAAGGATAGGAAACACTAGGAGACTGCTTGTGGGTCACGTGCCAGAAATAGAAATCACACCAACAGAACCAAGTAGACTGAGTAGGAAAGGGGAAGAGGTTATTCCCCCAAAGGACCATGTAGGTGTTGGTACCGGAAAAGGAGGAAGGAAAAACCAGAGGTGCATTTGTGTTCAATATACTGAATTTATTGAATGAATGAGCGGAAGAATGATGCTCATTTTTTCCATTCCTAAGCAAGCAAAGGGAATAATTAGTACACTGCACTCTCATTTTGTCTGAGTTCTGTTCTTCACAGGAACTCCACTGATGGTCAACATAAGGATCTTTGAAATATAGTTTCATGTATTTAGGACTATTTCTATTCTCATGCTGTGAACTAACTTCCACTAAATGGATAATGAGGAGAGATGTGTAGAAGATACACACATTCAGTAGGAAATAAAATTGAGTCTTTTGGCCCAAATTCACCACTGTGATCATTACAGTGCCAATTTTGCATATTTAATTTTCAAATACGTGGTATTAGAGAATAGCATACATGATTATCATCACGATGGTGTGATTACTCATCTGGAGCCAGACATCCTGGAATGTGAAGTCAAGTGGGCCTTAGAAAGCATCACTACGAACAAAGCTAGTGGAGGTGATGGAATCTCAGTTGAACTCTTTCAAATCCTGAAAGATGATGCTGTGAAAGTGCTGCACTCAATATGCCCGCAAATTTGGACAACTCAGCAGTGGCCACAGGACTGGAAAAGGTCAGTTTTCATTCCAATCCCAAAGAAAGGCAATGCCAAGGAATGCTCAAACTACCGCACAATTGCACTCATCTCACATGCTAGTAAAGTAATGCTCAAAATTCTCCAAGCCAGGCTTCAGCAATATGTGAACCGTGAACTTCCTGATGTACAAGCTGGTTTTAGAAAAGGCAGAGGAACCAGAGATCAAATTGCCAACATCCGCTGGATCATGGAAAAGGCAAGAGAGTTCCAGAAAAATATCTATTTCTGCTTTATTGACTATGCCAAAGCGTTTGACTGTGTGGATCACAATAAAGTGTGGAAAATTCTGAGAGAGATGGGAATACCAGACCACCTGACCTGCCTCTTGGGAAACCTGTATGGAAGTCAGGAACCAACAGTTAGAACTGGATATGGAACAACAGACTGGTTCCAAATAGGAAAAGGAGTACGTCAAGGCTGTATATTGTCACCCTGCTTATTTAACTTCTATGCAGAGTACATCATGAGAAGCACTGGACTGGAAGAAACACAAGCTGGAATCAAGATTGCTGGGAGAAATATCAATCACCTCAGATATGCAGATGACACCACCCTTATGGCAGAAAGTGAAGAGGAACTAAAAAGCCTCTTGATGAAAGTGAGAGAGGACAGTGAAAAAGTTGGCTTAAAGCTCAACATTCAGAAAACTAAGATCATGGCATCTGGTCCCATCACTTCATGGGAAATAGATGGGGAAACAGTGGAAACAGTGTCAGACTTTATTTTTGGGGGCTCCAAAATCAGTGCAGTGGTGACTGCAGCAATGAAATTAAAAGATGCTTACTCCTTGGAAGAAAAGTTATGACCAACCTAGATAGTATATTCAAAAGCAGAGACGTTACTTTGCCGACTAAGGTCCGTCTAGTCAAGGCTATGGTTTTTCCAGTGGTCATGTATGGATGTGAGAGTTGGACTGTGAAGAAGGCTGAGTGCCGAAGAATTGATGCTTTTGAACTGTGGTGTTGGAGAAGACTCTTGAGAGTCCTTGGACTGCAAGATCCAACCAGTCCATTCTGAAGGAGATCAGCCCTGGGATTTCCTTGGAAGGAATGATGCTAAAGCTGAAACTCCAGTACTTTGGCCACCTCATGAGAAGAGTTGACTCATTGGAAAAGACTCTGATGCTGGGAGGGATTGGGGGCAGGAGGAGAAGGGGATGACCGAGGATGAGATGGCTGGATGGCATCACTGACTCGATGGACGTGAGTCTGAGTGAACTCTGGGAGTTGGTGATGGACAGGGAGGCCTGGCGTGCTGCGATTCATGGGGTCGCAAAGAGTCGGACACGACTGAACTGAATACATGATTATCAAATCATCAAAATTAAGGTTTCTTCACCTGAAAATAAATAGTTGTTCAACTAAATCAAAGCATGATTCTATTGCTAACAGTGTATTAAAAACAACAAGCAAAACCCCGAAGTAGGTATTATTGTGGCTTGTTAACTTGGCTTTGTAGTCACTTTGAATATTAGCATACACCAAGTTACAACCTTAGCCGGTGCTGTAGGATATCAGAGAACACATGATGAAGAGTCAAAAAGAAATGTTAGGAGGCCAGAAGTAGTTCATTCAACCTATATCCTGACTCTTGACTTTCTACTTATGGATTAATCATTAGCTTCAGGGTAATTATTTTCCAAAGGATATTAAAACACCAATTTCCATAGCCACCCTTACATGAGAGGGCAGTGAGGTTCTTCTTACAAACTGCCAGGAAGGGAGAATGGGGGAACTTAGTTCCTGGACCAGAGATTGAATCCAGCCCAGCTGTGAAAGTGCTGTGTCCTAACCACTGGACTGTCAGGGAACTCCCTGTTTTATATGCCCAGGTTTATAATGTTATCATTCTGTTCTACAGAACACATGCCCATTCTTATTAAATCTGTTTAAATTTATTTAGTGCTTCCATCAGCTCTTACGAGAACTTTCTTATTACTATATTCTATATTTTGATTCAATTCTTAAAGGCTGGATTTTATTGTCAAGTAATTTTTTTTTTCAGCAGGGCTCATAGGGCTGTATTAAGTTGCTTTATCTTTGAGAATTATGACTGTTGTATTTATATTTAAACATTTTGGCTAACTATGGTAATTATGGGTCATCCTTTTCCTTAGAACTTGGCAAATATTGCTTCATTGACTTCTAGCTTTAAACCTTGTTTTAAATTAGATTGAGTCTAGAGTAATTTTCCCTCTGAAAAGAAAATCTGTAAATATATATTTTTTGATATGTGACCTGAAGCCCTATAACTTAGGTGTATGTCAGAATGGGTACTTAAAATTTCTGTATCAAACTCCCCTGAAATACAGTTTGTATCCTGCAAATATTGTTTTACCCTTCGCTTTAGAGACATTTTCTTGTCTATATTATCCCTGAATATATCTTTTTTTCCCCTGGGCTCTTTGCTTCAGAGATCTTGATTATCCTTATTTTGGAATTGGCTTCAGTTTTAGTCTCTGAAGCTATTAAGTTTGTATCACTTGAACTGCCATAGTTTTAAACTGAAGTATAGTCAATTTACTGTGTGGTAATATCTACTGTAGTACAACGTGAATTAACTCTTAGTATACTCCCTCCCCCATAAGCCTCCCTCCTTCCTGTCGCCCATCCCACCCATCTAGGTCACCATAGAGCACTGGGTTGAGTGTCCTCTGCTGTACATCTGAGTCCCACTAGTTATCTGTTTTAAACATGGTAAAATATATCAACGCATTTATAGCATTTATATATATATCAATGCTACTCTCAATTCGTCCCAGCCTCACCTTCCCCTGCTGTGTCCACAAGTCCATTCTTTATGTCTAAATCTCTATTCCTGCCCTGGAAATGAGTTCATATATTCTTTTTCATTTTGTCTTTTCCATTTCTTTTCATCTCACTTTGTTGTATAATCACATTTTTAAGTTCTTTAAATGGTTTGTCTTTTGAATGGTTTGCTCCCATCATTTTGCTCTGTTTTTCTGGTGGGTTTTCGTTGCTTCTTACCATTTTACCGTTTGCAAGTTGCAGAGTTGTGCGGTTTCTTTTTGTATTGTTCATGCCTGAGTGACTCTCCATTCTATTTGCTCTGCTACTGTGAAGAGTGATTTCTTAACTCTTTCTACAGTATTTGAGGGTTTGTGGATTTTTTCCCCCATTTCATACCTACAGCTTGAGATTCTATGTCCTTAACCTACCCACCCCCAACTTTTTTTTTTTTTTCTGTGTACTAAAGAGTGGTGGGGAATGAGAGTAGTGTGCAGGCTGTGTCAGATGACCTGGGGTCTTGTGCTTTTTTCCTGAGATTTTATTACATATCCGGTTCGAGAGTTCACTTTAGTTAATTAGGACTCAATACCATTCACACTGGGGAGTTCTTCTGGGCTTTGCCTCCCCTTCTGTTTCACCCATTTCTCCCCTTTAGTTCTTTTCCACTATTCGTCAAATGAGGAATAGGATAATAAAACCAACTCAATTTCCTTTTCTCCATATTTGGAGGTATTTTGTGGGAATTCTCAGGCTTTTGTGAACCCACCATCATACTTTCTGGAAAACTGAGGGCTGGATTCTTAGCCAAGTTACATCTTTCATTCTTGTTTCATTTCAAAATAGTTTCTCACTGTAATAGATTATGCCTCTTTCCCTATTTGGTGGTTTGAACTTTTCTTTTTGTGGATTTTACTTTTTTAAACTATAAAAGGCAACTTAAGTAGAGTACATAATGCATGAACTCTGGAGTCACACTGCCTGGCTTCAGATCTCTGTCACTTGCTCATTCTCAGATTTGGAATCAGGTAAAGAACTTCCATGGTGTTAATTTCCCAGTCTGTCGTATCTTTCTCAAAAAATTTATTAATATTTGTTAACACAAGTAAAGCTCTTAAAACAGTCTCTGGCATATAATGAGCACTTAATGTTAGGTAATCTTTTTATTTTTATTATGGCTAACTTTGTTAAATATTCAGCCATGGAGAGTTCTTCCCAGTCTACCCTCTTAAACCAAAATTCTCTGATTCTGTTCTTCAGGTCAACATTTCCTAAAATTTTGAATCTATAATATACATGTTGCCTGTGTAATGGGCTCAGTGAGGCTGTTCTGTTTCCATTAGTCTGGACTCTCCATTTATAAATGCAAATCAGATAAACATGCCATTTTTTTCTCTTTCATCTTGTCCTTTTCTCAAATCTTTGACTTTTAGGAGCTTATTAAGCACTTACCAATTATCTGGTGCTTACGAGGTACTGATCATTGCTTCTAAATAAGGCTACCTAAGAACTGTTTCACACTTGGGTTTGGCTCAGAGGTTAAAGCGTCTGCCTGCAATGCAGGAGACCTAGGTTCGATCCCTGGGTTGGGAAGATCCCCTGGAGAAGGAAATGGCAACCCACTCCAGTACTCTTGCCTGGAGAATCCCAGGGACAGAGGAGCTTGATGGGCTACAGTCCATGGGGTCGCAAAGAGTCGGACACAACTGAGTGACTTCATTTTCACTTTCAAGGGTTATTTAAGAGTCCATGCCATTCTTTCATATATTGGGCATCCTGAAAAAAAAGTTTAACTTGCTATCTAGACATTGTCTTTTATTCTTGCATAAGTTAACATGGTATATTTTAAAATATTTATTTTTGGTTTTATACTTCAAAATATCTGATTTCTGCCAATGATTCCCAAATAGTGGGTCCTATGTACGGATGTGAGAGTTGGACTATGAAGAAAACTGAGAGCCGAAGAATTGATGCTTTTGAACTGTAGTGTTGGAGAAGACTCTTGAGAATCCCTTGGACTGCAAGGAGATCCAACTAGTCCATTCTGAAGGACATCAGCTCTGGGATTTCTTTGGAGGGAATGATGCTAAAGCTGAAACTCCAGTACTTTGGCCACGTCATGTGAAGAGTTGACTCATTGGAAAAGACTCTGATGCTGGGAGGCATTGGGGGCAGAAGGAGAAGGGGACGACAGAGGATGAGATGGCTGGATGGCATCACTGACTCAATGGACGCGAGTCTGAGTGAACTCCGGGAGTTGGTGATGGACAGGGAGGCCTGGCGTGCTGCGATTCATGGGGTTGCAAAGAGTGGGACATGACTGAGAAACAGAACTGAACTGACAAACTGGTTACATGTAAGTGGTAATGTTGATTCCTCTTGGCGGCTGGGCCGAGCCTGAAAAGCTGGAACAACCTGCCCTCAACATTCTCCACTTAGCTCTACAATAGTGATCATTTTCTGTGTGTGCCACAATATGGAATATGTTGAAAGGAATGATACTCTGCAGGATTAAGTTACAATAAAAAGTTGACACTGCTCCCCCTTCTCCCCCCGCCCCCGACCCCACCCCGCCATATGGACCCATGCACCATCGGCTTAGAGGGCAAATGATGGGTTTGAGAAAGTCCACAAAACCCCTAGAATTGAGTGCACAGTTTGTGTGTTCTTCTGAGGTAAGGCTATATAACTCTTAAAAAAGCTTGGAATTTTTCAGAATGCAATTTGAGATTCAGAATCATCTGAAAAAAGCTTTATCAAAGATATGGACTCCCAGGACTCATCTTACTGAATATAAATGACTAAAGTAAAATCCTTTACTTGTCCAGGATATTTGAAATTTTTTTCTGTACAAATGTCTTTTTTTTTAAGTTGAGGCTGAACATAGTGCTTGTGGCAAAACTGGGGAAAAATTATGCTTTGTGTTTGACAGTAAGTTCTGGATTTATTGATAATGTAAAGAGGTGATCATAAGTTGATAAGATCATCTGCTTTACTGACAAGAGTTTATATGTAGAAGAGATAAAAATGGCCTTTAATTCTTCACAGATTATATCACACATAGGATGTGTTCTCTCTCAGAAACTTTCTTTTATATTGCAGTTTTAATTGAGATAATTGTAGATTGATGTGCACTTGTAAGAAATAATAGAGGAATCTCATGTAGCCCTTACCTAGTTTCCCTCAATGGTAATGTTTTGCAGAACTCTAGTATAAATTCAGTTCAGTTCAGTCGCTCAGTCGTGTCTGACTCTTTGAACCACATGAACCATTCTTTGGACCCCATGAACCACAGCACTCTGGGCCTCCCTGTCCATCACCAACTCCCGGAGTTCACCCAAACCCATGTCCATTGAGTCGGTGATACCATCCAACCATCTCATCTTCTGTTGTTCCCTTCTCCTCCTGCCCTCAATCTTTCCCAGCATCAGGGTCTTTTCAAATGAGTCAGCTCTCCGCATCAGGTGGCCAAAGTATCGGAGTTTCAGCTTCAACATCAGTTCCTCCAGAGAACACCCAGGACTGATCTCCTTTAGGATGGACTGGTTGGATCTCCTTGCAGTCCAAGGGACTCTCAAGAGTCTTCTCCAACACCACAGTTCAAAAGCTTCAATTCTTTGGCGCTCATCTTTCTTTATAGTCCAACTCTCACATCCATACATGACCACTGGAAAAACCATAGCCTTGACTAGATGGACCTTTGTTGACAAAGTAATGTCTCTGCTTTTTAATATGCTGTCTAGGTTGGTCATAACTTACATGTATATATTGCAAAATTATTATCAGAATAAATTCAGTTAGCATACATCATCCCACATAGTTACAAATTGTTTTTCTTGTGATGAGACCTTTTAAGACCTATTCTCTTAGCAACTTTCAAGTATATAATACAGTGTTGATAACTATGGTCACCATGCTCTACATTACATCCCCATGACTCATTTATCTTATAACTGGGATTTTATATTTTTTGACCACCTTTGCTCGTTTTGCCCACACCCACCTCTGGCAGTCATCAATCTGTTCTCTGTAAATATGAATTCAGTTTTTTAGATTCCACATATAATTGATTATCATATGACCTGTCAGAAACTTTGAACATTATAGGAAACTAATTTCAGATCCTATAAAAATAACTTTCTCTTAGTCAAAGCTGCTTACTGATGGAATGGGCCATTTTGCAGAGCAGTAAGTTTCCATTTTGCTGTAGAGGGATTGAAGATAAGGACAACTGGAGAGGAAATTCACACATAGGCATATTGGGATTCCACTGTTTTAATAATCTACCTTGCCCTGCCACTCCAATATTTTAAAATGTTTTTTACAAAAGTAACATACTTATTGCAGAAAATTTTAAAATTAGAGACCAACAGGAAAAAATAGAAAAAAAATTTAATCCTATGCCATTCATAGATAATTACTGCTAGCATTTTAAAGTCTTCTAGTCTTTTTTATAGACATAGTAATATAAATATATAGAAATATTTGTACAAAATACAACTATATTGTGCCTAATGTCTTATACATTATTTTTTCACTTAATATTAAATATACTGTTAGTAACTTACATAGAATACAATTTTTAACATCTACCTATTTCATTTTATGGATAGTCATACTCTATGACTTTTTTATGCTGAATGTTTAGATTTTTTTTCTTTTTGTAAGACAACATTACAATATACATCTATATAGTCAAAGCTTTGTGTATATCTGTATTGTCTACTGCTGCACTAAAATATTATCCCACACTTAATAGTTTAAAGCAACAAGCATTTATTATTTGCTTATTTTCTGAGTCAGGAATTAGAGACATACTGGGTTTTTTTTTTTTTTTTGGCCCACAGTTTTTCACAGGTCATCAGGATGTCAGCCAAGGTTGTAGTAATGTGAAGTCATTTTTTAAAACTGTCCAATACAGTGTCATTAACTATAATCACTGTGTTGTATATTAGATCCTTAGAACTTATTCATCTTATAACTGGAATTTTGGCTCTCTAACCAACGTCACTCCTTCCTCCCCACCCCAGGCCCTGGTAACTACCATTCTGATCTCTGTTTCTGGGGGCTTGGCTTTCTTAGATTCCACGTATAAGTGCAATCCTACAGTATTTGTCTTTCTCAGAGTTATTTCACTTAGCATAATGTCCTCAAGATCCATCCGTGTTGTCACAAATGACAGAATGCCCTTTTTTAGTGGTTGAATAATATTCCATCAGACATCTTCTTTATTCATTTATCCATCCACTGCAAGATGTGTCGCTATCTCTGCTATTGTGAATAATACTTCAGTGAACATCGGAGGGCAGACATTGCTTTGCTATCTTGCTTTCATGTCCTTTAGATATATACCCAGACGTGTGACTGAGGAATCACACTGTATCTCTAGCTTCAATTTTTTGAGGAAGGTCCACAGTGTTTTCCATAGAGGCTGCAGCAATGCACATTCTCACCAACACTGCAAAAGAGTTCCCTGTTCTCCATAGAAATTTTCTAACACTTGTTATCTCTTGTCTTTTTGATGACAGTTATTCTAGCATGTGTGAGGTATATCTCATTGTGGTCTTGATTTGCCTTTCCCTGATGATTAGTGATGTTGAACACCTTTTTATGTACCTGTTGGCCATTTGTATAATTTTTTAAGAAATTGTCCGTTCACTTCCTCTGCCCATTTTAAAATTGAGTGGTTTGGTTTTTTTGCTATTGAGTTGTGAGTTCTTTATACTTTTGGGGTATTAACCCCTTATAAGATACGGTCGATTTCCTTCTGGTTTTGTTGACAGTTTCCTTTGCTGTGCAGAAGCTTTTTAGTTAGATGTGGTCTTGTTTGCTTACTTTTGCTTTTGTTGCCTTTGCTTTTGGTGTCAATCCCAAAAATTCATTGCTAAGACTGATGTCAAGGAGTTTAGCCCCTACATTTTCTTCTAGGGTTTTTATGTTTCAGATCTTATGTCCAAGTCTTTAACCCATTTTGAACTGAATTTTTGGTTTTGCTGCAACACGTGGTATGTGGGATCTTAGTTCCCTGACCAGGAATGGAATCAAGAACCATGGCAGTGAAAGCACCAAGTCTTAAACACTAGACCAGAAAATACCTGAGTTGACTTTTGTTGTGTGGTGTTGGATAGGGGTCCAATTTCATTCTTTTGCACATGGCTGTTCTGTTTTCCCAGGGCCGCTTATTGAAGAATCATCCGCTATCTTGTCAGAGGCTGAATGCTGACTTTCATGGCTCCCTCTCACGGCCAACAAGTTAGTCAACTTGGTCATGTGGGCTCCTCCACAGGCTGCTTGAAAGTTCCTCCAATATGGCAGCTGACTTCCTGTCCCAAAGCAATTGATTTGGTAGAAAGCCAGACAGAGGCTGTTCTCCTTGTGAGTTAGCCTTAGAATTCATATGGCAGTCCTTCCGCCATGCTGTTTCTGTTAGCTGTGTCTTCACTGAATTTGGTTCATCTTCAAGAAGAGAGGCATAAGGTTCCATCTTTTGAAGGGAGGAATGTTAAAAAAAAAAAAAGTTTTTTATGAACATGTTATAAAAATCATCACACCAACTAACCTTAAAATAAATTCCTAAAGAAGGGACTTGAGGGATCAAAGGATATGGAACCTGTTAAGGTGTATATGTGTTTCTAAATTGCCTTTCAGACAATTTGTATTGATTTTACTCACATATGAGTTCCTGTTTTCCTGAACCTTAGCAAACACTGAGCATTCTCTTTAAAGCAGGGCCTCTGCTTGCCTAAAAGGTGCCTTTGTAAGAATTAGAAAAAGGTGCCCCTTTTCTGGGCAGGCACAGGGCCCCTCCAAGGTACATGGCTTGGCAAGAGGAGTGCCCACTGGATGTTAGCTTCCCTGGCCTCTTGGGCTGGATGCCCTTGTGTAGGCCACAACATGCATAATCATACTCCGTGGCCCTGTTGAAGATTTTCCTTTTTCTCCTAAAATACAAATTTGTCTTTTTCTACTCATTAGACCTCTGATTTTGCTTCTCATTCTAGTCAGCAAAGAATTGCACTAATTTACAGTTTAAATTTATTATGTATTCCTGAGAACTGTGGTGTTGGAAGACTCTTGAGAGTCCCTTGGACTGCAAAGAGATCCAGCCAATCCATTTTGAAGGAGATCAGCCCTGGGATTTCTTTGGAAGGAATGATGCTAAAGCTGAAACATCAGTACTTTGGCCACCTCATGCGAAGAGTTAACTCATTAGAAAAGACTCTGATGCTGGGAGGAATTGGGGGCAGGAGGAGAAAGGGACGACAGAGGATGAGATGGCTGGATGGCATCATGGACTTGATGGACGTGAGTCTGAGTGAACTCCGGGAGTTGGTGATGGACAGGGAGGCCTTGCGTGCTGCGATTCATGGGGTTGCAAGACCCCAGTCGACTGAGCGACTGAACTGAGAATGATAAAAATTTACTTTCTTAACAAGTTATTCTATACACATTTTATTAAACTGGTCTGGGTTTCTTATCCCTGCTTGGCCTGTCTCTCTCCATCCTCCAAAATGGGGATTGGACTGTCACTGTATTAGGGAAAAATTGTTTGTAGGTGTGATTTCAGTTTGTAATGATACAGGCAAGCTTATAAAATGTTAGCCAGGAAAGTTAAGTATGTACTTATAAGCATCAATTGCCCTTGACCATATTCACAGCTTTGGCCTTTTTTCTTTTTTTTTTTTTTACACTTTCATTTCCTGTAAGGGGAGATGTGATAAACCACAAAATTGGCCATGAATCCTACACCTGCTCCAACTAGCCATTTGGATCCTGGCACTTATTTTTCATAAGAATATACAAACATATTTATGCCAGTTTACTGAAGAATACAGGAGCCTATTCACATGTTCTGTTAGAAGAAAATGTTGAAATTACAATTTTTATGCTGCCTAAACCAGGCTACAACTACCATCCATTTTAATATACCTCTTTCTGTTCTTGTACATCAGGCATCGATTTCTGAGTAGTTTTTTACTGCTCAACTATCACTCGTCTTGTGTCCTTTTAAGACTGAAAATTTTCTTCATTAACTAGTAAAAGAAGCATTTGATAATTAAAGGTTTGGGAACCTTGAGTAATATAAATGTGGATGATACTGTTAAACAATTTGACTGTTTTAACTAACAACAGTGGTGGTCTTCTTACATTAAATTGACTATTCCACTTAATCATAAACAGTAAAGTGGTTTATGTAGTTACTAGAGTTGAAGCCAGAAATATAGCTGCTTGTTTTTTCCCTAAATATTTGGGTGTGATATTATCATATCTTATTCCTCACTAAATCTATGCTTGGTGGTAGGTTTAGGAAGCAACAAGAGCTTGGATTTACTTCCACAGGCCTCACGGGAAGGATAATTGGAACATTACTTAAAGTGTAATTGCTTTTCCATAAAAAAATCTAAACATTTCACTTTTCCAGGTGTCTAAGCACTGAAATTTTTTTAAAAAGTGACAGTCGCTAACGCTTACCAAAATATACTCTTTATATCAAATAAAAATGAGTTCCACTAAAAAGCAAACAACCTCACTCATAAAAAATTTGTGTGAGTGGTTACTTCTAAATAGATATGTGATATAATGTTCATGAAGATGAACAAATTCTAATACGACAGAAACAGCCTACTAGTGGCTTAGAGTCCATTCTGAAATAGTTCCATTTGATCATTTGATCAAGCAAGACTGTTTTAACTTTATGGCAGTCTCTGCTCTCAATATCCTCTTTATCATATTGTCAGAAATATTTTTGCCTCTAAAATGTTCCTGTCCTTTCTAAGTTGTCAACCTGGATTTTACATCAGTAGAGAGAATGGTGTGAGAAAAAGCTTTCAGTGGGCCAAGGGTTTTGCTTAAATCAATTTCTGTTAAAGTGCTTTCCCATTTATCACCTCTGAAAGGACATTTAACAAAGGCCCTCTGACGTAACTTTTGTCAGAGTACCAGGTAAACTGCTGCTTAAACATTAGCTTGGTCTTGAGACTGAGTCTTGGAGAGGGAGGGGCAGTCTTCAAACCTCAGTCTATATGAGGAAATGAATTTATTTGTGGAGTTGTTAGCTGCTTGTTCTAAAATCTGTCGCTTGGAACTTAACAGTTTCATGTCCAGGGTGAGAATTCCCATGTGAAGCATGATCTAGGGGATTACGATACTTAAAGCTTAAAAAAAATAGATGAGTGGATTGCTGGAAACATCCTTTCCAATGCAGCAATATAACAGGTTTTATGTGTACTGTGAACCTGGAATATTTGGATCTTGTGGGGGAAAGTTGACTTTGCTGGCAGAATGTCCTGATTTTTTTTTTCACTTGTTTTTATGTTGTGTTGGTTTGTAGCATTGAAGCTGGACTTCAAAATAAAATAGAGATTTTTATATTTGTGGAGATTAAGTCACTTCTATGAGGCATTTTCATAGGTTTAATTACATTCATGTAAGTGAATCAGAGTCCTAGGACAAAATAAGAATATTTAACAGAAAATGACACTTGTATTAAATGATTTAATATTTACAGTAAAGTTGTTTTGAGGGTAAATTGTGTCTGAATTAGTCCCTCCCTTCTCAACAACACCTTTTGGGTGGTGACATTTTTGTGAATAGACCAAATTAAAGGTAGGCAATAAGTTGCAACACAAAGCAAAGATTACGCCTCCACCAAACCTGGCCGCACCACCAATATTTATTGGAACTTTTTCTTTTTCTAATACCACTTGGAATTTGGAAGGAGAGAGAAAATCTCTTCTGTTGTATCACTTATGCTGGATGTAGTCAGGTGAAAAAAGAGCACCCAAGGGGATTTTAGTATTTATTTCGGTTTAAATGAAAATATGAATAGGGTGAGAAAAACCTGAATGTGTTTGTGTGCTCTCCCTTCTCCACCTCAGATGTGGCTGCTCAAAATGAGGTATGTGTAGGATGGGATGCTGTATGGAGGGAAGTCTGCCATTATGGACAAAACTTCCAGGGTGAACTGCCTTGACTTTTTTGATGTTTCTGGAAAAGGCTCCCTGAGAAATACGTAGCATAGAATTCTGTCTCATTAGGTGCTCAGTAAGTTTTTGTTTTTCTTTTGAAATAAATTATAACCCTAGACTTGCCCAGTGGCTCAGTGGTAAAGAATCCACCTGCAGTGCAGGAGATGCGGGTTTGATGCCTGGGTCAGGAAGATTCCCTGGAGCAGGCCATGCAGCCCATTCCAGTATTCTTGCCTGGAGAATCCCGTGGACAGGGGAGCCTGGTGGGCTACAGTCCATAGGGTCAAAAACAGTGGGACCAACTGAAGCAACTGAGCACACATAACCCAAGATCTTCTAGGCCCCAGCTGTTATGCTGGAGGCAATGACTTGTTCTGTATGCTAGTTACAGGACCTTCAAGCTCCTTGAATGTTTCATACAGGGATTTATAGGAGTCTGAAAGGAGTTGAAAAGCAGACCACAGGTTAGAAACTGCTTGAGAGGCTCAACATGGCAGTGCTAGCTTTCTGACCTTCCGTACAGGGCCACTGGGAGGTCTGTGTAGGATCATAAAGGTCATGCTCTCCACAGCCTCACATGCTCCAAAGTGAATGGCACTGCCTGGAATTGTGTTCAGTTCTTTGCTTGCTCTCCTACAAGGCTTTGCTTGCATTACCTCTGAGTATCCAAAAAGGGGTGCTACATTTCATAGAGCTCACGATGTGCCAATGGCATGTGTTAGTGCAGAAATGCAGCATGCACCCTTTCCTTCTCTGCGCTGACATGCTCGGACACCTGAGCCCTGGAGTAGCACTGCTTGTGTCCTCTACCTTCTGTTAACAGCAGCTGTAGCTTCTGGAGACAGCCTCGTGCTATACATCAAGTGCAGTGGGACCACGATTTGAGGAGGATGAACAGCTGACCCCTCCTCCTAGTCCTGACTCTCTGTGCCCATGAAAAATGTTCACTCAACTCTTAGGGACCCTAACACATCTGTTTATTAAGCATGCTTGTCTTGTTTGATTTTGTGCTGGGAATCAGGTGTGGATGCTTGCTAGAGTTTGAGTCTGTGAATAAATTCATGAATGATTGGATTTTAGTATCCATATATATGTCTCTATTTATTAAATTGGGTTTATGATGAGGAAAATCTGTATGTGGTATTAGTTGCCATAGTGGAGTTTGAACCTGAGATCTCTCATCAGGGTCTGTTGGAAAGATAAATTAGTCATTCCTGTGTTTTTCTTTTTAAATGTATTTAAACCCTCTCTGTATGATTTAATGGGAAAAGCTTTGAGGCTGATACAGAATCCTCACTAAACTTCCCAATAAACAAGCCACTAAATGGACAATGGGAGACAGCCTAACACATCCTGGAGAGGAATTCTAATAATTTCATGGTTCTGCTTGGTTTGCTTTAAATGATGCGTACTAATAATCACCAGGGCATCTTTAACATAAATAACTTACTGTTAATTTTAAAACAAAACCTTGGTTACCCTTAAGCCACACAGGAAATTGTGGTTTTCTGTTCCAGGATGAATTAACAGTTCAAAGCACCCTGTTTCCAGGGTCTATAACTCCCTGATGCAACATGTCAGAGCCTCTAGCCAGAATGCAGTGATCTACATACCTCTTCAGCCCAAGGTCCTGCATCCAGAGTCTAGGGATGCAGCTTATGGAGGGTACAAAGGTATTGTTGTTGTTGTTTTTTCCTTTTCCTTTGCTGTGTGGTCTGTTTTTAAGTATGGCAGTTTTAGCCAGTCTCAACTACTTCTTTAATGTCCCCCAGTTAGCATGGGATACACTGATTGGATTGTTGGAAACCTTGTGAAAGTACTCTCTGTTACTGACGGAAAGAAATCTAAACTCCTCAAGCTGCTAACCAGGCCCTCAACCACATGACCCCAGCATACCTTCCACACCGTTTCCTAACATCTCTAGCTGTGTAGACTATGCCCCAGCCTACAACAAGTGCAGCACCGTTGCCCATATACATCATCCAGTGCAATTTCATGATGGTGTGCAAGCCTTCCATCTGACTAGAACTTTCTGCCTCCTTTCTACAGTCACCTTCATTCTTAACAACTGGCCATCTCTGGGGCTGTTTACAGATGATCAGTTTCTCCTGCCTTCAGGCATTTGGTAGGAGTGCTCTTCCCCCATCCTGTTTTAATTTAGGTGTGGTCATGTGACTTTTTCCTTCCAATATGTTGTGAGCAGATGTGCTGGGCTACCAGAAATCTCCTGGTAGAAGTTGAGAGGAATGAGAGGTCCTGAATCCAGCCCCCGCCCCCCTGTCCCACCACTCCTCCTCCCTGCTGCAGCTCTCAGAAAGGTACCTGCTGAGATGAAGTCTCTGTCATCTGGTCCCCTAGTGACTATGTTGGACAGTGCTTCCCAGCTAACTAGACCTTGATGTCTAATATGAATGAGATATTAATGTTTGCATCTGTGTTAACAGAAATATTTGTGGTGGTGTTTTCCATGGCTTAGCCTTGCCTACCCTGGCTAATAATCATTACCAAATTGAATTGCTTATCTTAGCTTATCTAAGAACTAAGATTTGCTGTTGCCCACCTCTCCTGAAAAACCACGTTGATCACAACTCTCTTGGGCTTTCATGATGCCTTAGACATAACTTCATCATTACACTTGTCACAGTACATGGTAAGTTTTATTTACATGGCTGTGTTCCTTCATCCTTTGAATTACCAAGGAAAAGACTATATCTTAGTCACCATTACTATCTTCCCCTGCATTCTAACTTTTCTCATTTTCTGACTCACTGCTTGGCACTTGATTGATATTTAATGATGATTTTAAAATAAATGAGAAAACGAAAGTGGGAAAACCCACTTGCCTTTTATGATTAGAAGAGTGTTTTGTAAACAACTCAAACAGGGAAAATAAGTTCATCAAGTTATCTGGCCAAGATTTTTTTGCTGTTCATTTGAAGTCGAGAATGTTAAGTGTATTTAAATATGGATTTTGTCCTAAATTAATTTCACAGGAGGAGAGTCAATCATTTTATTGGTAGAGTTCGCAATCAGCACCAAAATCCACATATCATATAATCAAGGTATTTTTAACTCTAGTCACATTGTTAATCCTCAGTATTGTGTGTTTGCTTATGTTTCAGTCATTCAGTAAATATTTATTGATTGCCCCATTGTGTCTGACACTGTGCTAGGCACTAGATACAGTGAGTGAATAAAACACAATCCCTAACACTAGGGAGCTGATAGCTTAGTTGGACGATAGAAAAGGTAATTATAATACAATGTAGTATGGACCGTAACACACACAGGGCATTATTTATAAACACAGAAGCATTCTTACAGCCTGAAGAGTCTAAATCGGAGTGACATGATCACATTCACAATTCTGCTATTTCACTCTGGTTGCAAGATAGTTTTGTTTTTGTTGCTGTGTTGTATGAAGCGCCTGACCTTATGCAATGCTGGTAAAATGGACAAGAGATAAAGCTGAAAATCTTCATCTTTGGGTTGAGGTAGGAGTAAGGAACAGAGAAGGTGATGGCACCCCACTCCGGTACTCTTGCCTGGAAAATCCCATGGACAGAGGAGCCTGGAAAGGTGCAGTCCATGGGGTTGCTGAGGGTCAGACACGACTGAGCTTCACTTTCACTTTTCACTTTCATGCATTGAAGAAGGAAATGGCAACCCACTCCAGTGTTCTTTCCTGGAGAATCCCAGGGACGGGGGAGCCTGGTGGGCTGACGTCTCTAGGGTCGCACAGAGTCAGACACGACTGAAGTGACTTAGCAGCAGCAGTAGAAGCAAGGAAAGGGAGAAGTCAGAAATGATATCCAGGTGCTGTCTCGTGGGACTAGGGGTATGATAAGACCACATGAGTAGAAGCACATTAAGATAAAAGTTAATAAAACCATTTTGACATACTGAGTTTGAGGTATGCATGGTTATATCCAGGCACTAAAGCCTGCAGAAGGTTAATGATACAATTCTGAGCTTGAGATACATCTGTGCTGGAGATGTGGATTTGAGTTCCCAGCATTCAGCATGTCCTCAGAGAAGTAAGGAATGGCAAAGAAACCCAGAGAACTGAGGCATAGAGTGGAGCCATGGTTCTCATCAAGGGAAAAGGAGGCTAATGCTTAAAAGAGGGACAGTTTCAGCCATCACAATGGTTGGTAGTGCTCTTGGTATTTATTGTCCTACAAAGAAAGGACTGTTCTACACGATAAAGAATAGTACATGGTTTTTTGGATGTCCTGCTGGACACTGATGCAGGTAAAAATTTGTTCTGAGCCTAGAAATTGACCCCATTTTATATGTAAGTAAGTTTTTCATGCTTTCCCTCTCTCTCTACACGCACACGCACACACATATGCTAGTTGCTCAGTTGTGTCTAACTCTTTGCGATCCCATGAACTGTAGCCCACCAGGCTCCTCTGTCCATGGAATTCTCCAGGCAAGAATACTGGAATGGGTTGCCATTTCCTTCTCCAGAGGATCTTCCTAACTCAGGGATTGAAACTGAAGTCTCCACATTGCAGGCAGATTCTTCACCACCTGAACGACCAGGGAAGTCCTGGTGGAATGCTTTCAATATACATTGTTTTATTTTTTAGCCTCCAGAAATGTAACTACCCAATAATTATACTTATGTTTGGAATTTTACCAAGAGTTGTTACCATTTTAGAAAATCATACAGTTGAAGATATCAGTCACAGTATTTGAGTTATACAACTATATCAATCTACATTGTAATTGTCACAATTGGTAATGAAACATACAGAGTTAGGGATCTGCTTACTTAATTATGGCTTATAGTGCTATTGAATCGAAGTATTTAATATTGGAATATGTACTAATTTAATATAAATTCTCATTTATATTAGAATATATTATTCTACTTAATGTTTTTACATATGTGTTATGAAGATACACTATATTTAGCTTCAGGATCCTAAATGGGGCATTACATGATTATAGAGAAGGGGCTTTGGGGCCGAGGGAGTTGGTGAGCTATTTCCAAAACCTGTAAAGGCCTACAAAGCACTGTGCTTCTTTCTCAGTGGTGGCAGATAAAAGAAATAACTTATTTTTGAGATAATTTCCTTACATGACCTTAAAAAAGAGTGACTGATGCTGCAGACTTCTGAAGCTTCATAGGGATTATCTCCCATCCTCTGGGGTTTATCCCGTCTCGTAAGATAGAGACTTCTGCCTCATGTTTAAGGAGGGTTAGGAGTGCCAGCCTTCAAAGGAGAGGAGTGGGCCACTTTTACTGGCCCAAAGGGCCTGTAGAATCTGAAACTTCAAAGGCCTTGAGTGCACTGGCTGAGATTTTTCTATCTCAAGTCTCATCCTTCCCCATCAAGGCACTGTAATTGAGCTCACTTGTCAAACTTGAGAATTCATGCTTCTGGACTTCACTGTTCCTAACTAAATTTAAAGCCTGGTCCTTAGTGTCTTCTGTTCTCCAGCTGCAAGAGGTAAACTGCTTCATATGCTGCCAAGGCAGGTCTTCTAATCACTTTTAAAATTGGTGATTCGTCACCATTGTGCTTATTGTCATTGTCTAATGCATCAATAACACCCAGCAGTAGCCATCTAATTCTGTGATCATTAAGTCACTATTTCCCCCATAGTGCTGAAATGCCCGAGATCACACCGCCCTTCAGTTCATTGCCTTCCACTGGCATCCTGTACTCCTTCACTGCTGGTGAATGATTGCATTGCTCCAGTATGCCAAGGGCTTGAGTATTCCACCTCTGATCCCCCTCCATGGCTCTATTATAGAATTGTTCTTAGGACACTTCCAGTTTTAAGCCCTAGGTTGGATTTCCTGGAAACAGATTCTGAGACGTAGTTTTGCGAGTAGCAGGTTTATTGGGGAGTGTTTTATGGGCTTCTCAGGTGGCTCAGTGGTAAAGAATCTGCCAGTCAATGCAGGAGATTTGGGTTCGAGCCCTACGTCAGGAAGATCCCCTGGAGGAGGAAATGGCAACCCACTCCAGTATTCTTGCCTGGAGAATCCCAGGGACCGAGGATGGGGCACAGCCCATGGGATTGCAAAGAGGTGGACATGACTGAGTAACTGAGCACACACATTTCTGGAGTAGCACCTGTCAGAAACTGAAGAAGTTGTGATTAGCAAAAGACAACAGTTGTGTCAGAGGCCCTAGCTGACGTCACAGGGAGCTCCACAGGTGGGATGTCCTTCAAAATTGTCCCACAGTGAAGCCAGGGGCCCAAGGGACTGTAAAATACCACCTTAACTAGTGTTTAAATCTCTGAGGATGGGATGTGACCTTGGATGAGGCAACTACCCCTGCTCAAAAGTAGTTCCCCTAGAGGAATGCCATTGTGATCCATAGGCCAAATTATTATTGTTAAATTATTAGCTACAGCATTGGGGGAGGGCAGGGACAGGTGCCTTGGTCCTAAGGGGTTGATCTGGGTTTTGCAGCACAATACAGTACAGTTCAGAAGTGCTATTTCAGAGGTAGTAAGAGAGGGAAGGGACAAAAGGATTTCAAGGAGGGAAAGATGAACAGGTTCATATCGCTCCCTGCTCTCCTTTTCATTGTTGTTGTTCAGTTGCTAAGTCATGTCTGACTCTCTGCAGCCCCATGGACCTGCAGCATGCCTGGCTCCTGTCCTTCACTGCCATATTTCATTGCCACTTTCTAATTCAACCAAGAGGTAGGGGAACGAGCACTCCTTTGGAGTCAGGCCTGTTTCCAGATTAGAGTCTGCAACTTGCTGGCTGTGTGACCCTAGCAAGGTATTTAAACTTTAGTTCTTTCATATGCAAAATGAGGCTAAGGTTGCCCCCTTTCACATGGGGTTATCATGAAGATTAATAGTTAACATTTCTTGCATTCTTAGTATAGACTGGGTGCTCTTTTTGGTATTTCATTTGCTAACCCTGCCAGGGAGGAATGATTACTAGTCATCTCCCAGATGAATAGACTGAAGCACAAAGATGGTCAATACCTTGCCCAAGAAATTTGAACACCCATCATCAACTTTATATACTTGATCTTTGATTATTGTCCTGTACCACTTGCTTTCTTTAAGTGAAATGTTTTATTAAAAGAACTCATGGGTATAGAGGACCTGTCACAAAGTAGGCACTCAATAAATGTTAGTTTCTTTCCAGTTACCTTTTGGATGGATTTCTGGAATTGTCTATCTAGATTGCTCTTCCGGTTCTGTTCTCTCAGGCCTCATGTGAGTTTGCATTCAAATGTTCATGAAAGCACTGTGTTTTATTCGTGCTGTGCTCATATAGTGTGTGTGTGTTGCAAAATAGATCCTCAATTTTTTTAAATGAAAGAACAAATGACACTGGATATTTAAAAAAATAGTTTCTAGAAATATTGTAACATTATTATGGTGGTTCCACTACTAAGTGCATTTGTCAAAACTTATTGCATTATACACTTAAATGGGTAAATTTTATTATATGTAAATTATGCTTCAATAAAGCAGATTGAAAAATAGTTTCAACTCTTAGTAAAATGAAAAAGAAGCTCCCTGGAATACATTTAATCACTATGGGATACTGAGACAAGTTCTCTATCACCAGAAAGGGACTCTAGTACAATTAGGTCATCCATTGTAGAAAGATTAAGTTTCTAGTTCAACCAAGATAATGTAACAACTTGGCTCAATGTTTCTTTAATTGATTTACTCTTTCCTCTCTGCTGCTTCTGTTATTCTGAGAATACTTTGAGTAAATTTTAATTTAAAACATGTTACCAAATTTCTTAGGAAATTGGACCTCTATGGCACTGTCATATTGACCATATCCATAAAGCACAATGACCAGGAAATGGCATATTGGTTTACAATCCCAAATAGTCACATATAGTAATCTCAATGAGCCATGTTAACATGGGCAGAAATTCCATATTATTGATATGAAGTCTAGAGTAAGAAGACACGTTCAGATGGTGGTTTTAATTTTCTGAGGGTTGGGGAGAAGTGTTTTAGCAAGCATATTTATGTCATTTTCTTAAGTTGTCAAACCCTAGAAATTTATTGGGGCTACAAAAAATATCTTTTATAAATACGTCATTATAAATACAAAAAAGATGTTAAAATAATCAGATACAAGAATAAATCTTGACAGTTTCTATTTGCAGGGCTTCTCTTGTGGCTTATGTGGTAAAGAATCTGCCTGCAATGCAAGAGAGCTGGCTTTGATCCCTGGGTTGGGAAGATACCTTGGAGAAAGGAAAGGCTACCCACTCCAGTATTCTGGCCTAGAGAAATCCATGGACTCTATAGCCCAGGGGGTGGCAGAGTCAGACACGACTGAGCGATTTTCACTTTTATTTGCAACAGCAATTTGGTTTTCAGAGTATTAAGTCCTGCTATTTCTTTTCATATTGGGTCTTTCAAAAAGCCATAGAATTGAGGGAAAACTTTCTTAAAATTACTGAGGGGAAAAATGTATCATAGTATACTGAATTCTTGGTTTGTTGGTATCTCCCATGTTTTTTCTTATTTTTAAGCAGCAGAACTACATATATTTCATCTTTGTTTTCCTAGCCATAGTATAGTGCTAAGCATGAATTCATGCTTGTTCACTAACTGCAGGTGAATGCAGTGGGCTGTCAGGTGTTATTTCAAGGCACACTGAAGACCACGTGGTCACCTCTTCGCAGTGGAGAAGCCGGGTTATTGCTGAAGAAGCTTTAGAAATATCAGGCAGATAAATACAGCTAATTGAAAACAAAACTGAGGTCTGGAGAGGTGGTTGCAATTTGTTAAAGGTTATCTAGCAGAACCAGATCTAGAATTTAGGACTTCTGAATTCTAGTTCATTTATCTTTCAACTAGCTGATATCGGCCCTATGGGTTTTTAAAATCATCAGACAAGCATTCACTCATTCAATAGTAAACAAATACTTAATTGCCCTCCTATATGTCAGATACTGCCCTAAATATTTGGGATAAAATAGTGAAAGGTACCTATACCTTACTCTAGTGAAAGAGTTGGAAAGGAGAAACAAATACAAATATGCAAATGAACAATTACTAAAGATCACTTTATTACAAAAATAATGATTGCAGCAAGCATGTATTACTTACTCAGTTAATTGCTACGTGTTCCAGGCACTGTGCTGATGCTCAGAGAACCTCATTCAGTCCTCACTGGAGCTCTTAAGTAGTTACTGCTTATCTGTATTTTAAGGGTGAGAGAGGGAAGGCCCCTCAGGATGGATAAATTCCAAAGCACTTAGTTAGTTTGATGTCCTCCCCAGGTGGTATAGGCAGGCCCTGGGCCGGTGCTGGAAATCTCAGTGGAGAGGAGGACTGCTGTCTGGGGCTCCAGAGAGTGAATATTCTCTTAAGCCACCAACTGTCCTCTGCCCTCAGTCCAGAGACCTCGTGTTTTTGCCCTTTCCGCAGAGCAAACTTCAGTTTTAGTCTTTATTTTCTTTGCCAGGATGAGGAAAGAACAGTCACCTGGTTGAGTGGTACAAGTGTAAGGGGTGGAAACTGGGAAGCAAGCTGCTTCCTAAAGTGACTCTGAACCAGTCTTCCTTACTGAGGCTTCCTCCTCCCTCACCTGTGCTGCCCCAGATAATAGTACATGTACGGTAAATTGTGATCTTTACATTTCAATATTTAGTATGTCTGATTATTTTTATTAGCTACTGGAAGTTAATATTTATAACATTTATGTTGTAACAGAAATAGAATTACTATGGTAAAAGAACATGACAATTTTCAAGATTATTGGTATTGTTTGCACTTTCATATTTTCCTAAAGATAGTATGGGCTTCCCTGGTAGCTGAGCTGGTTAAAAGTCCGCCTGCAATGCAGCAGACCCCAGTTCATTTCCTGGGTCAGGACGATCCCCTGGAGAAGGGAATGGCTACCTACTCCAGTACATTCTGGCCTAGAGAATTCCATGGACTCTATAGTCCATGGGGTCACAAAGAGTTTGACACAACTGAGTGATTTTCACTTTCACAAAGACGTTGTTACCTATTCTGAAAATAATCTCTGTTTTGTGTTCACATTTAAGTTTTAATCTATCTGGATTTTGTGATTAAGTAAATTTCTTCTTTCTTTCTTTAACTCAATTTTTCTCTGTCTCTCCCCTGTTTCTTTTTTCCTTTCATATGTCTGACTTATAGCCTTGACAGCATTTGCTATAAATCTATCTTTTCTTCAGTATTTTCAGTGCAAATTCTATTTAAAATCATGTTTCCATAAATGTATAGGTTTGTTTCCTAATTCTTTCATTCTGTTCTGTAGTTTACTTTTATATAATTGCGCTGCATTAGGTCCCGTAGTTCTATATTAATATTAGTTACCTAGTAGAATAACCCCCTCTGCCCACTCCTCAACTAGTTGTTTTTTCTTTATAGTTACTTGGCTCTTTTCACCTCCATATAAATTCAGAAATGGCATGTCAAGTTCATGAAGTCTCATATTTTGAGTATTGATTAGATGGTGGTACTAACCTGCCTGCCATTGCAGGAGACATAAGAGACACAGGTTTGATTCCTGAGTTGGGAAGATGCCCTGGAGAAGAGAATGGATACCCACTCCAGTATTCTTGCCTGTGGAATCCCATGGACAGAGGAGCCTGGCAGGCTATAGTCCGCAGGGTCACAAAGAGTCGGACATGACTGAAGCAACTGTGAGCATGCATGCATGTAGATTTGTATTTAACCTATAGATTAAAAATGAACATCTTTGTGATTCTGAAGCAATCTATGATCATGGTATTTTTCTGTCTTCCTTAATATCCAGAAATCCCTATGGTGTCCTTTGTAAAGATTTCTTAAAGATTTACTTCTAGGTACTTTGTTTTTTGATCATAACTCTTTGTGACTCTTTTTGATGGTATCATAATGGTATCTTTAAAAAATTGTATTTCTATTTGTTTGCTGGCATATAGGAATATAATTGACTTTTATATATTTTGTATCCACCAGTCTTATTAATCTGTGACTTTTAATAATTAAAGATTCTTTTGCATTTTTTATGTAGGCAATGATAGCATCTGTGAAAAACTGTACATTCCATTCTTTTCCTTCTAATTCTTATCCTTTTACTTTTTTCTATTGCCTTATTCTGCTGGCTTGGACCTCTTCTGGGTATGTTTAAAAATTTGCCTTTCATATAAATATCTAAAATTTAGGGACTGGTTATGTGAAATCAATGAACTGACTACCATCTGATTGATTAAGGATTACCTGTCATTAACTTGGCGGCCCCTATCTAAACAGAACATAGTAAATCAATTCAGACATAGCTCATGAAACCACATAACCCTTACCTTTTCTGAATCTAGAAAGCTGTATAATTATTTAATGGTTGACTTCCCTAACAAACCTTAAGAAGAGGAAGGAGCAGGATGCTTTTCTGTTCATCATTGTTTTCTCCAAAGTCTAGCATATTTCTGGCACAGAATGAACCTCTAATAAATAGATAATGTATGTAAGAAGTCTTTTTGAGGCTGGTAATTAGACTTTCAGCTTCATTGGCTACATGAAGGCTGTAGATTTATCCCACGCTGATTGTCTTTATTCATGCTGCTCAAAATGACGTTGTTGGGCCAGCAGGATCCCCATCATCTTGGAGTTTGTTAGAAGTACAAAACCACAAACCCTACCCCAAATCTACTGTACCTGATCCCCAGGCAATTTGTAGGCTTTTAGTGTGGGAAGCCTTGATCTATGTGATGCCTGCTGGCTTACCTGATCTAGGATCCTTTCAGAAGTTTAATCCCTATAGTTTTAGGCTGTGTCTGACTCTTTCCTGAGGAGGTCTGAAAATGCTCCTGCAACCAGTCACTCTGCCATCTTTCATGCATGCTAGTAGTCCTTGGAATTAAGTTAAAGCTCTTGTTTTCCTGTTCAAAAGACAAGGATTTCCTTCAGGAGCACAGTCAATGCCAGACAGAGATGATGCTTTTAGACCGGCCTGAAAACTTCCCCTTTTTATATCCATCAAGAAAATGCTGGGAATATTTTGCAGATACTGTGTTCAAACTCATCATCGTCTGTGATTCCACCTCTTTGAAAAGCATTAATTTTTGCAGTAAGTGGTAGAATGTTGGCAGTCTTTCTTTTCTTTTTTTTTTTTTACATGTTATTAGTTTTTTATTTTTTTAATTTTAAAATCTTTAATTCTTACATGCGTTCCCAAACATGAACCCCCCTCCCACCTCCCTCCCCATAACATCTCTCTGGGTCATCCCCATGCACCAGCCCCAAGCATGCTGCACCCTGCGTCAGACATAGACTGGTGATTCAATTCTTACATGATAGCATACATGTTAGAATGCCATTCTCCCAAATCATCCCACCCTCTCCCTCTCCCTCTGAGTCCAAAAGTCCGTTATACACATCTGTGTCTTTTTCCTGTCTTGCATACAGGGTCATCATTGCCATCTTTCTAAATTCCATATATATGTGTTAGTATACTGTATTGGTGTTTTTCTTTCTGGCTTACTTCACTCTGTATAATTGGCTCCAGTTTCATCCATCTCATCAGAACTGATTCAACTGAATTCTTTTTAACGGCTGAGTAATACTCCATTGTGTATATGTACCACAGCTTTCTTATCCATTCATCTGCTGATGGACATCTAGGTTGTTTCCATGTCCTGGCTATTATAAACAGTGCTGCGATGAACATTGGGGTACATGTGTCTCTTTCCATTCTGGTTTCCTTGGTGTGTATGCCCAGAAGTGGGATTGCTGGGTCATAAGGTAGTTCTATTTGCAATTTTTTAAGGAATCTCCACACTGTTCTCCATAGTGGCTGTACTAGTTTGCATTCCCACCAACAGTGTAGGAGGGTTCCCTTTTCTCCACACCCTCTCCAGCATTTATTGCTTGCAGATTTTTGGATTGCAGCCATTCTGACTGGTGTGAAGTGGTACCTCATTGTGGTTTTGATTTGCATTTCTCTAATAATGAGTGATGTTGAGCATCTTTTCATGTGTTTGTTAGCCATCTGTATGTCTTCTTTGGAGAAATGTCTATTTAGTTCTTTGGCCCATTTTTTGATTGGGTCGTTTATTTTTCTGGAATTGAGCTGCATAAGTTGCTTGTATATTTTTGAGATTAGTTGTTTGTCAGTTGCTTCATTTGCTATTATTTTCTCCCATTCCGAAGGTTGTCTTTTCACCTTGCTTATATTTTCCTTTGTTGTGCAGAAGCTTTTAATTTTAATTAGATCCCATTTGCTTATTTTTGCTTTTATTTCCAGAATTCTGGGAGGTGGATCATAGTTGGCAGTCTTTCTTGTGTGCTTGAAAATAATGTGTGTGCTACACTTGTTGAGTGCAAAGTTGTGTGTATGTTTATTAGATCATGCTTTAAAGCTGTCACATTCATATTCCAGGCAGCAGTGAGGAGGATGGCAAAAAATTTGGTGTCTCCAAACTTTGTCTTGCTACTTTTAAGAAGTTTTTCTAGAAGCCTCATACAACACTTTAATGTATATCGCAGGGAGCAGGAATTAGTCATATACCAGTATGTAGCTGTGTGGGAGGCAGGAAAATGCAGGATTTATTCTGGGTGGCAGTATGCCCAGTTAGCAATTGGAGTTTCATTCCAAAGAAGAAAGATACTTGTATTCATAGACGAGTAATAGTACTTGCTATATATAGGACAGAAATTCTCTCACCTCATTAATACAATATTTATGTTTCTGTTTTTTGCTACTTGACACCTGGCTCTCCTAGAAGACACCGCTTCTGCAATAGTCCTCGTGTATCAGTTCAGTTCAGACGCTCAGTCGTGTCTGACTCTTCGTGACCCTATGGGCTGCAGCACGCCAGGCTTCCCTGTCCATCACCAACTCCTGGAGCTTACTCAAACTTGCATCCATTGAGTTGGTGATGCCATCCAACCATCTCATCCTCTGTCAACACCTTCTCCTCCTGCCTTCAACTTTTCCCAGCATCAGGGTCTTTTCAAATGAGTCAGTTCTCTGCATCAGGTGGCCAAATTATTGGAGTTTCAGCTTCAGCATCAGTCCTTCCAATGAATATTCAGGACTGATTTCCTTTAGGATGGACTGGTTGAATCTCCCTGCTGTCCAAATGACTCTCAAGAGTCTTCTCCAATACCGTAGCTCAAAAGAATCAATTCTTTGGTCCTCAGTTTTGGTCCTCAAAGGCTTTGGCATAGTCAATAAGACAGAAGTAGATGTTTTTCTGGAACTCTCTTGCTTTTTCGATGATCCAATGGATGTTGGCAAGTTGATCTCTGGTTCCTCTGCCTTTTCTAAATCCAGCATGAACATCTGGAAGTTCATGGTTCATGTACTGTTGAAGCCTGGCTTGGAGAATTTTGAGCATTACTTTGCTAGCAAGTGAGATGAGTGCAATTTGAACATTCTTTGGCATTGCCTTTCTTTGGAATTGGAATGAATACTGACCTTTTCAGTCCTGTGGCCACTGCTGAGCTTTCCAAATTTGCTGGCATATTGAGTGCAGCACTTTTACAGCATCATCTTTCAGGATTTGAAATAGCTCCACTGGAATTCCATCACCTCCACTAGCTTTGTTGGTAGTGATGTTTCCTAAGGCCCACTTGACCTCACATTCCAAGATGTGTGGCTCTAGGTGAGTGATCACACCATCGTGATTGTATGGGTCATGAAGATCTTTTTTTGTACAGTTCTTCTGTGTATTCTTGCCACCTCTTCTTAATACCTTCTGCTGCTTTTAGGCCGATATCATTTCTGTCCTTTATTATGCCCATCTTTGCATGAAATGTTCCCTTGGTAACTCTAATATTCCTGAAGAGATCTCTAGCCATTCCTTTTTCCCTATATTTCTTTACATTGATCACTGAGGAAAGCTTTTTTATCTCTCCTTGCTATTCTTTAGAACTCTGCATTCAAATGGATATATGTTTTCTTTTCTCCTTTGCCTTTCACTTCTCTTTTCTCAGCTATTTGTAAGGCCTCCTCAGACAACCATTTTACCTTTTTGCATTTCTTTTTCTTGGGGATGGTCTTGATCACTGCCTCCTGTACAATGTCACGAACCTCCGTCCGTAGTTCTTCAGGCACTCTGTCTGTCAGATCTCATCCCTTGAATCTATTTGTCACTTCTACTGTATAATCGTAAGGGATTTGATTTAGGTCAACCTGAATGGTCCATAATGAGAAACGCTGGACTGGAAGAAACACAAGCTGGAATCCAGATTTCTGGGAGAAATATCAATAACCTCAGATATGCAGATGACACCACCCTTATGTCAGAAAGTGAAGAGGAGCTAAAAAGCCTCTTGATGAAAGTGAAAGAGGAGAGTGAAAAAGTTGGCTTAAAGCTCAAGATTCAGAAAACGAAGATCATGGCATCCGGTCCCATCACTTCATGGGAAATAGATGGGGAAACAGTGGAAACAGTGTCAGACTTTATTTTTGGGGGGCTCCAAAATCACTGCAGATGGTGTTTGCAGCCATGAAATTAAAAGAAAAGTTATGACCAACCTAGACAGTATATTCAAAAGCAGAGACGTTACTTTGCCGATTAAGGTCCGTCTAGTCAAGGCTATGGTTTTTCCTGTGGTCATGTATGGAGGTGAGAGTTGGACTGTGAAGAAGGCTGAGTGCCGAAGAATTGATGCTTTTGAACTGTGGTGTTGGAGAAGACTCTTGAGAGTCCCTTGGACTACAAGGAGATCCAACCAGTCCATTCTGAAGGAGACCAACTGTGGGATTTCTTTGGAAGGAATGATGCTAAAGCTGAAACTCCAGTACTTTGGCCACCTCATGAGAAGAGTTGACTCATTGGAAAAGACTCTGATGCTGGGAGGGATTGGGGGCAGGAGGAGAAGGGGACGACAGAGGATGAGATGGCTGGATGGTATCATGGACTCGATGGATGTGAGTCTGAGTGAACTCCGGGAGATGGTGATGAACAGGGAGGCCTGGTGTGCTGCGATTCATGGGGTCGCAAAGAGTCGGACGTGACTGAACTGAAGTGAACTGAATGGTCCAGTGGTTTTCCCAACTTTCTTCAATTTAAGGCTGAATTTTGCAGTAAGTTCTTGATCTGAGCCACAGTCAGCTCCCGGTCTTGTTTCTGCTGACTGTATAGAGCTTGTCCATCTTTGGCTGCAAAGAATATAATCAATCTGATTTCAGTATTGACCATCTGGTGATGTCCATGTGTAGAGTCTTCTCTTGTGTTGCTGGAAGAGGGTGTTTGCTATGACCAGTGCGTTCTGTTGGCAGAACTCTATTAGCCTTTGCCCTGCTTCATTCTGTACTCCAAGGTCAAATTTGCCTGTTAGTCCAAGTTTTTCTTGACTTTCTACTTTTGCATTCCAGTCCCCTATAATGAAAAGGACATCTGTTTTGGATGTTAGTTCTAGAAGGTCTTTTAGATCTTCACGGAACCGTTCCACTTCAGCTTCTTCAGCATTACTGGTCAGGGTATAGACTTGGATTACTGCGATATTGAATGGTTTGCCTTGGAAACAAACACATCATTCTATCATTTTTGAGATGGCTTCCAAGTACTGCATTTCAGACTCTCTTGTTGGCTATGATGGCTACTCCATTTCTTCTAAGGGATTCTTGCCCACAGTAGTAGATATAATGGTCATCTGACTTAAATTCACCCATTCCTGTTCATTTTAGTTCACTGATTCATGAAATGTTGTCATTCACTCTTGCCATCTCCTGTTTGACCACTTCCAATTTGCCTTAATTCATAGATCTAACATTCCAAGTTCCTATGCAATATTGCTCTTTATAGCATTGGACTTTACTTCCATCACCAGTCATACTCACAACTGGGTGTTGTTTTTGCTTTGACTCCGTCTCTCCATTCTTTCTGGAATTATTTCTCCAGTGATCTCCAGTAGCATATTGGGCAACTATTGACCTGGGGAGTTCATCTTTCAGAGTCTATCTTTTTCCTTTTCGTACCATTCATGGGGTTCTCAAGGCAAGAATACTGCAGTATTGTTTGTTTGCCAGAGTAGTTTGCCATTCCCTCTCCAGTGGACCATGTTTTGCCAGCACTCTCCACCATGACCTGGCTGTCTTGGGTGGCCCTACACAGCATGGTTCATTGTTTCATTGAGTTAGACAAGGCTGTGGTCCATGTGATCAGATTGGTTAGTTTTCTGTGATTGTGGTTCTCATTCTGTCTGCCCTCTGATGGAGAAGAGTAAGAGGCTTATGGAAGCTTCCTGATGGGAGAGCCTGACTGAGGGTGAAACTGGGTCTTGTTCTCATGGGCGGGGTCATGCTCAGTAAATCTTTAATCCAACTTTCTGTTGATGGGCAGGACTGTGTTCCCTCCCTCTTATTTGACCTGAGGCCAAACTACGGTGGAGGTAATGAAGATAACGGTGACTTCTTTCAAAAGGTCCCATGCATTGACTGCTGCACTCAATGCCCCCAGCCCTGAAGCAGGCCACTGCCAACCCAGGCCCCCACCAGGCACTCATGGGCAAGTCTGGGTCAGTCTCTTGTGGGGTCACTGGTCCTTTCTCCTGGGTCCTGGTGCACACAAGGTTTTGTTTGTACCCTCCAAGGGTCTGTTTCCCCAGTCCTGTGTAAGTTCTGGCAGCTCTATGGTGGGGTTAATAGCGACCTTCTCCAAGAGAGCTCATGCCATACCCAGCTCTGTTGCACCTGGAGCCCCTGCCTCTGCAGCAATCCACTGATGACCCGTGTTTCCACAGGAGATGCTTCAAACACAGTCCTCTTGTATAAATACTACTTTCTTTCCTAAATACCACCTACGAAGGGAGTGGAGGTATGACCTGAACTGCTCTCATTTCCGTAAACTATTTCAAGATCACTCATTAATTCTACCCCCACCCCCGCCCCTCACCTTTTTAAAGACCTCTTGTCACTTGAGCCATGTACTACTGAGCTGCATCAGACTTCCTGGCAGTCACTGTCAAGGCCAGTTCCCCAATGACTGCCATATTCACTAAGGAGTTGAGTTCCTGGGTCTTCCTTTCCACTCCTATTGTGATCCATCATCTCTTTTGACTTAATGTTCACAGTGGACATTAAGGGAACAGGGGCTTCCCTGATGGCTCAGAGGTTAAAGCGTCTGCCTGCAATGCAGGAGACCTGGGTTTGATCCCTGGGTCGGGAAGATTCCCTGGAGAAGGAAATGGCAACCCACGCCAGTATTCTTGCCTGGAGAATCCCATGGATGGAGGAACCTGGTGGACTATAGTCCATGGGGTCGCAAAGAGTCAGACACGACTGAGCAACTTCACTTTCACTTCATAGTGAATAGTAGTTTTCAAAGGGATCCTGGGTTTCTTTGAGACCTTTCCAGGGGTCCAAGAGGGCAAAACCATTTTTATAATAATTCTAAGATGTTATTCTTCTTTTCACTGTCATTGTTTCACAAGGACACAGTAGAACTTTCCAGAGGCTACATGGTGTGTGATATTGCAACATACAATGTATCCACAGCAATGAGACTCCAGCTGTCTCCTATTAAGCCAGAAATTCATTAAAAAAATGATGCTACTTTTCTCTCTACTCTTTTAAGGTTATTTTTCATAAATATGTTAGCATGCATTGGTTGGTTTTGAAGTGAATTAATAAAATTTTTGGTTTAAAATTTGAGTTTAAATTTATCACACATGAATATACATGATCAAAATCTTTTTAGGGTTCCAAAAAGTCTAAGACTGTAAAGGTTTCCTGAGACCAAAAAGTGCTGACGCAGCTTCCCCCCCACAACCCCCGCCCCCCCAAAAAAAAGCCAATCCAGTATTTCAGCCTCTGAATTCTTTGCCTTTACTGAAAGCACATTTACCTCAGATGCATAATGTTCAGAACAAGGGGCAATGATTTGTGTCTGATCTTCACATTCAACTGTCCAGTACAGCAACTTCCTTTTTAATGTCTCCAATTAGATGTCTCATGGGCACCCTTGGGCTCATTGTGTCAAAGCTAAATTTCATCACTTTCTCAGCAAATGAGTTCTTCTTCCACTTTTACTGTTTCAGAAAAATGGCATCATGACCCACCCATTGCCTTAAACTAGAAGCCTTAAACTAGTCTTCCGTGTCTCTTTCCTCCAAACTCATTTAATAATTTTATATCATTTCTATTGTCTATGTGTGTTCATCTTTATTTTTAAATTTTTTATTTTAATTGAAATATATTTGACATATTGTAAAAGTTTAAGGGATATAGCATGTTTATTTGATATACTTAATATATTGCCATACAGTTACCCTTGTGGTGTTACCTAACACCTCTGTCATGTTTACAATTATCATTTCTTTTTTTGTGATGGGAATCTTTAAAGTCTTGTCTTTTAGCAGGTTTGTTTATAATACAGTACTGTGGTCTATAATCACTTTGTTTTGCATTAGATGCCCAGGATTTATTTATCTACTTGTTGCACCTTTGTATCCTTATGAATATCTCTCCTATTTCCCTAATTGCCAGCTCCTTTTTTACTCTCTTTTTATGAGCTTAGCTTTTTTAGATTCTATACATAAGTGATATCATGCAGTGGAAATCTTGCCATTTGTGACAACAGGATGTACCCTGGGGCATTATGCTGATGAATGAGTCAAACAGAGAAAGACATTTCCAGATTCTTACTGACTCCTGAATCTGTCTACTCGCCTCCAATCCCATTGTCACTACCTTAGGTAAGTTCACCATCATCGCAAATTCTGACTGCTGTGACAGACTGCCAGTTGTCTCCTTGTTCCCCTCAAGTCTGTCTTCCACACCTCACTCAAGTTGTTGTTCTGAAATAATTCTTGCCACATCACTTCCTCATTGGCAATCTTTTATTTCCCATTCACCTCAAGGGAAAATATAAACTTCGTAAGGTAATGATCATTTTGTGAGCATACATTACTTCCTCAAGACAACTCCATAAAGTAGATACTATTGTAACTTGAAATAAAAGTAAAAGTTGCTCAGTCCTGTCAGACTCTTTGTGACCCCATGGAGTATACAGTCCATAGAATTCTTCAGGCCAGAATACTGGAGTGGGTAGCCTTTCCCTTCTCAAAGGGCCCTTCCCAACCCAGGGATCGAACCCAGGTCTCCTGCATTGCAGGCAGATTCTTTACCAGCTGAGCCCACCAGGACTTAATATTGTAACTTATCATCCCCTTTTAAGATAAAGAAACTAAGGCATAGAAAGGTTATGTAACAAGTCCATATCAGTTAGTGAAACAGACCCACTGTGAGTTATGGGATAAGAGGTTTATTAAAGTATAATGAGATGTCTCAGTGTGTCTGCCCTCTGATGCCCTCTTGCAACCACTATTGTCTTACTTGGGTTTCTCTTACCTTGGACGTGGGATATCTCTTCACGGCTGCTCCATCAAAGCACAGCCGCTGCTCCTTACCTTGGACAAGGGATATCTCCTCACCTCGCCCCTCCTGACCTTGAACATGGAATAGCTCCTCTAGGCCCTCCTGCACTCGCGCAGCCACCGCTCCTTGGACGTGGGGTTGCTTCTCCTGGCCACCGCCCCTGGCCTTGGGCGTGGGGTAGCTCCCCTCGGCTGATTCTGCGCTGTCGCAGCCTGGCACTCTTGGCTGCTGCCCCTGACATTGGACGTGGGGTAGCTCCTCTTGGCTACCGTGCCTTGGGCATGGGTTCCCCCCGGCTTCTGCCCCTGACCTCGAACTTTGGGTAGGTCCTCTCGGCCATGCTATGTGTGCCAGTTGCAGCTGTACAGTAGAATCACAGCCTTGTCTAATTCTGAAACTAAGCCATGCCCGTGGGGCCACCCAAGACGGGCGGGTCATGGTGGAGAGGTCGGATAAAGTGTGATCCACTGGAGAAGGGAATGGCAAACCACTTCAGTATTCTTGCCTTGAGAACCGCATGAACAGTATGAAAAGGCAAAATGATAGGATACTGAAAGAGGAACTCCCCAAGTCAGTTCAGTTCAGTTCAGTCAACTCAGTCGTGTCCGACTCTTTGCGACCCCATGAATCGCAGCACGCCAGGCCCTCCCTGTTCATCATCTCCCGGAGTTTACTCAGACTCAGGTCCATCGAGTCCATGGTGCCATCCAGCCATCTCATCCTCTGTCGTCCCCTTCCCCTGCCCCCAATCCCTCCCAGCATCAGAGTCTTTTCCAATGAGTCAACTCTTCGCACGAGGTGGCCAAAGTACTGGAGTTTCAGCTTTAGCATCATTCCTTCCAAAGAAATCCCACAGTTGGTCTCCTTCAGAATGGACGGGTTGGATCTCCTTGCAGTCCAAGGGACTCTCAAGAGTCTTCTCCAACACCACAGTTCAAAAGCATCAATTCTTCAGTGCTCATCCTTCTTCACATTCCAACTCTCACCTCCATACATGACCACAGGAAAAACCATAGCCTTGACTAGATGGACCTTAGTTGGCTAAGTAATGTCTCTGCTTTTCAATATACTATCTAGGTTGGTCATAACTTTTCTTCCAAGGAGTAAGCGTCTTTTAATTTCATGGCTGCAATCACCATCTGCAGTGATTTTGGAGCTCCCAAAAATAAAGTCTGACACTGTTTCCACTGTTTCCCCATCTATTTCCCATGAAGTGATGGGACCGGATGCCATGATCTTCGTTTTCTGAATGTTGAACTTTAAGTAAACTTTTTCACTCTCCTCTTTCACTTTCATCAAGAGGCTTTTTAGCTCCTCTTCACTTTCTGCCATAAGGGTGGTGTCATCTGCATATCTGAGGTGATTGATATTTCTCCCGGCAATCTTCATTCCAGCTTGTGTTTCTTCTAGTCCAGTGTTTCTCATGATGTACTCTGCATAGAAGTTAAATAAGCAGGGGGACAATATACAGCCTTGACATACTCCTTTTCCTATTTGAAACCAGTCTGTTGTTCCATGTCCAGTTCTAACTGTTGCTTCCTGACCTGCATACTAATTTCTCAAGAGGCAGGTCAGGTGGTCTGGTATTCCCATCTCTTTCAGAATTTTACACAGTTTATTGTGATCCACACAGTCAAAGGCTTTAGCATAGTCAACAAAGCAGAAATAGATGTTTTACTGGGACTCTCTTGCCTTTTCCATGATCCAGCAGATGTTGGCAATTTGATCTCTGGTTCCTCTGCCTTTTCTAAAACCAGCTTGAACATCTGGAAGTTCACAGTTCACGTATTGCTGAAGCCTGGCTTGGAGAATTTGAGCATTACTTTACTAGAGTGTGAGATGAATGCAATTGTGCGGCAGTTTGAGCATTCTTTGGCATTGCCTTTCTTTGGGATTGGAATGAAAACTGACCTTTTCCAGTCCTGTGGCCACTGCTGAGTTTTCCAAATTTGCTTGCATATTGAGTGCAGCCCTTTCACAGCATCATCATTCAGGATTTGAAATAGCTCAACTGGAATTCCATCACTTCCACTAGCTTTGTTTGTAGTTCATCATGAGAGACACTGGGCTGGAGGAAGCACAATCTGGAATCAAGATTGCCGGGAGAAATATCAATCACCTCAGATATGCAGATGACACCACCCTTGTGGCAGAAAGTGAAGAGGAACTAAAGAGCCTCTTGATGAAAGTGAAAGTGGAGAGTGAAAAAGTTAGCTTAAAGCTCAACATTCAGAAAACGAAGATCATGGCATCTGGTCCCATCACTTCATGGGAAATAGATGGGGTAACAGTGGGAACAGTGTGAGACTTTTTTTGGGGGTCTCCAAAATCACTGCAGATGATGATTGCAACCATGAAATTAAAAGACGCTTCCTCCTTGGAAGAATAGTTATGACCAACCTAGATAGCATATTGAAAAGTAGAGACATTACTTTCCCAACAAAGGTCTGTCTAGTCAAGGCTATGGTTTTTCCTGTGGTCATGTATGGAGGTGAGAGTTGGACTGTGAAGAAAGCTGAGAGTTGAAGAATTGATGCTTTGAACTGTAGTGTTGGAGAAGTCTCTTGAGAGTCCCTTGGAGTGCAAGGAGATCCAAACAGTCTATTCTGAAGGAGATCAGCCCTGGGTGTTCTTTGGAAGGAATGACGCTAAAGCTGAAACTCCAGTACTTTGGCTACCTCATGCGAAGAGTTGACTCATTGGAAAAGACTCTGATGCTGGGAGGGATTGGGGGCAGAAGGAGAAGGAGACGACAGAGAATGAGATGGCTGGATGGCATCACTGACTCGACGGATGTGAGTCTGAGTGAACTCCGGGAGTTGGTGATGGATAGGGAGGCCTGGTGTGCTGCGATTCATGGGGACTCAGAGTCAGACACGACTGAGCGACTGAACTGAACTGAATGAGATGTCTTATTGGAGAGCCTGGAAGATCAGAGGGGTCGCCAGTTAGTAAGAAAAACCAAGCACACCCAGCCCCTGTAGTGGGACTATTAGGAGGCTTGCGGGGGAGTCTGTGGGAGCCTTCATCTCCATGGGTCAGCAGTCAAGCATTGGTAATTGTTCTGGGGCTGCTCTTGGTCTGTGGAGCCAGAGCTGAGGAGAAGAGCTCAAAGTGGTGAAACAGAGGAGGGTGAGGACCAGCTGGAACCCTCCAGGCTCCTCTGGGTCTACCATCACCTCCAACCATGAGGATCTTCAGAGGGTAATGACTGCCACTTCCCTTCCATCTCCTGAATCTCTCAAGTTCCTCATCTGGCCAGTAATAACAGAACTATCCAGTGATGAAAAATATGAAGTACGATTCTCAAGTTAACCGTGTTGATACTGGAATGGTTAAGCACCCTGAAAATCACCAAAGCTTGTAAATACTTGAACCAGGGTTTGGACCGAAGCAGCCTGCCTGCCTCAACTTCTGTGCTGGTCCACCTCTTGTGGCTTTCCTGTTCTTGTTCCTGATTCCTTTGGTTTCACAGGTGCCTGCTGTACATCCTCTACTTCAGGCACATTGACCTACCTCTGGTTCCCTAAGTTTGGGATGATTTTTAACTTTAGGGCCTATGCACCAGAACACTCTGCCTTTCCCTCGCCTTTGTCTGGCCAAGTGTTATTTTAACTTTTGGGTCTCAGCTAAGCTGTCACTGACTAGAATGACTTCCTTATCCTCTAAAGACTGGCTTAAGTACTCCCTGGGAGATAGGATCTAATGCTTGCTGTTATCTTAGGACTACTTGACACACACCCTCTACCATGGCAGAGGCCTATATGTCTTTCAGTTTGCTGTATACCTAACACAGTGGCTAATAATCCATGAGTAAATAGTCACACCTTTGAGTAACTTATTCACTAAATTCCCTCCCTGGACTATAAACTCAATTGAGATGGGTTTTTGTCTTGCCTAATATAACCTCAGCATACAGCATAATGTCTGTTTGTTTAATATATGTTGAATTAATGAGGCCAAAAAATAACTGCAGAAGTTTATAATTCGGATAATCAATTGAATATGTTCTCTTCTTGGTAAATTAATAGAATATTCTTTAGCTTAGATGATTAGACTCATTAATCACTCTGTTCATCTTTATAAATACAGTTACTAAGGTAAAATTATACTATGCAGTTATAGTTATTTGTTCAGGTTTTAGTGATACCGCAGTAAAACCGACTTCTTTAAAAGAGCTAAAGGTCGCCAACTGTAAGGATGATGTGTGTGAATAAATTGTTATTAGAGAATGACAGAAACACTCTGACTTCTTTGAACATTTTGCTGATGATCCTGATAGACTTGATTACTGGAAGAAGGAATCTAACAGTTCTGCTTGCTCATGAATTCTGATAAACTCCAGAGAGTAAAGTAATTATGGTGTTTCTTCAGAAGGAGGCTGCCCTCCAGATGTAGGATAGAAAGGTAGAGTTACTAATGTGTTTTCTATGAAAATACACTGGCTTCAGTAGGAAAACCAAAGTGAAAGAATATGCTGCACATTAAAGTGAATCCTAAATCTTATAAATCCCTCTATAAGAAAAAAAACATGGAGGAGGAAGTTACATGAGCTAGAATATGACCTAGGAAAAGATATGTAATGTATATTTAATGGTCATGGTGGTATGCCACAGGTGAAGGATACTAGCATTTCTAGAGGTGAAATCAACAGTATCAGCTGCCTAACCCAAAGTTTAGGAGCAGATAAGTCTTTGAAAGATAAAGGAGAAAGTTTTAAATAGCATGTCATAAAGTTTTACTTCTTTTAACAAAAATGTTGATCAGTGCAACTAGAAGTGTTAATTAGCAAGTTTATGAATCTGGGTTCTGTTTATATTCTCTTATGAAGCACAATTATTTGTTAGCATAAGATTTATTCCTTGATGATGAATGTTAACAAGCTCGAGTATCGGCTGAGTTTGGGTAAAACATGAGATGTTTACAATATGCACACAATTGTGGAAATTCAAATGTAGGACTTTTAAACGAACGATTACAGTTAAAGTAGAATTGCAAATAGAGCTATAATTCATGACAAGTCAATTCTTTTTCCTGGATAGTCGCGTTTTTCACCTTCCTAGTAACACCCATCGGAGAAGGCAATGGCACCCCACTCCAGTACTCTTGCCTGGAAAATTCCATGGACTGAGGAGCCTGGTGGGCTACAGTCCATGGGGTCTCAAAGAGTCAGACACGACTGAGCAACTTCACTTTCACTTTTCACTTTCATGCATTGGAGAAGGAAATGGCAACCCACTCCAGTGTTCTTGCCTGGAGAATCCCAGGGATGGGGGAGCCTGGTGGGTAGCCGTCTATGGGGTCGCACAGAGTCAGACACGACTGAAGTGACTTAGCAGCAGCAGCAGTAACACCCATATGACTGCAACAAAATAGATAGGACTAAGGAGCTGACTGTGGCTCAGATCTTGAACTCCTCATTACCAAATTCAGACTCAAATAGAAGTAAGTAGGGAAAACCACTAGACCATTCAGGTATGACCTAAATCAAATCCCTTATGATTATACAGTGGAAGTGAGAAAAAGATTTAAGGGCCTAGATCTGATAGATAAGAGTGCCTGATGAACTATGGAATGAGGTTCATGACATTGTACAGGAGACAGGGATCAAGACCCCATGAAAAAGAAATGCAAAAAGCAAAATGGCTGTCTGGGGAGGCCTTACAAATAGCTGTGAAAAGAAAAGAGGTGAAAAGCAAAGGAGAAAAGGAAAGATATAAGCATCTGAATGCAGAGTTCCAAAGACTAGCAAGAAGAGATAAGAAAGCCTTCCTCAGCGATCATTGCAAAGAAATAGAGGTAAAGAACAGAATGGGAAAGACTAGAGATCTCTTCAAGAAAGTTAGAGATACCAAGGGAACATTTCATGCAAAGATGGGCTCGATAAAAGACAGAAATGGTATGGACCTAACAGAAGCAGAAGATATTAAGAGGTGGCAAGAATACATGGAAGAACTTTACAAAAAAGATCTTCATGACCCAGATAATCATGATGATGTGATCACTAATCTAGAGCCAGACATCCTGGAATGTGAAGTCAAGTGGGCCTTAGAAAGCATCACTAAGAACAAAGCTAGTGGAGGTGATGGCATTCCAGTTGAGCTGTTTCAAATCCTGAAAGACGATGCTGTGAAAGTGCTGCACTCAATATGCCAGCAAATTTGGAAAACTCAGCAGTGGCCACAGGACTGGAAAAGGTCAGTTTTCATTCCAATCCCAAAGAAAGGCAATGCCAAAGAATGCTCAAACTGCCGCACAATTGCACTCATCTCACATGCTAGTAAAGTAATGCTCAAAATTCTCCAAGCCAGGCTTCAGCAATACGTGAACCGTGAACTTCCAGATGTTCAAGCTGGTTTTAGAAAAGGCAGAGGAACCAGAGATCAAATTGCCAACATCCGCTGGATCATGGAAAAGGCAAGAGAGTTGCAGAAAAACATCTATTTCTGCTTTGTTGACTATGCCAAAGCCTTTGACTGCGTGGATCACAATCAACTGTGTAAAATTCTGAAAGAGATGGGAATACCAGACCACCTGACCTGCCTCTTGAGAAATTTGTATGCAGGTCAGGAAGCAACAGTTAGAACTGGACATGGAACAACAGACTGGTTCCAAATAGGAAAAGGAGTACGTCAAGGCTGTATATTGTCCCCCTGCTTATTTAACTTCTATGCAGAGTACATCATGAGAAGTGCTGGACTGGAAGAAACACCAGCTGGAATGAAGATTGCCGGGAGAAATATCAATAACCTCAGATATGCAGATGACACCACCCTTATGGCAGAAAGTGAAGAGGAGCTAAAAAGCCTCTTGATGAAAGTGAAAGAGGAGAGCGAAAAGTTGGCTTAAAGCTCAACATTCAGAAAACGAAGATCATGGCGTCCGGTCCCATCACTTCATGGGAAATAAATGGGGAAACTGGAAACTGTGTCCGACTTTACTTTTTTGGGCTCCAAAATCACTGCAGATGAATGACTGCAGCCATGAAATTAAAAGACGCTTACTCCTTGGAAGAAAAGTTATGACCAACCTAGATAGTATATTCAAAAGCAGAGACATTACTTTGCCGACTAAGGTCCGTCTAGTCAAGGCTATGGTTTTTCCTGTGGTCATGTATGAAGGTGAGAGTTGGACTGTGAAGAAGGCAGAGTGCCGAAGAATTGATGCTTTTGAACTGTGGTGTTGGAGAAGACTCTTGAGAGTCCTTTGGACTACAAGGAGATCCAACCAGTCTGTTCTAAAGATCAGTCCTGGGTGTTTTTTGGAAGGAATGATGCTAAAGCTGAAACTCCAGTACTTTGGCCACCTCATGCGAAGAGTTGACTCATTGGAAAAGACCCTGATGCTGGGAGGGATTGGGGGCAGGAGGAGAAGGGGACGACCGAGGATGAGATAGCTGGATGGCATCACTGACTCGATGGATGTGAGTTTGAGTGAACTCCGGGAGATGGTGATGGGCAGGGAGGCCTGGCGTGCTGCAATTCATGAGGTCGCAAAGAGTCGGACACGACTGAGCAACTGAACTGAACATGAAAAATACTGATTAATATGATACAAGTATGCTAAATGCTGAGAACACCAAAATATAAAGATATAGTCCTGACCTCAAGAAGTCAAGGGCTTCCCTTGTGGTTCAGCTGGTAAAGAATTTACCTGCAATGTAGGAGACTTTGGTTCAATCCCTGGGTTGGGGAGATTGGAAGGGAAAGGCTATCCATTCCAAATTTCTGGCCTGGAGATTTCCACGGACTAAATAGTCTATGGGGTCTCACAGAGTCAGACACAACCGAGCAACTGTGACTTTCAAGAAGTTTAGCAACTTGTAGAGAAAGATAAAATAAAAGCTTAACATTCAATATAATTTCAGTGCTTTAAAACATTTAATAAAATGAAAGAGGATCCTAAGTTAGAATATTTCCTCAGTCCCTATTAATGTTGGAATTTTAATCAAGCATAAAAACGGCGTCTTTAACAGCAAATGATGTTGAAGGTGCTGTGTTGTCTGCTTGGTAGTCTTCTCATAAACATTTCATGATCCGTGATACCACATTCAAAGGCAATGGCAGTGAAGTAACTTTAATACAGTAAAATGGTAAAATACCTGCAGTCATTAACAGTTTACCTCTTTTTGGTCCCCAGCAGAACAGCATTCTAAAGTAAGTCCATGGTTCTAGAAAGATCTTACTAACAGCAATGAGAACTAAACAGATTCAGTTAGAAGTATTTTACCCAACCCATGCATCAGCTTGGACTTTTAACTTTTGTGACAGTATTTAGAAGATCTGGGGTAGAGGGTGTTCTAAAAGTGTGAGCTCTTTATCCTAAAAAATATGGATTTAAATATTCATTCCAAGGTATGCTAGCTCTATATCTTAGCAAGTTAATTGCTTAAAACCTCAATTTTGGACTTCCTTGGCAGTCCAGTTGTTAAGATTTCCAGCTTCCAACGCATGGAGTGCGGGTTCAACCCCTGCTAGGGGAACCAAGATCCCACATGCTGTGTGGCACAGCCAAAAAAAGAAAAAGAAAAAAAAAAAAAAACCCGCACACCCAATTTTCTTCATCTGTAAAGTAATGGCAATAATAGTGTCCATGATTAAATGAGATAAATTGCTATAGTACCTGGTACATAATAAACAATGAACAAGTAATAGCCATTATTTATACTATACTATTTTGAGAAGGCAATGGCACCCCCACTCCAGTACTCTTGTCTGGAAAATCCCATGGACGGAGGAGCTTGGTGGGCTGCAGTCCATGGGGTCACTAAGAGTCAGACATGACTGAGTGATGTCACTTTCACTTTTCACTTTCATGCATTGGAGAAGGGAATGGCAACCCAGTCCAGTGTTCTTGCCTGGAGAATCCCAGGGGCGGGGGAGCCTGGTGGGTTGCCGTCTATGGGGTGGCACAGAGTCAGACATGACTGGAGCGACTTAGCAGCAGCAGCATACTATACTATTACTGTTCTTGTTTCACCTCATCTCTAATTTTATTTGACCTATAATAGGAGCATGTATGAGAGAAGAATTTATCTGCTTTTATATTTCCACAAGAACATTTGGTGGGTGCAACAGTAATGTTATAAAATTGATGCATGTTTTAATGTTATATTTATTCATTCCACATATATTAATCAAATGCTGAATATGTTCCAGGTTACTAATTATGTGTTTGCATCCCGAAGGATCTCCTATTTATATCAGAAAGTATCATGAAACACTCTGTGTTCAGATATGAGTGCTCTGAAAATCTGATAACATTCTCAATAAATCATCAGATTTGCTGGCTGTTTCTTACCATTTAGAGATGATAGTGGTTATGGACTGAATGTGTGTTTCCTCCCAAAATTCAGATGTTGGCTCTTAACCCTTAATGGTAGTAAGAGGTTGGATCTTTGGAAGGTAATTAGGTCAGGAGGGTGAAGCCTTCATGAATGGGATTAGTGCCTTAATGAGGTAAATGAAGAGTTTCCCAGGTGGCTCAGTGGTGAAGAATTCATCTACCTATTCAAGAGACTTGGGAGATGAGGGTTCAATCCCTGGGGTTGGGAAGATCCCCTGGAGGAGGGCATGGCAATCCAGTCCAGTATTCTTGCCTGGAGAATCCCATGAACAGAGAAGCCTGGCAGGCTGTAGTTCTTGGAGTTACAAAGAGTTGGATGTGACTGAGCGTGCACACACACATGAAGGGACCAGAGCTTGCTCTCTTTTCTTTGCTATGTGAGAACACAGCAAGTCAGTCATCTGCAACCTGGAAAAGAGCCCTTACCAGATCTCAGCATTGCTAGCTCCCTGATCTCAGACTCCTAGCCTCTAGAACTCTGAGAAAGAAAATGTTTAAGCCACTCAGTCTGTGATATTTTTGTTTTAACACCCTGATTGGGCTAAGATAATCATCTCTGAATTCCTGAGCAAGGACTGAAGAAACTTTGCCCTTGAGACAGTCACTCCCACACCTGACTGAACTTCCATCATCTGGGCTCTCCCCATCCGACACCCAATCCAAACTGCAGACTGGTCTGCGCATTGCTTGCCCTGTATCTTACAGTAAATACACTTGTTTCTTTCCTTCTTTTGAAAATCTTTTCCTATTTTTAATTTTGTTTTGTTTTTAGAAATCCCTAACAAAACCCCATATATCCTGCTTCCCATACAACCCACGTGTGGGATGTTAATTGTTATTTCAAAACCTTTGAGTGGCTGATACAGTTGGTAATCTATGTACGGTTCTAAAATCTGGCCTCATGAGTCTAACATAATTGTGAGATTTCATAGTTTTGTCTTCCTTTAACAGCAAAGATACATGGAACATCTATTATTACTAGACACTGTACTATGTTAAGAATATTAAAAGGTATAAAATATGAGAGTTGTGGTGCCAAAGCTTGAGAAGATGTGACTAATATGCCTGGGGAAATAAAAACGTTTTGTGGGGGAAAAAAAGACGTTTGACTGGGACCCTCAGATGAGGAAGGGATAGCAGTCAGGGGGCCTGATGATACACCAGGCGGGAGAGATGGTGGGAAGTGAGAAGATACCTGACAAGCAGCCTTTGAGGCTGGAGTGTTTGGCAAGAGAAGTGGCTGGCATGGAATGCTGAGGTCAGGTTGTGATGAGCTCTGAAGTTTCTACTGGGATGCATACTTCGTAGGCAAAGGAGAATCCCACCATTTTGTAAGCAAGTGCGTCACAAGGTCATCCACGTTTCATGTGTTCAGACTTAATATCTAGCTCAGCTTAATGAACAGTGCTACTCGACAAATTCACAAATCCTGCGTGCTAAAACAGAATTCTGCCAAAAGAAAAGAGATATTTTATAACTGTATTTATTTTTGACCTTGCTGGGTCTTTGTTGCCGCGTGGACTCTTGCATAGTTGCGAGCGCGGACCTCTTCTTGCAGCGGCTCCCCTTTGTTGTGGAGCACCAGCTCCAGGGCAAGGGCTTCAGTTGTAGCACATGGGGTCAATAGTTGCAGCTCCCAGATTCTCAAGCACAGATTCATTCAATAGTTGTGGCTCAAAGGCTTAGTTTCTCTGTGGCATGTGGGATCTTCTCGGATCAGGGATCAAACCCGAGTTTCCTGCATTGGCAGGCAGATTCTTTACGCTGAGCCACCAGGGAAGCCCTGAAAAGAGAGATTTTAGAACGTAATTTTTTCTTGTTTCCTCCTTGACCTTTTGCTTCCTCATTCTTGCTATTTTTTTTGTTACTTGGAGGACTTGTTTCCTCTTTAGTCCTTTCCTCCTTAAACTTCAGTTCTGTCATTTTCCTTTCCATTAATAGCAGTGTGAAATTTCCAGGATTTATTGAAGACTGCCAAGGAAAGCTATGGCTTTATCCTGCAGTATGCCCTAGAAATAATCAACCTAGCTATTTTATTTTGTGGTATAGAAATCTGAATAGCTTTCAGTGTTGCAGTATTGATGTCTTCACATTATGTGATTTCAAAGCATCAAAATTCTTGTAATTAGTAATGTTAATAAGAACTTCGTAAAGTGCCATCTTTTAGTTCACGGGGTTATATTCAATATTGTTCTGACATTAACACAGTGTTAAATCTTTATGAATTTATTGACATGTCAGGCATAAAACTCTGAATTCCTGGAACGAGGTTAAACTTCTTCACTAGCTTAAAGCAATTTTGTTTATTGGAGAATATATGATGGAAAGAATAGACTTTCAGGTAGTTTAATTTCAGGTAGTTTAATTGGAAATTTGCTCTTCATATGTTTTCATTTCCTAACTTTCCTTTTGTCTAGTATAAAAGGAAATAGTTGCTGTGTATTTCATCCTGAGATACACACTGTAAATATACTGTGAGTCATGAAAACACCAAGAGGTTCCAAGGCTGGCAAATCACTTTAGAAGGAAAAAGCCATTGGGAACATGAGGCTCCAAAGAAACAGATGTAAAAATTTTTATAAGTTTCATTGCAGAATTTTTTCCTAATTTTCCAGTTTTAGGAATTGTGTAGGTGTATGGGTCAGAGTGGTTCAGAAAGAAAAGATGCTCAGGCTGTAGAAATTTTTAAAAATTGAAATGCAATAACATTGTATTCAAATCCAATTTCAAAGGGATTAATTTATATCAGGCCCTGGATAATTTGGCAGCATATAAATAGGTATATATTATATCTGCTTTTATTAAGAAAAATTGGAACAATGCTGACAGTAAAAGAAAGTAAAATCATTTTAGCATTTCTACTTCAGATTTTTTTCATGGTTTATTTCTGTTTCAATTGAGAAATTCTATTTTTCTTGAACTTACATAGTAGACAAAATGAATTTAGTTCTAGTTATAGAACTTGAATCTGCTTTTTTCCGGTATGTAATCACAGTTGTTTTAAATAAATAACATAAAGAGAACAGCAGAAAATAGAGTAGATGTTTCAGGATACAGTATGAAAGTAATCTGTGTATTTTAAGTGTGAGATTATCACAGACATGCATCAGTGAATTATCAACATATTCATTCATATTAATTTTAAAGTTATTTAATAGCCTTTTCAGTACTGTGAGCCTTAGTACTTACGTGAATTATATATGTCATATTTATATTGTATTTGTGTTAATATTTTAAGTTATTAACCTCACTACATTACATACAGACTTGGAAAATAGAGAGGGGTCTTAGAGATTTTTGACTTTCCTTCCTACCCACTGTAGGAACCTTTTCCACAATATTCCATCTCTGCCTCAGCCTGAATGCTTATGATGGGACTCTCACTACATTATGGTTCAATCTGCTATACCATGTGAAAACTTCTGACTTTGCTAAATACACTCATATCTAGCTAGCAAAAGTGGCTGTGTTTTAAAAAAACATGTGGTTGCAGAGAGCAGTGAAAGACAAGAAAGGGATCCTCAGGAAGTTTACAATTTGGCAGCTGGCCTAGCCAAAGGCTTTAAATGCTGACCCAGAGAGTGACATTTCAAAAGCCACAGACCCTATTGCTTCCCACGTTCCTGGCATCGTCAGCTTTTAGCCCAGGTGCTAGTTTCTAAGAAGCTTGGGAAACTGTTTAACAAAATATAAAGGACTCAAATACTTTACTTTTCCATCCGTTCTGAGTCACAGCTTATCTAACATTCAAGGTCTTTAGGCATTTTTGTCTCGTATCTGTTCATTGGATACTTAAAAATGTGTGCTTGCTCACTGCTAGAGTAGTTTAGTAATGCCGAATAAGCCTGAATTGCTGTAGCGACATTGCCTGGGTTCATTGGTAGCATGGCCTTTAGCATGCTATCTAACTTCTCTGTGACTCAGTTTCCTCATTTGTAAAATTGGGAAGAAAATAGTACCTACCTTGTTATGAGACTGCAATGTGTTCATATGTATAAAGTGCTTCATAGTATGCCCAGCACAGTAATTAATAAATTGGGCTTCTATTATAGAAGCTATACATGTTGCCAGCATTTACATTTTAAAGTTAGGTTTAAATACTCCAACTGAGAGGTTTAATCTCTTATTTTGTGTATGTAGTCTCTGCATTAGTAGTGGATTCTAAGACGACCACAGTAGTATGAATCATAGGGAAAGAAAAAGATTTCTTTTTCTGGAATATTTCTTTCATCTAATTCCTAAAATAAGAAAGAGACTATGTTATGCCACATCTAGGGAGAAATAACTTAAAAGCACCCACTCCAGAATGTTACTTTTGATGGCATACCTATCTTAGGATAAAATAATAATGGTCAGATCCCCTATAGTTTTGGAAGAGGGGGAAATGGAAGAGGTAAAGATGTGGAAGTAGCAAAATCCATGAAGAGGAAACAATTGAGGAGAAGGGAGGCTGAGATCACAGAAACAAGCATAGCAAATCACTTTCTCATGTGTATCCTATTCAGTTGCATGTAAATTCCGCAAATAGGTGTGAGTCCAACAGAGCTGGGTAAATGTCTTATTCAGTGGGAAATAAGCCAGCAAATTCTATGAGCGTTCTTGCTTTTGCTGCCCTGGGGTCCTCTTTTGCGATCCTGGGAACTTTTCCTTTATCTTCACACGTGGATGAAAAGAGAAACTGTGCTTTTGCTTAGATTTGTCATCGCACCAAACAGCCTTTCCTTCCTCTTCTCCTCAACAGCTTTTCCCTGAGTGGTCCCTGTTGCTTTTAAGAGGACCACCAGCCCAGGTTGCAAGGCCAAGGAATATGCTTCTACAGCTCAGTGTACTTGAGAAAAAGTATTTTTTCCAAGTCTGCTGGTGATCTTGGTAGCCACATCACTATCTTGGTTTGGATCTTTACTCTTTACACAGCAGACTCCTAACTGGTTCTGTGCTTCCATTTCTCCTTCCCTAGGTACTTCAAAATGATCTTCTGAAAGTCCCAGCCCACTATTTAATTCCTCGGTTTAAAAATCTTCATTGCTTCCACATCACCTCACAAGGAAAAATCTATTTCATTGGCATATCTGACCAGGTCATTCCTGAACACTGAGGTTTATCTCTTGTACCTTCTCCTCATAACTTGCAGCACTGAGCTACCAGCTGTTCCCTAAGTATACTGTGCTTTTTCATTCTGTTCCCTTTACTTAGAATGCTTATTCTCTTTCTAACCGCTTTTTGGTCTCTGAAGATCCTTCAGGGACCTGATAAAATGTAGCTGTTCCATACAGTTTTTCCGGCCATTCCCAAGCAGAATAGTTCCTTTTTCTGTGTTCCAATTGATGTACATTCATATACTAATTACTGTATTTCTCTTAGACTATTCTAATTTAAAAAATATGTATGTATGTATGTTGTCTCTTACAGGTTTCAAGAAGGGACAGACAGAATTTAAAATCTGAGACACCAGTGCATGGCATACCATGGGTACTCAGTGAAAGTAGATTGTTGAGTAGCTTATACCCCAGATTCCTCATCCCTGCCTATTGAAATACTACCTTCCAAGGTGTACTTCAGTTTCCTTGACTGTCCTCTCTGATTCTTTCTCACCCAGAGTGCTTTTTAAAATTTTTAAAAATTTCTTCATTCCTCTGATTTGGAATTTTAAAAATATGTTATTTACTATGTCTTCCCTACTCAGAGATGCTTATACTCTTTGTATTAGTGTGTTACGTCCAGTATACTGATGCTTACAAGGATATTTGCTGAATAGATTTGTCAGTTCTTAGCACAGCTTCTGAAAAGCTGTACTGCAACCCACACACTCTCTGCTCCAAAACTTCTTTAATGTCTCATTTATTTCACAGTAGTTTGTGAGGATTGAAACTCTAAGAGGAAAAAATAGTCAAATTAAAGTTACCAGTAATTCACACAGTAGAGGGGATCGATTCAATCAGATTTATTTCCTCTTTAAACCTAGTTAATGTCAGAAGATGGAGATGATAAGAAATTAGAGGACACTGAGGAAGGTAATTTAGGAGCACAGAGAATTTGGTAAGGGTAAAATATGTAGATTCTACCTTGGGATTTTGGGAAGAGTAAGATGATTACTTGTACTAAGGGCTAGAATGTAGGTTGCGTAAGAGGGGTGAGATGGTGCCAATGACAAATGTTTTGGAAAATTTCTAGTGTTATACTAAACAGAACTTTCCTTTCAGTCTGGCATCGAGAAACCAGAACGCAGGTTAGTCCTGATAATATCATGGTCCAGATATGTACTGGGGGCAAATAGACTTCTGTGGGGACATTAACATGTCTTTGGGGAAAATATGCCTACATTTTACAGGCTCATCAGTACATGCCTGGATGACCACTGCTCTTGAGTGGGAGCTGCATAAAATGTATTTATATATAGTTGAATTTCTTGTAAGCTCAAAGGATTGTATTTAATGTTTAGCTTAAAATCATTAAATGGGAATAATTTAAGAAAAGGGAGGAGGTGAAAAGAAAATGGTAGGCTAAGAATTAGACAATAGAGACAGATATGAAAAAAGTTGGAAAACTACATCAGAGTGAAATGGTATTAAATGATTTGAATCACACACTTGGTGCCTAGAGAGGGTTTATCAATATATATGGAAGATGGAAAAATTTTACAAAAGGAGGACATTAATTCTGGAGGGTAAATAACTGAAAGGCACCGGGAGGAAAAAAGTATTTGGAAGTTATTAGATGTCTCCCTGGAAAATACTGTGGACAAAATAGCTGATTTTAAAAAGCTAACTCTTATCCCCAAGTTTCCTGAAAGACTAGCTTAATTTATATTTATATTTACCTCCTTAGAAAATATTTCAACACTTAAAGATTTAGCAAGGAAATCACAAAGTAAAGAAATTACATACTTTCCTGAAATAAACATGCTGATTGTAAAATTTCATCAAATACAAATGGAAGATGTTTCCTTGTTCTTTTTTTGTGTGTGTGAGAATCTCAAAATATTTGAAGGAAGGAAATGTTTCTTTTCCCTAGGAGGCCCACCTGTTTCAGGGTTCTTACACTCCTCATCCAAAACTGCAGGCATAATTTGCCGTCTAAGTGTATTTTTTACGAGGTGTGTTAAAGTTTTTTATCAGCTTCTCCAAAGTGTCAATGGCCTTGATGAGTTTCAGTCCACTGCGCTAGATAGTTTTGGGAGCCCCTTCCAAGCTCTCAGTGTACAGTAATCCCACCTTTGTTCCTCAAACCTGTTTATTTTTTGAAACCCCTTCTTACACATGACCGAGAAAGCATCTGTGATTGAAACTGAGGTGAGGCTCTAAGAGGCAGACAGAGCTGGGAATTGCCCCGCCTCGATTCAGGGGATGCGGGGCGGTAGAAGGGCGGGAGGCAGCCGGCTCCCCAAGTCCGCTCGCCCTTCCAGACACAGGCGGCGGCGCTGGGGCAGCTCCAAGTGCGTCGAGAAGAGTAATCCCTCCGCTAAGTACTTGGCTCTCAGGCTCCAATCACTAGTGGGAGCTGGAGAGGGCAAGTGAAAAAAAAAAAAAATTCCAGAGGCAGCGGAGGAGCTAGAGAGAGAGAAAAAAAAAAGTCCCGCGGCGGCGGCAGAGCGGCAGGGCGGCCAGAAGTTGACGGCGCGGCCGTGCGCGGGGCGCGGAGTGGGCGCGGGCCTGCGGGGCGCCGGGACGGGCGGGGACCCGGGACGGCGCGGCGGCGGCGCCGAGGACGCCAGTGCCGGGGCGCGGCGGCGGGTAAGGCGCGCGCGGGCAGAGGGCTGGAGGGCGGGCTCCCGGCTCGCGTGCGCGGGGCCGTGGAGCCGAGCCGGCGCGATCAGGCGGGCTGAAGGCGGTGCGGGACGGGCCGCACCCGGGCGCAGGGCTGGGCGGGCTCCCGACGAGGGGAGAGCGAGCCGCACGCCGTGGGGGCGGCGGCCGCCCAGGGGGCTTTGTGCGCCGGCGGCTCTGCCGGGATCCCCGGCCCCAGTGCCTCAGTCCAGGGGCAGAGGCGGCTGCGGGTGGGACACGTGCTCGGGGTCGGGAAGGAGGGACGCACCGAGGCGGGGAGTCGGGACCTGTGCGCCCAGGGAGCGGAGGGATGGGGGGCGTGAGGGCAACCCGGGAGTCGGGGAGACCGGAGGAACCTAGCCGCCGCTGGAGGCGCCGAGCCCGCCGAGACTGGACTTGGGGGCCCCAGCTCCGTGTGGAGCCACCTGCCCCGGCTGCCTCCCGAGACCCAGCCTGCGGCGGGAGAAAGTGCGCAGCGGGCCGGTCCTTTCGCTGGACCTGGCGACCCTGCCTCTGGTGCCCCTCTTCCTGTCTGTTGCTCTCTCACAAGTTCTCAATGTTTCTCTGCCTTCTTCCTTCCATTCACTGTTTCTTTCTTCCTCTCCCCACCCACACTCTCTCTTTCCCCCAGTTTCTTTCTTGTCCTCGTCTTTTCTGTTTCTCAGTGTGTCCCTCCCTATCGCTTTATCTTCCACCCAGCCTCCCACACTTTTGTTTCTCTCATTTAGAGGCTGACTTTCTGCCCTTGTCTCACTCTCTCCTCTCCGCACCCATCCATCTACTGGTCCGTTTCTATCAGGGCTCCGTATTTCTGTCAGTCCCTTGCGGTGTTAGGATTATTTGACACTAGAGAAGATCCTCTGGAAGTTCTGTGTGTGATGCCTTATTCCTTTTGAGCCGTACCTCTTCATCTGGGTCTTGGACCCTTCGAATTTGTTCTCCATGGAATGAGAACACTGGTTTCCTTGAGTTATTAGGAATTGTTCTTAGTTTCCTTTTCACCAAGGTGAGGTCAGTAACAGAGAAGCCACAAAGGTACCAATGAAGCAAAACAGGAGAGAGCTGCTTACTGCCCCTGACATATAAAGAGAATGTATCAGATGTAGCCACAGCAAAGCAGATCCACCTGAGAAAAGGCTCCTAGATTCTGGAAAGAAACACAAGAGGCTCCATCAGTAATGAGAGGAGTTAGCTAACAAGTATTTGAAAATAATTTGAAAGAGCGCTTAAGGAAATTTCTCCCTCTCCTAAATTGTTGCCAACTAATAACTGTTTTTCTTACATACTTTTTTAAGGATCCTAGTGACAGCTCTCCTAATTATTGTTTTGGGAAAATCATGGGAAATGTCCTGTGTCAACTGAGACATTTGTCTTTAAGAAAATATTCAGTCTTTGTACTCTTATACCTCTTTACACTCTAGTGATCAAGAAGAATTATTTCTAACTGCAAAGAAAATAGAAAAGGATTTGTCAGTCATTTTAAAACACGAGACATTCCAGAGATCAATAATTTCCTTGGAAAACTTTCACTACAAGGATGTTTTGAAGGATATTACATCTTAGTGAAATATGCAAGTTGTTACACACTTAGATCATTGTATGATGCAAAAAATAAAAAGTGCGTGCTATAAGCAAATCATAGCAGTGATGGTGTTTTTTCTTTTTTATGGGAAACATAGCTGGAAATTAATTGCTCTGATTTTCACTGTTTTCTTTAGTCATGCATAATGTACCTTTGTTTTTAGCAAAATATGGCCTAGGGCTACAAAACTTGATACAGTGTGTTATTTGTCCAATCTGAATTACCATTTAGAAAAACCACCTTTTCCTTTTGGTCACAAGATATGAGTTGATACGATCTCATTACTCATGTGCTGGGGTCTGTTGATGAATTTAAATGGCACTGACTTGTGATTTTAAATCAAAATGTTAGTTTTTGGTGAGTTAAAGTCTTGATTTATGTCATGTTAGTGAATCATCACTATTTATAGGGGCTTTGCCACCTTGTCTGCCAGGTGCTACACAGCGTTTAGCCTGGGCAGGGTTGTCTGAAATTGCCTGTTAGATTTGTGTTCCTGAGTGACGTGCTGCCTCTACTCATGGTGTGTTCATATTTGCCCTTCAGAATGTTCTAGTTGTTAACGATTTATCAAAAAGAAATTGACTTTTTTCTTCATAAACTTTGAAAACTGAGATGGCCTGATAACTTATTTTTGCTACAGTAAATACTGATTGTATTATTTACTTAAAAGAATAAGGCAGTTTAAAATGTAATTTTTTGGGGGGGGGGATACATATAGTGCCCTTCACTTTTCCTCAGCACTCATACTTATCATTTAAATCTAAAGTCAGTTTTCATCTACTCCAACCTAGCACAGCCTTCCCTAATGTTTTTAAGCCACCTTATCTCTGCCTCTCTGAGATGGGATATGGTCCTTTTCTTAGTTTCTCTGGGTTTCAGATGGCCCAGCACAGTACCTGCCACATGACACTCAAAAAATCCTTCAAGAATGATTTATTCTCTTCCAATTTGTCTCTAACTTATGATGCTTATATTTTGTAGATGCGGTAGCTCCAGGAAAATACATTAGCATGGTATAATAGAGCATAGACTGAGTGTTGAAAGAGTCAAGAGCATCTCATCACACATTAATATTAACGTTGAAGCAGACAGGGCCCAAACAATTTGAAAACCATGCTCAGAACTAGACAGTGAAGTCACGTGGGCCATAGAACTGAGACCTTACATTCACTGTGCCACAGTTGTTTTTTTTTTTTTTACTGAACTCATGCCTGGCTTCTTCCACTTAAAATGAGTATATCTGTCTGTCATTAGAAGCAAACAGTTACTTAAACTCTGAAGATTCTTTCTCAGGCAAACCAATAAGAGTCATGTCTGAAATGTATCAATTTGCAATAACTTACAATCATATTCTACATATGCATGAATGTAATATCTTGTAGAAAGTTGCCTAAGTGCTCTTAGGTGTTAAGCATTATTTTGGGTGCTGTGTCAGCTAGTGCAGACTGATTATTTCTACCTGCAAAGAAGATTTAAGCTCTCTGGACTTAAAGTGTCTCCTCTGTAACTTCCAGTGTGTATGTTGAAGAGGGCTGGGGAGAAAAGAAAGGAAGTTTGGACCAGATTAAGGGCTCTTTTTGAAGTCTCTTCAGAGACCACCAGTTGAACTCCCAGAACAACTGCAGATTCATCTGTTTTACATATCAGACTTCTCTGTGAGCTTTTGTTTGAAAGAAGACTAACACAGTTTAAAAAAAAAATCTTGAAGACCGCTTCACTTGATGTTTTCCAATCTTCCTTCCAGTTCTTGAATTTAATGATCAAGATCATTTCTGGGTTTTAATTCTGGGTATCTGAAGGATGGTTGATAAAAATGTTAAGAGTAGAAGGAGAAACTGCGTTTGCCCAAAGGATACTAATTTCAGGTTTCCATGTGCCAAATGTGATGTGATGGCAGAAATTGAAGTAGAAGTGTTGCAGTATATAGAGGCAGGCCAGAATTCAGGGAGAGGAAGGGGCCAGAGCTAGACAGATTTAAAAGTCACTCACACGGAATTAATAATTAAAATTAAGGAAAATGGAAACTTTTCAGAGGTAGTCTGGAGAGAAAAATGAAGATTTGGAGTGGAAAAGAGGGACATTTTATATTACTTCTGATTATTTTTAAAGCTCATCTTTAGTATTAAGAGAAAAAAGCCCTTTGCTGTCCACCTGAAACTATCACAACATTGTTAATTGGCTATACTCCAATATAAAATAAAAATTAAAAAGGTAATTCCTGGTTTACATTCAGCAATAATCTGTTTTCATGAATTTTAGAACATCCACATATATGCTAATTATCTTAATTACATTCATTTTTACTCAAATGTTTGTGCCTGTCATTGTTGTGTACTTCAGGACATTGCAGCCAAAAGAGGCATAAGACCCTTGCTGTCACTGAACTCTCATTGTAGAGAGTGAAAACAATGAATTATAAACAAGCGCAAAAGATAACTTTCAGTGGTGTAAATTGCCATTATGAAAATAAGGCAGGGTAATATGATAGTTTAGTGACCGGGGCTGCTTCGTGTGAGGTGGTCAAGGAAGGCCTCTTTAAGGATGTTTCTGAACAGGAAAGAGCCAGCGCAGTGAAGATCTGGGAGAACTTCTGTCAGTGAACTTCTGGGCATCATAAGACTTTCACTATAGCAGCAGCAGGCTGGGCACCCTGGCAGGCAGGGGAAATGGTAGAAATGAGGTCAGAGAGATTGCCAGGCTGGTGTTAGAAAGTATGCATTTTATTTAAAGTACATTTTATTGACCTACCCAGGAGGGTTTTAAACAGAATTGAATGAATGTGACTTAGCATGTCTGTCTGTAGTGTGAGCAAGCATATCTGAAGATGATGCGGAGAGCTGTGAGAAAGATCTGGCTGAGTTTGGTGGTTTGGCCAAGGGTGGAACCCTGAGAGATTGATCAGACATTGTTCTTATCACTGAGTAAGAGTCTCTGGGTTGAATCATGAGTCATAATGTGTGGTCTCCATCCACTCATCACTCTCCCACCCCCACTGTTGATCTATACTGCAGCAGTCCACTGGTGCAGTAGTTGCTTTTTCTTTGAAATTGCAGACCTCAGCACCTCACAGTTCCCATATGTCACCTCTTTGAAAAATGTTAGTTGCTCAGTCATATCTGACTCTGGGACTCCATGACCCCCAGGCTTCTCTGCCCATGGGATTCTCCGGGCAAGAATACTGGAGTGGGTTGCCATTCCCTTCTCCAGGAGATCTTCTCAACCCAGGGATTGAACCCAAGTCTCCCACATTGCGGGCAGTTTCTTTACCATCTGAGCCACCAGGGAAACTTCATGTCTCCTCTTTATCTTCCTTCAAATATGTCTTGGGCTGGAAGCAAGCTTCTTGACTCCAAGGCTGCAGAATGCCTTGGGAGGTGTCGTGGCGAGGTTCTTTCAGACTCCATGTGAGCCTTGGACTCTACCTGGGGTTGCTCGGCTAACCTCTCTTCACTTCAGTATACATTAAGTTTGTGTTCCAGTTACAAATGAAAGGAAGCAAGTTGGAATTTCTCTGATCATGTTAGTGTGTCATATTTTTCTACCCCTCAGCTTTGAAAACTTTGTCTGCTTCTTGAAAGACTTCACTGTGAAGTCCACATTTTAGATTTGGGTCTTACCTGTCATATCCCAGCCTTTGCAAAGAGCATACAGTAAACATTCAGTAAATATGTGTGGAATGCCGTTGCATGCAATCTACTAGAGATCCCTAGTTTTGATTCCGCTGACTTTATTTTTCCTGTCTTTCAACAAGTATATGGCTGCATGTGCCTTCAGCTTACAAGGTAATAAGTAGCAAGTTTGGAAATGATTTTTCTGCAGTTTGCATTTACTTATTGGCTGAAGGAAAAGAGATACAATCCAGTATATCTCTGTATAAGATTTCTTGCCTGGCTGTCTTAAGATAAACATTTTAGTCATTTTTATAGCAGTTAGATAGATACGGGTTAAAACAAGTACAGACAAGTCTGTCATTCGTTAATTTGTTGATTTATGAATCTGAGGTGATTCCAAGGAGGTCTGTAATGATGGTGCCTTTGTCTAAATTAATCTCTTGATAGAAATCAGTGAGTTTTATCTAACTAAAAGAGTTTACAACCATCTGTAAAAGGTATTAAATTATCATCAGTTTCTTTTCTGGAAACAAGCTACTGTTCTGCTGTTGTCCAATAAGCATTTAGCCACACTGGTACACATAACGGGGGATTATCCCTAAATCCTTTTGTTAACAAGTGTGTTCTGCTCAGATGGGCTTACAGGCAAGTTGGTTGTTTGTATCTAGCAATTCTGCTTCACTGTTTCTTTAGATCCTTTTCAGTTAAGCTGTCTCTTCTGTATCTGAATGTTCTCTCTTCCTGTCCAACTTCATTTTGCTAAAACCTCTTGCTTTATACCCACTGGCTTCTGTGTGAAGTGCCTTCTGTCTGCCTCTCCAGGTCTGCTGTCAACCCCTGTACTTTATGTCCTCTGTCCAGGATGATACCTGGCTGGACTGCGTTAATTTCCAGATGGCTTATGTCACTGGGGACCTCCAGAGACGGATTAGAGGGACAAGGGTAGAGAAACGGGTATTGATTCTTTGGTTTGCTCCAAGTTGATGGATCAGCTTGGGCTGCTTGTGTCCCTGCTCATGCTGTCACTTCTGCTCTTCAGCTAGTCTTCTGTGTCAGTTTCTTCCTCAGGACTCCAGTAGTCTCTGGAGTTAGCTCCCCTGATTTATTGCACTATCCTTCAGGTTCTTTTACACTGCACCTATACCTTATTAAATTGTTTGCAAATAAATCCTCTTCAATTTTTCAGAAATTTGTAATGATTAAGGTCCTGTTTTCTGTTGATTTAGCTTCTGAAAAGCTGCCTCCTTTTCGGAGCCTTCTTCAATTGATAAGAGCAGTCAACTCCCCTTAGCTTGTTGGACACCTGCTTTCCACCAAATTTACTTGCTTCTTCTATCTATGCAACAGTGGCACAGAAAACTTACACTGTTCTTAAATAAATACTTTTCTCTCAACCAGTTTATTGGCTTCACTTCTTTGCTTTATAGTCTGTAAATTTTCACAGAGGTGCTTTGGTTTCACTTACTCTTTTATTCATTTATTAACATGGTACATACTTAAGAGTTGCTACTTAGAACAATGCACTGTGCTCAGCGTAGGTACAAAAAGGCAGATGTTTGTCTTTACTTGGGTTGAAGACTGGGGAGGAGTCAAGAAGTAAAAAACTAAACATCGTATTTATGAATCAAGTTTGTAATTTATTCAGTGACCACAGAGAGGGAAAACAGTCTAACCAAATTTCTCTTGTTTAGCAATTCTTAAAATTTTTAGGTCGAACACCATGGCCAGTTATTTCTATCTCATCACGTATTCAGTGAGAAATTGGAGTTCGAAGCATTGTGAGTTTATCCAGCTAATTCAGATACACAGTTTACATATACTAGTGTATTTTAGTTGATTGCATTGTTTTCATGATATGTTCCAATGGAACAGAGGTTTTTTGGATGTCAGGTTGTATAGCTCAAGAAGGGTCACGTGGGTGGCAGCCTAGCCTACTGCTGAACTGTGAGTACTCTGGAGTTTGCCTTTTTCTGTCACTTAATAGATGTGTGGCCTTGAACAAGTTGCTGAACCTTTTGTGTTTCAGCTTCATCATCTGTAAGATGGAAATGGCAATAATAGTGATTATGTCCTCGGTTTGAGGATTAGAATAGTGAATATTTGTATAGTGTTTAGAACAATGTCAGGTACATAATAAACACCACAGAGGCATTCAATAAGTAAATAAATGATCAGAGAAGTCTGGGAGTTGCTGATATGTTTAAACTGAAGCCTTGTGTGAGCCTTAATTATGCTAATATGCATGGCGACCATCCCCACAAGGGGTGTTTTGACCTTGGGGCTTATATTTTTCCCTGCATATATCACTGGACGAATGTTCCTCAGAACAAACTTTTGGAAAAATTGATACAAATAATTGGCTAAATACTTCACCAATCTGTTGTGTCCTGAGGGATGAGACTTGTTCCTCTACCTGTCACACTTGTTATAGAGTGGGAATCCAGTTCTTGTTCCCCTCCCTTTCCCCCTTTTTCTTTTTTGAAGGTAAAATGAATGTTTTTCTTCATTACCGAGATAAAGACTTTCTGCTTGTATAGATAGACGTAAGTATACTCAGGGCCTCTGGGGCTCACAGAGCCAAGGCTTACAGTCTTCTAAAAATCTACTAATTGTTTTATTTTTCTAATAAAGAATGCATATTCCTTGAAGTGAACTTGGGAAGTACAGAGAATTCTAACAGTTAAAACCACTCTTTTCTACCACACAGATAGCTTATTAACTTTTGGGGTCTTTTTTTCTTTTCTTTATATGATTAAGAGTATAGTATAATATGATTTTGTGTCTTGCCTTTCTTTTTCACTTTACTTTATGTATTATTCTCAATCCCAGACTCGTAATGACTTCTGGCCTTCAGATGATTGGTAATCTACATCTCAAAAGAGCTTCCTTCCTTACCTCCCCAGATCTGTGGGCAGAGACAATATGAAAATAAAATGGTGTATCTAGAACGAGCTTCTCATTTTAAGTATTCTCGGAAATTGGAACCACCTGGTAAGCAGCTGGCAGTTCTGTTTAAGAGACCTGGAGTAGGTGACCTCAGGTTGCTTCATTTATGAGTCATTCCAGTATTCTAGCCGGCAGCCAGATGGACTCACCAGAACCCATGACCAGTCTGCTTTGGAGGCAGTACTTAGTCATCCTGAGTGCCTGAGTGAACTTATATAATGTTGAGATTAACTCGGAAAAGTTATGCAGGGAAACCTGAATTATTCCGGGATAAATTTAACCGTTACTCAATTTTTAAATGATGCTGTCTTCCTTCCATTGCATGTTTGAGTTGTAGGATTCTAATAATATACTAATGTGTGGTTCTCTATTTTATCTTGTCTTGTAATTTTATAGTTTAAGTGAGAAACAATGTTGCATCTGTATGTCAGTACATAGTGTAAAGATGTAAAATATACTAAATGTTGTAAGTTTTACTCTGTATACTTTATAAGTGAGGGATGCTGTTGTGGTTAAAATATGTCTGTTCAGTAAGTCCTTTTCCATTCAAAATATTTCAACAGTTTTGAATCTTTATCTCAAGATTAAATCAATCATGCTTTTAAACACTTATCTTTAACATCTGTAGCAAATGAAAATGTTTAAATTCTTTCTGAAGAAGAAAACCATGCTATACTGTTTAATTGATTTAAATTAGCTTTTCATGGAAATTTACCTAGGAGCTGTTTCTGGAACCAATTTGGAAAATGATCTTTGTGTTCTGTGGCATTTATGTTTGATTATATTTTTTTTAGTAATTCTCCGTGGATGTGATTCACTCCTTGCTTCAGTCATCAAACTTTTCCAATTTTTGTAGGCAAATTAGGCATTTCCTACTCCATAATTATGCATATTTGTGGAATAATGTATGCTTGCTTGTTCAGTAAAGACTATGTAAGCAATTCCTAATCATCTAACTTAAAATTATCTAAATTTTTAAAATCATTTTTAGCATTCCATAGAGTATGTTAAAGCTGAGATAAAACAGTCATATATAAATTAACTTCTTCCAAATATGTCTTCCAGTTTGTCTTGACACCTTTTACTAAGAAAAGCAGGTGTTATTGTTTCTGAAAATAGAAAATCTAAAACTTCTTATAAATACATTGCCTTGAAACAGTCTGTACTTTAAGCACATCAAAGATGTGCCTACATTTTCTGCATTCTCTTAGATTGTTACTTCACAGAGTCATGAAGAATTTGAAAATTGCTCAGAAAAACTGAAGTTTCAGATTCTTCTAACTGTAAAATTGATCCTTTGGCATCAAGAGCGTGGCGGTGTGTTTTATATTCTTGAACCAGGACTATGACGTAATACCTTCATTTCTTGAATATTTCCTGCTTAGCAGTTTAAAGATATTTAAAGCATATTTAACTTAAAACAAAACAAAACAAAACAAAACAAAAACAACAGCAAAAAGCCTTTGCCACCATCTGCAATGACCTGTGTGTTGGAATCGCAGCTCTTCGTCTCCTCAGGTCTGTGAGTACACCATTGCTCATTTTTGTCCTCTTGTACTCTCCACCATCCCAGTCATGCCTCCCCTCTTTACTTTTTCTCAGTTTTGCACTTGATTTGAAAACACTGTTTTCTCTACTTTTCCTGAGCCAGAGGGGATTAAAACATTCTCATTTATATGATCCTTAATCTCCATGGAGTATTTTCATGACCCTTCCTGACTATTCTATCCTCTGACTGATTGGAGTTTTGACTGAGTTAGTATAATTGGAATGATGACTTGGTATTCTGTAGACATAATCTTAAAATATTTTAATAATATTATGGAAATGATAGTAATAGCAAGATGAATTTTTATTTTATGAAATTACTTATGTAATTTCACTCATACTATTTTTATGAAATGACCATGCTTGAAACATTTAAAGAAATGGATTCTAATGGCTAAAGTTAAAAATGGCACAAACATATGAAATGTATTGCTAGATATGACTTGAATCTAGACAGTTTTCATTCCTTTATGCATTTCTATGATATAATGCACTTATAGATGTTTGTATAGGTTTTTATCAGATACTGTCTAGCTCCTCTTTTATTTGAGATTTTATGTATTTATAATTGTGGTTTGAAAGGTGTTATTAAGCATTCTTAGATGTTTTTCTAATAACTTACTAGCATGCAGCTGACTTACCATGAGACCACAGATTTCTTTTTTGGCTCATTTCTTCTAAACCTGGAAGGTATAATGCAGTTTAACAATAATATTTTACATCTTCAGTTTGTGAATAATGTCTTTCTTACGAATGGAATTGTTAAATATTTATGCAATATGAATAAACTTCATGCCATATGTGTCAGAGATAACCTGAGTCTTACTCTAAGGGGAAAGATGTTTAAAATCATGGATGATACACTATCAAAAAATAAACACAGAGCATAAACAGAAGTAACATGGGAAAGACAGGATGAAAAGTCGATGAGCACATCAGTGAGGTGCCACGGTGAGTGAGTCTATTATTCTGTCTTTAGGCAATGCCACTGGGGACTGTGTTAGGGAAGGTGTGACTGGTATTCCATGATTTCACTTTTAAAATTTTGTATTATATCAGAAATCTTAGTTTTCCTCAAGACACACCAGTGCTCTCTTTTTGGAACTTCTGAGAATTTTTCAGTTTAACTCCTTGACTTTATATTTGAGTTCTAGTTGAATTGACAGCTGCAGTTCTGTAGCCCTGTATGTCTTGTCCATATTCTCTGTCGTTATACAGAGCCTGTTGAGTTTTGACATGTACACTGTTTCCTTGTAAGCATCACCTGTCCAGACTGAAAGAGTGCTCATCTATCTTGTTTTTCTTCATGGGGCTGTCCTGTGGTCCACTTGATCATTTATTTTATTCACTTGGATTTTCCTCCATTTCTAGATCTTTATTTCCCCTTCTTTCTTTGTAAAATTAGAATTATAATTTTTCGTCCTTCAGTAGGTAGTGGAATGTTAGACTAGATCTGTGTGTAGTGTTTTAACTGTGGGTTTAAATTGGAGGGAAAAGCATGTTTTTTGTTCTTGAGTGATGTCAGGCCCATTGTTAGCTTTGTTGGCTGTGGGAACACAGTGACTTCTGTGCTCCAATTTATGCTATCTAAGGCCCATTTATCCTAAGAAGTACAGTCTCTATGCTTCCTCCCTTACATGTCTAACCCTATAGTTTTCCACTTTAAATCTTATTTGATGTCTTCCTCCTACTAACTCATAAAGTTTCAGAAACCTTGTAGGTTATCCCACTGACTTGGCATCTCACATACTGGAAAAACTTAGTATCTTTTGAAATCCTGGAAAATTTTATCTACATTTCCTCTCCTACATCATTTATGAAGATGTTGAATAAGACCACTTCTAGCACCTTCCCTATTTATAGTTTTCTTGCCAAAATAATGTCTTTCTTTTTTCTTTTTTACGGTCGTCTTTGTTTCTCCAGTTAAAAGTTCATCTATCCTATGATGACTCAGTTCTAAGAACTTTTGTGGTAGTACCTTGTCAAGAGATTTTTTTTTTTTTAATAGGGCGGATTATATTCACTAGTTTCTCCCTTGAGGCTCCATACAGCTTTTAGTAGTCCAAGACATGATTAGCCCTAAAAAAAAGTCAAAGCTAGCTCCCCACCTCCTTACCATTGTTTGCTAAACTCTTTGGTGACCTTATGCTTCAGCATATATTGACCTCATAAATTTGCCAAATTGCCAAGGAATAATTATAACATTATATTGGGAGGATTTAAAGGGCTGAGGATAAAGGAGATGAAGTTTTAGCATTAATGTGGATGGCTGAAATACAGTTATATATAAGCAGGCAAAAGATAGAGGTTACTGTGTTTGAGTCGTTCCTATGTTCCAGGAAGTGAGCTAATAAATAAGCTCATCATGGTTAAGATAGTGATTGCCAGCTCCATTTTTCAGATGAAGGAACTTAAGACATAATGAGGTTCGGCAGTTGTTAGTGGGGGATTCTAATATAGGGCTGTCTGATTTTAAATCTGTACTTCAATATTGGAGGGCTCTTAGAGCCAGACATGTGTTAGTTATTGATGGTACAAAGATGAGCAGAGATAAGCCCATGTGGTCCAAGAGCTTCGAAAGACTCTTGGAAGAAGGAAGAGACTTGTGCACAGTTGTAAGAGAGAAAATTGCATGTGGAAGATGTTGTGAGCAAACTTAACACATTTTTACTTAAACTGACTTGCATTTGATCCACATTTTTCTGTGTTGTGCTTTTTTTGTGTGAGGGAGGGGGGAGGGACATGAAATCATTAACATGGGTTAAATGTAGTGACATGTTTTAGTGGATTTTGGAAACCAAATAGCTCAGGTAGTTTGCTGAGAATATACAGATACAAATGATGAAAATTATTTAAAATTGATCAGTTTATCTGAAATGACATTAATAAACTTAAATTATTTTGAAAGAACCACCATAATATAAACCTAATAATAAACATTGGATTTGGGGACTTGGCAAAAATCTGCTTATTTGGAGGGACCAGAAAGTTTCCACTAAAAATACAATAAAAACCTTTGAGTAGAGTTTGATCTTGAAATCACTTTTTCTAACATTGAAATGGACTCTAGATCATCTGTAATAGGGATATCACATATATTTTGTCTCTATTTTTATTAGACTGTGTTGGAATGAAAATGAAATTAATAAAGTGGTTTTCAGAGAATCATAAAACCTCTTCTTTAAGTGTAATACCTTTATTTTTTGCATGTTTAAATGAAAGGGGTCTGCTGGCTGTAGCCATAAAGCTTAGCTGAGGTAGAGTTGTTAAAGAAATCTTTAGTTTCCAAAATAACTAATTGAAAAATATTTTACATGGAACAAAAGTGCTGTGGGGAAAGCAAACTTTAAAATGGATTTAGGCATTAAAAGTGAAATGGTAAATTTAAAAGTTAATATTATAAATATTATATATAAGTTAAGTCCTCACATTTTTGCTAGTCTGGTAATCACCATTTGATTTTCCAAAGGCATGTGTAGGTCACAAAAACATTAAGTTATAGTATAATTTGTAACAAAGAGAAAGCTTCCTTAGTGACTCTTTATATTCCAAAATATAATTTTTCCATTATGGAAAATTATATCTATGTTGAACATAAATAATCAGATATTTGCTTCGCTAATGATCCAGATTATTTTAAAATCATGTTACTGGATTTAACGATGCGACCTCTGTTCTGTGACCTTGTGTATTCTGGAGGCTTGTTATGCATGTCAAGGGTATTTCCTTTTATTTGTTTTAATTTTACCTGCCACTGAAATCATTGAATAACCCTTCATAATTTTATTATGAAACCATATAATAAGGAAGGACTAGTTGATTATTTTTTACTTTAACTTTCATAATCTCATATAGTTCAAATCGTCTTTGTGTTCTCATTTCTCAGGTCAGATAATTCATGTTTTGCAGTTTCTCATCATAGTAATGGATGAGATAGGGTAATATGTTTCAATACATTTATTATTATTTTAGCATTTTAATTCTGTTCTCTGTTTCAGGGGGAGAGAAGCAAGTAGTATTTTGAAAATAGCACACAATTGGGAGACAAGAAAGGCCATAATTAGTTTTGTAACCTGAGACTGATCAGTTAAATAAAAGATTGGCCAAGCTCTCTAAGGTCTTTCTGGCTTGAAATGCTATGATTCTATAACCCAGATGGGCAAATCTTATCATGGTTAATAATTACACTGTGACATTAGGTTTCTTAAGAGCAAGACACTGTAACTAATACCCTCTTTGTGTCTTTTTCTTTTCTTTAGGTGATTTTTGAAATTTCTGAGACAAAACAGTGTTCACAAAAGTTCTTTCCAAACCTAATCACCTTTGGTATTTTATAATTCTTCAAATGAGAGACTGATACTTATAAATCATATAATTATACTGTGTACCATTTTATATACTTTTATAAATAAACCCTTGGAAAGTGAAAGTGAAGTCACTCAGTCGTGTCCGACTCTTTGCGACCCTATGGACTGTAGTCCACTAGGCTCCTCGGTCCATGGGATTTTCCAGGTATGAATACTGGAGTGGGTTGCCATTTCCTTCTCCAGGGGATCTTCCCGACCCAGAAATTGAACCCAGGTCTCCCACATTGCAGGCAGACACTTTACCATCTGAGCCACCAGGGAAGCCCAAATAATTTTTGTTAATAGGAAGTGACTCTGCAGTCAGTACTGTTGTAATACATTCTTTGAATTATTTTCTAAGAACTTTGAAGCAATTGTTGAAAATAGTTTTGTTCAGAAATCAGATTCAGTTTAAAAGTTGACTGTATTGGATTATGGGCTTTCCAGGTAGAGCTGTGGTAAAGGAGACACAGGTTCCGATCTCTGGGTCAGGAGGATCCCCTGGAGTAGGAAATGGCAACCAACTCCAGTATTCTTGTCTGGAAAATTCCATGAACAGAGGAACCTGGTGGGCTACAGTCCATGGTGTAGCAAAGAGTTGGACACAACTGAGCAATTAATTGGGCACACACACTTGTTCTGGCTCATAGTGGGTAATTTCACTAGAGATAAAATATGCAGAGAGAATAGCATTGAAACATGTATATTACCATATGTGGAATAGATCACTGGTCCAAGTTCAATGCATGAAACAGGGCACTCAAGGCCAGTGCACTGGGACAACCCTGAGGGATGGGATGGGGAGGGAGGTGGGAGAGGGGTTCAGGATGGGGGACACATGTTCACCCATGGCTGATTCATGTCAGTGTATGGCAAACCCACCACAATATTGTAAAGTAATTAGCCTCCAATTAAAATAAATAAATTGAAAAAAAGAAAAAAATATGCAGAACATCCCAGCAATATGATGAATTTGATTTGGTGATTATAACTTTTCACTGATAAGCGATTGTTTGTATGTGCCTTTTAGTTAACTGTTTCTGTAATGCCGCATACTAAGTAATCTCTTTTGGAGCCCTTTTAAATATAAAAACAGGACTGAACTGGGTTTAAGATGTTGTGCAGATAACCTGGTTCTCCTTATGGGAAGTTAATCCCCATACTATTCTTTCTAAAATATTCTTTCTTTATATTGTTCCAGGATTGGCTTAATATGCAGATGCCTTTAAATGTCTAGGCAACTTGATATATTTTTATTATTTTCAAGTTGATTAGTAATTTCCTTTTAAGAACTATAGTTTGATACAACAGTCATCTCTGTTATTTTTATATGTTTGAAGGTTTCAGTGATATATTCTAGATTATCCATAACAAGTTTTTAATCCCAGCCCACTTCTGTGCAACCTGTCTGTATAGTATGTCTGTATGTGTTGAAAGGGTCTACGCTAAAGAAAGATATACTTACCAAATAAAGTAAAATAGGATGAGGAAATTATGCTTACCCAGTAAAATAAGACAGAGGACGAGATGGTTGGATGGCCTCACTGACTCAATGGACATGAGTTTGAGCAAGCTCTGGGAGATGGTGAAGGACAGGGAAGCCTAGCATGCTGCAGTCCATGGGGCTGCAAAGAGTTAAACAGGACTGAGTGACTGAACAAAGTAAAATAAAATTGAAACAAATAATCACAGCCCCTAAAGTTCATCCTGGAGCATTTGCTGTTGATATAAAGCAGGAAGCCTCCATTGAAAACTGTAGAGTTGTCTGTTTTACATGAATTGTTTGCTCTTACGAGATAAGGGAAATAAGATAAGGAAAAAGTTGAAGTTCTTAAGTAATGCTGAAAATGTTTTGTCCATAGTGAATGCATTGGAATTCATGATGCTAAAATTCCTGAATCAAAAATGAGAAAGTGTGAAGCAGAGTAAGGGAAATTCCCTTTATGTAGACTCTTTCTTGGAAGTTGGATTGAAAATGATAAAATAGTAAAAAAATTACAGCTAACATATATCACTTTACATATGAATTTCTCACACTGATGCTGTTCTAGCATCTTTCCTTCTGGCAAACAGCTTCATTTTCAGAAGAGAGTCTATTAATACCATCTCCCTGGACTCATGTATGTACATTAATGCATAGAATTAATGTATTCTATTAATACATACCCCCTGGAAGTAACTTTCCTTCCATTACTTTGTACCCTCTTCTATTCTAAATATTCTGCACTGCATCAATTTGTAATTACTAGTTTCCTGGATTGTTAGTGTAATTAGCATCCTCACCAAAAGCTGCCTTGTTTCTCTATTTTCCTCATATTTCACAATATGGAATATAGCCCACAAAAGATGCTAGGTCAGTGTTGATTGATTGATTGCCTTCCCTACTTTGTTTCTTTATTTCCATGTAGTTATGGAAATTTTCCCTTTGAGAATATGTGAGGATCCTTAGGGTTTTTAAAAATTTACCATTTGTTTAATTTATAAATACATTCTAGGACATGAAATGGGAAAAAATTCTCTTCCGTATTTTGACTAAAACCAACATAGATGCTCTGCAGTGGACTCTGCAGTCGGATACCAGGTTTGTATTCTGGCTGTTCCGTTCAGTGCTCTCATCTGTAACATGGGGATAGTAGCAGTAGGGCTCGGTAGGGATGCTGTGGTAGTTAAATGAAGTGCCCAGAACTCTGCCTGGCATACAGTAGGTGTTCAATGAATGTTCAGTCTTGTCCTTTATTTTAGATGTCTTTAAGTGGTAGGCACTCAGCCTACTTTGGGAGGTACCTATATGAGACTCTTCTATGAAAATGGAATGAAGAATATTTACAGAATTAATAGATCAATTTTTAATTAAAAAATTATTTATTTTGCTGCAGCACAACACTGTGGGATCTTAGTTCCCTGACCACGATTGGAACCTGTGCCCCATGCAGTGGAAGCACAGTCTTAACCACTGGACCACCAGGGAGGATCCTAATTGGTCAATTTTAATGAGAAACAATTTTCTTACAAAATGTTTCCAAACGCAGAACTTTAAGTCACAGATAACTCATTAAAATAAGTGCTTAGTTAGAAACAAGAAGCTCTTAGAAACAAAGTTATTTCCTTCCCTTTTTATTCAATTTGGGATACTTACATCTCTATTTCGAATGCTTCTAAAAAAGAAAAAGTCTGTATAATGAAATAAGGGGATAAATTGTATCCATTTATTAATTTGAGTGACATTTTCCCTTGGATGAACTATGAAAGTCTGGTTAAGTTTAGCACTAATGGAGCTTGAAGAGATGTCAGTATTAAGCAAGTGTTTAGTTGCATGACCTGATCAGTTTACACTATTGCAGAACCTTAATTAAAGTTTTATTAAACTGTGTAAACTATGGTCCAGTTTGGATTTGAAAGGAGATAGACATCTGTTTCAAATATTATTACCACAGTTAGAAATTAATAGCTTTTTTCTGAAAGTCTCAAAAGTTGCCCTTTTGAAACTGTTGTTTCTGTCTCCCCACCATTCTCTGTACTAAAATATTTTTTTGAGATATTAAGATTATTTTAAAAATCACATTGAAAATCTATATAATATCTATACAACAGAAAAGCAGGGCAGTGTTTGGAAATACTTTATTGAACTAAAAAACAAGACTCCTCTGTTTTATGTTAAAAGCAAATTTCTGTAGTGATGCATCAGAGGCATTGAAGCCAGCTTTTTGATTGGGGACCTTTTATGCTTTCTCCCCTACCCCCCATCTTTCTGTTTTTTCTTTATGAAATGAAGGCTAATTCTAGTTAAATTTGGTGTTTGATGTCAGTTTGATCATTGACAGTAGCAAAGGTGCCCTATTTTTTTCCTTTGCCTCAGTGACGTTAGAAAATTCTTCAGCAAATGTACTTCTTCAGTTGGTTGTATATATGATTTCTCCTTCGTTCTGGAAAGGAGTCTTCATATCATTTCATTCAGAGTATTTAATGCTATCTAGATAAAAAACATCAGAATTTAAATTTTCTTTTAAACCTTGCTCACGTGATATGACAGAAAACAATGCTTGTGATATCTCTCAGTTAAGAATTCATTCATTTACTATATTGCTGTGTCTTGATTCTATAAGAACTTCTTATTAAATGAATGTGTGTTTAATAGAAACTTTTTAAAACATAGGAAGAAGTCAAAAAGAAAATTTCTCTACTTGGAGTCTGTTAATTGTTTTCATTTTGATATATTTACATCTCTATCATGTAAGTTTTAGATTTTAAAGAAGGGATATTGTCATTTTAATTTTATATTTTATTTTGCTTAAAATTATATTATAATATTGTTATCTTTATGCTTCTAAATATTTTAATAACTAGAAAATATTAGTATTCCTTTTTAATATTTTCCCCATTTTTTATTATAAATAATACTGCAGTGAGCATCTGTATGAATAGATCTTTGAATATTTTTATAAACACCTTTATATATAATATCAAATTTCTTTCCAATCAAGTCATTCTAATTTATAATCCTACCTGCAGGGCATCTAATTTTACTCATATTCTTAGTAAGTGCTTCAGTCGTATCCATTAACTTTCTCTAAGGATCAGAAAAAGACAAAATGTGAAAGACCCAAACAGTAGTTTTGAATAAACAGGAACATGCTGCACGTTATTTTTCTTAAACAAAAAAAACACAGGAACTTTTAATTTTTATGAATACCTGACCATTACTCTTGATATATAATTTCATAAAATGTATCAATAAATACAAATTAAAATGCCAGTCTTTTTTTTATTATTATGGTTCTTTGTAACAATAGAAATGATTTAAGGAAAAAGCAATTAAATTACATAATCCTTAAAGGCAGAAATGATGGTAGGAAAAATATCTCATGCAAATTATTTGATATGTAAGATAACATTTAAGGTGGTTTTGTGCCTTGTGAAAATACCCTTGTGTTGGAGCAGAGCTATAGAAGCTTAAGTTCTCTGATTCCTGTAATTTTTTGATATATGTTTTAAAAGGAAACATTTCTTCCATATTTAAAAGTACATATTTTAAGGAATGACAGAGTGAATGTATTTATATCTGCTAGTCACCTTATGAAGCAAAGTAATACCAGTTCCTTTTAAACCTCCTGGGTGCTCCTCAGTCACATTTACTCCTGTCCTTTCCAGCTGAATAAAAACTCACCTGAGTTTTGTCTGTGTTATTCACTTACTTAAAAAAAAATTTTTTTTTATACCGTATGCTTGTGTATCCCTAAACAGTGTATTTAGAGCTTTAGAAAAAGTCATTCAGTGCTGTTGTATATTTTTACTTCCCCTTTCTCAAATTTATGTGTTTAAAACTTATCCATGGTGCCTAAAGCTATATTTCACTTATTTTCACTACCTTGTGATACTCTTTTTGTGAATAGACCACAGTTTAGTTTGCCGTTTATTGATGGTTATTTCTTTAACTTTTGCTATTATAGAAAATGATGTTATGGGTTGCTTATGTTCTCAATGCCCAGGCACAAGGAACATGGGATTGCTTGGTTACACAAAAGGTGCATTTTAAATCTGTAAGATTACATTCTATTTTCCAAAGTAGTTCAAACTCCTACCAGCAGCATAAGATAATTCCTATTGTGCTGCTTCTTATCCTATGCTTTATATTGTCAAATTTATTAAATGTTTTCTAACATCCAAGGTTAACCTGCTACCTTACTAAGATACTTTCAAGTTGTGGATATGAGTACTTTTTAGAACAATCAATTAAATTCTTTGCAAATACCTTCTTTCTTGTGGTTTGTCTATTTTATGTTTGTATGGTAGCTTTTAACCACAGAAGTTTTCAATTTTAATGTACTCAAAATTTTCCAGTCCTTATGGCTTACATTTCAGTTCCTTGTTTAACTTTTGCTTACCCTAAGGTCATAATGATGTTTTGTTATATCCTTAATCCATCTGCAACTGAATATTGTGAGGTGTGAGTTAAGGTTCAATTTAATTGTTTCCATATGTATCACCTGTTGCCCATTCATTTCAGAGTGGCTCTCCATTTATGTCAGTTCTTTTATATATGTGTGTGTCTATATGTATGTTATAAATGTCTATCTGTTTTATGTATATACATCTATATATATAGATAGGTGCATATCTCTTTTTGAGCTTTAAAATTTCCATTGGTCTAATTTTCTCTTGTAGTAATACTACACTGTCTTAATTTAAAAAGTTTGTTGTGAGACTTTATTTTTTTAAACTGAAATATAGTTGACATGCAATGTTAGTTTCAGGTATACTGTGTAGTAATTTGACATTTGAATACGTTATGAGATGATTACCACTCGAAGTCTAATAAAATAACCATCAGTTCACGTACAAAGATTTTACAGTGTTGTTGATCATATTCATTATGCTTTATTTTACATACCCGTGGCTCATTTCTTTTACTACTGAAGGTTTGTTTTGTGCTTCTTAATTCCCTTCACCTAACCGTCTCCTCCCACCTCTCTCCCCTGGCAACCATCTATGTGTTTTCTGCTATCTATGAGTCTGTTTTCCTGTTGCTTTGTTAGATTCCACATATGAGTAAGATCGTAATGGGATTTGTCTTTTTCTCACTTGACATAATGCCCTCTAGATACATCCATGTTGTCACAAATGGCAAGATTTCTGTCTTTTTTGTGACTGAGCAGTATTCCTCTCTGTGTGTTATACCTTCTTTATCCATTCCTGTTTTGGACACTTAGATAGGTTCCACATCTATGCTGCAGTAAACATTAGTGTGCCGTTTATCTTTTTGTGTTAGTGGATTTTTCCCCCTCTTTGGGAAATACTCAAAAGAACTTCCCTGATGGCTCAGTGGTAAAGGATCCACCTGCCAGTGCTAGAAACTTGAGCTCAATCCCTGGTCAGGAGGATCCTCTGGAAAAGGAAATGGTAACCTATTGCAGTATTCTTGCCTGGGAAATCCCATGGATAGAGGAGCCTGATGGCTTATAGACCATGGAGTCTCAAAACAGTCAGATAATGACTTAGCCACTGAGCAACAAAACAACAGATACCCAGAAGTGAAATTGATGCATTATATGGCAATCCTACTTTTTAATTTTTTTAGGACCCTCTGTACTGTTTACCACAGAGGCCACACCAAGGTACATCCTTACTGATTGTGTGCTAGAATTCCCTTTTCTCCAAATCCTGGTTAATACTTATGATTTGTTTCCTTTTTGATGATAGCCATTCTGACAGGTGAAGTAGTACTGTGATTTTGACTTGCCTTTCTCTGATGAATAATGATGTTGAACATCTTTTCATGTGCCTGTTGGTCATCTGTATGTCTTGGGAAAAATGTCTAAATGATTATTTAAGTTGATGTCTCAAGTTTAAGCATTTTATTTTTAAAAAAATATAAATTTATTTATTTTAATTGGAGGTTAATTCCTTTACAACATTGTGTTGGTTTTGCCATATATCAACATGTATCCGCCACAGGTATACACGTGTTCCCCATCCTGAACCTCCCTCCCAAGTTTAAGCATTTTAATCACTGTATTTTTTAAATCCCCTCATGTTTAACATTTTTGACATAATATTTGACATCTTTGTATCCCTCAACTACTTACTGTGGCTATAATATGATTTTACTACTTGTGTCTTACCTTTCTCCTAGCTTTTTAACTAATTGATCTGCCTTTACTGAATACTATGTTGGCCAGTGAGGTTTTTCCTTTCATGGTTTTTATATTTCTATGTGATCTTTTCTTTTTCGCTTGGAGGAGTCCCTTTAACATTTCTTGAAAAGCGAAATAGTGTTGCTGAATTCTTTAAACTTTTCTAATCTGTAACACTCTTGGGTGAGGTGGGTTTCCCAGATAGCTATTTGCCCAGCCTAGGGGCAGAGCTTGGGGGCTGCTGCTGGCCTGCTAAAGGATGGAGCTGGGTCCTTAGCACTAGTAGGCTAGAGGCATGAATCCAGAATAGTATTTTATAGTGCCAGTATTGTTGCTATAGGGTGAGCTTTCAAAAATGTCTGCTACAGCACCTCTGTCCCCAGGGTAAGCTCCACTTGTTGCCTGCCTCTCCAGGTGACTCTCCAAGATCAGCAAGTAGGTCTGACCCAGGTTTCTTTCTGCAGTGGGATTCATAACATGCGAGGTTTCACGTGCCCTTCTAATGAAGAGTCTCTGTTTCCTTCTAGCTCTTTGGCTCTCCCGAACATAAATAAGCCTTCAGTTCGGTTCAGTCGCTCAGTCTTGTCTGACTCTTTGCGACCCCATGAATTGCAGCACGCCAGGCCTCCCTGTCCATCACCATCCCCTGGAGTTCACTCAAACTCATGTCCATCAAGTCGGTGATGCCATCCAGACATCTCATCCTCTATCGTCCCCTTCTCTTCCTGCCCCCAATCCCTCCCAGCATCAGAGTCTTTTCCAATGAGTCAACTCTTCGCATGAGGTGGCCAAAGTACTCGAGCTTCAGCTTCAGCATCATTCCTTCTAAAGAAATCCCAGGGCTGATCTCCTTCAGAATGGACTGGTTGGATCTCCTTGCAGTCCAAGGGACTCTCAAGAGTCTTCTCCAACACCACAGTTCAAACGCATCAATTCTTCGGCACTCAGCCTTCTTCACAGTCCAACTCTCACATCCATACATGACCACAGGAAAAATCATAGCCTTGACTAGACGGACCTTTGTTGGCAAAGTAATGTCTCTGCTTTAATAAGCCTTGCTAGTTTTCAAAGCTAGATGTTCTGGGTACAGGACCCCTGGGCTGGGGTGCCCAATGTGGGTCTTAGACCCCTTTCTTCTTGGGGAGGACCTCTGTCGTTGTGGTATTGCTTCTCTTTGTGGGTCACTGGCCCAAGGGTGTGAGTCCTAACTTTACCACATCTCTGCCCCTCATACCTGTTTCATTGTGGTTCCTTCTTTATATCTTGCACTGTGGAAAACTTTTTCTGCTAGTCTTGAGGCGGTTCTCATGGATAATTACTTTGCAAATTGTCATAACTTGGGTGTGTCTGTGGGAGGAGATGAGTTCAGAATCTTCCTACTTGGCTATCTTGGCCACCTCTTTATTTTCTTCCTAATACACTGCTAATACAGTATCCGATTTTGGCTTGCTAATACAGTATTTCATTTAGAACTTTCACATATATGTTCATTGATGACATTAACCTTTTTCTCATAATCAGTTTTATTGTTTCCTATAACACACTCAGCCCTAGGCAGCCAATAATATAATTTCTGTCTCTATACATTTTCCTTTTTAGATGGTCAGTATAAATGCAATTATTCAATATGTGATCTTTTGTGACTGAGTTTTTTCACTTAGTACAGTATTTTCAAGGTTAATCCATATTTTAACATGGGTTAATACTTGGTTCTCTTCCATTGCTGGGGAACATTCCACTGTATGGAGATCTCACATATTTATCCATTTAGTAGTTGATGGAAATTGGGATTGTTTACACTTTTAAGCTTATATTAATAATACTACTTCTAACATGCATGTCCAGGGTCTTGTGTGGGCATATGTTTTCATTTTCTTGGGTGTATACACATCAGGGTACAGTTTCTTGGGCATATGGTAACTCTATGTTTAACATTTTGAGGAATTTCCAGATTGTTTTTCAAAGTGGTCTCAGCATTTTATATTCCCACCACCAGTATATGAGTGTTCCAGTTTCTTAATATCCTCATCAGCGTTTATTATTATCTGTTTCCTTGCTTATAGCCATGTTAGTGGATGTGAAGTGATATCATGGTTTTAATTTGCAGCTTCCTGGTAGCTAGTGATGTTATGCATCTTTTCATGTACTTAACATCCATATGTATATCTTACTGGAAGAATAAGAAATATCTTTTTTTCTATAAGAAATAGAATAGAAATATCTATTCATATCCTTTGCTCATTTTTAAGTTGAGTTATTTATCCTCTTATTAAGGAACCATGTGTTCTTTACATATTATAATTAATGTCTTTTATGAGTCATGTTATTTTCAGGTATTTTTTCTTGGTTCCTATGTTTTCTTTTTCACTTTCTTCATGGTGTCCTTGGAAGCAAAAGTGTTTTAAATTTGAAGTCCAATTTAATCTATATTTTGTTTGTGCTTTTGGTATCTTATTTAGAGACCATTGACTCATCCCAGGTATATATGTTTACCTCTGTGTTTTCCTATGAGTGTTTCAGCCTCATACTTGAAAGATAGTTTTGATGGATACAAGATTAATGATTGACAGTTTTTTCTTCTAACACATGGATATTATCATCCCAGTGTTTTTGGTTTCTACTGTTTCTTATGAGAAGGCACCATTAATCTCATTGTTGAGCTTTGAATTACTGCTTTTAATTAGATTGTTTTTCATCAAATTTGGTAAACTTTCTGTGATTATTTCTTCAAATTTTTTTTCTCCTTTCTCCTCTCCTTTTGATAGTCTCATTACTTGTGTATGAGCTTAGCATTGTTGTTGTTATTTAGTCGCTAAGTCCACCAGGCTCCTCTGTCCATGGGATTTCCCAGGCAAGAATACTGGAGAGCGTGGTCATTTCCTTCTCCACGGTATCGTCCCAACCCAGGGATCACTTCCCAACCCAGGGAGCCAGCTGTGGAGCCCCTGTATATGCTGAAAGAGTCCTGCATTTCTCTGAGGCTATGCTTATTTTTGTATAATATTGTTGATCTGTCCCTTATACTTTTTAAAACACAAGTTATCACACTACATATCTCCAGAATTTACATTAAAAAAGTAATTTCTCTTTATCAATAAAATTTTTCATCCGTGTTTGGTTGGACACTGTCATTGTGTTATTTTTTACTTTTTAAAACAGTCTTCTTTAGTCCTTTGAGTATATTTATAATAGTGTTGAGAGATTTCTTTGTTAAATATGACATCTGGACCCTCTTGCCAGTAGTGTCCCTACCATTTTTTTTCTGCTTATGGGTCACTTTTCTGTTCGTTGAAATGTCTTGTAATTTTTTGGTAAAAAGTGGATGTTTTATGTAATATAGTAATTCTCAAATCTGATTCCCACCTTTCTTTGGCACTTGGTTTTGTTGTTATTTGCTTATTTGTTTAGTGACTTGGTTGGACTTTTTGAATTAAGCATTTCCCCCTTGCAATATGAAGCTTCTGCTATCACTCTTCAGAAGGTGCAACATATGTTCAGTCACCCTGGGATGACAGTGTTTTCTTTATGACTCTCTCTTTCCCAAATTATGCTGTCTGCATCTCTTGTCCTAACCTAGCTGTTAGGCTTCACTGGTAGCTGACTGATATCCCCATTGTTTGGGCCAGTGCTCTGAAACATAAATTTGTTCAGTCTTGTTTAATACATTTTTGACTACTTTGCAGGGGTAGTTTTTAAGGCTAGTATTAGGAGTTTGTTATGACCTTAGGAAGACTCTTCTTAGCTCTTTCCCTAGTTCTCTGTGATAAACTAGCTGACCTATCCATGCCAAGTCTCTCCAGTTGTGTCCAACTCTTTGCAATTCTATGGACTATAGCCTGCCAGTCTTCTCTATCTGTAGGATTCTCGAATGGGTTGCCATGCCCTTCTCCAGGGGATCTTCCCAACCCAGAGATCAAACCCATCTCTCTTATGTCTCTTGCATTGACAGATGTGTTCTTTAACACTAGTGCCATCTGGGAAGCTTATATGTCTCATAGACCTGTGTGTGCATGCCAAGTCATTTCAGTCATGTCCAACTCTTTGTGACCGTATGGACTGTAGCCCGCCATGCACCTCTGTTCATAGGATTCTCCAGGCAAGAATACTGGAGTGGATTGCCATGTCCTCCTCCAGGGATCTACCAGCCTCTTAATTACTTACCACTAAAATCACAATAAACTGTAGAAAATTCTGAAAGAAATGGGAATACCAGACCATCGGACCTTCCTCTTGAGAAGCCTATATGCAGGTCAGGAAGCAACAGTTAGAACTGGACATGGAACGACAGACTGGTTCCAAATAGGAAAAGGAGTACATCAAGGCTGTATATTGTCACCCTGCTTATTTAACTTATATGCAGAGTACATCATGAGAAACGCTGGACTGGAAGAAGCATAAGCTGGAATCAAGATTTTCCGGGAGAAATATCAGTAACCTCAGACACGGAGATGACACCACCCTTATGGCAGAAAGTAAAGAGGAACTAAAAAGCCTCTTGATGAAAGTGAAAGAGGAGAGTGAAAAAGTTCACTTAAAGCTCAACATTCAGAAAATGAAGGTCATGGCATCTGGTCCTATGACTTCATGGAAAATAGATGGGGAAACAATGGAAACAGCATCAGACTTTATTTTTTGGGGCTCCAGAATCACTGCAGATGGTGATTGCAGCCATGAAATTAAAAGACGCTCCTTGGAAGGGAAGTTATCACCAATCTAGACAGCATATTCAAAAGCAGAGACCTTACTTTGCCAACTAAGGTCTGTCTAGTCAAGGCTATGGTTTTTCCTGTGGTCATGTATGGATGTGAGAGTTGGACTGTGAAAATTGATGCTTTTGAACTGTGGTGTTGGAGAAGACTCTTGAGAGTCCCTTGGACTGCAAGGAGATCCAACCAGTCCATTCTAAAGGAGATCAGTCCTGAGTGCTCATTGGAAGCCCTGATGCTAAAGCTGAAATTCCAATAGTTTGGCCACCTCATGTGAAGAGTTGACTTATTGGAAAAGACCCTGATGCTGGGAGGGACTGGGGGCAGGAGGAGAAGGGGATGACAGAGGATGAGATGTCTGGATGGCATCACTGACTCGATGGAGAAGAGTTTAAGTAGAGTCCGGGAGTTGATGATGGACAGGGAGGCCTGGCGTGCTGCGATTCATGGGGTCGCAACGAGTCAGACACAACTGAGCTACTGAACTAACTGAACTGACTAAAATCCTTAGTTTTTCTCCTCTCCTTAAGTTTAAGCTTTCATACACTCTGGTGTTCCAGCTAAAGTTAGTCTCTCTGCAGAATAATGCCTTCAGTCAAGAATATCCATTTTATTTCATACTTATGTGGTATTTTAATTTTTTTGGCCATAGTATAGATGATCCAATTGTTGGTTAAATTTGCCAACATGAAGTATTAACACTGGACTGAATGATTTATAGAAAATAAGAAATGATTCCTACTTGGCTTATATTTTTATTCATTCACCCAGATTCCCTAGACTTGTCAGTAAATTTCTATGCAGACATTTGATGATATATTGTTACCAATGCCTAGAGGACTGCAGAGTAGAAGGAAGCACTCATCCATCTCTATTTTTTTAAATAAAAAATCCCTAGCATGGGGGGAAATAAAGTTAGTCTCTTCGGCAAGAGTTTTAAATCCCTGTTCTTAAAGACTTCTTTCCATCTGGGCAGAGTCTCTAGGTCCCCTATCTGGAATGTGGGAGGGGACAATGGCCTTCTCCTGGAGTGATGCCATTATTTGCAAGCATGGTGCTGGACTGAGATGGTAGCCTCTGGTCTTCTCATCTTTCCTCTCCTGATGTAGAACCTTTATACCATGAGCAAGACAGGCTGAGGGCCTGCAGGGCCCAGTATTCTCTACCTGCTTTGCTTGGTATGGAGCCTCAACCCTGTTGGTAGAGGAAGGAGGCATTAGCCTCTTGACTGGCTGCTCTCACCAGGAATTTAGCCACATAACTCAGAGCTAGGGGGATGGCAGATGCTGCTGGCTTCTCCCTCACGGTGAGATAGTGCCAAAAGCTGAGGAAAAACGAGTACCATTTTTGTGGCCATACCCACATTGAGTAGCGTTTTCATCAGGTTGAGCTGTGGGCGGGGAATGGGAGCAGACTGTGGCTCCTGTTGCTGTAGACTCTGTCTTTACCTTGGTTTAGTAGTTGTTTGTTTTTTTTTTTTTTTTAATAAATGTTTCCTGATCTCATTATGCCTTTAAGACAATATACAGAGACTTTAAATGGCCAACATTTTTTTAAGTTTTTAAATACTTTTCACTAGTTACATCTTTGGGGGCAGGGAAGTAGCTCTGTGGAGCTTCTCATGCTGCTCTTCTGGAAGTGGATTGCTGTGAGATTAGCTTTTAATTTTCTTATTTTCCATGAGAGATTTAGGTATCAAATTTATGGTAGCCCAATGGGATGATGTTGGCAATGTGATTTTTCTGTTTTTTGGATGAACTCATTATGGACTGATGGGTATTTGTGTCCTTCCCAAATTCTTAAGTTTAACCTTACTGCCTTGATGTGGAACGTAGGTTCAGTCCCTAGGTTGGGAAGATCTCCTGGAGAAGGAAATAGCAACCCACTGCAGTATTCTTGCCTGGAAAATCCCATGGGCAGAGGAGCTTGGTGGGCTACAGTTCATGGGGTTGCAGAGTTGGACATGACCTAGCAACTGAGCACAAAAGCTTTATGTGTGTAAGCTAAGCCTAAGCCCTCAGAGTGATGGAATTAGGGGGCGGGGGCTTGGGGTTAATTAGATGAGGTTCTGAGGGTGGAGCCCTCATGAATGGGGTTAGTGCCCTTATAAGAGTCACAGTAGGACTGGCTTCCTCTCTCTCTCTGCCATGTGAGAATGTAATGAGGCGTCAGCAGCATGCAACCTAAAGGAGGGCTCTTGCCAGAACTTAACCTTGGTGGCACCTTGATGTTGGACTTGCAGCCTTCATAACTGTGAGAAATAGATTTCTCTTGTTTTTAAGCTTCCCAGTCTGTGGGTCTTTGTTACACTGGTTTGAACTAAGAAGTTGTATAGGGTTAGAATCCTGTGTTCCTTGGAAAAGTTACATAGATCTTTATAAAATCATCTGAACCTATGGGATTAGTTTTAAAATGCTGATTATTAGTTTTAAACTGCTGATTTATTTGTTGTAGGAGTATTCAGGCCTGTTTCTCTGAGTCTGTTTCCAAAGTTATAGATACATAATTTTTTGAAAGTTGCTCTTTTGTCTAACTTTAGTATGTTGGCATATACGATTGGCTTCATTCTGTCTCTCTTCAGATTCATTTTGCTCCACCAGCCCCTCAGAACTCAGCTACAAGCCCCAGTTTCTTGTCATAGTGGTCACAGGAGCAGGTCAGGCCATTCTCTGGTTGTAGAGCCTGGCCATCTTCATCATAATCTCATCTTCGACACTGTAGGTTATCTTAGCCACCTCCTCCATGTTTCAGTGCAGACTTCATATGATCTTTGGGCTGGGAGCTATAGCACATCCAAGCCAAGGTCTAACTATTTAGATCTCTAGAGTCTCAGCCCTCCCCAGCAGCTACTAGAGGGGCTAGATATCAGCCTGGGCATGCAGAGGACTTGCCATACTATGTAACCGACAGTGACCAAAGAGGGAGGGAGACGGGAGGTAAATGCTTCCACTTGGCCTCTCTGGAGTTGTTCCCAGTGACATTCAACCAACTGTGATTTCTTACACAGCTTTTGTCAGCTTGTCAATGTGTCACCTTATCATTCTGTTTTCCCTCCTGTCCTGCCTCACTTTCCCTTTACCCTCAGTCTTTCCTGTAGTCTCTGAAAAATCACTGGCATGTAAGCTTTGTTTTGAACTTTGATTTCTAGGGAACAGAAAGAGAAGCAGATATTTGCTTCTAAATCTCAGTTGGGGATTTATAGTTGGGTTGCATACTTCCTTGAAGCCATAAGGACTGCTGGTTTTAAGGAAGCTGATAATGACCCCTAGTGTGCAGTGCTATCACAGTGATACAGCTTTCAGCTCTGAATATTTGATGTGGGAGGTAGAATGTATGGCCACTGAGCTTGACTAATAACAGGGATGCAGATAACTATAAAGATTTTAATGTTCTGGCATCATCAGAGCCTTTGAAAAGACAAAGGGATAGGCCCAAGGCAGCTGAGAGTCAGCTTCAGACACAGTGGAAAAGCCAAACTTGCTTTAGGAGACACTCATTTCTGCATCCATAGTGAATGCTGTGCTGAAAACCAGGCCCAGAGTATGATTATAAGGGCGACACGGCTGCTAAGCAGACTAAACACGGGGTACAGTTTTAACAGGCTGCCCACGTTAAATTCAGAGACAGAGTAGGACTCTGAGATAAGGAATTTGATATGTTGAGGTGGGTGTGCTTGACTGTATCGAACCCTCAAGTTACCCTCCATTTCTTGGTTAGGGGAAAACATGCTCCCTTCATCTGGAGTCTCTGCAGTGACACTACCTGAAGGTAATGATTCGTAAGCTGCTTAAGCTCCTCAAGCTTTGTTCACCTTACCTCTCGTTACTTCCAGGTTGAACAGCCTGAGTTGGGGGACTACAATCCCTACTCCAAGGAGAAATGGACTGTACATCAAAATAATTGCCTGATAGTATATACTTTCAGGGATTGTGTATTTGTGGGAGTAGATGTTGAGGGTATTAAAAGATGGTGGGACATGGAATACAGGGTGTTACTGGGTGAGTTAGTTATCATGTGGGTATGTAACTGTGATTTGGGAGTAAATGATCAGTCAAGGACATGGAAATATCAGAATTTCTTTGGTATGTTGTTGAGAAGGGAGTCAAAAGTCTTAGTGGACAGGAATACTGGAAAGGATTCACTTTGTAAAGCTTGAGAACCTATCACTTAGCTTCCTTAGGACATTCCCTGCCTCAAGACAACAAGGAATGTATTCCTGAACCTTCTGGTGAGTGTTAAACCTACTAATAAACAGACCCGAAGCCCTTGACATGGCATTATCCAACCAGTCTCTGGTGGCAGATGGGTTATTTTGGACACCTTTGAGCTTGGAAGAGGTAGCAGATTGTTCTTATCAGAATTGATATGTACAATAGGTTTTTATTCACCTTCCTATAGCAAGCTGTGGGTATTACTATCTGAGTGTTCAGTCCACTGACTGGCTGATAAATATATCAGTTTGGGACCCCGTGTAAGATTTCCTTGGACTAAGGGGCCTGTTTTATACTTGAGCTCATGATTGCAAGATTCAGGGTCTTACTGTGCCTTCCAGCACCCAGAAGCATCTGGATAAGAAGGGTAGAAGGCCTGTGGAAGGGAGGAGAGGTTTGGGGAAGGAAGCAGCTTGTGGATAATTCTGTGGGTGTGGATGTACTGTACTACGTAGGGTGCTGATTTGATAACTGATAGTGCTGAATTCGTAACAAAGGAATCTGAAAACATAGGGGTGGAGGTAAGATGGCTTTTGACCATCCATCTCAGTGACCCACTTGCAGACTTTGTACTTTCTGTCCTGCAAGTTTTAGCCTCTGCTGGTTTAAAGGTTCTGATTTCTGGAGGGTAGGATGAAGAATAATTTAGCCAGAAGACATTAAGAATTCCATTGACTGAAAGCTGTGATACTACCTGTTCTCTTTGGGCTTATGATAGTACACCAGTGGGCATAAAAGAAGTATCAGCTAGACCATTCATTTTGAACATCAGAAGTTAAGGCTACTGCTATCCCAGGGATACAGGGAGCATTGTCTCTGGCTTAGGGGATTCACTGGGCCGTCTTTGGTTGTTTCCCTGCCTTGTGGTAACTACATTTTGGACAACTTAAACAACCATAGCCTGACAAAGTCAAGGTAATTATAGGCCCAAGCCCATTGGGAATTATTAATGTTTGGGTCACCCTATAAGGCAAAAGCCCAGATTACCCAGAGCACTGGTCAAAGGTGAAGGGAATCTAAAATGGGAGGTGGAAGAGGGGATGATAAATATCAGTGTATGGAACCCGGTGCAAATGGCACACACTGCAGCTTGGTTACTAACTCTTTTTGGCACATGCGAGTTGCTGCCTTGAAGAACTGGACTTGTACCTCCTCTCTTGGAGAAGATGTAAGAGCAGTCACCTTCTCGTACGAGATCTACGTGTCTTGAGAGCATGCCAGACACCCAGGTGGCACGGGGGAGGGTTGCCCTAACACTGGCGTCTGTGCCTTTCAGTCTTGAGTGCCACTGCTCATGTCTCAATAGCTTGCTTTGCTGTTTCTTCAGAGCATCCCCGGGGCACCTCCAGTTTTGCCTGGGGCGGGGTAGGGGAGCGCCCTGCCTCTGCCATCATCTGTTCATCTTTGTCACTTCTACCTCGGATTCCTCTGAGGGGACCAGGTCTTGGCTTCTGCCCGCCTCCATCACTCATACTGGGATATATGAGTGTCAGTATGTCCAGTGCTATGGTGTTGGAGAAGACTCTTCAGAGTCCCTTTGACAGCAAGGAGATCAAATCAGTCAATCCTAGAGGAATCAGCTCTAAATATTTATTGGAAGGACTGATGCTGAAGTGGAAGCTCCAACACTTTGGCCACCTGATACGAAGAACTGACTCATTGGAAAAGGCCCTGATGCTGGGAAGTATTGAAGGTGGGAGGAGAAGGGGATGACAGAGGATGAGATGGTTGGATGACATCACCGATGCAATGGACATGAGTTTGAGCAAGCTCCAGGAGTTGGTGATGGACAGAGAAGCCTGGCGTGCTGCAGTCTACAGGGTCTCAGAGTCAGACACGACTGAGCAACTGAACTGAACTAATGTCCAGGGCTGGGTACCACTTAAATGAAGAGGATGCAGCTTTCTAGGGAGCTGCCCAGATAGGCCAGGAAGTACAACCTTCAGTGTGAAGGGGGAAACACCCTGGGTGCCAAACTTTGCCTAAAAAGAGATGGGACATGGGAAGGAGACAGACAATCACTCATGTGTCTTTTCTTCAGTAGATCCTTCTAAGATGCAGTGGTCCCATCTGCCTTTCTGTATTGTCAGTGATGAGTATATATTTAAGAGGTAATCTGAGACAAGAGGAGAAATACTTGTTGTCCCAAATAAAGGACAGTAGCCTCTGTGGTATTTTTAAAACTTCTTTAAAAATTAATTTTTATTGAAGTAGAGGTGATTTATAATGTGTTAGTTTCAGGTGTCCAACAAAGTTACTCAGTTATACAGATACATAATATCCACTCTTTTTTAGATTCTTTCCCCTACAGGTTATTACAGAGTATTGAGCAGAGTTCCCTGTGCTATACAATTTGTTCTTATTATCTATTTTATATATAGGACTTGTATATGTCAATCCCAATCTCCCAATTTATCCTTCCCCCCCTTTTCCTTGGTAACCATAAGTTTGTTTTCTACATCTGTGACTGTTTCTGATTTGTAAATAGGTTTGTTTGTACCATCTTTTTAAGATTCCACATATAGGCAGTATCATAGGATGTTTGTCTTTCTCTGTCTGACTTACTTCACTCAATATGACTGTCTCTAGGTTCATCCCTGTTGCTGCAACCTGTGGCATTATCAAGATAGGAAAAGGTGGCCTGTTCTTGAGGAACTGAAATAGTTCAAGTTGAGATCATAGGATGATTGGCAAACGTGAGCTTTGAGTGGCAGATTGAGGCCTGATCCTAACAGTTTGCACTCTGTCCTCGAATTTACTAGTGGTCTCCAGAATGGTGTGCTTGTTCACTGGGGTGTAGGAAGAACTTACTAAAGCTTCCATTAATGTAATTTTTAGTGTCATCCATTATAAATTTGTTTTATGTATATAAATATCTTAGTACAGTAAGTCATATATATAACATAAAATAATTGAAAGATGTCGAGGAGAACTGTTATGAGTTGTTACTGTTAGAACATACTGGACTAATATCAGATATTGGTTTTAGAAAGATGACTTTAATTTCTGGGATTGGTTGCTGGGTGGGTTATTGGGATTCAGAAGGTAGGAAGACAAGCTGAGAGGTTTATGACTTCCAGACGCTGAGGTCCCAGTCTCACTGCTTTATCCCTCCTGCTGTGGGCTCTCAGTCTTGTTCTTGGCCTGGATCTTTGTGACTTTCTGCAGAGTTATCCATCAAGTAGGAGTCTCGCATTCTAGGATTCATTCCATGCTTTTCCACTCTCCACACTGAGAAAGTTCTTACTGTATCTTTCTATAGTTTGTTAAGGTAGAAGTAATTTCTCTTTTATCTTAACTTTAAAAAAAGAGCAGTTTCAGGTTTGAGGCCTTCCCTGGTAGCTCAGATGTTAAAGAATCTGCTTGCAATGTGGGTTTTAGGTTTAATCAAGATAATTTGAGTACAAAAAGAAAAGGATACTTTTTAGTTTTTTTTTTTTTTTAACCTTTGGTTATCTTTAGTATCTTCATGCTTCATCACAATGAATGGCTCCTTGGTAGGTTGTAACTTCTGTTCTGTAGAAATTCTATGTAGTCTTCCTTGATTTACATTCTGGCATCGCTTTTAATAACATTTTAATAGTTTTATTATGAAGTTTTCCAAGTTTCCAGTGTATCTTTTTATTTAGTATTACTATGATGATTTTATTTGGAGAAGAGTTAAGATTTTTATCTCCATGAAGTTTAGAAATGATCACTGCTTCATGTTCTTTTGCTAGTGTCTTAACTTTCTGGAGATAGCTGAAAAATATAAACTATTTAAATGCTTAAGAAAGAGTTTTGTCTAACTTATGCTCATGTTAAATTTTAAAATAATGATATTGAGTCTTCTAATCACTTGCAAAAATACGTAAATTATCTAGATTAGTTTTTATTTACTTGACTTAAAATATTAAACGATATTTTGTTGTTAGGTCATATTTTACTCTTTTGTGACTCTGTGGACTGTAGCTCTCCAGACTCCTCTGCTCATGGGATTCTCTGGGCAAGAATCCTGAAGTGGGTTGCCATTTCCTTCTGCAGGGGATCTTCTTGACTCAGGGGTAGAACTTGCATCTCCTGCATTGCAGGCAGATTCTTTACCACTGAGCCATGGGGAAGCCCCAAGGGATCACAGAAGAGTCTGACACAACTTAGCAACTAAACAATAACAACAGAATGTTTTAGGAAAAGTTGACCAAAATCAGCCAGAAGTGGCTTCCCCTAGTCCTGGCTGTTTTCTGAAATGAATAGTTCTTTATTTCCCAAACCTATCTTTACTGGTTGATTTAAACCTGTTTTTTTCTTCTTTTGATCTGTGGCCTAAATTTTTTGTTACGTGGCAATGTTTGATGTATACTGTATTTTGAAAAGAGGTTTAAATGTTTAAAATTACTAAATTGAACAATTCCTTACTTATCTGGCATATTTAAATAATGAATTATTCAAATTAAGGAAACATCTCAATTTCTACATCTTATTAAAATATATAATTATCATTGATAGGCAGCTTAAAATATATTTGCTTTCTTGCCTCATAAAATAGGTTATATTAAGCTAATTTAATCTCTCGATTACTCAACTATTATTATAGAAATCCTCTTTAAAACTCTGCTTTCATAAATAATGGTAGTATAAATAGGCTCTTTGTACTCTGAGTGTTCTTGGACTGAATTCTTCTGTCAATTTGGCGTCTGATTTTTGTCATTTATTTGATGGCTGCAGTATTTTTGCCTCTAGTGGACCCATGCCAGTTCCTCTCTGCTCCTTCCTTCCCCTTCTCATCACATTTTTCCCCCATAACACACCATACACAACACATACACACTTTTTTTGTTGTTTGTATTTCTTTTATGTCCAATATACTGCAAAATAAGGGCATTAATCTGAAGCCAAGCAATTCTACTATTTGTAAAATATCCAAGTCTCATTGTACTTATCATCTGGCATTTCTTTTAACTGGTTAGTGGCCTTGTTTAGTATGCTTTTCAGTCTTGGCTAGGCTAGAGAGCTCAATTTTCTAAGTAAACATGTCTTTAGGTTAACTGAAAAGCAGTTGTAAAAATATATTTTTTTGGTAGTTACATATGAATTGTGAAGCAGAGTTGATTATGGAAGCATATCCAAGAAAATTGTCTTTTAAAATAGTGTTCACTCAGATATGCAGATGACACCACCCTTATGGTGGCAGAAAGTGAAGAGGAACTAAAAAGCCTCTTGATGAAAGTGAAAGTGGAGAGTGAAAAAGTTGGCTTAAAGCTCAACATTCAGAAAACAAAGATCGTGGCATCTGGTCCCATCACTTTATGGGGAATAGATAGGGAAACAGTGGAAACAGTGTCAGACTTTATTTTTGGGGGCTCCAAGATCACTGCAGATGGTGATTGCAGCCATGAAATTAAAAGACGCTTACTCCTTGGAGGGAAACTTATGACCAACCTAGATAGCATATTCAAAAGCAGAGACATTACTTTGCCAACAAAGGTCCATCTAGTCAAGGCTATGGTTTTTCCTGTGGTCATGTATGGATGTGAGAGTTGGACTGTGAAGAAGGCTGAGCACTGAAGAATTGATGGTTTTGAACTGTGGTGTTGGAGAAGACTCTTGAGAGTCCCTTGGACTGCAAGGAGATCCAACCAGTCCATTCTGAAGGAGATCAGCCCTAGGATTTCTTTGGAGGGAATGATGCTGAAGCTGAAACTCCAGTACTTTGGCCACCTCATGCTTAGAGTTGACTCATTGGAAAAGACTCTGATGCTGGGAGGGATTGGGGGTAGGAGAAGGGGATGGCAGAGGATGGGATGGCTGGATGGCATCACTGACTCGATAGACGTGAGTCTGAGTGAACTCCAGGAGTTGGTGATGGACAGGGAGGGAGGCCTGGCGTGCTGTGATTCATGGGGTCGCAAAGAGTTGGATACAACTGAGCGACTGAACTGAACTGAAACAACAATATGACTTACCTGGTGGCTCAGTGGTTCAGAACATGCCTGTCAATGCAGGAAATGAGAATTCTATCCCTGGGTTGAGAAGATCCCCTGGAGAAGAAAATGACAACCCACTCTAGTATTCTTGCCTGGGAAATCCCACGGACAGAAGAGTCTGGTGGGCTACGTACAGTCCATGGCATTGCAGAGTCAGACATGACTTAGTGATTAAACAACAAACAACAAGATAGAGACAAAACTTCACGAAATAATATCCAAAGCAACTTAAATGTGTTCTCCTTTTAATGTCTCAAAGTGATGGCATTATTCAGATAGTCACAAAAGGAGGAGAATATGGTTTAACTAATTTCCTATGGAAGGATATATAGAAAACATCTTATTGAAACATTAAACATAAAATTTGATATACCCAGCAAGCATCTCATTCAAATCTGAAGGAGAAGTCAAAGCTTTACAGACAAGCAAAAACTGAGAGAATTCAGCACCACCAAACCAGCTCTTCAACAAATGCTAAAGGATCTTCTCTAGACAGGAAACACAGAAAAGGTTTATAAACTCGAATCCAAAACAACAAAGTATGGCAACGGGATCATACTTATCAATAATTACCTTAAATGTAAATGGGTTGAATGCCCCAACCAAAAGAAAAAGACTGACTGGATGGATACAAAAACAAGACTCCTCTATATGCTGTCTATAAGAGACCCACCTTAAACCTAGGGACACATACAGACTGAAAGTGAAGAGCTGGAAAAAGATATTTCATGCAAATTGGAGACCAAAAGAAAGCAGGAGTAGCAATACTCACATCAGATAAAATAGACTTTGAAATAAAGGCTGTGAAAAGAGACAAAGAAGGACATTACATAAGGATCAAAAGATCAATCCAAAAAGAAGATATAACACTTATAAATATATATGCACCCAACATAGGAGCACCACAATATGTAGGCAAATGCTAACAAGTATGAAAGGGGAAATTAACAGTAACACAATAATAGTGGGAAACTTTAATACCCCACTCACACCTATGGTTAGATCAACTAAACAGAAAATTAGCAAGGAAACACAAACTTTAAATGATACAATGGACCAGTTAGACCTAATTGATATCTATAGGACGTTTCACCCTAAAACAATGAATTTCACCTTTTTCTCAAGTGCACACAAAACCTTTTCCAGGATAGATCACATCCTGGTCCATAAATCTAGTCTTGGTAAATTTAAAAAAAATTGAAATAATCTCAAGCATCTTTTCTGAGCACCATGTGGTAAGATTAGATGTCAACTACACGTAAAAAAAATATTAAAAATACAAACATATGGAGGCTAACCAACACACTTCTGAATAACCAACAAATCACAGAAGAAATCAAAAATGAAATCAAAATATGCACAGAAATGAATGAACATGAAAATACAACAACCCCAAACCTATGAGAGTCAGTAAAAGCAGTGCTGAGGGGGAAGGTTCATAGCAATGCAAGTCTACTTCAAGAAACAGGAGAGAAATAACCTAACTACACCTAAAGCAACTAGAAAAAGAAGAAATGAAGCATCCCAGCGTTAGTAGAAGGAGAGAAATCACAAAAATTAGGGCAGAAATAAATGCAAAAGAAACAAAGGAGACCATAACCAAAATCAACAAAGCTAAAATCTGATTCTTTGAGAAGATTACCTGGACTCATCAAGAAAAAAGGGAGAAGAATCAAATCAACAAAATTAGAAATGAAAGGGGAGAAATCACAACAGACAACACAGAGATACAAAGTATCATAAGAGACTACTATCAGCAACTATATGCCAATAAAATGCTCAACTTAGAAGAAATGGACAAATTCTTAGAAAAGTATAACTTTCCAAAACTGAATCAGGAAGAAATAGAAAATCTTAACAGACCCATCACAAGCATGGAAATTGAAACTGTAATCAGAAATCTTCCAGCAAACACAAGCCCAGGTCCAGACGGCTTCACAGCTGAATTCTACCAAAAAATTTAGAGAAGAGCTAACACCTATCCTACTGAAACTCTTCCAGAAAGTTACAGAGGAACGTAAACTTCCGAACTCATTCTATGAGGCCACCATCACCCTAATACCAAAACCTGACAAAGATGCCACAAAAAAAGAAAACTATAGGCCAATATCACTGATGAACATAGATGCAAAAATCCTTAACAAAATTCTAGCAATCAGAATCCAACAACACATTAAAAAGATCATACACCATGACCAAGTGGGCTTTATCCCAGGGATGCAAGGATTCTCCAGTATCCGCAAATCAATCAATGTAATTCACCACATTAACAAATTGAAACATAAAAGCCATATAATTATCTCAATAGATGCAGAGAAAGCCTTTGACAAAGTTCAACATCCATTTATGATAAAACCTCTCCAGAAAGCCAGAATAGAAGGAACATACCTCAGCGTAATAAAAGCTATCTATGACAAACCCACAGCAAACATTATCCTCAATGGTGAAAAATTGAAAGCATTTCCCCTAAAGTCAGGAACAAGACAAGGATGCCCACTTTCACCACTACTATTCAACATAGTTCTGGAAGTTTTGACCACAGCAGTCAGAGCAGAAAAAGAAATAAAAGGAATCCAAATTGGAAAAGAAGAAGTAAAACTCTCACAGTTTGCAGATTATATGATCCTCTACATAGAAAACCCTAAAGACTCCACCAGAAAATTACTAGAGCTAATCAATGAATATAGTAAAGTTGCAGGATATGAAATCAACACACAGAAATCCCTTGCATTCCTATACACTAATAATGAGAAAATAGATAAAGAAATTAAGGAAACAATTCCATTCACCATTGCAACGAAAAGAAGAAAATACTTAGGAATATATCTACCTAAAGAAACTAAAGACCTATATATAGAAAACTATAAAATACTGGTGAAAGAAAATCAAAGAGGACACTAATAGTTGGAGAAATAGACCGTGTTCATGGATCAGAAGAATCAATATAGTGAAAATGAGTATACTACCCAAACCAATCTGTAGATTTAATGCAATCTCTATCAAGCTACCAGCGGTATTTTTCACAGAGCTAGAACAAATAATTTCACAATTTGTATGGAAATACAAAAAACCTCAAATAGCCAAAGCAATCTTGAGAAAAAGCATGGAACTGGAGGAATCAAGCTGCCTGACTTCAGGCTCTACTACAAAGCCACAGTCATCAAGACAGTATGGTACTGGCACAAAGACAGAAACATAGATCAGTGGAACAAAATAGAAAGCCCAGAGATAAATCCATGCACCTATGGACATCTTTGACAAAGGAGGCAAGAATATACAATGGAAAAAAAAAACAATCTCTTTAACAAATGGTGCTGGGAAAACTGGTCAACCACTTGTAAAAGAATGAAACGAACACTTTCTAACACATACACAAAAATAAACTCAAAATGGATTAAAGATCTAAATGTAAGACCAGAAACTATAAAACGAGAAGAAAACATAGGCAAAACACTCTCTGTTGTAAATCATAGGAGGATCTCTATGACCCACCTCCCAGAGTAATGGAAGTAAAAGCAAAAATAAACAAATGGGACCTAATTAAACTTAAAAGCCTTTCCACAATGAAGGAAACTATAAGCAAGGTGAAAAGACAGCTTTCTGAATGGGAGAAAATAATAGCAAATGAAGCAACTGACAAACAACTAATCTCAAAAATATACAAGCAACTCCTACAGCTCAATTCCAGAAAAATAAGTGACCCAATAAAAAAATGGGCCAAAGAACTAAATGGACATTTCCCCAAAGAATACATACAGATGGCTAACAAACACATGAAAAGATGCTTAACATCACTCATTAAATGCAAATCAAAACCACAATGAGGTACCATCTTACGCCAGTCAGAATGGCTGCTATCAAAAAGTCTACAAAGAATAAATGCTGGAGAGGGTGCAGAGAAAAAGGAACCCTCTTACACTGTTGGTGTGAGTGGAAATTAGTACAGCCACTATGGAGAACAGTGTGGAGATTCCTTAAAAAACTGGAAATAGAACTGTCATATGACCCAGCAATCCCACTGCTGGGCATACACACCGAGGAAACCAGAATTGAAAGAGACATGTGTAGCCCAATGTTCCATTGCAGCACTGTTTATGATAGCCAGTACATGGAAGCAACTTAGATGTCCATTGGCAGATGAATGGATAAGAAAGCTGTGGTACATTTACACAATGGAATATTACTTAGCTATTAAAAAAATGCATCTGAATCAGTTCTAATGAGGTGGATGAAATTAGAGCCTATTATACAGAATGAAGTAAATCAGAAAGAAAAACACCAATACAGTATATTAATGCATATATATGGGATTTAGAGAGATGGTAACGATGACCATATATGCAAGACAGCAGAAGAGACACAGATGGAAAGAATAGACTTTTGGACTCTGTGGGAGAGGGCAGGGGTGGGATCGTTTGAGAGAATAGCACTGAAACATGTATATTATCATATGTGAAATAGATCACCAGTCTAGGTTCGATGCATGAGACATGGTGCCCAGGGCTGGTGCACCAGGATGATCCTAAGGGATGGGGTGGGGAGGGAGGTGGGAGGGAGGGTCAGGATAGGGAACACATGTACACCCATGGCTGATTCATGTGAATGTATGGCAAAAAGCACCACAATATTGTAATTCGCCTCCAATTAAAAAAAATAAATTCTTATCTAATCTATTAGACTTAAATAAAAACACTGAAAATAAAACATATATAAAATTTGGGTCTGGATTAATATTCAAAAAAAAAGGTAAAAACTTATACCACATGTCCGTACACTAAAGTAGTTGGGGAGTTAGATGACAACAGGGAGGATCATTCAGTGTTTAGCCTGAGACTAAAGGCTCTGTGTAAGAAATAAATTCAGTTTAGTTAGAAGCACTGTTTCTCTGTTTCTAAAGACTTTGTTTTGAATATGCTCAGAGAAATTTTTTTGAAATACATACAAATTACTGAGGTATCTGTTCTGTAAGTTGAAGTGTTGTGATTGCATGTGTTGTACAGAAGAAATCATGCAACTTAATATGAATTCAAAAAGTATAGGGGATTATTGAGGCAAAAGTTATGACCAACTTAGATATGGTGGTTAATAGTGAAGTGAATTCATATTGACCCCAGGTGGACTATGCAGTGTTTTTCAAATTTGTTAACAAAGAATTCTTGGGTAGTAGAGGGTATGTGTTTTGAAACACATTACTGGGTCCTTTCTGAAGAGATTCTGATTGAATAGGGTTGGGATGAGAAACCCATGAATTTGTATTTTTTAAAGTGCCCTAGGTGATTCTTGTTATTAAGTATGTTTGGCAGACACTCTCATTGTTTCAAGAGTTGTACTGGCAAATATTGTCTGCTGACTGCAGCAACCAAACAAGGTATTGGTTTTATGCTGTTAGAGGACTGTTTGCCATGTTTGTGGATGAGTTTATACTACTGATGATGGAAAATAGCTCTAGTAATATAATTGCATTTTTCTTAATCATAATGGTATTTATTTAGGGTTTAAGATGTGCCATACATCGTGTTTATTGATCGCATGCAGCATTTGTGATTATTATTTTGTATATCTTGTTTTAATCTCATTTCAGTGTTGAGGAAACCAAGACTGAGAGTTATGACTCAATTAGGGTCAGATTTAATGAGTGGGTGACAGTATACAGCTTTGATGTACTCCTTTTCCTTTTGGAACCAGTCTGTTGTTCCATGTCCAGTTCTAACTGTTGCTTCCTGACCTGCATACAGGTTTCTCAAGAGGCAGGTCAGGTGGTCTGGTATTCCCATCTCTTTCAGAATTTTACACAGTTGATTGTGATCCACATAGTCAAAGGTTTTGGCATAGTCAATAAAGCAGAAATAGATGTTTTTCTGGAACTCTCTTGCTTTTTCTATGATCCAGCGGATGTTGGCAATTTGATTTCTGGTTCCTCTGCCTTTTCTAAAACCAGCTTGAACATCTGGAAGTTCACGGTTCACGTATTGCTGAAGCCTGGCTTGGAGAATTTTGAGCATTACTTTACTAGCTTGTGAGATGAGTGCAATTGCGCAATAGTTTGAGCATTCTTTGGCATTGCCTTTCTTTGGGATTGGAAGGAAAACTGACCTTTTCCAGTCCTGTGGCCACTGCTGAGTTTTCCAGATTTTCTGGCATATTGAGTGCAGCACTTTCACAGCATCATCTTTCAGGATTTGGAATAGCTCCACTGAAATTCCATCACCTCCACTAGCTTTGTTCATAGTGATGCTTTCTAAGGCCCACTTGACTTCACATTCCAGGATGTCTGGCTCTAGGTGAGTGATCACACCATCGTGATTATCTTGGTCGTGGAGATCTTTTTTGTATAGTTCTTCTGTGTATTCTTGCCACCTCTTCTTAATATCTTCTGCTTCTGTTAGGTCCAGACCATTTCTGTCCTTTATCGAGCCCATCTTTGCATGAAATTTTCCCTTGGTATCTCTAATTTTCTTGAAGAGATCTCTAGTCTTTCCCATTCTGTTCTTTACCTCTATTTCTTTGCATTGATTGCTGAAGAAGGCTTTCTTATGTCTTCTTGCTATTCTTTGTAACTCTGCATTCAAATGCTTATATCTTTCCTTTTCTCCTTTGCTTTTCACTTCTCTTGTTTTCACAGCTATTTGTGTGGCCTCCTCAGACAGCCATTTTGCTTTTTTGCATTTCTTTTCCATGGGGATGGTGTTGATCACTGTCTCCTGTAAAATGTCACGAACCTTTGTCCATAATTCATTAGGCACTATATCTATCAGATCTAGTCCCTTAAATCTATTTCTCACTTCCACTGTATAATAATAAAGGATTTGATTTAGGTCATACTTGAATGGTCCTGTGGTTTTCCCTACTTTCTTTAATTTAAGTCTGAATTTGGCAATAAGGAGTTCATGATTTGAGCCACAGGGCTGGAAGAAGCACAAGCTGGACTCAAGATTGCCGAGAGAAATATCAACAACCTCAGATATGCAGATGACACCACCCTTATGGCAGAAAGTGAAGAGGAACTAAAAAGCCTCTTGATGAAAGTGAGAGAGGACAGTGAAAAAGTTGTCTTAAAGCTCAACATTTAGAAAACGAAGATCGTGGCATCTCGTCCCATCACTTCGTGGGAAATAGGTGGGGAAACAGTGGAAACAGTGTCAGACTTTATTTTGGGGGGGCTCCAAAATCACTGCAGATGGTGATTGCAGCCATGAAATGAGAAGACGCTTACTCCTTGGAAGAAAAGTTATGACCAACCTTGATAGCATATTCAAAAGCAGAGACATTACTTTGCCAACAAAGGTCCGTCTAGTCAAGGCTGTGGTTTTTCCAGTGGTCATGTATGGATGCGAGAGTTGGACTGTGAAGAAAGCTGAGTGCCGAAGAATTGATGCTTTTGAACTGTGGTGTTGGAGAAGGCTCTTGAGAGTCCCTTGGACTGCAAGGAGATCCAACCAGTCCATTCTGAAGGAGATCAGCCCTGGGGTTTCTTTGGAAGGAATGATGCTAAAGCTGAAACTCCAGTACTTTGGCCACCTCATGCTTAGAGTTGACTCATTGGAAAAGACTCTGATGCTGGGAGGGATTGGGGGCAGGAGGAGAAGGGGACGAGAGAGGATGAGATGGCTGGATGGTATCATTGACTCCATGGATGTGAGTCTGAGTGAACTCTGGGAGTTGGTGATGGAGAGGGAGGCCTGGCGTGCTGCGATTCATGGGGTCGCAAGGAGTCGGACATGACTGAGCGACTGAACTGAATGAGTGGGGAAGGTATGATTTAACCCAAGGTAGTCAATGGCAGCCCACTCCAGTGTTCTTGCCTGGAGAATCCCAGGGAAGGGGGAGCCTGATGGGCTGCCATCTATGAGGTCTCACAGAGTCGGACACGACTGAAGCGACTTAGCAGCAGCAGCAGTCTTTCTGTTGCCAGTTAGTAACCTAAGTGTCGGTATACTGTATGCTTGATTCCCTGTTTTTTTGTTAAGCATTTGTAATTCCGAGGTCCTCAACTCAAGCATCCTTGCAATAAGAAAGCAATTCTAGCAAGACTCAGAGTTGGCTGTGGGGAGTTGTATGAAGGGACTGTTGTCATTCCCAGTGAAGTCTGTCCCACAGCTCTCAGAGTGCTTTAGTATAAGGAGAGCCACAAGTGGCCTGACATGGCCTAGAGTATTCCTCATCCGTAGTTGTGCTGCGTTGTGTGCTCAGTTGCTTCAGGCTCTTTATGACCTCATGGACCGTAGCCCACCACGCTCCTCTGTCCATGGGATTTTTCAGGCAAGAATACTGGAATGGGCTGTCATGCTCTCCTCCAGGGAATCTTCCCAATCCAAGGATCAAACCCGCAGCTCCTGGGTTTCCTGAATTGCAGGTGGTTCTTTACTGCTGAGCCACCGGGAAAGCCCCATCCTTAGTTGGGAGTCTCCTGATACCAGCTGATTGTTGGATATACATCCACCACATCACTATTACTCCCCAAATCCCATCGTGTCAGTCCTCCCACACAAATATTCCTGAATCCAGGAGCCAGGCAGCAGTGTCTGTCCTTTACGTGTGTTTTCACTTACTGACCAACCTTTGGTGGGCTTAGCTGCCTCAGTCCTAAGTGATAACTTTTTGTTGACACCTGCCTGTTGGAGTTGCTGAACGGAGAGTTTAATCAGGGTGCTAATAATCTAAGGTGTTGACTGTGAGGAAGGTCAAGAGCTACAGAGTGTGATTTACCCTCTAAGTTCTCAGGACTATAAATACTGAAGGTTTCTCATCTCCCTCTCCTACCCTCTGTTTTTAAAACATTAATTAACCTTTGTGTTGAGAATCTTTTCTCTCATGTTGCTCTTTTAGAAAGCAGTATCCAGAGAGGAAGGGCTTCCCTGGTGTCTCAATGGTAGAGAACTTGGCTGCCAATGCAGGAGACACCGGTTTGATCTCTGGTCAGGAAGATCCCCTGGAGAAGGAAATGGCAACCCATCTCAGTATTGTTGCCTGGAGAATTCCATGGACTGAGGAGCCCGGTGGACTGCAGCCCCCGGTCACAATGAGATGGACACAATTAAGTGACGACACAACAACAAACACAGTTCTAGCCAGAGATGTCATTTGCGGAAGAACAACTTTTGAATCCAGATGTGAGATCTTGTTTTAAAGTTTATATTGGAAGATTCTATAGGTGATGATTTATTTTATGACATTTCAGAGATTAGGATGTACTGAGCATGGAAGAATTATTTGGACATTCCCCTGTGGTGGGAAGCAAAACTATTTTAAGGTCTTTTAGTTGTTTTCTTCTTTTCTTTGGTCAGCAAATGGGCTTTTAGTGAGTAAGACAATGACTTAAGCACTTAATATGAGTCTGGTGCTCTTCTGGAATATACGCGGGCAACTGTGGGGAAGGTGTGAAGTCACCTTGTTGCTCCTCATCTGTGTGACCTCAAGCCAGTCCTATCTCATCTCTGGACTTCAGTTTCCTCAGTGTGAAATGGAAACTGTCCCCTCACAGACACTAACTGTTGCCTTTTGACCCGCATACAGATTTCTCAGGAGACATTATTATCCTCATTTTATAAATAATAATAAAAATCCCTGGGACTCAGAAAATTTAAATAATTTGTCCAAGATCCTTTAATAATACATACTGGGATTGAACTAAATCTCTATATCTGTTCTTTTCAATGCTGGAAAGCTGAAAGCTAATTTTAACTATTTGATTTAAAAAATTTTTTTACATATAAATAGAAAAACAATAGAACAAGAGTAGACTTTGAAAACATCCATGTTTTTTTTCCCTTCTTGGATTTTTGCTCCTGCAAAGCAATAGATAAAATGAACTTTATGATTAAGTAAAAGATCAATAATATATTGAGATAATTAAGAGTTAACTACAACTGACTCAGATTTCAGGAATATATTTTTTTCTTTTCACTGTGTGAGATACTTTATGTAAGTCTAAAAATTTTTTTAATTTTGGTTATGGATTCTCTTATTTCCTATTTTACAAAAGAATATATACCACAGCAAACTGAGTAATCTTTGAAAAGTTATTTTTAGCTGGGAGGAACACCTTCCCTGAAGGCAAGGCATGTTTTGTATTAGGTTGTAGATGTTGTGGTTGCCTACTGTAATTGTGAGAGACAGGTGCTGTAGACATTGCGTTTATTAGATGTTTGACTTCCTGCTTTTTCCAGGTCATTGGTTCTGGCTGAATCCCCAGCATTTGTGTCGACATTGATCTGGCCTATGATTATGACAGAGCTGTTCCCCTTGGCAGCAGGGCCGGGGAGAGACCTGGGAGGCTCAGGAACTGGGTTAAGCTGTGCTGTTTGGGGAAACTCCTCAGTGTTTCTTTTAAAGGCACGTTGTCATCTCAGGAGTTCAGTTATCTTGCCTAAAATTATTTTTGTCCAAGGAGATCTGTCAAGAGGTGAGCAAGACAGAAGTAGAAGACTCTGTGATAAGTATCATTACACAATCTCCTTGGGTAATGATACTTTTGTCTCAGGTATTTCACCCTTTTTCCTAGCTCTTCTCCAAGATGGCAAAATGGATAGTGGGTGTGGCAGAGGGACTTGCCTCATGCCCACTGCCCATTGTCTTTATATGTGAAGCAACTTCTCTTCATTGCCAGGTTGCTGGATGCCTCATTGACCTACAGTGCTCATGTTTGTGACTGATGAAACTCATGATCCACTAAAATTTTTTAATTCTCTCATGGGTACATACTGGCTGGCTCCAGTCTTCTTGGCTTTTGCTGGACCGTGGAACCCTGACCATGATACCCACTTGGTCGTGTCCTGAGAAGTCCACCTTGCTTGTTTCAGAGTGACCTCAATTTGTGGCAGTGATCTCCCTCTGAGAAGCTTCTTGGTCTGATTCATCACTGACTCAATGGACATGAGTTTGAGCAAGCACTGGGAGATGGTGAAGGACAGGGAAGCCTGGTGTGCTGCAGTCCATGGGGTCCCAAAGAGTTGGACACAACTGAGCTACTGAACAACCACCACCACCACAGAGTAATCTAGCACAGTTCAGGAAAGCTTAGCCTCAATGATTCCCTGCTGGCCAGTTCACTGTGGTTTCTTTTAATAGTTCCACTCAGGTCCTTAGGGGTATCATGAAAATGGAGAAAGGAGCTTGTGAACAGGTCGGGACTAAAAGAATTGACATGTCTGCTCATCTCGGTGCCTCTCTCCCCTTCTTTCCCCCACAGTTCTTCCAGTGTCAAAACCAGGCAGTATTCTTCCTCTCAGGTCTTCCTTATATAGGAGTCTAGAGTTTAGCTGAGCAAAGATGGCAAAGGAAGGACAATCTTCTCTCAAGATAACAACTTGACTTACAAGACTGTTGCATGGCAAAATCTTATTTTCTGAATCTTAGAAGTTGAAAGTTTCTTCTGTATTGGTCCTTGTATTTGCAGTTATTCCATGATAAGCCTTAATTGCTCCAAGCTGTAAGGTTGGGGCAGATTTGGGAAAGATAATGTGTTTAAAAAGGCCAAAGGTAAAAAAGTACATTAACATTTCATAGTATTTGTTAAAAGTGGTAAAAAAGTGACTCTGGAAACTGACCCAGGTTCTTTGAACTAGATTTTTCCAGGCTCTGTCCTATAGGCTTAGTTAATAGCATGTGTAAGATGATTCCTTGCAAAAGGGATATATGTCCAGATATGATATCTGACTCTTAAGAGAATCAACAAATACTGGTGTATTAAAGGTTCTGAAAAGTCCTTCATAAAAAAAGTATCTGTTATATTTTGGTCATGAGGCTTTTAAAAAGTTCTTAAATACCTACTGATTCTTGGTGGAAAACAGATTTTGGCCCTGGTTGACCTAAATACAGGGCATGTTCATGGCCTTGCCAGTTAGAGTCTAAAACTAAAGAGAAATCAGATTTGAATGGCTGTTCACACAACTTGCTATGTGATGCTTTTTCTTGCCAAGGACCGTTACTGAACCTCTAATGAATGGATTTTTTTGAAGTAAACCTGTATTTTAAACCTGTTCGCCTAGTATTTGCTTTGAACTGAACTTCAGGTAGAAATAATTTGTTTTGGTACAGATTTTTTTTTGTAAAGTAGTTCATGTGATGTGGAAGCTACTTCATAATACTTATGCCTAAGCAGGGAGCCTTTTGTTAGAGCCAGTTATTAATTGTTTTCTCTTTTGTTTAAATGTGAGACCCTGAAATTGTTTTATTTGGCTGCAGGCAAGCAAATTCATTTGGGACAGCTTCTGCATCAGTTTCCTGCAGATGAGTATAATACTAATAATATTTATGTTTACATAATTCTAGAATTTATTATGGATAGAAATAGCCAAGATGTACATTTGTCTGAAGTAATATACCAACTTATAGTGCTTATTTTAGAGTTCTTCTAAATCTACAAAATGAAGAAGATTCTGTGCTTGCTAACAGGATACAGAATTAAAGACATGAAGAATTTTGGAGCTGGAAGAAACTAAATTGGTGCCTCTGTATACCATATATCAAAGCAGAGAAATGAGGCTCAGAGAAGTTAAATAACAATTTTAAGACTCTGTAGTGAGCACAAAAATATAAATTTGCTTTTGGTAAGCTGAATGATGATTTAACATTTTAGGTAACTTTGCTTTTGGCTAAAACAATATACCAAAACTCAAGGAATCTGACTCCTTTAGAGATCTTTAATCAGATGCTCATCATGGATGTTAAATCCCACCTTGTCTGTATATATTTTACTCCCTGAAAGGAAGTATATTTACAGGGCTTATAAATATGTGGTGAAACAGCCTCAACTTTTAATTTATTTTGAAAATAAGAGTATTTTTTGATTGATGATAAATGAAAGCTACAGCTTTATTGCTGAAGGCTTTTGTTCACCAGTTGGGGTAATTTGTATTCACAAGTCACAATGGAATGAATTTATAGTGTAGTTATAAATCATACTTACATTATTGTTCCCAGAAGTTGAAATGGTTTTAAATAGAAAAGTCACAGAATAATTATATTGCATTGATGGGGGTAGGAGAATTACTCTGGGGAATAATGTGGAAACTGGGAAAAGAGTGTGGATGTAATAGATGTAGATTCTGGCAAAACCTTGGCTCTTAACCTAAAATGCCCTGGGAATGACTGCATCTGTTAAATTTTGTCCTTAACTTTTGTTCTTTATGTTCAGATCTCCATATCTTAACACATGGTAGCAGCTGAAAAGTTTATATACATGAGTGCATGAAGAAAATGAGTGAGTGAATAAATATAGATCTGGAAAATTGTAGCCAATAATAGTGCAAGAAAAGATTTTCCATATAATTAAGTTTTAACACTCAATTTTTATACAGTACATTCATCGGATATTTTTATTGCCTGGGTATAGCAATAACTGTATTTTCTGAGGTGACTTCTACATGTAGTTCACTTCAGCTTTATTCAAGAAAACCAACCTCTTATTGTCTAAATGGGGTATTTTCCATATTGTGCCAAGTCGATCTTAAGGGAGTATACGTACAACTTAAATGCAGGCTGAATCATGACTCTCTTAATAATATTCAGTGATTTCAGTCACTGCTGATAGTGAGTTTCTATATGTCAGGTCCAGAGTTAATATTCTCCATCATAACTGGGCATTGGAAGAGAAATCATTAGTTGGCTCAGTCATTCACTTTGACTGTATACCCCATTGTTTGTAGCAGTTCGCTGCTGGATCTTATAAACTAGTTACTAAGCTCACAGAGACTGTTTCTTCAGTAGCTCAATGGGGGGTAGTACCTGTCTTACAGGGTTTGAATGAGGATGACATAGATCATCTGATATGCCAACTGCTCAGCGCAGTTCATGCAGAGGTTATTGCACCAGAAACTAGTATTTCCTTCTATACTTTCCCCTTCTCATATTCTTTTACTCTATTGCATGTCAAAATGTAAATAACTGAGTTAATTATGCTTCTAACGCTTTAATATTTTCTTCATTATTTCTAGGGCTGCCAGTTAAAATATAGAATATCCAGTTAAACTTGAATCTCAGATAAACAGTAAATAAAGTTTTACTGTGAATTTGTCCCAATATTTTACGGGGCATGCTTATACTAAAGTAGTCATGTTTGTTTGAAATTCTAATTTAATTGGAGTATCTTATATTTTTATTGTCTAAATCTGGCAACTTCATTTCTACATGCCAAATTTTACATTATTAGCAATTGATGTTTTTTAATAAAAACATTATTATGATGAAAAATAATTATTAGTTGCTGGTTATCTGTGTATTACAAATTATATATTATAATGAAAGTCATATATAGTAAAAGAATGAGACTTGATGTAAAAAATTCGGTATGTTGTTTTCATTGCTATGTTGTTATCATTGCCTGTGTTTTATTTCTTAGGACTCCAAAGAGAGAGGGAGGGAAGTAGGGATAGCGAAAGGGAGGAGATGAGAATCCAGTAGAGAGATTGTGAATGTGCTTTTGGTTGTAAATCAATTAGCACAGGAAATGAGTCACACTTAGGTAATTAAGAATGATTTAATTTAACTTCAAGGAGTGAGATTTGCTGAGAGCACATCCCATGAACGTTGTCTGCCATACCTGAGATATTGTGACTAGAGAGAATAAAATGGTGTTTTGTAATCTGTGGAGAATAGGAAGTCAATTCAGTATGGCTCCAGCATTGTATTTAATGGAACTTGGGTTTATAATGCTCCAGCATTTGAGCTGATAAAGGAAACAAATATTTTTTATAGCAACAGTGTCTCAACACTTACAATACCTTGTAGTTATTTGTGATTGTTACTTTGTACCATCTCTAAAACTAAATGAACCTATTTGTTCCTACTGCTAGTATAAAGGTTTTGCGTTTTCTTTGCTGCTGCTGCTGCTAAGTCGCTTCAGTCGTGTCCGACTCTGTGCGACCCCATAGATGGCAGCCCACCAAGCTTCCCCGTCCCTTGGATTTTCCAGGCAAGAACACTGGAGCGGGTTGCCATTTCCTTCTCCAATGCATGAAAGTGAAAAGTGAAAGTGAAGTCGCTCAGTCGTGTCCGACTCTTAGCGACCCCATGGACTGCAGCCTACCAGGCTCCTCCGTCCATGGGATTTTCCAGGCAAGAGTACTGGAGTGGGGTGCCATTGCCTTCTCTGCTAGACAGGTATTATATTACCAATTTGGAATTTACAGAAACTAGAAAAATTATGGTGCTATTACACGAGGAAAACAACTAGTATCTTTTTAGTATTTTAGTTAAAATTTTTAAATTGAAATATAGTTAATTTACAACATATTAATTTCAGTTGTATAGGTTAGTGATTCAGTATTTTATACATTATGCTTCATTAAGTTATTACAAAATAGTATAATTTCCTGTGCTGTACAATAGATCACTGTTGCTTATTTATTTTATACATGGTGGTCTGTATTTCTTAGTCCCATACTCTTGTTTTGCCACTCTTTCTTTCTGTCTCCCCACTGGTAAGGAGTTTGTTTCCTGTATTTGTGAATCTCTTTCTATTTTGCTAAATACATTCCTCTTGTTTTCTTTTTTAGATTCCACATGTAAGTGATACTGAACAGTATTTGGCTTTTTATGACGTATTTCACTACGTGTAATATTTTCTCGGTCCATTCATGTTGTTGCAAATGGCAGAATTTCATTCTTCTTTTTTTGTTGCCTGGATAATAGTTTATTAATTTTCATCCCTGACAACACAAAGTTTTTCATCCTTGATGACAACAGAAATTAGGAAAATATTTTGCAATATTGGTGTTCATAGTAAACACATATTTAAATACATATATATATATACACTTGAAGATTTTTTAAATTGACTTTTATTAAAAAATTATCCAGTGTAGCCTGTTGAACTATTTGTCTCTGCTTCTCCATTGAAGCCTCTCTTGCTTACATTGATTAGTTTCTGATGGTTCCCCAAAAATCTGTCTTATCTCTAGGCTTATTTCACTTATCATGTATATGACATGATATTCAGGAAAATAAAATATATTTTAATAATTAAAACAGCAACCTCAATCATCTATGTAATAAGAGTCCAAATAAGCACATACAATATCTAATCATCAGCAAAACAGTTGACACAAAGTTCATATACAGTTGACCCTTCAGCAACAATGGTTTGAACTACACAGGTTCATTTACATCCAGATTCCTTTCACTGAATATATACTTCATGATCTGCACTTGGTTGAATCTGCTGTTTCAGAACCTTGGATATGGAGGGCCAACTATAAAGTTATATGAAATGTTGCAACTGCAGGAAGGGTTAGTGCCAGGTATCCATGCATTTTTCAAGGGTCAAGTTGTATTTATTTTAAAACAAAGTATTAGAATCACTCTCAGGAATATAGTTTAAGACTACTGACTTCATACTAAATGAAAACGTTGAGTTTTGCAAAGATTATCCATTTTTAAAGTAAAACTGTGTTAGAAAGGATAGCTAACTTACATTAAAGTTTTCTCATTAAACTTCAGTATAAAGTAGCTTATATTATTTAGAAAATTATAATTACTGGTCATTTATAATATTAATTTCAGATCATTTTGGATCATTTAGGATATAATTCTGAAAATTTTTCAGATGACAATAGAGGTATGTAATAATTTTTTATTTTAGTAAATAGTATATAGGTTTGATACTTAAGGGACAGACAATAGAGATTTTTAAAACTATCACTAAATGAATAACAACTGCCTTCAATTTCTGAAAATAAGAAGAGAAAGACTAATTTTGGGGGGTAGGCAGAATAATGATCTCTCAAAGATGTCCATGTGCTAATTCCTGGAACATGTAACTATGCTATTTTGTATAACAAAAGGGGCAAGACTCTCAGTCATATTTCATGGAGAAATAAAGTTTTCCAGGCAAGCAAAGGTGAAGGGAATTTATCACCACCAAACCAGCTTTACAACAAAAGCTAAAGGAATTTCTCTAGGCAGGAAACACAAGAGAAGGAAAAGACCCATGGGAAATAAACCCAAAAGAATTAAGAAAATAGTAATAGGCTCATAGCCACCAGGGAAGTCCCATACATATAGATAATTACCTTAAATGTCAATGGATTAAATGCAGCAACCAAAAGACATAGACTGGGTGGGCGGATGAAAACATGTGCTTATATGCACTTCCACTTACCATATCACTCTGCTTGACCCTCCAGATTATATGTAGTTATTTTATATTGTTATGTTAGTCATGTTCTCATTATGGCTTGCAGTTGGCATTTTCTTTTATTTTTGGTCTGGCTATTGATTGTGAAACTGATAAACATTTTTTTTCTATTGTGATTAGTAACTGTTACTCACTTAATACCATTGTATCATGATTGGCCAACAGAAAAATAATAGAATTCTCTATAATCAAAACTACCATTTACTAGGAAAACCTGTAATCACTTTTTAAAATCCAGATGCATGTCAGAATTATCTTTGAATATTTTGAAAAATACAAATGCCCAGCTATTGCTTTTTTCCTCCAAAACTCCAGACGTGTTTCTAATGAGCAGCCATGTTTATAAACAAATAAACTGGGTGATGATCTTTTACTTTTATCTAGTCTGTTTCACTTTTTCTGCTTCATATTCAGTGCTCTCATTTCATTTAGTTTGTTTTCCAGTTTCTCCATCTCTTCTTTTTTTTTTTTCTATGTTCTTTCTCAAGTTTTTACTAAATGTAGTGGAAAAACTTTTGTGTGTGTGTGTATATATATATATGTGTATATATATATATGTGTATATATATATATATATGCTCAAACTACCCCACAGTTGCTCTCATCTCGCACGCTAGTAAAGTAATGCTCAAAATTCTCCAAGACTGGCTTCAGCAGTACGTGAGCCGTTAACTTCCAGATGTTCAAGCTGGTTTTAGAAAAGGCAGAGGAACCAGAAATCAAATTGCCAACATCCGCTGGATCATGAAAAAAGCAAAAGAGTTCCAGAAAAACATCTATTTCTGCTTTATTGACTAGGCCAAAGCCTTTGACTGTGTGGATCACAATAAACTGTGGAAAATTCTGAAAGAGATGGGAATACCAGACCACCTGACCTGCCTCTTGAGAAACCTATATGCAAGTCAGGAAGCAACAGTTAGAACTAGACATGGAACAACAGATTGGTTCCAAATAGGAAAAGGAGTACGTCAAGGCTATATATTGTCACCCTGCTTATTTAACTTATATGCAGAGTACATCATGAGAAACGCTGGGCTGGAAGAAGCACAAGCTGGAATCAGGATTGCTGGGAGAAATATCAATCACCTCAGATATGCAGATGACACCACCCTTATGGGAAAAAGTGAAGAGGAACTAAAGAGCCTCTTGAGGAGAGTGAAAGAGGAGAGTGAAAAAGTTGCCTTAAAGCTCAGCACTCAGAAAACTAAGGTCATGGCATCCGGTCCCATCACTTCATGGCAGATACATGGGGAAACAGCGGAAACAGTGTCAGACTTTAGTTTTTTGGGCTCCAAAATCACTGCAGATGGTGATTACAGCCAGTAAATTAAAAGACGGTTACTCCTTGGAAGGAAAGTTATGAGCAACCTAGATAGCATATTCAAAAGCAGAGACATTACTTTGCCAGCAAAGGTCCATCTAGTCAAGGCAATGGTTTTTCCAGTGGTCATATATGGATGTGAGTGGAGAAGGAAATGGCAACCCACTCCAGTGTTCTTGCCTAGAGAATCCCAGGGATGGGGGAGCCTGGTGGGCTGCCGTCTATGGGGTTGCACAGAGTCGGACACGACTGAAGCGACTTAGCAGCAGCAGCATGTATGGATGTGAGAGTTGGACTATAAAGAAAGCTGAGCACTGAAGAACTGATGCTTTTGAACTGTGGTTTTGGAGAAGACTCTTGAGAGTCCCTTGGACTGCAAGGAGATCCAACCAGTCCATCCTAAAGGAGATTAGTCCTGGGTGTTCATTGGAAGGACTCATGTTAAGGCTGAAGCTCCAATACTTTGGCCACCTCATGCGAAGAGCTAACTCATTGGAAAACACCCTGATGCTGGGAAAGATTGAGGGCAGGAGGAGAAGGGGACAACAGAGGATGAGATGGTTGGATGGCATCACTGACTCGATGGACATGGATTTGGGTGGACTCTGGGAGTTGGTGATGGACTGGGAAGCCTGGCGTGCTGTGGTTCATGGGGTCGCAAAGAGTTGGACACAACTTGGCGACTGAACTGAATATAAATAGTATGTATAATATATATATTTTAGAAAACTTACGAAATTTTGCCTAAGGAAATTTATGACATTTTGATTCCACTTGTTGATTTAATATGAATCAGTTCAGTTCAGTCGCTCAGTCATGTCCAACTCTTTGCGACCCCATGAACTGAAGCACACCAGGCCTCCCTATCCATCACCAACTCCCAGAGTTCACCCAAACTCTTATCCATCGAGTCGGTGATGGCTTCCAGCCATCCCATCCTTTGTCGTCCCCTTCTCCTCCTGCCTCCAATCCCTCCTAGCATCAGAGTCTTTTCCAATGAGTCAACTCTTCGCATGATGTGACCAAAATATTGGAGTTTCAGCTTTAGCATTAGTCCTTCCAAAGAACACCCAGGACTGATTTCCTTTAGAATGGACTGGTTGGATCTCCTTGCAGTCCAAGGGACTCTCAAGAGTCTTCTCCGACACCACAGTTCAAAAGCATCAATTCTTTGGTGCTCAGGTTTCTTCACAGAACAACTTACACATCCATATATGACTGCTGGAAAAACCACAGCCTTGATTAGATGGACCTTTGTTGGCAAAGTAATGTCTCTGCTTTTTAATATGTTATCTAGGTTGGTCATAAGTTTCCTTCCAAGGAGTAAGCGTCTTTTAATTTCCTGGCTGCAGTCACCATCTGCAGTGATTTTGGAGCCCCCCAAAATAAAGTCTGACACTGTTTCCACTGTTTCCCCTTCTATTTGCCATGAAGTGATGGAACCAGATGCCATGATCTTCATTTTCTGAATGTTGAGCTTTAAGCCAACTTTTTCACTCTCCACTTTCACTTTCATCAAGAGGCTTTTTAGTTCCTCTTCACTTTCTGCCATAAGGGTGGTGTCATCTGCATATCTGAGGTGATTGATATTTCTCCCGGCAATCTTGATTCCAGCTTGTGCTTCTTCCAGCCCAGCGTTTCTCATGATGTACTCTGCATATAAGTTGAATAAGCAGGGTGACAATATATAGCCTTGACGTACTCCTTTTCCTATTTGGAACCAGTCTGTTGTTCCATGTCCAGTGCTAACTGTTGCTTCCTGACCTCGAGTAGAATGCTAGATTTCTAATTTAAGAAAATAGATATGTAGCAAACAACAAAGGTTTTTACTGTGTAGCACAGGGAACTATAATCAATATCTTGTAATAATCTATAATGGAAACTAACCTCAAAAATAATACATGAACATATGTATAATGGAATCACCTTGCTGGGCATGGGAAATATTGTTGGTCAACTGTACTTCAATAAAATATATAAAGAAAAATTCAATGGATTAGCAACTTCATTCCATCTGTAACTCATTCTTTTATGACCGAGTAATATTCCACACTGTATACATGTATCACATCTTCTTTATCCTTTGATCTGGTGAGGGACACTAGGGTTTCTCTCAGATCTTAGATATTGTAAATAGTGTTCCTGTGAATATTGGGGTGCATTATCGTTTTGAATTAGTGTTTTCATTTTTTTCTGGGTATACCCAGGAGTGGAATTGCTGGATCATATTGTAGTTCTATTTTTAGTTTTCTTAGGAAATGTCATTTCTGTTTTCCATGCTGGCTGTGCCAATTCGCATTCATACCAACATTGTATTTGGAAAAATTATACTGTGGTTGGAGTGTGTGTGTGTGTGTAAAGATCTCTCAGTTTTGTCTGGCTCTTTCGATCCCATGGCCTGTAGTCTGCCAGCTCCTCTGTCCATGTAATTCTTCAGGTCAGAATACTGGAGTGCATAGCCTTTCCCTTCTCCAGGGGATCTTCCCAACCCAGGGTCAAACCCAGGTCTCCCATACTGCAGGCGGATTCTTTACTATCTGAGCTACCCAACATTTATTATTTGTAGCACTTTCATGATAGTCATTTTGACAGGTGTAATATCTCATTATGGTTTTGATTTGCATTTCTCTATTAGGCATGTTAAGCTTCTTTTCAGGTGCCTGTTTGCCATCCATATGTTATCTTTGGGAAAAAAAATGTCTATTCAGGTCTTCTGCCCATTTTTTGATTGGGTCATTTATTTTTTTGATACTGAATTGCATGAGTTTTTTGATATCACCCTTCGGTCGTACCATTTGCAATTTTTTTTTTCCTTTTCAGTTGGTTGTCTTTTCATTTTGTTGGTGGTTATCTTTGCTATGCAAGAGCTTTTAAGTGTGATTAGGTCTCATTTGTTTATTTGATTTACAAGAGGAACAAAAATAAATAGAGCTGTTTTAGTGTTCTGTGCTCTCTTCCAGGAGTTTCATGGTTTCAGATCTTATATTTGGATCTTCAGTCCATCTTAAGTTTATTTTGCATATGGTGTCGAGGAATGTTCTAATTTTGTTCTTTCACCTGTAGCTAGCCAGTATTCCCAGCACCAAATATTAAAGAATCTCTTTTCTTCAGTGTGTGTTCTTGACTCCCTTGTTGTTGATTGATTGACCGTAGGTATGTGGGTCTCTTTCTGGGCTTTCTGTCCTATTTCATTGATCTGTGTCTGTTTTTGTTCCAGTGCCATTTTGTTGTGATAACTGTGGCTTTGTAGTATAGTCTGAAGTCAGTGGATATGATTCCTCCAGTTCTGTTTTTCTTTTTCAGGATTGTTTTGGCTATTTGGGGGACTTTTGTGTTTACATGTGAATTTTAAATGTCTTTGTTCTAGTTCTATGAAAAATGTCCTTGGTATTTTGACAGGGATTGCATTGATTCTGTAGATTGCTGAGGATAGTATGGTCCCTTTAACAACGCTGAGTCTTCCTGTCTAAGAACATGGTATATCTTTCCATCTGTTTGAGTTATTTTCAGTTTCTTTCATTAGCATCTTACAGTTTTTGAAGCTCAGGTCTTTTGCCTCCTTCAGTAGTTTTATTGCTTGAGTATTATTTGTAGGTAGGACATCATATAAAATTGTCCTCATTGAATACACTTTAATTTCACCTCCTTTACACCATTATATGGACTTCCCTGGTGGCTCAGACGGTAAAGCGTCTGTCTACAATGCGAGAGACCTGGGTTTGATCCCTGGGTCAGGAAGATCCGCTGGAGAAGGAAATGGCAATCCACTCCAGTGCTATTGCCTGGAAAATCCCATGGACAGAGGAGCCTGATAGGTTACAGTCCATGGGGTCGCAAAGAGTCGGACATGACTGAGCGACTTCACTTTCACTTCACTGTACACCATTATAATTGAAACAACAACAAAACTTGCACAGGCTCACTTGAAATGAAGTTACCCTGATAAAGGTACAGAATATTAGTTCTTTTATTTTGTATAAACTCTGGATGATATATCTTCAGGTGAATTTACTTTGAACTCTCCAAAGGTCATGCTGATAATAAGTCAGTATAAGCAAAAGGTACCTAGTACAGCTGTTTTCTTCTCAATTACTAGTCTCATTTAATGCTTCTTTCCATTGATTTTCCCCCCTCCCTTTTGCATACACTATACAGTCCCTCCCTGCCAACTTGAAGAAAAGAGAAGCAATACTTTGCATGAATAATTTTTTTCTTCTCTTTCTAAAACACATTTGTTTTACTCTTCAGAAACAGAGGCCAACCATCTGAAGGACTCAAGAATACCAGGCAGCTTTCTACTGTAGGTAAAAAACTTTTGCATCAAGCTAAATATCCATGTGGTCTCTGCTAGTATCTGAGATTTGAGGCCTAAGTACAGCCACGTGTTCGCCCATGGGGAAAGGAGGAACACAGGTGGTTCCTGTTATTTTCCCTTAGAACCTGCCTCTTGAAGGAAGTACGTGTGTCAGTGAAGGTGTATCAGTGCCACCTTTAAGTTGTTTTGCACTTGTATGCAGGCACAGAAGAACCTGTGAATTTACAGCTTTTTTGCCTCTAAAACAAGTTGGCAATGGACTAAGGTCCAAATGGCACAGTTTTGTTTTTTTTTCTGCATTTGTGCTATAAAACGAAACTCTCAAGAAATAAGGAGAGAGAATTATGCAGGCTGTTGCTATCAATTCAAGGTACATGGCTTTTTGAGTCAAATTCCTTTATTATGTATATGTTTGTGTTTATTTGCTTCCAAACCAAAGTATTTTTATTGTTTTGTGTTGAAGACCTGCTACAGTGTGTTCAACACTTTTGGGGCATATTCTATCTTTAATGAATACCATATTCTTTTTTTTTTTTTTTTGGTATTTGCAACACCATTCATTATTTTTCATTGACAGTTAAATTACCACTTGAGAGTATCTGTTGACTAGAAAACAAATCCTCTACTTTTAATAATAAACCAGGAATCCTTCAGAATAACTCCCACACCGATTGATGGAAGGGGTCAGGGAGAAGGTATGAGTAGTGGAAATGTGTAGCTGAGGTATACAGCCTTGCCATCAGACACAGCTGTGTTAGAGTTGGTGCTCTTTGAAGATAAAATGGTCAGTGGTCATTGTCCAGATCATCTTTGTCTCAGATGCCTAAGTGCCACTCCAGGGTTCTTTAATGGGTACTATATTAACTTGGTAACACTGTAAGTAAGCATATAAACAAATACTCACCCTAGTCAAATAGGTCATTTTGTTCCTTCTAGAGTTGAATAGGTCCTTTTGTTCCAGGGAATAAAAGTATCTACTAGATACTAGTGGTATCTAGTAGTATCCTGAGTAGGTATCTACTCTAGTAGTATCTAGTCATCTTCTAGGATTAGAAATTCAGTGCAGCAGGAGAAGGTATAAATTTGGTCTCTAAATGGAAATAGGCAGCAAATTGTATTGTTGTGCCAAGGTCAGGAATCTAACAAGATTGGTATGCAAGACTACATCAAACATTTCATTACAGAGACAAACCAAGTGCAATTTGATTTTTAATTTAAAAAGTCTTAAGTCTGTTTTTTTACAATAAATAAAATATACTTCATATCTAAATCTCTTCTACTATAAAGATAAAACCTAGACTGTTTTTCTTGAAGCTGTCGATTACAAGTGGTCAGGATAAACATGCCAAGTATACATTTCTGGGGTGTATTGTGTTGTTTTTTCACCCTTGTGTCTTGAGTGGCTTCCTCAGTGTCAGGCACATAGTTGGGTGGTTAACTGATGCTAATTGGGTTAATTTGGCATGATTCTTTCAAACAGGGATCAGATATCTTTATTATATGTATTGTATATAATGTATAATATATTCAGCTTATAAACTGTATTTAACATGTAAATTATATATATTTGTATCTTTATATATATCATGGATCAAATATTTTAATTATTTGTATCTAATACATAAATATGTACATAAAATTCTTTTAAAATAGTCCATAGCATAGTGTTAGGAAGACTGGGTAGAAAATTTACTGGTTACAAGGAAAATCAGATGTTTACATGTTTCCTTATGAAATGAGAAAAAGGTAGCATAATGAAGGTAATTGAATACTTATCAAAGTTCTCAAATGGCTGATTTTCAGACTCAATGAATGTATTTAGTTATGATAATGCTTATTGTTGCATAATGATGATAGCTCAAAATGTATAGTGCTCAGCTATTAGAAAGAACAAATTTATTTCTTCATGTTACGTTCAGAACAGATTTCCTGACTAGCAGATGGTTCTTTGATTAGTGATTTAAGGACCCAGGCTGACCTTATTTTATGGCTCCACCGTTTCCCATGTGTGGCCTCCATGGTGCTTACGTGCTTCAGGCTGAGGGGAGAGACCAGGGAAATTGCACACTGGAGGTTCCGTGGGCCAGGAGTAGAGGTGCTGCATCCGTTAGTGGCTGTGCTCACATCCCATTGGCTAGAACTCACCTGCCTAACTCACGGCTCCTCACCTACCTTCCAGGAACTAGGAGTGTAGTCTAGCCATGTGCTAGACCATAGATAATCAACTGCAATACACTCTTCTTTCATCACTGTTTCTTTTCATTAATCACATGACTCCAATAGGGCTGTTATATTCCAATCTAGCCTGATCATTAGAAGAATTAATGGCTCTTTTAAAAAATCAAAGCTAACTGAATGTTTGAGTACAAAATTCCTAAGTTTAAGAACTGCTAAGCTTCGATACCTTGGTCATGACAGATTTCTCCAGTGCCAGGGAGGGAACCTTTGAATCCAAATATTTTCTCTGTATAAAAGGCCCACCCACAATAACATTCATTTGCAGAAGGAAATGATTTATTGCTCCCTGTGAATGAGTGCCAAAAAAAGTTTTCTACTGAAATTTGGTGCCAGTGTTTCCATATAAACATAATTTTACTATATTCGGAGATGTGGAAATTTATTTTTTCCATAGAATTTATAGGTTTTGTGATGTAAAGGGTTCTCATAAAGTCCTTGTGCAGTTTGAAATCTTGAAAATATTTAACTTTTATAGTTCAAAAATTTATGTTGTAGAAATGACATAAACAAGATCTAGAGGACATTTAAAGCTTTTTTCTTCCAGTTTACTTGGTCTGCTTGGCAAAGGATATTGTTTTATATTCTCATTCATTAAACATGCACTGGGTACCAGCTGTGTATTGTGTCATGGGCACGCATTTGTTCCCTAGTTGTCTAGAATTTAAAGTCAGGTTGAGGAGAGAAGCTCTTAATCTATGAACTCAACACGTAATCTATTCTGTTAGAGGAAATGGTGAAGGAGAAAGAGACCTATTTTTGAGGAGAGTTTCTGATGCTTTCATAATGATGACATATCATCTTGCCCTTGTTTTAATAGTCAATTGTTATTTACCTAAGATAGAAGGGCTTTAGAGTATTCAGGGCAAAGAAAAGCACAGGCAGAGTAATGAAGGTTTGGACAATTCATGACATGATTTGGATCCTGGAATTAGTTTTCAAAGGCTGGGAGTTTGGCAGGTTAGGGAGTAAATGTGGGTTGTATGCCCTTCCCAGTAGACTGGACTGGCTTTTCAGAGCACACTGAGGCTTTTTACTTTTTTCCATAGGCACCAGATAGGTCTCTGAGTTTTCAATATGGACAATGATACAAGCTGTATTTTAGAATGATAACCCTGTTAGCTATGTAAATAATGTGTTAATGTTAAAAAGACCAGAGGAAGCTGAGAGAGAATGAGGGCAGTCTCTGGGAGTGGAGAGCCCAAAATGGTTAGGGGAGAGAGTCCACAAGTAGAATTGCCCAAAGTTTTTCATCAGTTTCTAAAAGTGGTTTTTCGGTTTGTCATGAGAAATTGCAAAGATAATAATAAGTAAAATTGAGTAGTATCTTTGACCCAAACTTTAATACATTTATTTTTTTATTATTATTTTTTATTTTTTTATTTTTTAAATTTTAAAATCTTTAATTCTTACATGCGTTCCCAAACATGAACCCCCCTCCCACCTCCCTCCCCATAACGTCTCTCTGGGTCATCCCCATGCACCAGCCCCAAGCGTGCTGCACCCTACGTCAGACATAGACTGGCGATTCAATTCTTACATGATAGTATACATGTTAGAATGCCATTCTCCCAAATCATCCCACCCTCTCCCTCTCCCTCTGAGTCCAAAAGTCCGTTATACACATCTGTGTCTTTTTTCCTGTCTTGCATACAGGGTCGTCATTGCCATCTTTCTAAATTCCATATATATGTGTTAGTATACTGTATTGGTGTTTTTCTTTCTGGCTTACTTCACTCTGTATAATCGGCTCCAGTTTCATCCATCTCATCAGAACTGATTCAAATGAATTCTTTTTAACCGCTGAGTAATACTCCATTGTGTATATGTACCACAGCTTTCTTATCCATTCATCTCCTGATGGACATCTAGGTTTGTTTCCATGTCCTAGCTATTATAAACAGTGCTGCGATGAACACTGGGGTACATGTGTCTCTTTCAATTCTGATTTGCTTGGTGTGTATGCCCAGCAGTGGGATTGCTGGGTCATAAGGTAGTTCTATTTGCAATTTTTTAAGGAATCTCCACACTGTTCTCCACAGTGGCTGTACTAGTTTGCATTCCCACCAACAGTGTAGGAGGGTTCCCTTTTCTCCACACCCTCTCCAGCATTTATTGCTTGCAGATTTTTGGATCGCAGCCATTCTGACTGGTGTGAAGTGGTACCTCATTGTGGTTTTGATTTGCATTTCTCTAATAATGAGTGATGTTGAGCATCTTTTCATGTGTTTGTTAGCCATCTGTATGTCTTCTTTGGAGAAATGTCTATTTAGTTCTTTGGCCCATTTTTGGATTGGGTCGTTTATTTTTCTGGAATTGAGCTGCATAAGTTGGTTGTATATTTTTTAGTTTAGTTGTTTGTCAGTTGCTTCATTTGCTATTATTTTCTCCCATTCAGAAGGCTGTCTTTTCACCTTGCTTATATTTTCCTTTGTTGTGCAGAAGCTTTTAATTTTAATTAGATCCCATTTGTTTATTTTTGCTTTTATTTCCAGAATTCTGGGAGGTGGATCATAGAGGATCCTGCTGTGATTTATGTCGGAGAGTGTTTTGCCTATGTTCTCCTCTAGGAGTTTTATAGTTTCTGATCTTACATTTAGATCTTTAATCCATTTTGAGTTTATTTTTGTGTGCGGTGTTAGAAAGTGATCTAGTTTCATTCTTTTACAAGTGGTTGACCAGTTTTCCCAGCACCACTTGTTAAAGAGATTGTCTTTACTCCATTGTATATTCTTGCCTCCTTTGTCAAAGATAAGGTGTCCATATGTGTGTGGATTTATCTCTGGGCTTTCTATTTTGTTCCATTGATCTATATGTCTGTCTTTGTGCCAGTACCATACTGTCTTGATGACTGTGGCTTTGTAGTAGAGCCTGAAGTCAGGCAAGTTGATTCCTCCAGTTCCATTCTTCTTTTTCAAGATTGCTTTGGCTATTCAAGGTTTTTTGTATTTCCATACAAATCTTGAAATTATTTGTTCTAGTTCTGTGAAAAATGTGGCTGGTAGCTTGATAGGGATTGCATTGAATTTGTAAATTGCTTTGGGTAGTATACTCATTTTCACTATATATATTCTCCCGATCCATGAACATGGTATATTTCTCCATCTATTAGTGTCCTCTTTGATTTCTTTCATCAGTGTTTTATAGTTTTCTATATATAGGTCTTTAGTTTCTTTGGGTAGATATATTCCTAAGTATTTTATTCTTTTCGTTGCAATGGTGAATGGAATTGTTTCCTTAATTCCTTTTTCTACTTTCTCATTATTCGTGTATAGGAATGCAAGGGATTTCTGTGTGTTGATTTTATATCCTGCAACTTTACTGTATTCATTGATTAGCTCTAGTAATTTTCTTGTGGAGTCTTTAGGGTTTTCCATGTAGAGGATCATGTCATCTGCAAACAGTGAGAGTTTTACTTCTTCTTTTCCAATTTGGATTCCTTTTATTTCTTTTTCTGCTCTGATTGCTATGGCCAAAACTTCCAGAACTGTGCTGAATAGTAGCCGTGAAAGTGGGCACCCTTGTCTTGTTCCTGACTTTAGGGGAAATGCTTTCAATTTTTCACCATTGAGGATAATGTTTGCTGTGGGTTTGTCATAGATAGCTTTTATTATGTTGAGGTATGTTCCTTCTATTCCTGCTTTCTGGAGAGTTTTTATCATAAATGGATGTTGAATTTTGTCAAAGGCCTTCTCTGCATCTATTGAGATAACCATATGGTTTTTATTTTTCAATTTGTTAATGTGGTGAATTACATTGATTGATTTGCGGATATTGAAGAATCCTTGCATCCCTGGGATAAAGCCCACTTGGTCATGGTGTATGGTCTTTTTAATGTGTTGTTGGATTCTGATTGCTAGAATTTTGTTAAGGATTTTTGCATCTATGTTCATCAGTGATATTGGCCTGTAGTTTTCTTTTTTTGTGGCATCTTTGTCAGGTTTTGGTATTAGGGTGATGGTGGCCTCATAGAATGAGTTTGGAAGTTTCCCTTCCTCTGCAATTTTCTGGAAGAGTTTGAGGAGGTTAGGTGTTAGCTCTTCTCGAAATTTTTGGTAGAATTCAGCTGTGAAGCCGTCTGGACCTGGGCTTGTGTTTGCTGAAAGATTTCTGATTACAGTTTCAATTTCCGTGCTTGTGATGGGTCTGTTAAGATTTTCTATTTCTTCCTGATTCAGTTTTGGAAAATTGTACTTTTCTAAGAATTTGTCCATTTCTTCCACGTTGTCCATTTTATTGGCATACAACTGCTGATAGTAGTCTCTTATGATCCTTTGTATTTCTGTGTTGTCTGTTGTGATCTCTCCATTTTCATTTCTAATTTTATTGATTTGATTTTTCTCTCTTTGCTTCTTGATGAGTCTGGCTAGTGGTTTGTCAATTTTATTTATCCTTTCAAAGAACCAGCTTTTGACTTTGTTGATTTTTGCTATGGTCTCTTTTGTTTCTTTTGCATTTATTTCTGCCCTAATTTTTAAGATTTCTTTCCTTCTTAATACATTTATTTTAAATATAGTTTTTGGATTTTGCATTATATGTCAAATACAGAAAAACAAAAATTAACAAAGTACAGGAAGATGAAGACAACCTTTATTGCTTCTTGTTATGAAAATAATTGATGTTTTACTTATGGCTTCTTCCTTACTTCATCTCATATAAGGATTTTAACCATTGTTCTAATTTTAGTAGCAAACTGGTTAATTACACAGTTATTTACAGAATACCTACATGTGCTCAGAGATGATCTAGTTTATGAAGATGAACTGTAAATCTCCTGCCATTGTGGAGTTGAATATTCTCTTAAAGGAGACAGATAATATATAAAATGAATAAGAAAATCTACACACAGTGGCAGGTGTTCATAACACCTATGGAGAAAAATAAAACAGAGGAAGGGTTTGGCAACCATGGAAAGGTCTGTTATTAACAACTAGTGATCAGGGAGGGCACTCAGAAGGCAGCATATGAGGAGAGACCTGAAGGTTATGAGGAAACAAGCTACATGGATTCTGAGGGAAAGGGTTTCCAAGTAGAGGGAACAGCCAGTGCTCAGATGGAGGAAGGAAACTGGGAGACCTGTATGTGAGGAACACCAGGATGGCAGTGTGGCTGGAAGAGTAGGACAGAGGGGAGGAGACTGGGTCTGAGAGGGAGATGGAGGCCTTCTTGCTGTAGCCTTGTAGGCTGCTGTTGGGATTCTGGGATTTTCCCTGAATTAAATGAGGTAGAGAGTTTTGAGTACAGATGTGACATCATCTGGCTGACGTTTTCAAAGGGTAGCATTGGCTGTTATGTTGAGGGCAGACTGTAGTGGGCCAGGATGGAGGCGGTGAGGAGGCCACCTCAACAATCCAGTTACGAGAGAAAATGCTGGCTTGGACTGGAGTGATAGTGGTAGAGATGGTGAGGAATGGTCATACTTAGGCTGTATATGCTGACCAATGGCATATGCGGTGTGAGAGAGGAGTCAAGGATGACACCGAAGGTTTTTGCCTGTACAACTGGAAGAATGGGGTTAGCATTGTCAAAATAGGGAAAACAAGAACCCAGAGTCTAGTTTGAGCATCACAAAGTTGCTCTGTCTACACGATACACAGATGAAAAAGGCCAAGGAGGTAGTTGCCAGATACACTACCCTGAAAGTCTAAAGGTCAGAGTAGAATTTTGAGTATGCCAGGATGGTGTTTGGATGAAAAATAGAGTTAATTTAAAACTGGTTTTAAATAACCCAAATATCATCTGTTTATAAATCAGTTCAGTTCAGTCACTCAGTCGTGTCCGACTTTTTGTGACCCTGTGGATCGCAGCACGCCAGGCCTCCCTGTCCATCACCAACTCCCGGAGTTCACTCAGACTCACATCCATTGAGTCAGTGATGCCATCCAGCCATCTCATCCTGTGTCGTCCCCTTCTCCTCCTGCCCCCAGTCTTTCCCAGCATCAGAGTCTTTTTCAATGAGTCAACACTTCGCATGAGGTGACCAAAGTACTGGAGTTTATTTAACACTTAAAATGAATTGGGATATGTTGCAATGACAAGAGGAAAATAGATTGTCTCTATAAGGATATATTTCTCAGGGACTTTTTCCTTTTCTATTCATATTAAAATTCTTTTAAAAAAAACCATATTCTCATTTTTATAAATCCAGGATTCAGTAAAGGAGAACTTCAGAGATGGTTTTTCTTTAATTTGGGCTCAGAAAATAAGCTTTCCTAGAAACACAGCATGTTACTGCCATATGTAAACATTATGCTTACCAATTGTTTACCTACGACCTTATTCTGCTTTCCAGTAATAAGAGTTTTTGACAGGGTCACACAGTGAATGCCAGAGTGGAACTCTTAAAAGAGTGTGGGCCCTGAAATACATCCTGATTTTGCAATTTATTAGCTGGCTGAACTTAGGCAAGTTACTTACCATCCTTATCCCCTGTTTTCCTTATTAGTAAGCTAGAGATAATGCAACTGTAAGATTGGATTGTTGTGAGGATTAAAGGTATTAGTACATATAAAGTCCTTAGATAGGACATATAGTAAGGGCATAAGTGTTAGATATTATTATTTGCTATTGATTAAATGGTTAGTATATGTAAAAATTTATAGTGGATACATTGCATATATTGTTGTACTGTATACTTTTAAACATTTTCTGCACAGAGTATATTTATTGCACAAAATAACAATATTAATGGGAAACTAAATTAAAAAAAATTAGTGTGAACTCTACTACAAATTAATGAGGCATTTTTATTTCTTTCTTAGTCCCTCTTAGACATGTTCTCTTGCATATTTAATGTACCTTTCTGTCATTTTCCATGTTGTAATATGGTCATAATGATTATACATTTTAATGTAATAAAATTTATTTGGTTATACTTCTGATGGATATTTAGACTACTATAACTATAAATAGTGTTATATGATATTGGGAATTATGCATATTTTCCAGCAAATAATTCTCCTTTATTTCACTTCCTGGGATTATAGACCTAAAAGTAGAATTATGAGGAAAAGGAATGTATGCTTTGGAAACATTTTCCTAAGTTTCTTTCAAAGCTGTGCAACATATCCTCCTATTAATGATGTATCGTCAATAGTGGTAATTTTTGTTTTGATAATTTAGTGGTTATTGGTAATATTGATAAATAGATATTAAACTATTAGTAAAAATCTTATTTTTGCTCATTTGAGGGGCTTCCCTCATAGTTCAGTTGGTTGAGAATCCGCCTGCAATGCAGGAGACCCCGGTTTGATTCCTGGGTTGGGAAGATCTGCTGGAGAAGGGAAAGGCTACCCAGTCCAATATTCTGGCCTGGAGAATTCCATGGACTGTATAGTCCATGAGGTCGCAAAGAGTCAGATGCAACTGAGTGACTTTCACTTTCACATGATAAAGAACATGGGTGTTGGGGTTAGGCTGTCTGCATCTAAATCCCAGAATCACCTTAACTAGATGTGTGATCTTGGGAAGGGTACTTACTGTTCTTAAGCACTGGCTTTACTGGACTGTAAAGTGTGGATAATGCCATAGCCTGCCTACTGTGGCCATTGTAAGGATTAAGTCAGATGATATGTATCAGAAGAACATAGTGGCTGATGTTTTGTAAGGTTATTACTGTTTCACTCAGTTTTTTTCTGAGTGCTTTTGATTCTCAGTATGAACAATTATGTCAAACACTTTTACTATTTGTGTACATTTTTATCTTCTGTGGATTGTTTTTTTTTGGAGGACTTAAGCATATTTTGTGCTAAATGATGACATTTTTCATAGCATATAGTATATATGTGCATTTTATTGATATTTTGGTACTGTATAGTTTCTTTGGTTTGTTGGTTTTCCTTTCTTTCACTTGTGTTTTATTTTAAAAAGGCATGTGTCATTACAACCTCTTCTCATATACCTAATAAATAGCTTATGCTACTGTTTATGTAGTTTGAACTGTTTGGATGTAACTCGTTCATTCTGTTTGGGATTTGTTGTCAAATGTGAAATATCGGTCTCAATTAGTATTTGAGAATATAGTACCATTAGTTTTTACTTTGTCATTGTTTTTAATAGCTCAAGTTATTTTTCTGTAGAAATAAAAATGAAGACATGAAATGCTTCTTAGTAAAAATCTAGCTATTGCGTTGTTTTCTACATTTTATCTTCTAAAAATTGAATTTCACAGAAGTTAGTCATATGACTTAGAAGACACTATTATCAAGGAAAACAAAGTGGTCCAGGCTTATGCTTTTCTTAAAATCTTTATTTGGAAAAGATAGGTGCAAGTAATTTTCCTTCTCCATCTGTCTGTCTCTAAAGATAGTAATTTCACACCTGTAAAGTCCTTTGAGAATTCATGGTCAGTATAGAAGATAACAGTTTGATTCTGAAGAGAATGCACCACAAAATCCCTAGAAAATTTGTTTCCAGGTACTGAACTTTTCAAGTACTCAATGTAGTTTCCTTTTCATAGTTTCAGAAATTTCCCCTTTCCATTCTTTGATTAGATTCTTGCTCTACTGTCCCTTGTGGCTTTTGACATATTATCTTCACAGCCTCAGTTTCTCTGCCTGGTCTGCAAAATGGAAATCCTAATGACGGTGTCATTCTGTTGATTAGTGCCTGTGTCTAACTAGTTGCTAAATACTTTAAAATATCTTTTGCTTCTCAAGAATGAGAGATAATATCTCCAGGGTCTGGGGGTAGTGATGGGAGATAGATGCACCTCAAGAGAAGTTAACAAGACTGATTAGAAAACCTTTTCTGATGTTGTTATTCAGTCCTTAAGTCATGTCTGACTCTGTGACGCCATGAACTACAGCACACCAAGTTCCTCTGTCTTCCACTATCTACCAGAGCTTGCCCAAGTTTATATCCATTTAGTTGGTGATGCTATCTAACAGTCTCATCCTCAGCCTCCCTCATCTCCTTTTTGCCTTCAGTCCTTCCCAGCATCAGGGTCTTTTCCAGTGAGTCAACTGTTCGCATCAGCTGGCCAAAGTACTGGAGTTTCAGCTTCAGCATCAATCCTTCTAATGAATATTCAGGGTTGATTTCCTATAGGATTGAGTGGTTTGATCTCCTTGGAGTCCAAGGGAATCTCAAGAGTCTTCTCCAGCACCACGATTTGAAAGCATCAATTCTTTGGCACTGAGCCTTCTTTATGGTCCATCTCTCACGTCCATATATGATTACTGCAAAAACCATAGCTTTGACTAGGCCGACCTTTGCTGGCAAAGTGATGTCCCTGCTTTTTAATACACTCTCTAGAGTTGTGATAGCTTTCCTTCCAAGGAGCAAGTGTTTTTTAATTTCGTGGCTGCAGTCACCTTCTGTAGTGATTTTTGGAGCCCAAGAAAATAAAATGTCATTGCTTCTCATTCTTTCTCTCTTCCAACCACTTTCATGAGGAGGTTCTCATATTGGATGGAATGTGTTATATGCCTAAAATGCATTGAGGTGGAAAATATTGGAATCCGCCGTTCTACATGGGTGGTTCTTAACTATCCTTCCCAGGAAGATCACTGAGAGAGCTTCAAAAATTTAAGTCAGAAACTGCAGTGGTGCCTAGGCGTTAGTGTTTTGGAAAGCTCAGCTAATGATTCCGTTGTTAACATAGGTTTAAGAACAATATACTCTGAATTAGTTTTATGTAGTGAAAGCAGTACTGCTCTTTGTATTCACTCTTTTCCATTTTACTGAGGACTTTTTTACAGATACCCCTGTGGTCAACTCATTACAGTATTTTTGTCTTGTGCTTTTATTTATACTCTGGCTATTTTAGTTTAGCCTTCTAGGTATTCTCATTTATTCAATGGACAATAATAATATCCAGTATTTATATACTGCTACTTTTGTGCCAGGCAGTGCTACAAGTACCTTATATATTTAACTCATATATTTTCCATGACAACTTTATAGGATAAGATACTGTTATTGCCCCCATTTTACATATTAAGAGACTGAGCCACAGAGAGGCTAAATACCTTGCTGGGGGTTATACAGCTATTCAGAGCCAGAGCTGTACCTCACTGGTCTAAGCTTTACCTTCCAGGCAATACTATTTCTGTGGTTGGAGTACCTGCTCCAGCTGGAGTACCTGGACTACCAGGGCCTTTCTAGGATGCTGACATGAGCCCAGTGGACGCAACAGAAAAAAAATACCAATGGGGGAAATTCTAAGGGTGCTGCTGATTTTTACTCAAGATCTTGTCTCAAAATGCTCTACCATGGAGCTATCCAATATAATTACTTACAATTTTGTATAGTTGAAAATCTGTGATATCTTTACTTCAAGAAATGTAGCCGAGACTGATTTTGGGGGGTGATGAATAACTGGACATTTATGGAAAAATTCCACACTCATTCTATAGACAGGTTCAAAACTGTTTAGTTTTGTCTTATAGGGTTAGCCTTGGGCCAGAGGGTATAATTTTATAGTTGGAACTTGCTCAGTCCTCTCTGGGTGAAGGGACTTAATATATTTTTCCCTCGTTTTTTTTTTTCCCTAACGGGAAAAAAGTCAAATACACATCCAGACATTTGTTAATCCTCATTTACGTTTACAGCTTCTCTTTGTGCCTTCTCATTCTTTGGGCACTGTTGAGTATTACGGGTGGCTGATGAACAAAGCTGATTTGAGCTAAAATACTGGCTGATGATAGTGAAGGAGCTACCCATGCTGATACCAATTGTGTCTACGCAGGAGTTTCCATTTGAGCTCCTGTGGAGGGACTGTGGGAATTTCAGGTCCTGTGGCACAGCCGATGGAAGTATTTTTAGCTCAGAGGCTCTTTCATCAACCCCTATGTCACACTGCTTAAACAGCTGCTTACTGTGTGTGTGTGTGTAAACAAGTTCTTCTTCGTCCTCCCCAATGACCTAGATCTGAGACCCTAATTCAGTCCTTCATAAATATAGCTTTGCTTGTGGCCTTTAATCTGGGTGCTCTTGTGATTTTCAAGTACATGCTGACAGAGATTTTATGGGAATATAAAAGTATCTGCTTCATGGTGAAAAAAGACTTTTTAACAAGGAGCTCACCCAGTACTGTACATTTGGACACAGACACAGACACAGAACCTTAATAGTGGGACAGAATTTACCTAGTAAGAACTTGTGTTTTGAAAGGTTGACTTGAAGTATTGTGTTCTGCTATAGTCAGAGGAGCACTTTGCTGCCAAAAGGAACATTTCCTGAAACAGTCTGTCATTCTGAGCTTTTGTTCACTCCTGTTCCTTCAGTTTGCTTCAGGATTACTGAGTAGCTAAACAAATTGAAATTGCCTGGATTTCATATCCATCTTTGCTACAAAACTGTGATGCTTGAAGCCTGGGAAGCAAGTGTATTATTTCACTACCACTTCCACTGAGGCCCAGCGAGACCCACATTGTATAACTTGTGAGAGAAGGGGTTAGGGAAGCAAGAAGGAATTTTCCTAGGGTACTAGACCTTTACCAGCAGGATTTTAACTCGGTAGTCTGATTAAAAAGTTTATGATCTAACTTCACCAAAAAAATCAACTATGAAGTGAATTAAAAAAAAAAAAAACAAAAAACAAACAACCATTGGAATGTACTCCGTCTACAACAAACCTTTGTTTTCTTGGAGAGCTTTACCGAGCTCATAATTTTTGAGCAGTTTGCCAGTGCCTGTATGTAACCTGATTGCTGCTCTGCCTTTCCAGTGGGACTGTAAAGTCCTTCAGGGCAAGGAGACTGTTTTGTTCATTGTTTATTCCTGGGACTATGCAGAGTGTTCCACAAAAAAAGTGTTTTAAATTACTTAATGCCTTGTTGTGATGAAAACATATTTTTCTCATAAAGATACAGTAATGATTTGAATCAACAACAGAAGTCTTTTTCTCTGAGTACTTGAAAGATCTCAGAACTTTTTAAGACAGATACTAACTCAATCTCAGAGGGCATTTGTATCTAGGATTCTTAACTCAGGTTGTCAAATCTAAACAAAGTCAAAAGTGTAAATATGTTTGCAGCTCTTACAAGTGTTAACATCACACAGATGCCTAATCTGATTTATACTCAGAAACTTCATGAATGAAAAGAAGTACATTTAAACTGTTAGGGAAAAAAGAACCTGATTCATTCTACTTTTAGCATTGACTTTAAGCATATAATATATGTTGCTAAAACCGGACTTTTTCAGAAATATGGTATTCACAATAATTCGAATAGTGGATTCTGAGAGAGATCATTAGTGCTCACAATATGCTTTAACTCTTACCAGCTGTGACAGGCCACACCATTGCTGTTCCTCAGATTTTGCCTAGAAGCTTTGAAAGAATCTGTTTATAAACTGGAACCAATACTTAAGTGTCACTGGATTAACACTTCAGAATTTCATGTTTACACGTATATTTCACAACTCTCTTTAATATGCTTTAAAGCTGGCTGAGACTTATTTATGTGTTACACAGCTATACTGGGTTCCATAATCTATACCTACTTTCTTTTGAAATTAAATTTACTGCCACAGAAAATTGTGGTGAAAATAAAGCCAAAAGGTGTTGCAGCCTACTAATTGAAAACATGCATTCTGTAACTGGTAAGCATTAGTAGACACTTAGGAGGTTAAGTTTTATTTAGCGTTCTTAAAGTTTAATACTAACAGAAAACTCAGATTTAAAAATATTAGCAAAATATTCTCAAATAAGCTTAGCTAGAATATATATATATATATATATATATATATATATAAGAACAGAAATTTTGTTTTAAACTTAAAACAAATGTAGACTCTATTCCTAACAGAATTCATGCAGAAAAGTTAAGATTTGGCTTAAGATAGTGTTGGAAGTGGTTCCTGCCTAGAAGGATCTTAAATCAAAATTAATAGAGGTTCAGTGAAACAGTAGTATGTATAAACTATTAAAGTTAATTCCATAAAACTTTTGAGTACCTACTGTTTGCTGGACATTGTGCTCGGCAATATGGATATAGGAATGAACAAGGTGTAAGTGCTAGATTGTATGAATTTAGTCATAAATGTAACAAGAGCAAGATTTATAAATGTTTTCTTGTGGCCTAGGTGGAACTATGTGTTGGCAGCTGCCTTAAAAAAAAAAATTAGGTGGCTTTTGGCAAATTCATACCATATGCATCTATTTAGGTCATAGGTAAGTGAATCTTTCAACTCCTTTCCTCCTTCTCCAGTTAATGAAACACACTATATGCTGGTACCAAGCTTGGTGGTAGCACTAACTTTATTATGTGGAAATTGCTTATCTATTTGATTAGTTCTTACTGGACTGTGAGCTTTTAGAAAGTAGAGACCACTCATGTTTACAGGCCAGAGCTTCCTGACTTATCGGACAGATTTAACTATGGTTAGGTAAGATATGTAAATTAGTAAGTTGGAAAAGGAGAAAATGGAAAAAAGAGAAGAAAGAGTAAGGAGGAAGATGGGCAGAGTGGAACAGAAAGGAACGAGGAATACTGAGGGAAAACGGGAGGTGGCTGGCTCCCCCTCTTCCCGGTCCTCTTCAGGTGAGAGCAGCTGTGACCTGTCTCAGGGCCCTGGGGAGCACGATAGCAGTGGCAGTAGAGCCAGGCTTGGACTGAGGTGCGTCCCTAAGTCTTATTGAAACACTACTGCTGTAGGTGTGGTATCCAGAGGACTAAACCACAGCATTCTAGCAAACATTCCAAGCCAGGCAGATGGGGGACCTGTTTGTTCCCAGTTGGTCTCCTGAACAGCAGCATTCCCTGATCAGCTGCTCATCAAGTGCAAAGGAGACCAAGGCTTTTTTAGTGTCCAGCATCCTTCTCACAGTGTAGTGGCAGCATCCTAGAGCTAAGCTTTGAGTGATGATTGCATTTGAGTGGGAAATGATATTCCTAAATGTGTGCTTTAGATAAAATTGTATTTTTGCCTCCCAGTTAAAAAGTGCTCATATAAAAAAAAGACATGTTTTCAGGTTAATTTTTGGCATCAACATTTGACAATCATTTCTATAGGCAACTACTGTGCCATACTGTGGGCTCCCCTGGTGGCTTGGTGGTAAAGAATCTGCCTGCAATACAGGAAACCACCCTCAGTTCAGGAGATGCAGGCCACCTAAGGGTATGGATGATCCCTTGGAGAAGGGCATGGCAACCCATTCTAGAATTTTTCCTGGGAAATCCCATGGACAGAGGAGCCTGATGGGCTGTAGTCCATGGGGTCACAAAATAATCAGACATGACTTGGAGACTAAACTAACACCAGGCCATACTGCAGGCTTTCTTGTTAGAGAGTCTTTGAAATGCTTAGTTGAAATATGGTGAAATAATTTCTTACTGAGGTTGTGGTGCCCTTTCTCATGTCACATCCTCAATTTACCTCATGGAAGAGCAGCTTTAAATTCTGAGACAAAGCTACTTTTCAAAGATTTTGTTTAAAACTAGAGTGAAGTGGGCAAAGAGGAGGGGTCCATTGCTCTGTTGACATGTTGGTGGGAGAAGTGACTTAATGGAAGCTGAGCTTTGGTTCCTGTCTCTTCATGGTTCTCTCCTCATGGGTTCCAGGTTCTGTGATGGATATGTGGGGAGGCAAGGCTGTGTTTCAGATCTTTCCTTTGGGGAACTCTGCCTGTACTTTGGGGGACCAGTGGCTGGAGTATAGTTTTAGAGACAACTAACAGAGAAGGGACTTGTGAAGAAAAGATAGAAAGACATGAAATAACATGCTGGGAGCCCTTTGCTGCGTACACAGTCCACCTCTGTCTATGGCAGAGTAATGACTCTCCACCTCTTTCCCAGGGCTACATTCTGCCCGAGATAGGGAGCGGAGAAAAGGTTAGAGGTGCCAGTCTTAGGAGCCTACAGATTGAATTGTTTTATCTTAGTGTACCTTTCATTTTTGGAGTTCAGAGTCTCGATTGGTGTTTAAATTTCTTTTGAAATTGTGGTGAAGTAGAATCAGATGTATGATGGAGCTACCAATTCAGGTGCTTAACAGTTTAAACTATTTTTGTTTGGGTTTTGATGCATCAACTCAGCACATCATTTTGGTTAGCCTGATCTTTGCTGACCCTTCCCATGCATCTAGTCAGAAAGGAGCTCAGGAAATCCTTCATACATAATGTTCTTCTCCATTGACTCCCCATGAGGTACTCCTTTTTCGTGCTGGTACGCAGCTCTGTGGTAGCACTTATTATCTGGTGATTGTTCTGTGTCCCATTTCTTTAGTGGATCCTGAGCATGTGACAGAGCAGACATCTTCATCACCTGTGAAGCTTCTAAACTTTAACCACTGCATGATCATCCCCATATGCCTGCACCAAAGTAGTGCTGCTAAGTCACTTCAGTCGTGTCCGACTCTGTGCGACCCCATAGACGGCAGCTCAACAGGCTCTCCCATCCCTGGGATTCTCCAGACGAGAACACTGGAGTGGGTTGCCATTTCCTTCTCCAATGCATGAAAGTGAAAAGTGAAAGTGAAGCCGCTCAGTCGTGTCCGACTCTTAGCGACCCCATGGACTGCAGCCTTACCAGGCTCCTCCGTCCATGGGATTTTCCAGGCAAGAGTACTGGAGTGGGGTGCCATTGCCTTCTCCCCAAAGTAGTGCATCCATGTGATATTTGGACTAATATAGTTTTTTTGACTTGAAGTTGGTTTACAATGTTATGTTTCAGGTGTACAGAAAAGAGATTCAGTTATATGTATATATCGGCTCTTTTCCAGATTCTTTTCCACTCTACGTTATTACAAGTTATTGGGTATAGTTCCCCTAGCTATACAGTAGGTCCTTGTTTATCTGTTTTATATATAGTAGTATATGTCTGTTAATTCTAAACTCCTAATTTATCCCTCCCCCTCCCCTTTTGATAACCGTAAGTTTGTCTTCCATGTCTGTTAATCTGTTTTTCTTCTGTAAATCAATTCATTTGCATCATGTTTTTCTAGATTCCATATGAGTGACACCATATGATATTTGTCTTTATCTGTCAGACTTCACTTAATATGATAATCTCTTGGTCTATCCATGTTACTATAAATACCATTGTTTTACTCTTTTTATGGCTGAGTAATACACACACATCTCATCTTTATATATTCATCTGTCAATGGATGGGCATTTAGGTTGCTTCCATGTGTTGGCTGTTGTAAATAGTGCTGCTGTAAACATTGAGATACATGTATCTTTCAAATCAGCTTACTCTGGATATTTGCCCAGGAGGGGATTGTAGGATCATATAGTAGTTCTATTTTTAGTTTTTTAAGGAAGTTCCATACTGCTCTCAATAGTGACTGGACCAATTTGCATTCCTGTCAATGGTGTAGGAGGACTCCTTTTTCTCCACACACTCTCCAGCATTTATTATTAGTAGATATTAAGCACCTTTTCATGTACCTGTTAGCCATCTGTATGTCTTCTTTGGATAAATGTCTATTTAGGTCTTCTGCCCAATTTTTGATTGGATTGTTTGTTGTTTTTTGACATTAAGCTGTATTAGCTATTTATATATTTTGGAAATTAATCTCTTGTTGGTCGTATCATTTGAAAATATTTTCTTCCATCCCATAGGTTATTTTTGTTTAATTTATGGTTTTCTTTGCTGTGTAAAACCTTTTAAATTTATTTAGGTCCCATCTGTTCTTATTGCCATTACTCTAGGAGATGTATTCAAAAAATTATTGCTGAAATTTATGTCAAAGAGTGTTCTGTTTTCCTCTAGGAACTTTATAGTATCTGGTCTTACATTTAGATCTTTAATCTATTTTGAGATTCCTTTTGTATATAGTGTTAGAGAATGTTCTAATTTCATTCTTTTACATGTAGTTGTCCAGTTTTCTCAGCATAACTTATTGAAGAGAGTGTCTTTTCTCCATTGTATATTCTTGCCTGCTCTGTCTTAAGTTAATTGGCTATAAGTACATGGATTTATTTCTGGGCTTTTTATGTTGTTCCATTGACCTGTGTGTCTCTTTTTTAGTGCTAGTACCATACTGTTTTGGTTACTGTAGCTTTGTAGTATAATTTGAAGTCAGAGAGCATGATTCCTCCAGCTTTGTTCATCTTAAAATGTTTTTGATTCTTTGGGGTCATTTGTGTTTGCATAAAAATTAAAACTTCTTTTTTGTCCTAGTTCTATGAAAAATGCCATTGGTAGTTTTATAGTTATTGCATTGAGTCTGTAGATTCCCTTGGGTATTATGGTCATTTTTAATGATATTGATTCTTCTAATCCAAGAACATGATACATCTTTCCATACGTGTGTGTCATCTTTCATTTCTCTTATGACTGTCTTAAAGTTTCAGAGTACAGTTGTTGTGTTTCCTTAGTATTTTATTCTGTTTGATACAATAGTTAATGGAATTATATCCAAATTTCTCTTTCTGACATTTCAGTGTTAGTGTTTAGAAATGCAACAGATTTCTCCATGTTAGTTTTATGTCCTGCAACTTTACTGAATTCATTGAGCTCTATTAGTTTTCTGGTAGCATCTTTAGGATTTTTTTATGTATAGTATCATGTCATCTGCAGACAATGACAATTTTGTCTCTTCTTTTCCAGTACAAATTCCTTTTATTTCTTTTTCTTCTGTGACGGCTGTATCTAGGAGTGCCAAGACTATGTTGAATAAAATGACAAGAGTGGGCATCCTTGTTTCCTGATCTTAGAGGAAGTGCTTTCAGCTTTTCACTGTTGAGTCTGATGTTAGATGTGAGTTTGTCATCTATGACCTTTATTATGTTGAGGTATGTTCCCTTGGTTGGCTTCCCAGATGGCTCAGTGGTAAAGAATTCACCTGCAAATGCAGGAGACACAGGAGATATGGGTTTAATCCCTGGGTTAGGAAGATCCCCTGGAGTAGGAAATGGCAAACTGCTCCAGGATTCTTGCCTGGAAAATTTCATGGATAGAGGAGCCTGGCAGGCTATGGTCTGTGAGGTCACAGAGTCGGACATGACTGAGCACACGTGGTGTTTCCTCTATGACCACTTTCTGTAGAGTTTTTAAAATCATAAATGGATGTCGAATTTTACCAAAGCTTTTCCCGCGTCTCTTGAAATGCCCATATGGTTTTTATTATTCAGTGTGTTAATGTGATGTATCACGTTGGTTTGTGTGCAGATACTGAAGAGTCTTTGTATCCCTGGGTTAAATCCCACTTGATTATCGTGTGTGATCCTTTTAATGTGTTGTCGGAGTCCATTTGCTAGGATTTTGTTGAGGATTTTTGCATCTATGTTCATCAATGATACTGGCTTGTAATTTTCTTTTCCTGTGAAATTTTTGTCTGGTTTAGGTTTCAGGGTGACAGTGGCCTCATAGAATAGAATCTTGAGTGTTTCTTTCTCTGCAGTTTTTGTACTAGTTTAAGAAGGATAGATGTTAACTCTTCTCTGAATGTTTGATAGAATTCACCTGGGAAACTGCCTGGTTCTGGTCTTTTGTTTGTTGGGCGGTTTAAGATTACTGATTCAGTTTCAGTACTGGTAATTGATCTGTTCATATTTTATATTTCTTCCTGGCTCAGTCTTGAAAGATTGTACATGAGAATATGTCTTTTTCTTCTAGTTTGTCCATTTTATTTGCATATAATTGCTCTTAGTAGTCTCTTAGGATCCTTTGTATTTCTGTGTTGTCAGTTGTAACTTCTCTTTTCTCATTTCTAATCTTACTGATTTGAGCCCTCTCCTTTTTTTTCTTGATGAGTCTGGCTAAAGGTTTATCAATTTTCTTTATCTTTTCAAAGAACCAATTTTTAGTTTCATTGATCTTTTTAATTGAATTTTTAGTCTCTATTTCATATATTTCTGCTCTGATCTTTATGGATTTCTTCTAACTTTGGGTTTTGTTTGTTCTTTCTGTAGTTTATATATAAGATTAGGTTGTTGGATAATAATGACTGGCTCATCCTTATTTGTGTTAAAAGATGCTGAAGAGTAAATCAGAGTGTCTTCTATAATAGATAAATCAGTACTTGCCAGGTACAAATTTAGTGTGCTCTGTGGAATATAGAAGCAAAATGGATTTCATTTTGTATCAACAAAAAGTTTAATAAGAAAATAAAATCATATCTCATAAATATATATTTATAAAGGATTAAATACTACTGACATAGGGCATTTTTTCCCCTGGTTTCCTAAACTTTGAAGCCAGGCTCATGATAACATTTACTTTTTAAAACCTTGCTTTTGCAATTAAGAATGCTAGATTTCCCCCCTGTGCCATTGGTTACTGGGAGAGGATCTAGAAGTTTATTTTTATTTGTGGGAAAATGTTTTTAAACTGTTGAACCTCATAAGAAGGATATGAAATCATATTTTCTTTGATAATAGCCAGTCAAGATAAATGAATTGACAGGATGGTACAGAATGTAGAACTTAGATTTTTTAAGATATATTTGAAACATAAATGAAACATTAATAGAAATCTCACAGGAGACCTTTAGTTGCAGTCTGTTGCTGGTAGTTTATAGCTTGTGAAGAATGTTAAGGTTAAATAAGGGTGGAAGGGATATTGCAGATGTTACTCTTCTGTCAAGTATAGTCATTTGCACACCTGCAACACTAGGGTCTTCTTTTAATGTGGATTAAAGCTCACTAGGGGCCAGACTGCTTCCAGATTTATCTCCTGCTCACTTTGTTCTCTTTTCCACTGTGCTCTTCCGTGTCCTCACTCTCATTTATTTAACGCATTTTTGTAGAGGAAGTTGTTCTTGTGGATTTTGGATTTTCTTATAAAAAAATATGGAATTATTGAGATTCCTATTAAAATTATTTTTGCCATTCAATTAATGTTATCATTAGTAACGTGTTTATAAAGGGAGCGTAGTAACTGTATTCTTTGGGGAAAGAGGAACATCTGGAAAATTCTGTATAATAGTAAAAATGGAAACAGATGCATAATTGCTAACCTGCCTCCTGTCAGAAATCTGTTAGTAATAATTTAGAAAAAAATTTTATTCTGCGTACCCAAAATGAAAGATAAATATGTACTTAAAATATTAAATTGGTGAAAGTGAAATGAATAGTTTTATAACAGTATTAGTGATTTTGGTGAAAAGTCTTACATTTCTAGAAGTTACAATTTTGCCCATAAAATGTAGGAGTTAAAATACAATAACTTTTGATATGACTTGCCAAACAGATATAAATTCTTCAATAATTTATGTGGTCAAAAATGCAGCATGTTACTACTTTCAAAAATGACTTAATTATAAAAATAAACCAAAAATACAGAGTTCTTTAAAAAAAAAACTAGTTTTTTTCCCCCTTTTTTTGAAATAATTTTTCTTTGTGTGCTTATTTAAGTCATGTTTGATTCTTAGCAACCCTATGGACTGTAGCCTGCCAGGCACTTCTGTCCATGGGATTTCCCAGGCAAGAATACTGGAGTGGATTGCCATTTCTTTTTCTAGGGGATCATCCTTACTTGAGGATTGAACCCAAGTCTCCTGCATTGGCAGGGGAATTCTTTACCACCTGAGAAGTTCTACTTTTCTTTATATAATGTAATTTGGCTCCTTAAATGCATGCTGTTCCTAAAATGGCATTCTGTTTGATAGGTGTACCCTATACCAAATCTCCTGCTGTGTTTCTCTGGTGAGTTGTTTAAGACTTGAGCAGCAAAAGCATCCCCTTTTATAGGGTAAAAGCTTTCAGTGGTAGATCCTTTCTCCTTGACATTAGACAGTATGATTATGTTATCAAGTCTGTATATTGCCTTTTGGAAACACATTGACAAATAGTCCTTTTAAAGCTAAATTTATACAGAGAACAAAACTCTCATACACGTATTATTCACATTTCTGTGCTGCTTTCAAATTGCTGTCAGTCATTTCATTCACCAATTCAACAAATTATCGGTGGGATACCCAGTGTGCCAGGTACTGGCTTAGGCACCAGAACAGACAAAAATCTTTTTCTCATGGAGCTCATATTCTTTTAAATCCTATTACCTGTTAACTGATGCTTTCATTCAGAATTAGCTTTTTAAAAAAATTTCCCTAGTAATTATTTTTTGCTATTCTTACAGCTTCCCCAGTGGCTCATGTGATGAATCCACCTACAATGTGGGAGACCTGGGTTGGATCCCTGGTTTGGGAAGATTCCCTGGAGTAGGGTGTGGCAGCCCATGGAGATTCTCTTGCCTGGAGAATCTCCATGGACAGAGGAGCCAGGCAGGCTACAGTCCATGGGGTCACGATGAGTCAGAGACGACTTGAGTAACTAAGCACCTTCTTGTGGCAGCCAGTAGTGCTGAGCTGCTTAGTAGTAGTCAAAGGTATCTGTGCTATAATATGAAAGATTTAACTCACATGAAATTTTTGTGATTAAAAGGAAAAAAGAGAAAAGTTGCTAGATGAACAGGATGAGTATACAAGTTACCACCGAGACAGTACAGTGTATTAGAGAGGTGACTGGAATGTGAGTCAAAAGACATTTCACCACTTAATTCTGTGAACTGGTGACTCACTTGCTGCTTCTTTTCTCAGCAGACTAACTCATAGTAACACACAGAGAGAAATGCCTGCCATATTAGCTTCATGCAAAGTGTTTGTAAACACTCGATAAGATTGTATATGAGAAAACATTTAGATCTGAACATATTTAAGGTCTTTTATAACATTGCTTAAGCACAATTTGTGGCTTTCAGTAATTTGAATTTGCAATGATGTTAAATTATCCATAACTTCTAATTAATTGATTTAATGATTGAAGCATTGTAAAAATCTTTATTTCTTCATACAAACTGCTATCGAAGTTACTGCAAGAAATGGCATACATGATTGGATGAGATGCTATATTATTTGCATAGGAATAACACACAGTAAGAAGTTGGATTATTTACAAAGACAGAATTATATTCTGATAGAGTACATTTAAGGAGTTAGTTCCAAAGAGTCAAAGGTAGATTTTTTCCAAACTGTATTCTTATTTTAAAATTTTTACTACTTTGCAATTTTTGAAAGAGTTGATACACAATGTTGTGTTAATTTCTGCTGTACAGCATAGTGATTCAGTTATTTCATATATAGTCTATTTTAATATTCTTTCCATTATGATTTATTTTAGAATATTGAATGTAGTCCCTTCCTATACAGTAAGACCTTGTTGTTTATCCATTCTATGTATACCAGTTTGCATCTGCTAACTCTGAATTCCTGATCTATCCCTATATAATCCATATTTAATAACTTACATTTGCTAACCTGAACCTCCTGGTCCATTTCTCTTCCTTCCTACCCTTGGAAACCACAGATCTGTTCTCTGTGAATCTGTTTCTGTTTCATAAAAGTTCTTTTGTGTCATACTTTGGATTCCACATTTAAGTAATATCATATGGTATTTGCCTTTCTCTTTCTTCACTTCTTATGACAGTCTCTAGTTGTATCCATGTTACTGCAAATGGCATTTCATTCTTTCTCATGGCTGACTAGTATTCCATTATATATGTGCACCACATCTTTATCCATTTGTCTGTTGATGGGCATTTAGGCAGTTTCCATGTCTTGACTCCTGAATAGTGCTGCCATGAACATAGGGGTGCATGTATGTTTATGAATTATATTTTTTTCTGGATATATGCCCAGGAGTGGGATTAGGGAATCATACAATAGCTCTATTTTTAGTTTTTTGAGGAACCTTCATACTGTTTTCCATAGTGGCTGCACCTAGGAGAGCTCCCTTTTCTCCACACCCTCTCCAGCATTTATTATTTGTAGATTTTTTGGATGGCCATTTCCTATGTGAGGTGACCATCATTGTATTTTGATTGCATTTCTGTGATAATTAGCAATGTTGAGCATCTCCAAAGTGTATTCTACAGAGCATGGTAAGATGTTAATGGTTGCTTTTTGACTCCAGGGTTAAATAATTTTGTTTGATAACTGATTAAAGCTATTAATTTACTGTAAAACTTGTCAGAGCTTGTAATATGCTGATACGTATAGTGAAATTTTCAGAGGGCTTACAAAATTTGTAGCATTTTCCAGCAGTATTTAAGAATGGGTATTTTGTGGTCCTGGTACCAGCAGGATCACCATCACCGGGACTACACCCCAAAACCTCCTAAATCAGAATTTCTGAAGGTAGGGCTAATGCTCTGTTTCAGTAAGCCCTCCAGGTAATCCTGATATATGTGAGAACCATTGTCTTGGGTTCTAGGAACATAGTCTGGTAAGAAAAAGCTAATGAACTTAAAATATATACGCTTCAGCAAGCCATTGTTTTATTCTGAGTAGTAATATTTAGGACTCAAGATTTTGTGTAGGGGTGTGTGTGTGTGTGTGTGTGTGTGTGTGTGTGTGAAATCATCAAAGGAAAAAAAAAAGTAAATGCATTCTTGCCAAGTAAGATAGGTGTGGTAGAATTAAAAAGGTGTTGAAAGTTTATGATTCAGGATTTAGCAAAAGTGGAGTTGGATTAGCTTTAGATTATACATCTCTCTTTATAATACCACACCCTGACTACTTCAGATTTATACTTTTGTAAATTGAAAGTGTGTGTACTTGCATATTTTGGACTACAAAATAGAATTGCTCAGGATTTAAATCTTGGTAAAGGGCTATGCTGTTATTCTTTTCTGTTTGTTTGTTTTAAAGCTTCCTGGCTCTCTTCATTTATTCCAACATGTTATAATTTTCTTATGATACTTTTAGGAAGGTTTTTTAACAGTTACTTATTGGCTGCTTAGTAGGGGATTGGCAGGCGCCGTGCTAAGTCTTGGATATACATTTGTAAATACAGTGCTGATCATCACAGAGCTTGTGGAGTATGGGAAGGTGGAGGCCAGGAAACAAGATGCTGCCTGAGGAGTGAAGTGCCTCTCTGGTAAGGAAGTCCAAGATACTAGACAAAAAACAGGACGCATGATCTAGACCTTTGGCATTATGTAAGGTTTCTTGGAGGAAATGTTGGATGAAATATTATGATTTGATAGAAGCAGTTTATTAAATTTCACAGCATTAACTTGAAAAATAGTGCAGGAATATTCTAACTCATTTCTAATTTGGGAAGGAAAAACAGTACTTACTTTGGGAACATTTCTGATTAGTGGCCAGCTGATCGTGTAGGTTAAAATGCAATGCATCTGTTGATTGAAAAAAACAGATCTGTTTTTTATATCATAGTAAAAACAAAGATCATATCATTCTGAATTTAAAAAAATTGGAAATGAAACTTCATCATCACGTGTGTGTTTTAGTATCCAAACTTATTCTGATAAGTAATGTATTTAGGCTGACAGAAAAAATATTTACATCAAATAACTATGTAGGTAATAATATAATAATTTTTTTGGATACCTTCAAAAGGCAAAAATACCAAAATTTAGCAAAGATAACATTAAAAGTATTTATGACTTAAAAACCTTTTCTAGGAATGCTAATGTGTAAACACCATGTGTAATTACAGAATTCTACTTATGTATGTATGTACTTTCATGTGCTATAGTAGATTTCTTTTTATGAATATAATTTTATCTCTTTAAAGGAGTAAGCTGTTCATACTGTGTCAGTAAAGCTAGTATTAATTTTAAAATTCTAGTGTTTAATATATTTTTTGAGTCACTAGGTTTTATTAGCTGTTAATTATATCAGCCCTACAGATAGGATTTTATTCTGTGTAGTTTATAATTTTAGTTTCTTCCTCCCTTCCTGCTTAAAAACTCTACCAGGTACTGTTATTGCTGTGGTTTCCTTTTGGAAAATCACCTCTAGATACTGCAGTATTGTATCAAATAGTAGAGGTAGCTGTTAATGATGTTGATAATTTCCTGGATTTACTACTGGAGGTAAATGACACTATAATGCCATTTAATACCAGACACTATTAATACTCCAGATAACCAGAGTCCCTAAGAGTTGATGGAGGAAGGTTTATTTGTACCTCAGAGTAGCTGATGACTTGTTTGATGAGGTCAGTATTCATGTAGAAAGGGAGTATGAAAGTCACACTGCATTGGTTACATAGGCACTGAGCATTTACATTAAGCACATGATTTAGCTTTTCTGGGCATTTGTTTCCTCATCCTTAAAATGTACCTGCTTTATAGACTGTAATGAGCATTTTAAAAGTTAATGAATATAAAGTGCTTAGATCGTGGCACATAGTCAATGATCAATAAATATTAAGAATTATCATGTTTAATTCGGCCTTTAATAATCCTTCATTTTTTGGGTAAAGAAGGTACTGTTGTTAACAAGGCCCATAAAACAGCCCTATATTCTGTCCAGTGTCCCTTGCCCACACCTTTCCCCCCCTGAATGTTCAAGCTACTTTCTATCTTTGGGAGGTTTTGTAGCTGTTTGTTACTGTCTCTCCTGAAATATTTTTTTCTTCATCTTTTCTTGGTCAACTGATCTTTTTCTTGAGCTTAACGTTTGAGCTCAAAAAGTAAATTCTTAGCTTAACCTTTCCAGATATTACCCCAGCAGCCCTCCATACCTCCAAACTAGATATTGCTCCTTGTTCCTAGCTGTGTTCATATAGAATTTTAACAGTTTATGATGATGCAATTAGTTTATTTGTTGTTTCTTTACTCCATAGCATACTATGGACCCCAAACTGTTCTTAGCACATAGGAGGTGCTGAATAAATATATGAATGTTGTATGTGTGGAAGGGAGTGAGTAATTTATGAATGAATGAGTTTCTCTATATGTACTTGGGTATGATGCATATTTGGGTACTGTAAACACTGGTACCAGATAATCCTAATACATAAAATGAGACATTTTTCATTGTTCTTGATTCTTGAGGAGATAAATGCTTCACTGTATGCAAGTGTATTTGAGAACTACCAATACAGAGTAAGTGGGCTTGGTTTGACTGATTAAATGGGAAAAAAAGTCTTCTTTGGTTTTTGCAAATCATGTGAAACAGAGTAGAAGTATTTGTGTTTGAAGTATGCTGACAATAGTATATCTGGGCCTTTAAATATCACCAGCTTCGACAGTGTTCCCAGGCTGCTGTGGGGCTGCAGGAGGCACAGTTGTGTTCCCTGGTATGCATCTGCAGGTGATCACCCTGAGGCAGTTGGCCTGCAGGAAGTCATTGAGAATCAGTAAGTTGGACTCTGAGGCTCCTGCATGAGCTTTACAAGTACAGATTTGTTTGCAGGAGAGACTAGTTCCATTAGGTTGAATTCATTAGCTGCTTATCTTCCTTTTCCCCCTTATACGAACAATTTTGTCTACTTAAGTGGTTTCTCCTTTCATATCCCAGCTTCCTCCAATTTTGCATACTTGAAAATATCTTTTTCCCCTCTTTCTCCCCCTACAACTTACAAGCAGTGAAAAACTGATCAAAGTTAAACCGTTTCAAAGGCATTAAACTCCTGTTTGACTGAGAGATTAAGGTTTGGCACACAAAGTGAAATTCTATAGTTTAGAATCTTATGAACCAGAATCAATAAAATGGTTCACCAGAATGGGAGTGTTTTCTGCTTTCTGGATCACTGATTATTTAGTACAGAAAGTTTGGCATCACCAAAGTACATCGTTTAGCTGCTCATCCATGCCTTACTCTGAAAAGGAAATGGCAGTACCTACTTTGTTGTTTTCTACTCACTAAGCCATTTCTGACTCATTGTGACCCCACGAACTGCAGCATGCCAGGCTTCCCTGTCCTTTACCATCTCCTGGAGCTTGCTTAAACTCATGTCCATTGAGTCGGTGATGCCATCCAACCATCTCATCCTCTGTTGCCCCCATCTCCTTCTGCCCTCAGTCTTTCGCAGCATCAGGGTCTTTTCTAACGAGCTCTTTGCATCAGGTGGCCAAAGTAAACTGGAGCTTCAGCTTCAGTTGTTCCAATGAATATTCAGGGTTGGTTTCCTTTGGGATTGACTGGTTTGATGTCCTTGCAGTCCAAGGGACTCTCAAGAGTCTTCTCCAGCACCACAATTTAAAAGCATCAGTTCTTTGGTGCTAAGCCTTCTTTATTCAACTCTAACGTCCATACATGACTACTGGAAAAACTATAGCTTAACTATATGGACTTTTCTTTGCAAAGTGATGCTTTTTAATACACTGTCTAGGTTTGTCATAGCTTTCCTTCCAAGGAACAAGTGTCTTTTAATTTCATGGCTGCAGTCACCATCTGCAGTGATTTTGGAGCCCAAGAAAAGAAAGTCTGTCACTGTTTCCATTGTTTCCCCATCTATTTGCCATAAAGTGATGGGACTAGATGTCATGATTTTCATTTTTTGAATGTTGAGTTTTAAGCCAGCTATTTCACTCTCCTCTTTCACTTTCATCAAGAGCTTCTTTAGTTCCTTTTCACTTTCTGCCATAAGTGTGATGTCATCTGCATTTCTGAAGTTATTGATATTTCTCCCAGCAATCTTGATTCCAGCTTGTGCTTCATCCAGCCCAGCATTTCCCATGATGTGCTCAGCATATAAGTTAAATAATCAGGGTGACAATATACAGGGTTGTGTACTCCTTTCCCAATTTGGAACCAGTCCATTGTTCCATGTCCGGTTCTAACTGTTACTTCTTGGCCTGCATACAGATTTCACAGGAGTAAGGTAAGGTGGCTAGTAATCCCATCTCTTTCAGAATTTTCTGCAGTTTTTTGTGATCCTCACAGTCAAGGGCTTTGAAGAAGTAGATGTAGATGTTTTCTGGAACTCTTGCTTTTTCTATGATTCAGTGGATGTTGGCAATTTGATCTCTGGTTCCTCTGCCTTTTCTACATCCAGCTTGTACATCTGAAGGTTAGTTCATGTACTGTTGAAACCCAGCTTGGAGAATTTTGAACATTACTTTGCTAATGTGTGAGATGAGTACAATTGTGCAGTAGTTTGAACATTCTTTGGCATGGCCTTCCTTTGGGATTGGAATGAAAGCTGACCTTTTCCAGTCCTGTGGCCACTGCTGAGTTTTCCAAATTTGGTAACATATTGAGTGCAACATCTTCTTTTAGGATTTGAAATAGCTCAACTGGAATTCCATCACCTCCAGTAGCTTTGTTCATAGTGATGCTTCCTAAGGCTCACTTGACTTCAGATTCCAGGATGTCTGGCTCTAGGTAAGTGCTCACGCCATGTGGTTATCTGGGTCATCAAGATCTTTTTTGTACAGTTCTTCAGTGTATTCTTGCCAACTCTTCTTAATATCTTCTGCTTCTTTAGGTCCATACCATTTTGTTCCTTTCTTGAGCCCATCTTTGCATGAAATGTTCCCTTGGTATCTCTGATTTTCTTGAAGAGATCTCTAGTCTTTCCCATTCTATTGTTTTTCTCAATTTCTTTGCATTGATTACTTTTTTCACTTACCATATAAAGCTTTATCATTCCTTTAAACACTGCATACAGTTATGTTAAATGTCATGTATAGATATAACGTAATGTATTTAGTTTTTCCAATCATTTTTTTTTCATGAACATGTGGGCTTGTAACTTCAGGAACGTTTCCTAGAGCATAGAGAATTGTACACCAGATAGTGTCCACTCACTTTGATGCCCACCCACAGTATGTGATAGTTTCTGCTACCAGTCAACATTTTATCAAACTCTTAAATTATTGCAAAGCTTAGATAAAGAAAAAAATGTTGTCTCTTTGATGGTTTTACTTTGCATTTTTCATATCAGAGATGCTGAGCATTTTTTCATATACTTAACCACTTATGTTTGAATTTTTGTAAAAATATTTTCATAGTGATTATTTTTCATATATTGTTGGTCTTTGTTTTTGTTTATTTTTAGGACCTTTTTGTATACTAGGGAAAAATTGTCCTTTGTGGTGAAAGTATTTAGTCAATTTTTATTTTGACTTGACTTGTGATTTTTTTGATCCAGAAATATAGGTGACTTTTTTTTTTTTGCCATTTACTCTGTGACACTCTTTTAAACCATTTAATTTGTCATCATAAATGTAATTTTTAATAAAATTTAAAAATCCATGAGAAATTAAGTAATTTGCCCACAGTCTCAGAGTTAAGTTGAACTCAGATAGTCTGATCCCAAACTCCATCCTCTTAACTTCTATACTATACTACCTGTTTGTTTTCTTTCTTAAAAATAAAAATGTAATTTTCCTGAATTGAAAAAAAATCCCATGAATTAAGTTTTTTTTTTATTCTTGATATGGGCCACTTATAATTAGCAGATATATATTTTAATTATTTTTTCCCCCAAATAGAAGTACAGGGACTGATTTACTACTTACTTCAAAGTAAAATTGAGAATTGTTTGTGGGTTAGAATTCTTACTAATTCTGATTGGATTTTTCTGTCTTACTTTAATGTTTTTTCAGCTTTTTCACAAAACTGTTACATGTTACAGAAACTGCCTCTCAGACTCTCTTAAACAGTGAAAGAAATGTATTGGCTCACAAAATAAAGTTCAGGGATCCCAGGCTTCAGGCAAGGTTTGATCCAGAGGCTTAGGGATCCTCTGTTTTGTGATCCAGCTCTGTTTTCTCAGGTACTCCAGACTCTGCACTTTGCTCCATCCCCAGACAAGATGTCCTCATCACATCACATATTCAGGTCATACTATCCAAGTGTAACAGTCAAGTGCATTCACATCAGAAATTCTAGTGAGAGTACTGATGCTTGCTCTGATTGACTCAAGGTGGATTTTGAACTCCATCCTCGGTCTGGGAATGGAGTTAGGTTTCCTGGGATTAGATATCCCTAATGGAAACTAAAAAGCCTCTTGATGAAAGTGAAAGAGGAGAGTGAAAATGTTGGCTTAAAGCTCAACATTCCGAAAACAAAGATCATGGCATCCGGTCCCATCACTTCATGGGAAATAGATGGGGAAACAGTGGAAATAGTGTCAGACTTTATTTTTTGGGCTCCAAAATCACTGCAGATGGTGACTGCAGCCATGAAATGAAAAGACGCTTACTCCTTGGAAGAAAAGTTATGACCAACCTAGATAGCATATTGAAAAGCAGAGACATTACTTTGCCAACAAAGGTCCGTCTAGTCAAGGCTGTGGTTTTTCCAGTAGTCATGTATGGATGTGAGAGTTGGACTGTGAAGAAGGCTGAGCGCCAAAGAATTGATGCTTTTGAACTGTGGTGTTGGAGAAGACTCTTGAGAGTCCCTTGGACTGCAAGGAGATCCATCCAGTCCATTCTAAAGGAGATTAGCCCTGGGTGTTCTTTGGATGGAATGATGCTAAAGCTGAAACTCCAGTACTTTGGCCACCTCATGCGAAGAGTTGACTCATTGGAAAAGACTCTGATGCTGGGAGGGATTGGGGGCAGGAGGAGAAGGGGACGACAGAGGATGAGATATCTGGATGGCATCACTGACTCGACGGAGATGAGTTTGAGTGAACTCTGGGAGTTGGTGATGGACAGGGAGGCCTGGCGTGTTGCGATTCATGGGGTCGCAAAGAATCAGACACGACGGAGTGACTGAACTGAACTGAATGAAACCCAAGTGAGATGGTAGGTGTTGCAAGAGGGCATCAGAGGGCAGACACACTGAAACCATACTCACAGAAAACTAGTCAATCTAATCACACTAGGACCACAGCCTTGTCTAACTCAATGAAACCAAGCCATGCCTGCAGGGCAACCCAAGACGGGTGGGTCATGGTGGAGAGGTCTGACAGAGCATGGTCCACTGGAGAAGGGAATGGCAAGCCATTTCAGTATTCTTGCTTTGAGAACCCCATGAACAGTATGAAAAGGCAAAATGATAGGATACCAAAAGAGGAACTCCCCAGGTGCCCAATATGCTACTGGAGATCAGTGGAGAAATAACTCCAGAAAGAATGAAGGGATGGAGCCAAAGCAAAAACAATACCCAGCTGTGGATGTGACTGGTGATAGAAGCAAGGTCCAATGCTATAAAGAGCAATATTGCATAGGAACCTGGAATGTCAGGTCCATGAATCAAGGCAAATTGGAAGTGGTCAAATAAGAGATGGCAAGGGTGAATGTCGACATTCTAGGAATCAGTAAACAAAAATGGACTGGAATGGGTGAATTTAACTCAGATGACCATTATATCTACTACTGCAGGCAGGAATCCCTTAGAAGAAATGGAGTAGCCATCATGGTCAACAAAAGAGTTCAAAATGCAGTACTTGGATGCAATCTCAAAAATGACAGAGTGATCTCTGTTTGTCTCCAAGGCAAACCATTCAATATCACAGTTATCCAAGTCTATGCCCCAGCCAGTAGCACTGAAGAAGCTGAAGTTGAACAGTTCTATGAAGACCTACAAGACCTTTTAGAACTAACACCCAAAAAAGATGTCCTTCTCATTATAGGGGACTGGAATGCAAAAGTAGGAAGTCAAGAAACACCTGGAGTAACAGGCAAATTTGGCCTTGGAATGCAGAATGAAGCAGGGCAAAGACTAATAGAGTTTTGCCAAGAAAATGCACTGGTCATAGTAAACACTCTCTTCCAACAACACAAGAGAAGACTCTACGCATGGACATCACCAGATGGTCAACACCGAAATCAGATTGATTATATTCTTTGCAGCCAAAGATGGAGAAGCTCTATACAGTCAACAAAAAAAAAGACCAGGAGCTGACTGTGGCTCAGATCATGAACTCCTAATTACCAAATTCAGACTCAAACTGAAGAAAGTAGGGAAAACCGCTAGACCATTCAGGTATGACCTAAATCAAACCCCTTATGATTATACAGTGGAAGTGAGAAATAGATTTAAGGGCCTAGATCTGATAGAGTGCCTGATGAACTATGGAATGAGGTTCTTGACACTGTACTGGAGACAGGGATCAAGACCATCCCCATGGAAAAGAAATGCAAAAAAGCAAAATGGCTGTCTGGGAAGGCCTTACAAATAGCTGTGAAAAGAAGAGAGGCGAAAAGCAAAGGAGAAAAGGAAAGATATAAGCATCTGAATGCAGAGTTCCAGAGAATAGCAAGAAGAGATAAGAAAGCCTTCTTCAGTGATCAATGCAAAGAAATAGAGGAAAAGAACAGAATGGGAAAGACTAGAAATCTCTTCAAGAAAATTAGAGATACCAAGGGAACATTTCGTGCAAAGATGGGCTTGATAAAGGACAGAAATGGTCTGGACCTAACAGAAGCAGAAGATATTAAGAAGAGGTGGCAAGAATACATGGAAGAACTGTGCAGAAAAGATCTTCACGACCCAGATAATCATGATGATGTGATCACTAATCTAGAGCCAGACATCTTGGAATGTGAAGTCAAGTGGGCCTTAGAAAGCATCACTATGAACAAAGCTAGTGGAGGTGATGGAATTCCAGTGGAGCTGTTTCAAATCCTGAAAGACGATGCTGTGAAAGTGCTGCACTCAATATGCCAGCAAATTTGGAAAACTCAGCAGTGGCCACAGGACTGGAAAAGGTCAGTTTTCCTTCCAATTCCAAAGAAAGGCAATGCCAAAGAATGCTCAAACTACCGCACAATTGCACTCATCTCACACGCTAGTAAATTAATGCTCAAAATTCTCCAAGCCAGGCTTCAGCAATACGTGAACCGTGAACTTCCTGATGTTCAAGCTGGTTTTAGAAAAGGCAGAGGAACCAGAGATCAAATTGCCAACATCCACTGGATCATGGAAAAAGCAAGAGAGTTCCAGAAAAACATCTATTTCTGCTTTATTGACTATGCCAAAGCGTTTGACTGTGTGGATCACAATCAATTGTGGAAAATTCTGAAAGAGATAGGAATACCAGACCACCTAACCTGCCTCTTGAGAAATCTGTATGCAGGTCAGGAAGCAACAGTTAGAACTGGACATGGAACAACAGACAGGTTCCAAATAGGAAAAGGAGTACGTCAAGGCTGTATATTATCACCCTGTTTATTTAACTTCTATGCAGAGTACATCATGAGAAACGCTGGGCTGGAAGAAGCACAAGCTGGAATCAAGATTGCTGGGAGAAATCTCAGTAACCTCAGATATGCAGATGATACCACCCTTATGGCAGAAAGTGAAGAGGAACTAAGGAGCCTCTTGATGAAAGTGAAAGAGGAGAGCAAAAACATTGGCTTAAAGCTCAACATTCAGAAAATGAAGATCATGGCATCTGGTCCCATCACTTCATGGGAAACAGTGGAAACAGTGTCAGACTTTATTTTTGGGGGCTCCAAAATCACTGCAGATGGTGACAGCAGCCATGAAATTAATCCTTACTCCTTGTAAGGAAAGATATGACCAACCTAGATAGTATATTCAAAAGCAGAAACATTACTTTGCTGACTAAGGTCTGTCTAGTCAAGGCTATGGTTTTTCCTGTGGTCATGTATGGATGTGAGAGTTGGACTGTGAAGAAGGCTGAACATGGAAGAATTAATACTTTTGAACTGTGGTGTTGGAGAAGACTCTTGAGAGTCCCTTGGACTGCAAGGAGATCCAACCGGTCCATTCTGAAGGAGATCAGCCCTGGGATTTCTTTGGAAGGAATGATGCTAAAGCTGAAACTCCGGTACTTTGGCCACCTCATGCGAAGAGTTGACTCATTGGAAAAGACTCTGATGCTGGGAGGGATTGGGGGCAGGAGGAGAGGGTGACGACCGAGGATGAGATGGCTGGATGGCATCATGGACTGGATGGACGCGAGTTTGAGTGATCTCCGGGAGATGGTGATGAACAGGGAGGCCTGGCGTGCTGCAGTTCATGGGGTTGCAAAGAGTTGGACATGACTGAGCGAGTGAACTGATTGGTAACGGGAAAACAGACTGATGTTACAGCCAAATTCTTGTTGTACCAATGGGATGGGGAAGATTAAACACACATCCTAGTACTTTTTGGGCTAGTAATGTGAAGCACAAACTTTTATTTCAATGTATCTTTTTAAAGGTAAATATTACAATTTTACCTTATATTCTATATGACAGTCTTGTATATATCAAAATTCTTTCAGAGTTTTGAGTAAAGTCTTTGAATTGTCCTTTAGCTTGTGACTTCAGACATCCCTTGGTGTACCAGTATGTATTTGTAAACAAGTCTTGCATAATCTTAATGTAATGGACTCTTAACAAAAGCACATATTTGATCTATAGAATAGAATAGTGATAAAATAGAACACTAAAAGTTTTAGTCAGTCCTATATCCTAGATATATTTGAAGCCATGATTTTTATAAAATATTGTCCATTTTACGGGTGTTTTCCATAATTAACTATTATTTGCAACTATCTATAACTGGTGTTAACCACTTCTTGGGTATTAATAATCATTATAAAAATATCAGAGGATATTTTTTAGAAAACATTCTTTGTACTCTTGGTCATTAAACTTAGTCTGAGAATGTGTTTAGTAGCTGTAACCATGTGCAGGACATTTTAAAAACTAGAATTTAAGTCTCAACCCCAGGTTTCCTCAGAGATAATTACAGGATGAAAAAATGACTGAAGGAAAAAAATCAATTTACCTTTGTTAATAAAAATGCCTGAGTATTGTTTAATATCTTTTAATTTTAATGATATTTTCATTTTACCTACACAAACACCCACTTTACATCTGTCTGTTTTTAGAAAAAAGTTATCATTTTCTGTGATCTCATCTGAGACTTGGATAGTAGAGAAAAACTAATTATTTTCAAGCAAAAGTAGGACTCACTGTGTGCCAGCCACTGTTTTAATGTTTAAAATATAATTACCTCTAATACTTACAGCAGTCCTAAGAAAGTCAGGTTCCAACATGATTAAATAATTTGCCCAACATTGTTTACAGAGCTAGTAAATAGTTAAGTGGGAGAAGCCAGGCAGTCAGACTCAGGAGGCCATGATCTTTACCAGTGTGTTGATTCCTAGTTATTCTATTAATAAAAAGGGAACCTTTGCCAGGTAAATCTCTGGAAGTTCATTATGAAAACAATTTGTGGTGATACTGTTCGTGGACTCTTCTGGTTTGAAAGTGAACGACCAACCCAGTGTTTGAGCTCTGGCACCAGTGCAGGCTGTTTCCCAGAAACGCACATCTGTGCTGTACCTTTTGAAGTCATGCTTCGCTGGATCTTTGATGTGTTTCTTCTGTCCAGGTTCCTTTCAGGTGTCTAACTTCAAATGAGTGGTAATGGTGCCATTCTTCACCAATAACATAATGTAACTTGGGTTCTTTTATCCTTGTTGTTCTGTCGGTCATAATATGCTGGATTTATTTTAACTAATCAAAATGTTGAGTTTGAAGGTTTATCTTTTGGTTGTTATTTTGTGTATTTATCCATTCAGTGAGAGATTAAATTAGAAACTTTTACATAATATTTTTTGAAACACCAGCTGCTCTTGAAAAGAAGTGTGGTGCATGAATTACGTTTGTGTTTTGGTAAGCAGCAACTGGGTGAAAACCTTAAATTATGTTCTCTCTCAACCTCAGTTTACCTCCACCTCCTTTATTTTGGATACTCGCCTCATGCTTCTCTCACTTCTATAATGCACTTCTAGTCTTGTGGGAATAGTGAAGAACAAGCTGGGGCTGTAACTTGGAAAAAATATTGAATAAATGTAAAAATACCTCTCTCTTTTCAATTATCTTCCACTGTGGCTTGCTTTTTCTTGTCTCTTTCCTCTGTCGTACTCCAGCCCCCCTCTGTTATAGTTGCAGGAAAAAGAAACCAATCTTAGATTTATTGGGAGTGAATTCAGAGTGGCTCAAAGGAAGAATTGAAGAATTGGGCTTTAGGATTGGAGCCAGTTGCTTGCTGACCTATGTCTAGACATCCTTCAAGTTCATGATTCATCTCTAGTCACCTTCTCAGGACTGTAGCATCTGGGGAAAGTGTGGGAGGACCCAAGTCAGTTCCCCCCACCCCGCAACGCTCTCTCTGGACTGGAGGGATGGGCTGTACTCTTGGAGGTGCTTGCCCCAGAGGATGTGAAGCTGGCTAGGTTTCTGTCTCCCCATTCCTCCACCTCCCCACCCCCTGACCCCGCACTGGGTCTCTCTGGATTCCATGTACACTCCCAGACATAGGCAGTCTAATTTGATTTTGAGCAGAATTTTGCTCTAAGAAAGAAAGACTTGCTTAAAAAAGAAAGAACTAATGGCTCTGGATTCCAAATCAATTTCATATTGATCTCTGGATAATTCTCAGTCATAATTTCAGTAATCAGGTGTGCAAATTGATAAGATTGATGAATGTGGCTGAGACAATAAAAATGGGCCAGAACTTAGCAGCTATATATTTCTACCTGTGCCCTTCCTCAGGGAAAATCCAGAGAGGAAGGAGGGAGAAGAATTGGATTAGTAGTTTTGCTTATTCTTCTGGTTTAGCTTTTTGCAAGACTTCTCTGCTTTTGCCAACTAAGAATAGAGAAAAATAGAATATAACACTAAAAGAGGAGAAAAGGAAAATCATCACAGAATGTTGATAGTTAGAATTTTATAAAATACTATCACAGATGACGTATTTCATAGAGAACTTAACTGCATGATTTAAAGAGTGAGTAACTGGGCAGAGTGATATATGAGAAAACTTGTACTAATAATTTCTGTTTCAGAAACTTGCTGAATTTAAAGCAGTTCAAAATAAATTGTCAGGTTAAAAATGATGAGACTGACAATAACCAGGAAATTAAGAAGGACTAAAGAAGAAAGATTGTTATCAAAATTTAGACTCATTTGTTTCAATCACAAGCTGGTTTCTACCTCATTTATATCCAGTATTTAAACTCTACAAAAATCAATTTTTGATTAAAATTCTGTACATGTCCATTTACATGTAAACCTTTAAGAAGAAACACTGAGTGTTATTATTTTGATTTAAAATATAGATCAGGGTATAGGGAACAAATTTGGAAGAATTATTTCTTCTCTGTGTACTGTGCTTAGTTGCCCAGTTGTGTCCAGCTCTTTGTGACCCCATGGAGGGTAGCCCAGCAGGCTCCTCTGTCCGTGGGAATTCTCCAGGCAAGAATACTGGAGTGGGTTGCCATGCCCTCCTCGAGGGGATCTTCCCAACCCAGTGATTGAACCCAGCTTTCCCTCCTTGCAGGTGGATTCTTTACTGTCTAAGCCACCAGGGAAGCCCAAGAATACTGGGTAGCCTGTCCCTTCTCCAAGGGGTCTCCCTGACCCAGGAATCGAACTGAGGACTCGTGCATTGCAGGCAGATTCTTCACCAGCTAAGCTACCATGGAAGCTCATTTCTTCCCTAGAAATCTGTATTTAAATTTTGTTACCTTATCAAATATATTGAAAAATGCCTTAATGAATTGCAGTGAAAGTAACCATAAGTTTTCCAGTTTAATACAGTCGAACATTGGTAAATAAGTGCTATGCTGGTGTGTCATAATCTTAGGATTCAGTTAGGAATTCAAGGAAAGCTGAAGCTAAGTTTCAGTTACGATCTTTCGTTGCGTCTACGAAAGTCTATTTTGGTGAAATTAATTTCTGTATATGACAGTTCTCTATAATTAATCCCCAAAGTACGCAACAGGGACATTTTTCATTAACAGAAGTATTTTAAAAAATAGGATAAAAGTTATTTTTTAAAGAATGAATCATTGTAGCTATTTTCATGTATGAGAAGTGAGGTACCTTTCAGTCATTTCATTCTATGTTGTGGGGAGATGGTCCTGACAGAGTGAAGGGCATGTCCAGGTAACACGTGTAGCATTGTGACTGACAGGCTTGAAGGCCAGCATGCCTGAAGTGGCCAGCATGGTCCAGGGGGAGAGGACTAAGAGGGCATCGGAAAGTCAGGAGGTAACGAGATCATGTTCAGACTTGTAGGCAGTCTTAAGGACCTTGGCTTGTATTTTTAGTGATATGGAAAGTCATTGGAATGTTTTAATCAAATGAGTAACATGAGTTGTCATTGGCTTAAAAAAGATTGTTCTGGCTCCTGCATGGGGAGTAATGTCAGGACCAAGGATGGCAGTTGAGACACCTGCTGACGTTTCCTGTAGCAATCCCAGGTGAACCAGGGTGGTAGCAGATGAGAGCTGAAGAGAAAAAGTAAAACACAGAATGTATTTCACAGGAAGAACCAAACAGATTTGAACTGGATGTGGGAGGTAGATAAGAGAGAGCTGTCAGGAACAAATGCAAGGACTTCTCCAGATCAAAGGCTGAGGTTTCCATTTGTGGGGCCAAGGGGAAGCTGAGAAGTAAAGGTGTGGGTTAAATCAGGAGTTCATCTTGGGGCATGTTGAGATGTAAGTTAAAATGGGTATCTGAGATTGGAGTTCAGGTAGCAGTGTGGCTGAAGATACAAATTTGAGTTTCATTTGCACGTAGGTTTTGCCTAAAGCCACTAGACTGGATGAGACAATTTAGAGAGTGAGTGTTGATAGAAAAGAAATTCAAAGACTGATGCTAGAGACCTCTGAGTGTTGGAAGTTAGGGAGATGAATAACCAGTGAAGGAAGATGCAGAGAGAGGTTCAAAGGCAGTCGGGACATTGTATGTATGCTGGCAGCCACCTGGTGAAGGTATTTCAAGGAGAAGGAATTGATAATCTTAGTTAAATCCTGTTTAAAGTTCAGCAACAAGGAGGGTCAGCTGGCGACCTTGACAGAAGCAGCTGGTGGCATTGAGGGAAGGCGTGACTGGATTGGCTTTAAGAGAGGGAAAGAGTTGAGGGGGGAATTGCAGGTAGCAAGTATGTCTATACTTGTGAAAAAAAGGAGCTGAGAAATGAGTGCTATTTAGAAAGGAAATGAGGCCAAGATAAGTTCTTTTTTTTTTTTTTAAACGAAAGTACATTCAGCACAGAAGTGATCCAGTCCTGAGCCGCAGGGTTGGGGGTGTATGAGAACTGCTCTGGTTGTGTCCTTCAGGTAGCCAGGAGAGGTGGGATCTAGTGCAGAAAAGGGACCCTGGGGCCTGGGGTGAGGGGTCAGTGGAGGAGGAGGTGGTCTTGGATAGACACAGATTGTTTATTCACTTAGGGAAGGTGGAATATATGGGCACAGACGCAGGTTGATAATTAGGTGTGTGAGGCAGGCTAATGTAGGAGGGTTTTTGTACTGTGTGTTTTAAAAGTTTATTTCATTTTTACTTTCTGCGGGCTGTCCTAGAGAGAGGACTGAAGGGTGTGGGAACAAGAAGGGCTGTGGAGAGAAAGGCTAGAAACCAAGTGAAAGACTAGTAAGCAGTGGAGTCTTAGAGCAGCTGCTGCCTGTCCTGGAATATGTTGTAGTCTCTCCATTTGTTCTGACTCTTCAGTCAAAACCAGTAGCACGTGAAGGATTGTCCCTTGACTGACTTTTCTTTCCCTTCCTCTCCGTTCTTGCCCCTCTTCATCCTGAACACAAGGCCTTCTGTGTGCAGCAGACTTTGCCTCAAGAGTTGAGACAATGGAGGGAGATTACAACATGATCCTTCCTGCCTTAATTTAAAAAAAAAACCCTTCCCTCTTGCTTCAGAGCAGTTGTTCTCCTTTTTTATGCTCTGGAACCTTTTGGCAAACTAGGAAAAGTGTATAGACGCCCCTTCCCCCAAAAAATGTTTGTGGTTTTTTTTGATGAAAAAGTTTATAGTATTTCAGAGGAAACCAATTAACAAGCTACTGGTTTTTAAATATTAAAAAACACACTTGTGATACAATATGAGTCTTTATTGTGCCTTCAAGGATGAGCTCTAGTAGAAGGTCCCATGACTACCTAATTTCAAAGTAGTCAGTGAGTAAATACTATTAGATATCTGTAGCATCTGAGATATAATATGAAACCATGAATTTCCTCAAGTGACAAGATCACAGGTATTGATACTGTGATTTGTTGCCTACTTTCACAATTAAAGGAAATATTTAATTTCAGCTAAAGGGTCATAAAAACAGAGATGAAGTATTTTCCCCCATCAAGTTCTGTCCTGCAATCTGTGTGTAAACCTTTTGGAAGTCTGGACTTCAGCTGAATCACCCTTGCTTTGGAGGAAATATTGCACCTCTCCTGTCCAAGGCTGATCCCATCACTCATGGTGTGCGTTTCTATTCTTTATTTTCTCTAGGACCTGCTCCAAACAGATATCCCAGATTGCTTTTATATCTTGAATCTTTTTCTATCCACTGGGTTCAACTTCCTTTTTGAAATGCACTTGACTTTCCTTCTATCGTTTGTTTCTCATGAGGGCAGTAAATAGCCTAACTTGCCTGGATGTGGCCAGTTCAGTGCCACATGTGCTTTAAATGTTTGCTGCTGTAGAAGTGCTCATTAACCGCTGAGGATAAATAAATAGGTACTTCTCTTTCTGATAGAAGTTCACAGACTTTGGTTTCAATTAGCAGATGTTATAACTGTCTTCCTCTGGTGAATGGAAGATTCTCATAGCATTAGTGAACATCATGTACGCCCCAGTGGTAATCTCAGAAAATGCATCAGTCTATTGGTGAAAGTTAATATTCTCCTGGAGGGATATGTTAGATTTCCAAATTTAAGTGACTTTGTTAAAAGAAGTTGAGATTGACTCTTTGTCACACCAGTTCATAGGATTCCATGAAAATCTGATGAAATGTTGAATGATTTATAACTTGTAACTGTATGTGTAAAATATAGTCTGCCTCAGTTTTGTTAAGTTGGAAATGTTTAATGTGTATGTTTAAAAATATAGTTCTGAATTTTGCATAGATTAGTAGAGACATGAGTTATCTTAGATTACAGTGTTAGAATTATGACGATAGAATTTAGTTTGGGAGAACTATTTACTATTAGTATTAGCACATGTTTTTGTCCCCAATAAGAAATTACTTTTATTTTGTCAGTTGATACAGTCTATCCTGGATTGATTAACTTTTCTCATAATCCAGTATCTAATATTCTTTGAACACACACTTCTAATTTATGTAGCTATAAATTATATTTTTATTTTATAATATTTGTCTCTGGTTTACTATTCCTTAATTATTGAAGGGTTTCTTGAACTTTTATATAGATATATTTATGCCAACATGAATGAGTCAGTTGAAGTAACTGCAAAGCTATTACATTGGAGCTTGGCACATAATGAACACTATACAATAACATAAGGGACCACAAACATCCTCTCCAACTAGATTATAAACTTATGTGTAAACTCTTTGAACATGGGACCTTATTTTTCTTATATATCACCTTCTCCCTGGCATACCTGGCACAGTGTTTAGCCCAGAGTGGGCTATAAATAAATATTTGTTGCATGAATGTAAGCCCCTGAGGAACAGTGGTCATGTAAGGTGGGAAGAGGTTGCAGAAAGTGGAGTTTTTCTGGTAACTCATGACAAAGATAAACACATTCCTTCTCTTACCTATTTTTATTTTGTGCAACTAATATATCTTACAATTACAAAATGACTATGGTTATTGAAAGTGGATGAGGTGTCATTAAGCCAGGACACACTGACATGGCTGTCTTCTTTCTGGCCAGCTCCATTCTCATTCAATATATATATAAAGGCCATAGTTGGTAGCATTTTGAATATTATCTGTGTGCTTAAGTGAATATTTGGGGGTAAAGTTATTCAATTAAGCTGTGTAGATAGACAAAATATGAATACACACATATACAAAGGGAAAATCTTGAGAGAATTAATGAGCATCATGCAAGCCCTGCTGATAAATGCTGTATGTCTAACTTTAGGCAGTGATTGATATTTTAGTATATATAAACCATTTATGTATTAACGTTTATAAATTAGTAAGTGATGTTTTAAAATTATGAATGAGATATTTTAACATATGGAGTGTTACTTTTTCTAGTTCTAAATGGCAGTCATGGTAATGAAATAAATTATTGATTTTATTACATTTATATACTTGCCAGTTCAGTAGAGAACTCAGATATTTTATAGGGTCATGAAAATTAATCAGTCACATTTTCTTCTTAAAATGATAAGTACCCATATTAAAAATTATCACATTTCAGGTACTTTATTTTTTGATCATCGTCTTATCTTTCCCCTTTAAGAAAAAGCAGAGCAACTACTATACATATATAAAGTAATTTTATACTTGCCAATTGATCTTCCCTTGGGGGCTACTGTAATTTTTATAAATAGCTTGCTGACTTCGAAGAAACATAGTTCTGTCCTTAGGAACTCATCTGGAAAGGGCATTTCTTTGGGGATATGGAGACCATGTGTGGAATTTCAGCTACAGGAAAAATCCTGGGATTTAAACAAAGAAATATTGCCTAGTTTAAAATTGAAGGTCTGTTTGTGAAACGTTGCCTTGCTCTTAATAGCAGTATTTTGTTTTTAGACTCTAATATATTGTGGAATTATAGTCCTCAGTCTGGAGTTTTTAAACTCTTAGGGACCTGCAAATAACTTGGTGCCACTGGTCATATTATCCTGGTCAAAAGTACTGATTTGAAGTAGTTTATCTTTGACTTATTAAAAATGAGCAAACGTTTCTGACTTAAAAATGGCAGTTTGTTTAATTCACTGAATTTCTCATAACATGGAGTTCATGGAGTAAAAATAACAAAAAGTTCCTTTGGGAAAGACTCATGTCAGCCTGAAGCCTAGTCTCTGCAACTGTCATATATGTGAGATAGTTGCCACTAGAGATTTTATTGATTGAGTTAATGTATTCATGTGTAAAGCTAAGAAGAAAGACTATTTAAGTGTATTTTACTTAAAAAAAATTGAGGTGTAATTGACCTATAACATTATACTAGTTTCAGGTGTACACAAGCTCTCATTACAGAAAAAAATATATAACTGTGTGTGGTGATAGATGTTAACTCACTGTGGTGATCATGTCACAATATATACAAATATAGTGAGAGCTTGTTAGATGAAATCTTAGCAATTTTAAAATACATAATACAGTATCATTAACTGTGATCACCATGCTGTGTATAGTCTCCCCAGGGCTCATTTATTTTGTAAGTGGAAGATTGTGCCTTTTGATAATCATCAATCATTTCTGAATTTTACTTTATGGTGAGTATCGAGGTTTAATGAACTACTTTTTATCCCACATTAAAATTTTTAATAGAAGATGCAGGTGGTTTTATATTTCTGTGATGAGAATACATGTGAAGGTTGGTATATCTTATATATATTATTATCCTTAATGTAATGGATATGTGATACTGAATTCATATTTCTTAAAGTAACTTTCACTATACTTGGATTAAAAGATATCCAAAATAATACTCTTTACTGTTTTAGGACCAGCATTATTTTTTTCTTTGTTTTTGTTTGTTTTACTTTTTTTCTTTCTCTTTGAGGAAGAGGAAGAGGTCATGGTTAGACTAGTAGCACATGCCAACATCAGGCTTCAGACCCTCTGCACATATATCACACTCCATCCCCAGCTTGCAAAAGCGCTAGAGCTGTTACTGAAGACTCATTTTTTATGAATTCACTTTGAAACATGTAAAAATTAAGACAAACATTAAATGAATAATTATAGAATTACCCAGTTATGGTCCAATTTGATATTGTGATAAGCAAAGCATTCTTGTTCTTAAATGGCTTAAATGTGCTGATGGAATTTCTCATTCTACTGATATACAGTTTTGTTCTACAGAATGGTATGTAAAATACCTAACCTCAATTCTTTCTTATTGTAACATAAACTAATTCTAGTACATACAGTCTATGGTTGGAGGGAAATCAACTGTGTTATTTGCATTTTCTCTAGGCTGCCTTTGTATATTTTAGGATCACTATGAAGCTCTTTTGGGCTTCCCTGGTGGCTCAGAGGTTAAAGCCTCTGCCTGCAATGCGGGAGACCTGGGTTCAATCCCTGGGTCAGGAAGATCCCCCGGAGAAGAAAATGGCAACCCACTCCAGTATTCTTGCCTGGAGAATCCTATGGACGGAGGAGCCTGGTGGGCTACAGTCCACGGGGTCGCAAAGAATCGGACACGACTGAGTGACTTCACTATGAAGCTCTTTATTCTTGTTAACTCTGTTCTCCCAAACTCCACACTGTCTTGTCTATTTTATAGCACTCCTTTAGTATCCTAAAGTAATAACATGATATGAAACTTTACTTTAATCCTATTATAGTATAAAGGGAAAAGTTACATTAAAATTTAATTTTTGTAAAAAATGGTAACAAATACGTTTTCAAAAATAACATGAATTCCAATATGGAAATGCTTCAGCATGACCATAACAGAAATAATTAACAAATTAGGTTCTTGTACTCATGCGTAGTATCACTATATGCCATGGATACAAATACAAGCTAAAAAAAAATGTGGTTTTATCAGTGACTCAGAAAACAATAAATGGACTTGAGAATGTGGGTGTGAATTTTTGATATGTTGAATCACTTTTGACAAGGCTCAAAATGAAATAAACCCTTTGACTTACATAGGGGTTTATTTGAAAAATTCAGTGTGTATTAAAAATGTTTCATAAATACTATGTTTTTGTGTAAAATGGAGTAAGATTGTAGACTCAGGTAATTATCAGCATATTTTTCATACTCCTGAGTCTCTAGCTGTTCATTAGGCTTGAGAGCCCAAGAACATTCTTTGTTTGGGACTCTCTTTTATATTGCAGCAAACATAGCAAGCTTCTTTTCAGCCTATGAAAAGCAAATAATATTCCCTAGTCACTGTGTAAGCCAAAATGTAAGCACTTATTTTCAGAATGGCCCGTGCTAGGTGATTCTTTTGGGAAAGGACCTTTGCTCTAGGCTGAGGCTTTAAAACTTAATGTCTGTTTTCTAAAGCATAAGTAGTTTTTACCTCTCCTATAGACTGCCCACTTTTTTTCATTATCCTAACATAATCAATAAAAATTCATGTTTGTTTATTTCAGAATATGCCTAATAGACAATGAATGGTGCAACTATAATAATCTCAGTTCAGTTCAGTCGCTCAGTCATGTCCGATTCTTTGCAACCCCATGAATTGCAGCACGCCAGGCCTCCCTGTCCATCACCAACTTCTGGAGTTCACTCAAACTCATGTCCATCGAGTCGGTGATGCCATCCAGCCATCTCATCCTCTGTCGTCCCCTTCTCCTCCTGCCCCCAATCCCTCCCAGCATCAGAATCTTTTCCAATGAGTCAGCTATTCACATGAGGTGGCCAAAGTACTGGAGTTTCAGCTTTAGCATCAGTCCTTCCAATGAACACCCAGGACTGATCTCCTTTAGGATGGACTGGTTGGATCTCCTTGCAGTCCAGGGGACTCTCAAGGTGCACAAATAGAATTTCAAGCAAAGTACCAGTTGCTAATAAACCATTGTGGTTGAGATCCTTTCATCTTGTTTAAGTGGAAATCTAGTACATGAACTGAGAACTTCCATATATACAAGCTGGATTTAGAAAAAGCAGAGGAACCAGAGATCAAATTGCCAACGTGCATTGGATCATAGAAAATGCAAGGGAATTCCAGAAAAACATCTGTTTCATTGACTATGCTAAAGCCATTTACTGTGTGGATCACAACAAGCTGTGGAAAATTCTGAAAGAGATGGGAATACCAGACTACCTTATCTGCTTCCTGAGAAACTTGTATGCAGGTCAAGAAGCAACAGTTAGAACTGGAAATGGAACAACAGATTGGTTTCAAATTGGAAAACCAATTTGAGTACATTACGTGAAATCCTGGGCTGGAGGAAGCACAAACTGGAATCAAGTTGCCAGGAGAAATATCAATAACCTCAAATATGCAGATGGTGCCATCCTTATGGCAGAAAGCAAAGAGGAACTAAAGGTCCTCTTGATGAAAGTGAAAGAGAGTGAAAAAGTTTTAAGTGAAAAGCTTAAAACTCAGCATTCAAAAAATGAAGATCATAGCATCTCGTCCCATCACTTCATGGCAAATAGATGGGAAAACAATGGAAACAGTGAGAGACTTTATTTTGGGGGCCCCGAAATCACTGCAGATGGTGACTGCAGCCATGAAATTAAAGACACCTGCTCCTTGGAAGAAAAGCTATGATCAACCTAGAAAGTATATTAGGAAAGCAGAGACATTACTTTGCCTACAAAGGTCTGTCTAGTCAAAGCTAGGATTTTTCCAGTAGTCACGTGTGGATGTGACAGTTGGACCATAAAGAAGGCTGGGCATCAAAGAATTGATGCTTTTGAACTGTGGTGTTGGAGAAAATTCTTGAGTCTCTGGGAGACGGTGAAGGACAGGGAAGCTTGGCATGCTACAGTCCATGGGGTCACAAAGAGTTGGACATGACTGTGTGACTGAACAGCAAGAACAACTCTGGGTAAAGATTAGGGATTTATTTTTATTTCAGAATATGTGAGGAGTTAATCATAACACCAGACATTTATAGAACACCTAAGTAAGAGTTGTGTTGTTTGCCTTATCTATTATTTTTAGTTTGCTAACCATCTGAAAAAGCAGGCATTATTGATATCTTCACTTTGCAAAGCAAACTCAGAGCTGTAGGGAGGTTAATTACCTTGCTCAGGGTCCACAGCTATTAACTAGTAGAGCCAGGATTTAAACTTGTGTTTTTCTTACTCTAGAGCATTGACTCTTAAATTACAGTGGTGTTCAGTGAAACCATTTTGAAAGTAGATCACCACTGTTAACATGTCTAACACAGACCTTCAGAGAAGCTTTCCTAACTTTTAAACATATTTATACATGCTTCAGCAATACGTGAACCATGAACTTCCAGATGTTTGAGCTAGTTTTAGAAAGGCAGAGAAACCAGAGATCAAATTGCCAGCATCCACTGGATCATGGAAAAAGTTAGAGAGTTCCAGAAAAAAATCTATTTCTGCTTTATTGACTATCCCAAAGCCTTTGACTGTGTGGATCACAATAAACTGTGGAAAATTCTGAAAGAGATGGGAATACCAGACCACCTAACCTGCCTCTTGAGAAACCTATATGCAGGTCAAGAAGCAATAGTTAGAACTGGACATGGAACAACAGACTGGTTCCAAATAGGAAAAGGAGTATGTCAAGGCTGTATATTGTCACCCTGCTTATTTAACTTATATGCAGAGTACATCATGAGAAATGCTGGGCTAGAGGAAGCACAAGCTGGAATCAAGATTGCCGGGAGAAATCTCAATAACCTCAGATATGCAGATGACACCACCCTTAGGGCAGAAAGTGAAGAAGAACTAAAAACCCTCTTGATGAAAGTGAAAGAGGAGAGTGGAAAAGTTGGCTTAAAGCTTAACATTAAGAAAACGAAGATCACGGCATCCGGTCCCCTCATTTCATGGCAAATAGCTGGGAAACAGTGCCTGACTATCTTTTTGGGCTCCCAAGTCACTGCAGATGGTGACTGCAGCCATGAAATTAAAAGACACTTACTCCTTGGAAGGAAAGCTATGACCAACCTAGTCAGCATATTAAAAAGCAGAGACATTACTTGGTCAACAAAGGTCCATCTAGTCAAGGCTATGGTTTTTCCAATAGTCATGTATGGATGTGAGAGTTGGACTATAAAGAAAGCTAAATGCCGAAGAACTGATGCTTTTGATCTGTGGTGTTGGAGAAGACTCTTGAGAGTCCCTTGGACTGCAAGGAGACCCAACCAGTCCATTCTAAAAGAGATCAGTGCTTGGTGTTCATTGGAAGGACTGATGTTGAAGCCTAAACTCCAATACTTTGGCCACCTGATAAGAAGAGCTGACTCATTTGAAAAGACCCTGATGCTGGGAAAGATTGAGGGCAGGAGGAAAAGGGGACGGCAGAGGATGAGATGGCTGGATGGCATCACCGACTCAATGGACACGAGTTTGGGTGAACTCTGGGAGTTGGTGATGGACAGGGAGGCCTGGTGTGCTGCGATTCATGGGGTCACAAAGAGTCAGATATGACTGAGCAACTGAACTGATAAATGCTTCCTGTTAGTTTCCCTTTTCAGGGTACCTATATGGAATATAAAAGTGACCTATACACAGAAATGCTACTTGCTGGCATTTAAGTGGCAATGAGAAATTGATGACAACTAAGTACTTCAAACTTGCCAACATCAGGATGCTTTTCAGTCAGTCAGTTCAGTCGCTCAGTCATGTCTGACTCTTGGTGACCCCATGGACTGCAGCACGCCAGGATTCCCTGCCCATTACCACTTCTGGAGCCTGCTCAAAGTCATGTCCATCATGTCAGTGATGCCATCCACCCATCTCATCCTCTATCATCCCCTTCTCCTCCCGCCTTCAATTTTTCCCAGCATCAGGGTCTTTTCCAATGAGTCAGCTCTTTGCATCAAGTGGCCAAAGTATTGGAGTTTCAGCTTCAACATCAGTCTTTCCAATGAATATTCAGGACTGATTTCCTGTAGTATCTACTGGTTGTAAAAACAACACCCAGTTGTGGATGTGACGGGTGATGGAAATATAGTCCAATGCTGTAAAAAAGCGATATTCCATTCCAAAAAGGAACCTGGAATGTTAGATCCATGAATCAAGGCAAATTGAAAGTGGTCAAATAGGAGATGACAAGAGTGAACATTGACGTTTTAGGAATCAGTGAACTAAAATGGACTGGAATGGGTGAATTTAACTCAGATAACCATTATATCTACTACTATAGGCAAGAATCCCTTAGAAGAAATGAAGTAGCCATCATAGTCAACAAGAGAGTCCAAAATGCAGTACTGGGATGCAGAGTCAAAAACAACAGAATGATGTTTGTTCGTTTCCAAGGTAAACCGTTCAGTATCACAGTAATCCAGGTCTATGCCCTGACCAGCAATGCTGAAGAAGCTGAAGTTGAATGGTTCAGTGAAGACCTACAAGACCTTCTAGCACTAACACCCAAAGGAGATGTCCTTTTCATCATAGGGGACTGGAATGCAAAAGTAGGAAGTCAAGAAACACCTGGAGTAACAGGCAAATTTGGCCTTGGAGTACAAAACAAAGCAGGTCAAAGGCTAACACAGTTTTTCCAGAGAATGCACTGGTCATAGGAAACACCCTCCTCCAACAACACAAGACTCTACACATGGACATCACTAGATGATCAATACCAACATCAGATTGATTATATTCTTTTCAGCCAGAGATGGAGAAGCTCTATACAGTCAGCAAAAATAAGACTGGGAGCTGACTGTGGCTCAGATCATGAACTCCTTATTGCCAAATTCAGACTTAAATGGAAGAAAGTAGGAAAACCACTAGACCATTCAGGTATGACCTAAATCAAATCCCTTATGATTATACAGTGGAAGTGACAAATGGATTCAAGGGATTAGATCTGATAGAGTGCCTGAGAACTATGGATGGAGGTTCATGACATTGTACAGGAGGCAGGGATCAAGACCATCCCCCAGAAAAAGAAATGCACAAAAGCAAAATGGTTGTCTGAGGAGCCTTTACAAATAGCTAGAAAAGAAGAGAAGCTAAAAGTGAAGGAGAAAAGGAAAGACATACCCCTTTGAATGCAGAGTTCCAAAGAATAGCAAGGAGAGATAAGAAAGCCAGGATGCTCATTAGTGATCAATGTGTGAACTTAGTCTCCCTGTGTCATCTAGAATGATAGAAAATATAAAAGCACTGTCATGTACTTGACAAAATCTACAAGAATAATAAAACCCAGAAGGTACCAGGATAATGCTTATTTTTTTGTTAACCACCTTCAACTTAAACTAATGGGAAAGCCTACTTGAAATTTCTTCAGGTGCTGGTTACCAGTGAAGAAAATGAGTGTATATTGCTGCCACTGGTGATATTTGTGACTTTATTCGATAAACAGTGCCTTATAGTCTTCTGTGTGTTATTCCTTTTCAGCATTAATACATTTATTTAAAATAAGGTCATATGAAAGGGTCAGATGAATCATTCTTGTGCTTGGCAGTGAAGTAATCAGAATTTTTACTTATTTTAGATTCAGAGAGGCTTCTCATTGAAAAATAGCCTTTTTCATAGTTGCTGATTCTGCCTCTTCCACTTTGCTGTTGGAAGACCAATGAAGACTTTGAAAGAAACACACACCATATTGGAGGAAGAAAAAGACTAATTCCACCAGAAATTTTGATGCATTTCCTCCACCCAAAAGGAACTAAGCTGGTTGAAACCAGATTGTCTGATGAAACAGCCCAGCCAGTTTAAAGTAGGAAATGTAGTTGGCTGCTTTCATAACATCTGCTGCTTGTTCAAATGCCTCTAGTCTTTAAACAGTGAGAAAATGAGGCTGCTCTCCATCTGCTGCAAGGAGGCTGTTTTTCCGAGGAAGCTATAGTATTACCATCACTCAGGTCTCCATTCTCTTATGTCTCTCTACATCCATGCAACAGCTGTATGAACGATAGCAAGCAGCAAGGGTATGGAAGGTAGAGACAGTTGGGGCTGCCCACTGCTGTGTCCCAAATGGATGGTGTCTCCTCAGATAGAGGGCTCAAGATGGGAATGGAGAGCTAAATGGTAGGCATTTCACTCTTAGATGATCCTTTTTCAGACCAGCAATACATAGGAGAAGGTCCCTCTGCAGTCCAGAAGACCAGCTGTAAAATAATGCCTGCAAGGGACTTCCCTGGTGGTCTAGTGGTTAAGACTCTGAGCTTCCAATGCAGGTGGCCTGGGTTTAATCCTTGATCAGGGAACTAGATCCCATATGCCACAACTAAGAAGCCCATGTGCCACAATTAAGACCTGACACAGCCAAAAAAAAAAAAAAAAAAGTTCCTGAGAGTCACTGAGAACTGGGCTTATAACTCTTTACGTTCCTGCTACAGAATTGAAAAGGGGGTTCTGTAATTATCCAAGAGCGAAATGAGCTAAGCCATGTCCTCTATTGACAGTGACCACCACCATCATCACAGAAGAGGCACTAGTAAAACTCAACAGCGTGGGATCTGTTGACAGTGTATACTTCAAGGTGAAGACTGATCATCCTGAAGATGCAAGAGGGAAGCTTGGTTTGGGGAAATATTTACAATGGTTAGAATGCTTACTAAACAGTGTACCATGAGAGAACATCTTCTAAGGTATGGTATCTATGGAACTGCAGTGGGGAACTCTAAGAGAACAAATTCATGTTTTAGGAAAAGTGAGCAGAGAGTGCAAGGAACCCTGCAACTGAGAGCTGGATTTAAGTCTGCAGAGGAGGCGGCATTATTAGTCTTGAAAAACTGAATCAGTGATGTGAAGAACAAATCTGAGGAACTTTCTTAAATTTTAGAGAAGGATCAAGAAGTGAAAAGATGGGGGAAAAAGCTGAAATCCAGTCTAAGAAAGGCAAATATAAATGGCTGATAAAAATATGAAAATAATTCAGCCTTATTATGCAGAGAAATGTAAATGAAAATAAAAATGAGTTCTCACTTTGGACCAATCAAATTAACAAATATTACTCAAGTGATAATTTTCACACAAGACCAGTAAAAAAGAATACTGTTTAAAATGAACATTTTTTAATACTTAACAGTGTTATTAAAATATTTAACACTGCATTTAAAATCAACTGTACTTCAGTAAAAAAATGTGGTAATATAGATAGTTTGATAACATTTTCTTAAAGAGGTTACTACTTTATCTAAAGGAATAATGCATCCAGTGTTCTTGCCTGGAGAATCCCAGGGATGGGGGAGCCTGGTGGGCTGCTGTCTGTGGGGTCGCACAGAGTTGGACATGACTAAAGTGACTTAGCAGCAGCAGTAAGATTTATATATAAGGATAATAGAAATGGGAAAAAAATCCAGTAAACTATGAGAGACTTAAACCTAGTAATAATTTATAGCCTTAAAATGTGATTTTGAAAATATCTAGTGATATGGAAGTGTCCTTTGCTAATAGTATAATTTCAGTGTTTCTCAAGCTGGATGCTAATAGACAAAAGAGGAAAATATATTAAGTGGGAAATAAATTTGGGAAGCTGCTTACTACCTAAATTTGTTATGACTTGCTTCCTGTCTTTTATTATGATTTGAAAAATCATAGTAAATGTTAGCACATTATAGGCTCTGAGAAATCCTTCAATAAAGACATCAGCTAACTTTTCTTAATTTGTTTTATACTGTTTATACCACAAAACACTGCTTTTAGTGGAAAAAATACTAACATCTCTCAGACAGTGTTCAATAAATACCAGTTTGGGAAACAATGTGTTTATAAAATGGAAGTAAATACACCAAATAACTTGAAAATATCTCTGAATAATGTAATTGTTTTATACTTACATGTAACTCAACTTTTCTTCATGAATTTCTTCAATAAGAATGCAGTACTTTTTTTAACATAAGGAAATACAACAAATGTATTAAAAACATTTGGGTACTCCAAATATAAAATTTAGAAGTCATTAGAGGAACCACCATTATCTTGAAATTCATGTCACACTTAACTTCTGTAACTTAAAACTTTTACAGAGTTTTGGATTAGGCCTTTATTTTAAAATCTGGAGGGAGATATTTTAGTTCCTCCTTGACTATGAATGATGGATTTCAATAGACTAACAAATTGGGTTACCTTGAGTCAAAATAGAATGAAAATAGTTATTTGTTTTAATCAAAGAACTGAATACAACTGTCATCTTATTTGTTATTAACCTCAAACATATGAAAAATAGGACAGGGAGGTTATTTGCTGTTGATGGTTGAGAGGTATGTGTGTACATGTGTGCATTTAAAGTTTCTAACTTCTTCATTTTCTTCATTTTTAATACATCAAAGTGACAAACCTTGTAATCCTACCACTTTAGAGTCTTTCTCCACCCTTTCCAGACCAACTTAAATTCTAATTATTCACAGATGAGATTAAGTCCAAAGAATTTTTGTCTACATTATGCTGTTTCTCTTCTTTCTCTTAGAGATGACTACCTTTCTTTTTGTAGCTTTATTAATAGATAAGCACATCAATCTAGTTTACTATTGCCCTAATCATATTTTATTAATGCAAGAAGTTTTAGACTAACAGAGGAAAATCTGGAAGTGATTTAGATCTTGCCTTTTTGAAAAATTTGAATCGTGGTCCCATCAGACTGTCCAGAGCAAGTTCAGTTGGGAGATGAGAGAATTAAGCTTCAGGAGGCTATGCTTTGTTAGAATAGATAATATTCACTGTAAGTTGTAAAGTGAAGTTGAAAAATGTGTATTTTAATTAGTCTTTCTTTTAAAAGCAGCTTTCCATCTTTTCAATTAGACAAATGAGATTTTTATGCTTTAGACTAAAGGCTCTGTTGCACACATGAATACCCATCCTATGAGGGCTGCTTTAACGCTGAGTCAGTAGACCAGTCTTAATTTGTATACTGATAGGGGTAAAAGAGCATCTCTTCTCCAACATTAATTTGCTAAGACACAATTTCAGAAGACCTTCTGCACATTTACTTTAAGAACAAAGATGGAAAGTACTGGAATCCTCATATGTTTAACTCCTGCATTCTTGATGTGGTGAACACTTTGATCACTGTAGTGTGGCAGTTTTGCAGCCAAATCCTAACCCAGGTGGCATAAAGATGATGAACCTTAAAACAATGGGCTTCGGTGACAAGGCTTTCAAAGGGGGTAAACATACCGTAAAAATAATAGAGAAGTCTGTGAAAATAAACATTTTGAGTTATTTTGGTTGCCCCTGTGAGCAAAAATTATTTAATTGCATATCAATAACTAAAGGGTGGTGTGGTTAGGATTTCAAAAGTAAATCATTTCCATTTCATCCAATGAAAAAGTCGTCTTCCTGAGTCTCCAGAAGCTCAGTTAATGTTTTTCATTGTGATCAATGTGTCTTTAGGGATTTTCATCTGTAACTAAATAGAACTTATTTTTTTCTCTTAATTTGAAATTCCAGTTCCTTGGTGAAACTCTCTAATTGGAATAAGAGAAGCAAATTTTTTGACCCCATTCTCCCTTCACAAATAATTCCCTAACATTTCCTAAGCTGGGTATAACACTGCCAATGAAGGGAGAAATTGAAGGTTAAAACAATCAGTGTAGCCTGTTACTTTATTTTATATCCAGATATTGTTTACTAGGGGAAAATTGGTCTCTTTGGGTAGGGAAGAAATAAAGAGAATTATATGTGCTACAAACTTCAGGAGCAAAAACTGTGTACTTGTAAGCATTTAGAGATCCAGAATGTCATTAAGAAGCTGAACAAATACTATTCCCCAAATAGTCATCAGACATTAGAGAATGAAATCCATGGTCACAAGGGGCAGCTTTTGGGAAAAAGGACTATTTATTTTTTTAATTCATAGGTCTTTAATGGCAATTTTCATATAAAAGATTTGCTTAAATATCTATATAAAATAAAAGCTGAGGCATAAGGATTAAATTTATGAATTAAATTGAGTCTGTTTTAAATTAAACTTGTCCTATCTGTTAGTGTCTTACAGCCAGGCATCTTTTTTTCTTAAGGAAGAGGTGTTTGCTACTCCATTAAAAAAAAAAAAAGGTTTGTAGGAGTTTTCTCTACTTCCTATTAGTAAGTGTTGAGATTATAGTAAAGGGAAGTGTTTAATAATAGTTGGAACCAGCTTTTAAGTGTGGCAGACATGCATCTTCTTGATCCTAGGCATTTTTGCCTCAGTCTCTCCTAGATGTTCTTGGACTAAGTCAACCTAAAACTTCTGTTTTATGTGACTGTCTCTTTTACAAATCCCATTCCATTCCATCACATTTCATTCTATCCCATTCCTTTATTCTTTCATATATGTGAATATACTTTCCTGGTGGCTCAGATGGTAAAGAATCCTCCTGCAGTACAAAAGACCCAAGTTCAATCCCTGGGTTAGTAAGATCCCCTGGAGAAGGGCATGGCAACCCACTCCAGTATTCTTGCCTGGAGAATCCCATGGGCAAAGGAAAGCCTCTTGATGAAAATGAAAGAAAAAGCTAGCTTAAAGCTCAACATTCAGAAAACTAAGATCATGGCATCCAGTCCCATCACTTCATGGAAAATAAATGCAGAAACAATGGAAACAGTGAGAGACTTTATTTTCTTGGGCTCCAAAATCACTGCAGATGGTGACTGCAGCCATGAAAATAAAAGGTGCTTGCTCCTTGGGAGGAAAGCTATGACCAACCTAGATAGCATATTAAAAAGCAGAGACATTACTTTGCTGACAAAGGTCCATCTAGTTAAAGCAATGGTGTTTCCAGTAGCCATGTTTAGATGTGAGAGTTGGTCTATAAAGAAAGTTGAGTGCCAAAGAATTGATGCTTTTGAACTGTGATGTTGGAGAAGACTCTTGAGAGTCCCTTGAACTGCAAGAAGATCCAACCAGTCAATCCTAAAGGAAATCAGTCCTGACTATTCATTGGAAGGATTGATGCTGAAACTGAAGTTCCAATACTTTGGCCACCTGATGCGAAAAACTGACTCCTTAGAGAAGACCCTGATGCTGGGAAAGATTGAAGGCAGAAGGAGAAGGGGATGACAGAGGATGAGATGGTTGGATGGCGTCACTGACTCGATGGACATGAGTTTGAGCAAGCTCTGGGAGTGTGATGGACAAGGAAGCCTGGCGTGCTGCAGTCCACGGGGTTGCAAAGAGTCAGACACGACTGAGCGACTGAACTGATATGTGAATATATTTTCCACTTTTGTCTTGAGAGTTATATATAGTATAGTGCAGTGATTAAGGGAAAGGACACTGACTAAAACTCCTGTTTTGCTATTTACTAGCTGGACGATTTATGATAAATTATATAAGCCCTGTGTGTGTCACTTCCCTGATATGTAAAATAGAGATATTGATAATCACTTAGCTCTTAGAGCTGTTGTAATATTAAATGTGATAACACATGTAAAGTGCTTAGAACAATGTATAATGCATATCTAAATCCTTTTGTCGATCTTTGAAGGCTGATTAGAACTTGATATTACCTGTTCCATCCCAGAGTTTTTCTGGACCCACTTTGATGGTCATATTTCACTTTCACATATTTCAGCCAAGTTTGAATTCTTCCTTTGGTCTGTTCCCCCCATGCCCTGCATGTTCCTAGAATATTCTCCACATTGCTCCAGCTACTTGGATTCTACATGTCAAGCCTCCTATCCTTCCTTTTTCTTACTACCAAAGTAAAGTCATAGTCCCTGAAATTAAAACTCATATAACTACAGACAGAAATTGCTTTTTGGTATCCCAAAACATCCTATATTGCAGCACTGAGTAAAAATGTTACCAAATAAATACATGCTGATTATAAAATTGTGCTTGTTGCTAACCTATTGATATTTAACAATGGAGAAATTTAGAAATGATACATAATAATATAGGTCAGAATAGGCTTTTTCTGTGCAAAAAAGAATCCTCTTGCAATGTGGGAGGCCAAGGTTCGATCCCTGGGTTGGCAAGATCCCCTGGAGGAGGGCATGGCAATGTATTGCCATGCTCCTGTATTCTTGCCTGGAGAATCCCCATGGACAGAGGAACCTGGTGGACTGTAGTCTGTGGGTTCTCAAAGAGCCGGGCAGAACTGAGTGACTAAGCACAGCACATCCAGCAGGTTTTTCTATTTACAATTTCAGTTGTGTGCTAACAGATTAGGAATTATCAGAGGTTGTTTTCACATTGTATATATTCCCTGGACCTATTGCTTGAGTAAAATAAGATCATCCTATATTGAATTTCATACAAATAGGTAAATAGTTTGTATTTAACCACTTTGTGTAGACTTCAGTTGTAAGGAAAGTATACATTTTATTTGAAATAATAGTAACTTTGCTGTACAGAAGAGACTAACACTGCATAATCAACTATACTCCAATAAAAGTAGAAAAAAATAATAGCAGTTAACTTTATATAGTGCTTACTGTATGCTGCATGGTACCTGTTAGACCGAAAAGTAAAAATAAAGACAAGGTATCTTGGGGATTCCAAATTTAATTATAAATGTTAGAAACTTTTTTTTTTTTAATGAGAGATTTTAGTTTAGAGAGTTTTATGTTGAATAGAAATGGTGCTTTTAGATAGCTCACCTGTCTGTACCTGACTCTGAGGAATCCCCATGGTGGTGGTCACCCCCAAGAAGTAAAGTGAGTAATGGAGGGCATTGGCCTTGCAGCCTGGAGTGGTGAATAACAGTTCTGGGGGTTTCTTTTCCCTTGAAAATCTCTGCAATGTCTTCAGGCTATTCAAAGAGAAAGGTGAAGAAAATAGTAGCACTCTGTATTTATTTTACAGCCGCTGTTTTGTTTCTAATTTAGGCTGTGTATTTTCCTTTAATGTTTCATTTTGACGTAATATATTTTAAAATGGACTTTTCCTGTGGATAAACATTTTATGATATGATTTTCTCAAGTTCTAGGCGACAATGTGGCTGTGTTTTATTTACTTGAATCATTTGTGATGAGAACCAGACTCAAACTTATTTCAGAAATAGTGGTAATTATACAAATGAAAGAGGCAGATATCTGTTTTTATTCAGAGTTGCTCTGCAGTACATTCCTGAAACTATATCTGAATAATCATACATCTTCTGAAATTGGTAAGTATGTTATACTTGTCCATTGGAAGTTATATGTAATTAAATGATCACACAGTGATGTGTGGTTGTCAGACAGAATAAGATTTAGCATATGGGTAGCCACAGTAGTCCCCCTTTTTCTGTGGTTTTGCCTTCCAAGGTTTCAGTTACCCACAGTCAACCACAGTCTGAAAATCTTAAATGGAAAATTCCAGAAATAAACAATTTCTAGATTTTAAATTGCACACCATTCTGAGTAGTGTGATGAAGTCACACGTTATCCCACCTGGGAGGGGAATCATCCCTTTGTCCCAGGCACCCATGCAGTATACCCTGCTTAGCAATTAGTCACTGAGTATCTGACTTGGTTATCAGATGCACTGCTGAGGTATGCAGTGCTTGAGTTCAGGTGGCCCTTCCTATACTTAATAGTGTCCCCAAAGTGCAAGAGTAGGCATGCTGGCAGTTGAGATAGTCTCACTGTGCCTAATTTATAAACTAAGCTTCATCATAGGTATGTGTGTCTAGGAAAAGACATGGTGTATATGGAGTTTAGGACCATTCAGTTTCAGGTGTCCATTGGAGGTCTTGGAACATATCTGCCATGGATCATTGGGGGAGTACTGTAATATATGGTAATGAGATTAAAGGTAATGAAAGAGAGATACAAATGTGCATGAAAAGTTATATGCTTAAATTGTTCTTTTAAACTAAAACTGTAGGTTTTAGTTGATCTCCTACCTGCATATATAAATAAAAAAAGAAGGAAGTTGGTAGGTCTTGCTATGTTCTCAGGTGTGAACATTTGGAGTAGACAGAATTCAAGGCATATGTGTTGCAGTAGCTGTACTGTGGTCTGTTACTTGAGCACCCATCACTGTAATTATTGGAATATAGTCTCCAGAAGATCCTCTCTGGGATACAGTCCCAATGTGAATTGCAACCTCTCCCATTTGGCATCTCCTTCATGGCAGGTGGACAGTAATGGTGGCATTTGGGAAGGTGTCAGGATAAAAAAAATCAGGATGGCAGGATTAAAAAAAACCAAAACTTCATCTTATTAAAAAAAAAATCAAGGTATTGCCTAGAATATTTTAGGTGGAGGAGTAGAGGTATAAGGATTTGGAGTCATTTTGGATATTAGGGTGACTTATAATCCTTAGGAAGGAAATGTTTATTAGGTGCTGTTTCTGAGCCACACAATTTTGTTTTTCTTTTATAAATGGGTCATTTAATAAGAGTCAAAGGCTTATCAAAAGATTAAGTTGTATAGAAGTAGATAATTTCTTAGAATTTCTTGACTGTATATTAGGGGGACTTGGTTATCTTAGGTCATTGTATTTTGACAAGGGTACAAGCTCAAGGAGCTTTAAGTATGTTTTGGAACTACTAGGACTGAAGGTTGAATGTGAACAAAAAGTCAGACTTGCTTGATGACCTTTTAATCAACTTTATTTAAATCATACTTAAAGTTTTAAATCCTGAACTTACCTTTTTCTATTTAAATATTATATATATTTTAATAGCTTCATGGTATATGGAGGTTTGTTTTATAATTTACCAATGACATACTTCAATATAATTTATAGAATAAAAATGAGTTTGTGGATATCATGTAGATTAATTCAGAAATAGATATGTAGATTTTAGTTATTTTGTTTATTAAAACTCATAAGGATGTAGTACGTAGTTCAAAGCAAATCTGTTCACATTGTTTTCTACATAAACTTTTCAGCAGTTCCTGTTGCCTTCACGATGAAGTCTAACATGTGTCTAGGAAACCTCATCTTTCTCATTTATTCATTCACACAGCTTTTATTTGTCCCCAGTCTGCTCCTTTTCTCATTCCTAGTAGAGGTTTTGTCACTATCTGTGTTTTCAAGTGTTCTACCTTAACCTATTTCTGTAGCTTTTTAGAGGGTGACCATTTCTTTTCTTTGAGAAAATACAGGTCCTCAGAGATGACTATTGGCTTTCTGCTTTTGTAACAGTGCCCACTCCTGCTCCTCTTGATACTTAAAATAACAATATTCTTATTCAGTCATATCTCTCTCTTTTCCTGTCCTTTTCTTTGCTAACTCCCTTTTTACAAACTCTTCGCCCTTCCCTGATTCAGTCTCAACATCGGTTACCCTCACTCTTTGGAAAGAATCTGTGTATGTTCCTGACTGCTCATTCATCGCTTACTTCAGTGTCTGTAGCTAGAATTTGTTCACTTGCTTAGTTGTGTCTGACTCTTTGCGACCTGTTAGACTGTAGCCTGCCAGGCTCCTCTGTCCATGGGAGTTTCCAGGTAAGAATTTTGGAGTGGGTTGCCACTTCCTCCTGTAAAGGATCTTTCCAACCCAAAGATCGAACTTGCACCTCCTGCCTTGTCAGGCAGATTTTTTTTTTTACCACTGAGCCACCTGGGAAGCCCCATAGCTACAATTGCTTTCATCAGATTACTAATGACCATTGATTTGCCAAATCTCAGAGATTTGTTTCAGGCACTAGCATATCCCCTGTATCCAGTGGTGCTGCATATTAAGACACAAACAATTTGTCAAAAGAATGACATTTTTCACTTGTATTATCTTCTTTTCATTTATCTGACTTCAACTTCTCCAGGTTCTTTTGTGCATGCGAAGTCACTTCAGTCATTATCTGACTCTTTGCAACCATATGGACTATAGCCACCAGGCTCCTCTGCCCCTGGGAATTCTCCAGTCAAGCATTCTGGAGTGGTTTGCCATTCCCTCCTCTAGGGGATTTTCCTGACCGAGGGATCGAATCTGTGTCTCTTACATCTCCAGCATTGATAGGTGAGTCTTTACCGCTAGTGCCACATGGGAAGCCCCTAGGTTCATTTATTGGCTCCTTAAATATCTGTGTTCTCTGAAAGGTTCTGAGACCACAGTCTCATTCCACCATGATTTTTACTGTTTGGATAGAAGGCGTTCATTTACAAGCGCGCCTTCCAGTGTATAGCACACCTCTCATCTTGGCCCATATTCAAAGACTTCAATCTTTTTGTGTGTTCTTGGAATTCCTAACTCAGGATGTCCAGTGCTGAACTCAGGATCAATCCCCAGAAGTATAGTCCTTCTAGGTTATTACCTATAAGTGACTTCACCAGATGCTCAAACACTGAAACCAGATCTGAAAACAGCTCTAGAATTCTTGCTGGCTCTAATACCTTAATTTTGAGTCTTCTTCCTCTCTGTATTCCTCCCTCTTAGGGTCTGGGTTAGTGCTGTCTCAGTCTTCACCTGGAATGTACTTTAGTTCTTTTGCCTGTCTCTCTGGTTTTGACTATCTATGTTTTATGTTTCTTCTTTTTAACCTAAGTAAAAGATTTTAGAGAGTTTCAGTGGGATGCATACATTTTCTTTTCAGATTGGATCAGATTGAAAATATTTGTTTGTAAACCCTTGGAAAAACGGAAATTTTCAGGACCTTCAAAAAGTGACTGGTACATTACTCAATGCATGTGTATGATTTTGATATAGTGATATTTTTTGAAGCTGGTTTCAGCTGCATATTAAGATCATGATTTACTTCTCTATTCAGTTTAAAAGAACTTCTTACTGTTGTTGGCTTTGCATGGGGAAACTAAGAGGATCACATTTCCTTGGAAAGGGCTGAGAAGTGTCTTTTGTTTCCAGTGTTGGAGAATAAGTATAACTTTAACAGTTGTATATGACGGGAAGGCCATTCTCTGCAGAGGGAAGACAAAAGCCAATGCTTAGTGCCATGAAAAGAAGCAGAGTGAAAATATTCTTGGAATGTGAAAATGTTTGACTTTATGCAAATGCATAAGAAGATTAATATTTATATTTGTCTAGTCTCATTAATTTATTTAGACAAATATTTCACCTCTGGGATTCCCAGTTTGGTAGACTAGATATGATGGATTGAATTCTGCCCTTTAATTTCTTCTGTAACTTCTAATATCTTGTTAGTACTGTTTATTTACATAGTAATATGAGTCTCCATGGAGTCATTATTTAGAAGTCAAATGTTAGAGCACTCTGATGAGAGGGCCAAAAATAAAAAATTGAATCTTAACTTTGTCTAAAACCTCTTAAAAAAATAGCAGTAAGTCTGTACTTCATTTAAAATAATTTATCTTTCACACGTATACACACACACATAGAGAGGAATGCTAATTTGTATTTCTACTTGCTAGATAACTTGTGAATTTCACTTTTTCTATAATGTAAAAGATAAACCCTCCATAGGTTTTCTTTTAAAGTCTAGAATCATTATTCATATAATGTATGAAAACAATTTTACACTTTTTTCTTCAGTCCGTTTTCCTTTATATTACTAAGCACCAGAAGAAAGGCAAATTTTTCCTGTGATGCTAAAATTTCTTCCAGATCACATGCAGAAACACCCTTTCCTTTTCCCTTTGAGGTCCTTCTAAGTGATCAGTTATAGACTTTTAAGTATATGTGGCCAGGTCTTTAATCTGAGCTACTCTGTCTAAATTTAAACTGTTCAGATAGTATGTATCTTCAGTGTTGGGCTTTGCATATGGTCTACACTTTAACCAGGTAGTATTTTTTTTTTTTCTTTTAGATTTGACTGAAATTAGAGGTGTGTTCCATCTGTATTATATGGGTCAAAAGACTTGCTTGATTTTGAAATAGTCTTTTATTCATTATATAACAGAATGTAACTGTGTTTTTAACTGTACGTTTCCTAAATAGTAATACTTAAATTATTTTCCTTGGATTATGTAAGCATTTCTTTTAAAAGTTTAGTTTTTATAAAATGCTTCATGTTTTATATATGCTTGGCTTTCTAAACTTTTTTTCTGAAGATGTAAAGCTGAATGAATTTAAAGAACAGCAGTTCTACTTTCCCCTTTGAGAGCTGGTCAACTTTTGCATAAGAAATAGCAAATGTCTTACAGATTGAATAAATTATTAGTAGTACTTTTAAGGTGATATTTAGCAAGCTTTATGGGTAATTGAAAATACATTTAGTCTATATGTCATAAAATTATATTACTATAGGGAAAAAATTGCAGAGACATTTAGATTTTAAAAAAATGTATCACATTGTCCCAAACAGCCTTTTAAAATACTAGTTTTATAAATCCTGATCAGTCTTCACTAAATTTTGCTTTTAAAATTTTGAATGAAAATGCATGATGCATGAGTTCCTTCAGGGTGGAGTGTGTGTTATATTTAGGCTTGTTTTTGTGATTTTCTTCCACTGGAATAGAGTCTTGAAGAATAAGTTTTCGGCTCCCAAGGGCCATCGTAGTCATACACTAATTCTTAATCACTGTGTCTGTGGAGTATATCCCTGTTGTAGCCCTCAGCATATTGACTTGCCCTTCTTATTTCCAGCCAAGATTTTGGAAATGTCTTAACCCCCCCCTCAAAAAAAAAGTACACATTTTCCACTTGTGATGGACAGCATCTTTACTTGGTTATACTATTTGCTGTATGATGATTAAGGAATTACTGCTATAAATAGAAACTGTCAGGTTAGTTATCAGTGTACATTTTGAATGAAAGGATCCATAGCTTTTATTTCTTCTCAGTCCTTTTTCTTCTAGATAGTGGAGAAATGGGAAAAAAAAATGATTTAATGTTTAATAATGCAACTTTTTGTATGTGAAAATAAATATGAATGCCTTTTTACAGTGAAGTTTTTACATTATAGATGGATTTCATATTCTTTGAAATAAAAATTTGTGCAAAATTTAAATTGCACAAATTATCCTGTTAGCAGAGCAGATTTATAATGCTCCAACATTATTGAAAATCTTGCACTGGATTCTTACCTGATTCTGCAAGTTTTTTCTCTAAAACTGAGATGATACAAAGAAGGTTAACATCACTCAGAATTTGGGATTTCCCATATCAGCACTGGAAGCTGTCTTCTTATACAATCTTGAACGGCAGTTGTGAAGCAGTGGAAGTAACCTTAGATGAGGAGCTGGGTTTTTTACTGAATTTTCAAGTAGACTCTGTTGTTTTCAAGTTTCAGAACTCCAGTGTAAATAATTTTTTTTAAATGAGAGGTATTATGTTAAATGCTGCATGTACATTATCTTAATTCTTATAGTATAAGTTAGGCATTATCTCCAGTTTACAGATTAAGAAACCAAGGCTTAGTAAAGTTAAGCAGTTTATCCAAGATTACACAGCCAGGAAATACAGAGCTGCAATTCATACCCAGGGAATATTTGGCTTCAAGGCAAATTCTTCCCTGTATTCTCTGTAAAGTACCATGTACTTGTGGTGAAGATTGTTGTTATTTAGTCACTCAATTGTGTCTGGCTCTTTGGGACCCCATGGGTGGCAGTACGCCAGGCTTCTCTGTCCTTCTCCTATCTCCTGGAGCTTGCTCAAACTCATGTTCATTGTCAGTGATGCCATCCAACCGTCTTATCCTCTGTTGTCCCCTTCTCCTCCTGCCTTCGATCTTTCCACATCAGAGTCTCTTCTAATGAGTTGGTTCTTTCCAGCAGGTGACCAAAGTATTGGAGCTTCAGTGTTAGTCCTTCCAATGAATATTCAGGATTGATTTCCTTTAGGATTGAGCAGTTTGATCTCTTTGCAGCCTAAGGGACTCTCAAGAGTCTTCTTCAGCACCACAGTACATAAGCATCAATTCTTTGGTGCTCAGCCTTCTTTATGGTCCAACTCTCACATCCATACATAACTATCAGAAAAATCATAGCTTTGACTATACGGATCTTTGTTGGCAAAGTAATGTCTTTGCTTTTTAATATGCGGCCTAGGCTTGTCATAGCTTTTCTTCCAAGGAGCAAGCGTCTTTTAATTTCATGGCTTCACTCACCATCTGCAGTGATTTTGGAGCCCAAGAAAATAAAGTCTTTCACTGTTTCCATTGTTTCCCTGCCTATTTTCCATTTTCCCCATGAAGTGATGGGACTGGATGCCATGATCTTCATTTTTTGAATATTGAGTTTTAAGTCAGCTTTTTCACTCTCCGCTTTCACCTTCATCAAGAGGCTCTTTAGTTCCTTTTTGCTTTCTGCCATAAGGGTAGTGTTATTGATATTCATTGTTATTTCTCCCAGCAGTCTTGATTCCTGTGCCTCATCCAGCTCAGCGTTTCACATGATGTATTCTGCATATAAGTTACATAAGCAGGGTGACAATATACAGCCTTGACGTACTTCTTTCCCAATTTGAAACCAGTCCGTTGTTCCTTGTCTGGTTCTAGCTATTGCTTCTTGACCTGCGTACAGGTTGCTCAGGAGGCAGGTGAGACAGTTTGGTATTTCCATCTGTCAACAATTTTCCACAGTTTATTGTGATCCACACAGTCAAAGTCTTTATGTAGTCAATGAAGCAGAAATAGGTGTTTTCCTGAATTCTCTTGATCCAACTAATCAAGTTCTATGATCCAGCTGCTGTTGGTAATTTGGCTCTGGTTCCTTTATGTATTGTACATCCTTTGTAAAGTTAGCTGTTAGTCTTGGTATAGTAAAACATGGCATATTTGGAATTGGAACTGTTGTTAATCCCTTATGCTATTTTAAGGTTTTATGTTTACTTTGTAATTTTTTATATATGAATACTTTATACCCTTAGGATTGTTTATATTTTGTCAGTGTCATGCTTTTTGATTTATGAAGTATTCATGTTATCTTTTTTTTTAAATTACTAAGAGGGAAGGAAATCTATGATTCCCTCCCCCTGCCCTTATTATTCATGGAATTTTGTTCTGGAAAAAAGAAAAATCATAGTTTTACCTCAGAATCTTATTTAGGATTTTTTGGACTTTAGAGCTTAATAATTTTTAAAATGATTCACTTGTAATTTCCTGGGGAGGATAGAATCTTTTAACACTCCAGTATTCTTTTTTTTTAAATACTCCACTATTCCTAAAAAAAAAAGAAAGACAAAGTAAATACATTTTTTAAAAAATTGATTGCTTTGGTGAGAATAGTGAATGGTCAAAAGATTTCAAACAACTTAGTATACTACCTGTATACAGAAGCTATTTTGAGTGTTGTGCATTACTGAAATACATGAAGGCCTTTTCTTGGTATGCATTGCTGAAATACCCTAAGGTTTGATTCTAGAATGCTTGAAAAAATTTAAATTGCAAGAGAAAAACAAATGAATGCTTACTCATGTTGTAACACTTTTCTGTAATTTCCTTCAATTTCTGAGGTTGTCCTTTGTTACCTTTTATTCAGGTTAGGAATGGATTTTAAGTACTCTTGATTCCAAGTAATTTGTTTAATTGTCTTAATGCTATCTTTGTAATGGCTTTAAGCTGTGGTGCTCGGTGAGCTAGCGCCCAAGGGCTGGATAATTGACATCCAGGCAGTGAGGTCTGCTTTCTCTTACTGATCTCTTGCAGCCTCTGTGACCTCACAAGGGCATTAAAAAAATGTTTTAACCTCTAGTAGCTTTGAAGACAAAGTTCTAGAATATGGTTTGGGAATTCAAAATAGATAATTTAAGTAAAATTAATGTAAATACATATTTGTAGACAAAGCCCTAGAGTCTAAATTATAGTTTAAACACACTCTAAAAGCATGCACTTTTTTTTTTTCAAGATTATTTTTTTAAACCCAGGAGCAAGATAGTGTGAAAAGTCCCTATCAGTATCACATATTTAGTGATGGTTGCCAGTATTTGTTTGAAATATAAATTTTGAAATTCTGTTTTTGATTAAAGTAGATGTATATGAAATTATTAACTTTAATTTTCAGATGGAAAATAAAAAATAATTCTTCACCTTTCATGAATAGGATGATGGATGAATCTACAGCTTTTTGTTTTAAGATTCTTCTTAACAATTTCAAGTATTTAGCAAAGCTCTGTATAAACATTCACAATAAGTGATCAATTGCCTAGTTAATGTAAATGCTTTCTGTAAGCATAAAACTGAACTTAGAATAAAGGATATAAGACACAGTCTCTACTCCCATTAGGCTCCTCTGTCCATGGATTTCTGCAGGCAAGAATCTTAGAGTGGTTAGTCATTCCCTTCTCCAGGGGATCTTGCCAACCTAGGGATCGAACCTGGGTCTCCTGCATTGCAGGTGGATTCTGCCACAAGGAACCCCCCCCCCCAAGCCTGCAGCAAAGAAATTTTAATTTTAATCAATTTAAAAGTAATGTTGGGAGAAATATCAATAACCTCAGATATGCAGGTGACACCACCCTTATGGCAGAAAGTGAAGAGGAACTGAAGAGCCTCTTGATGAAAGTGAAAGAGGAGAGTGAAAAAGTTGGCTTAAAGCTCAACATTCAGAAAATGAAGATCATGGCATCTGGTCCCATCACTTCATGGGAAGTAGATGGGGAAAAAGTGGAAACAGTGTCAGACTTTATTATTTTGGGCTCCAAAATCACTGCAGATGGTGATTGCAGCCATGAAATTAAAAGACGCTTACTCCTTGGAAGGAAAGTTATGACCAACCTAGACAGCATATTGAAAAGCAGAGATATTACTTTGCCAGCAAAGGCCCATCTAGTCAAGGCTATGGTTTTTCCAGTGGTCATGTATGGATGTGAGAGTTGGACTGTGAAGAAAGCTGAGCACTGAAGAATTGATGCTTTTGAACTGTGGTGTTGGAGAAGACTCTTGAGAATCCCTTGGACTGCAAGGAGATCCAACCAGTCCATCCTAAAGGAGATCAGTCCTGTGTGTTTATTGGAAGGACTGATGCTGAAGCTGAAACTCCAGTAGTTTGGCCACCTCATGCGAGGAGTTAACTCATTGGAAAAGACTCTGATGTTGGGAGGGATTGGGGGCTGGAGGAGAAGGGGACGACAGAGAATGAGATGGCTGGATGGCATCACCGACTCGATGGACGTGAGTTTGAGTGAACTCCAGAAGTTGGTGATGGACAGGGAGACCTGGCGTGCCTCCCTTCATGGGGTCGCAAAGAGTCGGACACGACTGAGCAACTGAACTGAACTGAAAAGTAATGTAAGTCTGCACTAGCTAGCTTTGAAAGATTTTGTAGGATATGTCTTCATTTATAGGACAGCTAGCTAATTAGGTTGCAACAGGTATTCCTGATGGCGTTCTTTTGCCTCTCTGGTCTGTCTGGCCAGTGCTTGTTTGTTCAGTCACTTCAGAGAGTCTTCCTTGAGTACTGACCACATTATCAAATGATCCTCAATCCACTTGTCACCTTGCATCTGGGCCACTCTTCTCCTATTTGCCTGTTTCCCTGGAATTTTACATTCCCCTTCCTTTTTGTAGGTTGAGTCTTCTGCCTGGTCTTTCCATTCCTCCTCTTGCTTTTCTAAATATTATCTATACTTTAAGGCTATGAATTATGAAGCAATGAATTATGACTTTGTAAATTCATGTATGTTAATTATTATTACCTATGTTTTATTGCCTTTAAAACTTGTATAGGAAACACAAAATTTATCACGTTAACAGTTTTTACCTGTAAAGTTCAATAATGTTAAGTATATTCATATTGTGCAACAGATTATCACTACTTCATTATCCTGCAGAATTGAAACTCTCTGCTCATTAAATAGCTTCCTATTTCTCCTTCCATTCAGCCTCTGGTAACCACTATACTGCTTTCTGTTTCTGTGAGTTTGATAACTTGAAATATCTCATGTCAGTGAAATTATACAAGATTTGTTTTTCTGTGACTGACATATCACATTGCATAATATTTATCCATGTTGTGACATGTGACAGAATGTTCTTCTTTTTTAAAACTGAATGATATTCCAGTGTGTGTATATACCGCATTTTGTTTTTCCGTTCATCCGTCTGTGGGCATTTCGGATGCTTTTACCTCTGGGCTACTGTCAGTAATGCTACTGTGAACATGGGTGCAGACATATTTCTCTGAGATGTGCTTTCAGTTCTTTTGGCTCTAGACCCAGAAGTGGGATTGCTGCTGGATCATATGACATTTTTTAAATTTTTTGAAGAACTGCCATAATGTTTTCTGTTGTGGTTGTACCATTCTATAGTCCCACCAACAGTATGTCAGGTCTGAGGTAATATCTCATTGTGGTTTTTAGTTTTCATTTTTCTATTAATTGATGCTGAACATCTCTTCCTTTGCTTTTTGGCCATTTGCATATCAAAAGAGAACTTTTATTGAAGTCCTTTGCCCATCTTTTAATTGAGTTCCTTTTTTGTTGTTGATATGTAGGAGTTCTCTATATATTCTGGATATTAAACTCAGATGCATAATATGCTAATATTTGCTCCCATTCTACATTTTGCATCTGTTGACTGTGTCCCTTACTGTGCAGAAGCTTTGTAAGTTTAGCCTCGTCCTGTTTGCTTTTGTTGTCTGAGCTTTCAATGACATGGCTAAGAGCTCACTGTCAAATCCAATGTTATGATACTTTTCTTTTATATTCTCTTTTAGATATATTAGTTTGAGTCTTTAATCCCTTTTGAGTTAGTTTTATGTAAGGCAAGGGTCTGGCATCATCCGACTTCTTTCAAATGTGGATATCTAGTTTTCCTAGCACCATTTGCTCAAAAAGACTATAGGTAAGCTAGACTTTGAAAATTGTCTACTCATTAATCATACTGAGGCTGGTCATTGAGTGTTAAGCAGTTTTGAAATGCCATGACTTTTTATAGATGAGATTGATGAACAGAGGAATTTCAGTAAGTCATCTAAGGCCCAGATGAAATGAAATATGTTTACAAATTTATTAATTCCTAGTTACTTAATTGATGTCTATTAAGTACCAAGACTGGTTTTTTGAAACTGTTTTTGACTGCATCAGGTCATAGTGTCAACAGGAAGGATCTTTTGTTGCGGTGCACTGGCTCTGTGTTCTTAAGTGAATTGGTCTTATGTCGGCCTTAAGGCAAAATGCCTGGTATTTAAGCATTTCAGTTTGATGCTGTGTGTAAAGTGATCTGATTTATTCTGATTCTACCATTTATTAATACTTTTGCATATGATCTGAATGCTCTTAAATTGCAATAATTGGCAAACAGTGTTAATTAAAAAAGTAAATCATTAATTCATACTTGGCATTATAATCTCATACAATTTTGTTTTTCAGACTATTAAAATGTCCTATTTTGTAAATCCAATTTAAGGTCTCTCCTGATTTCGGAGAGTTAAATAAAACTGTGTTCTAACAGAGTTCTGTTTGTAAATTTGAACTTTGAGAAATGAATTTTATTTTGCTTTGAGATTGTGGGAATTTTCTTATAGTAATCTGGCATTCAGTTTGTCAGTTTAATTCAGATATAAATTTGTTTGCCCGCTTAATCTGATACCATTACAGTGAAAAATGTCTAATTTTTTACCTTTCTTGACACACATTTTGCTTTTAGTCTTCATCTTTATTCTTTGTCTGTCTTATGTGTTTTAATTGGAAAAACATATTTCCTACCTAATTAAGATCAAATTGTGGTTTACAGAAATTTTACTAGAATTGGGTGATATGAATACTATCAAAGGACTATCAAAATCCCACTGTTTTTCTTGCTTCCATTTTTTAGTAAACAAACTTAGTTCAAAAACTGTTATAGGTAAAATCCAGTATACATAATGACTCTGTGGGTTTTCTTTTATGTAAATAAACTCTTTAGTGTTACTTAATATTAGCTTCATTTTGGAAATACATGAAACAAACTTTATATGATATCTGTAATTTTATCATATGGAGTACTGTGTTTTCTTATGTTTACAAGCTAGGACCTCAGAAGTTAGAGCTTTGAGGTGCTTTGATACAAATATCTTTTTCCCCAGTTTAATTATATATTGCCATTGGCTCTGCATTTGTATTGATGAAACACCACCCACCTTTTTCTTTAACTAATAGGTTAAAACAAACAATATCTCCATTTTTTTTTCTCCCTCTGTTGACAGAGTGGATTTCACCCTACTCTTAGATGTGAAAGGAAGGGGAGGTTATTGCATCCTTTGCTGATAAAAGTAAGGTCATAGTAATTATTAAAGGGTTTAGGATGTTTGGGCATCATTATTAGTTTTTAACATTTTGACTTTGGGGTATGCTGAAGTTAACAGAAAGTTAATATATTTTATACAAAGAATGGAATGTATGTTTGGTCCTTTAGTTATCAGTAAAAACACATAAGATAAGGAAACCAGTATAAATCAACACGACAAAGATGTGATTTGTTATATAATGAGAAAGTAACTTGTACCTTTCATTTGAAATGTTGGCTTGCACACTTAGTTTGTTCATCAAACATTTACACACTTGGTAATAACCTTTTTCCAAATGTTACTGATAGCAACATGATAACATTTTTCAGGTTAATAAACAAACTAGATTACAGAATTATGCTGTTTTCAAGCAAGTCCAATCCATTATACTTTTGGACTGATAGTTCTGGTTGGCCTCACTCATTTGAGAGGGCAAATGTGAAACAGGCATGAGCACTTCAGAGGCCCCAAGCCTGAAGAGATTGCGAGCGACCTTAGTGACTGTGCAAGTGGAGACTCCCTTTTAACCAGTTTGTCCCTGTGTATAGATATTTTTTATAATGTGCTTCATTGTTCAGGCAATGCTACAAATCCTTCATATATATATATACACACACACAAAGATATACATATATATTTTTTTGTGCTTGCTTAGTTGCTCAGTTGTGTCTGACTCTGTGACCCCATGGACTGTAGTAGCCCATCAGGCTCCTCTGTCCATGGGATTCTCCAGACAAAAATACTGGAGTGGGTGACCATTCCCTTCTCCAGGGGATCAATGCAGGAATCGAACTGGGGTCCCCTGCATTGCAGGCAGATTCTTTACCACCTGAGCAACCAGGGAAGCCATATATATATATATATATATACACACACATATATACATATATATACATATACATATATATACACACACACACATATGTGTATATATATATACACACACACACACTCACACATATATGTAGATAAACATATATTAAAGTACATGTATTTATAGAGAGATAGAGGTTCAGTATTCTTTGCAACATCTCATTCCAACTTTAAAGATGATACAGCTGAACATTGGAAGGTTGAAAAAGCTAAGATTACATGGCTAGTAAATAGTAGATCTGAGATGAAGTCATGACCTCGTGTTCCTTACTGCCAATGTTATACTTAAAACCTATAACACTAGTTGAACAGTTACCCTAGGGCAGACTCGTGTGTGTGTGCGCTTACGCTAAGTAGCTTTAGTTGTGTCTGACTCTCTGCGACTCTATGGACTGTAGCCCACCAGGCTCCTCTGTCCATGGGATTCTCCAGACAAGAATGCTGAAGTCTGTTGCCACACCCTTCTCCAGGGGATCTTCCTAATCTAGGAATTGAACTGGAGTCTCTTATATCTCCTGCATCAGCAGGCAGGCTGTTTACCACTAGTGCCGCTTGGGAAGCCCAGACCCTTGCTTCAGTTCAGTTCACTCAGTTGTGTCTGACTATGAGACCCCATGGACTGTAGCATGCCAGGCTTCCCTGTCCATCACCAACTCCCAGAGCTTGCTCAAACTTGTGTCCATCTTGTTGGTGATGCCATCCAACCATCTCATCCTCTGTCGTCCCCTTCTCCTCCCACCTTTTTTCTTTCCTAGCATCAGGGTCTTTTCCAGTGAGTCAGTTCTTAACATCAGGTGGCCAAAGTATTGGAGTTTCACCTTCAGCGTCAGTCTCTCCCTGAACACCCAGGACTGATCTCCTTTAGAATGGACTGGTTTGATCTCCTTGCAGTCCAAGGGATTCTCAAGAGTCTTCTCCAACACCACAGTTCAAAAGCATCAATTCTTTGGCACTCATCTTTTTACACGTCAATAACCCTTGCTTATTACACATCAACTGATAGCTCAGCTGCAAACTCAAATTTTGGTCAGCTTCTACTTTTTAGTAAAATTCTGTACTTCACAAATGTCTTTTAATTTTTTACTACCTAATTTGTTTTCAGCCAAAAACAAATGCCTAAAAATTTTTCTAAGTGAAAATATCAACTTAATGACGCTGTAATATCTACAGTTCTGTCTTTGTTTTGGAAGATTTAAATTGTTATAATGAGAGGTGGAATAATATTCAGTAGGAGAATGTATATTTTCACCTTTTGGTTAGTGATTTACCATTTTCTCATTTTCTTTTAAAAATTCTTCAGGAAAATATTTGCTTCATTATTTCATATTTCTTGAAATTTGCACAAAATGTTGCAAAAGACTAATGGGAAATTCTGTGAGAGAAAATCGCTGCATGTTTCTTTGAAAATGAAATACTTAGGAACATGAGTTAAATACTATTGGAGTGATAAAGTTCGCTTTGACAAGACTGGTTTTAAAGGCAGGGCGTGTTGGTCAGAAAAGCTGAGTAGAGAGTATAGGAGACCAAAGAGGTTTGCACACAAGAGTTGGGCTCTTTAAAAGGCTCGTGGATGTCAGTAATTGTTTAATTGCTGTGTTTTTATATATTTCTTAAAAATAAAATCTCCAGAAACCATGTGTCCTTCTTTCTCCTCTTTCTTTAATGAAAGATAGCACCATCCACCTAGTGCCAGCAATTTAAAGTATAGACCTTGGACAGGGAGGAAATAAGAAGGCTCTAACCTAAATCTGTTTTTGACAACCAGCTACATCTGAGGTGAACAAGTACCTCTTCAGCATGGGACAGAAGGTGTTAGATGAAGAGAACAATGATTGTGAATTAATAACTCTTAAGGATCTGATAATTTATTAGTTAGTTTAAAGCTTCTTAATTTCTTCTTGGTAATTAGAGATTGGGCTTCCCTGATGGCTCATCAGTACAGAATCTGCCTGCCAGTGCAGGAGACTCAGGTTTGATCCCTGGGCCAGGAAGATCCCTTGGAGAAGGAAATGGCAACCCACTCCAGTATTCTTGTCTGGGAAATCCCATGAACAGAGGAGCCTGGTGGGCTAAAGTCCATGGGATTGCAAAGAGTTGGACATGACTTAGCAACTAAACAACAACAGCAGTTAGAGAATAGGTGAAATTTTAGTGTAACGTGAAAAGAGAATGAAAATTCTTCACCAGGTGCTTCAGTGAAATTGTTCCAGTTCATTTTCCATAAGAAGAAGAAAATAGATGCGATTATAAAAGGGTTCATTGACACTTTTTCTGTGTGAACATTGCAGGGTGAACTGGTTCCATAATAAGGGAGAGATGGGCTTTGTTTTTTTTTTTGTCTTTTCCGATAACAAATGAGCAATGGGGAGAATAAAGTTACATTTTTAAAATGCGCTTAACTTTAATTTACTACAGTGAGCTCTATCAAAATTTTTTACATTTTAAGTCATTACTGAATATAGTCAGTACAGCTTTCGAAAAGTTACTTAATATAAAAGATTCCATTACTTGCTTAAAAATAACCATTTTAAAAGATGACAGGATAATAGTAAGAATGAATAAATAATGTAATTTATAAGTATGATTATTGCTGATTTTTGGGCTATCAGTAAAACCCTTAGCCTATGGAAAAAAACGAAGCTAAATTTTCAACATGGTAACATCCAGAGCCACCACCTTATGCCATCGTACTGAAAAACACATGTTGACGTGGGTACCAGAATCGTGGAATTTCCCTCATGGGGAGATGATGAGAGAGAAAGCCAGAAACAGTAGGTCTTGATGTGGCTGCTGCTTTTTTTTTGCAGAATGACATCTGGGGAATGGGACAGGGCATCAGGGGACTCCTACAAGGCCAGGGTGTGGACTTTGGAAAAGGTTTCCATCCACTTTTTCATCATGCTCCCAGTTGTTGATGGGATCAGAGTTAACTCCAGGGAAGGAACAGGAGGTGTCTTTTATGGGATTTGGGATCGGTCAGAGAACTAGTTTGATGTGGCTTCAGAGTTGGGATTTCTGCTAGTAGATGAACTGGAGTAAATCAGAAAAGAGGGAGAACCTCAGCCTGTGGACCAGACCCTCATCATTCTGCTGGGAAAGTGTGTGTGTGTGGGTGGCGGTGCGGGGGGGGGGGGGGTGGAGAATGGTGGTTCTTATAGGTTCTGCTCCCTAGGAATTAGGTTTAAAATTAATCTCGACTACAGAAGTAATCTCAGTCTGACCCTCCAGGGTGTGAAGACTTCTAACACGAGGCTTCATGAACATATGCCAGAACATGGTACTTGCTCATTACAATTAGCCTGTAAATTAAAATTTTAACTCGTTAAACAATGAGCTTGAGAAAGGTAGAAACTGATATGCATGTGTGTTTTCCCAAGGGCATCAACTATCAAATGTGTTGGCTTTCATTTAATATGCAAGCAGCTTTGGTTTGATTCCTGGGTTAGAAAGATTCCCCTGGAGAAGGGACAGGCTACCCACTCCAGTATTCTGGTCTGGAGAATTCCTTGGACAGTGTAGTCCATGGGGTCACAAACAGTTGGACATGACCGAGTGACTTTCATTTAATATATTGCCTAGAAATGCAAGATTAAGACAGTTGAAACATTTTATTAGTGAAAATAATCCATGCTTATTGTAGAAATAGTACAAGTAAAAGGAGTTCTGTAATCTCAATGTTTGAATTTCTATGTTCTCCCTACATCTATTTCCTTATCCTCCCTCCCCACCTTGTAATTAGAATCATATTGCCTTTGTTGCCACATGGTTTTCTGAAACAGAATTTTAATTAAAGACTCTATGGTCTTTGAATATACTGAGCCAGATTATATCTCTAGAATATGTTACTAACAGAATAACTAGATCAAAAAAAAAAAGGAATTTTTTTAAGACTTAAAATATACTGTAAAACTTTTTCATGATGCTGTATGATTTGTATTTGTTTCAGGAGTTTGAGGTTACTGGCTCTACTGGCTAGTATTATGAAAATCTTTGTTAATTAGATGGGAGATTTGTGTTCTATTGTTCTAATATTCTATCCTTTGATCCCTTCTGAGGTTCTATTTTTTTCTTTTTTTCTTTAACTTTGGATGTATTTATTTGGATAGACATTTGTATTTCATTTTGTGTGATTTTCCTGTTCATGTATTTGCTAATTTATCTATTGCAGTTTTTAGCTTATTACTAACTTGGATGAGATTCTTATGTAATGAAAATGATTGCTTTTTTTGCTGTCTTGTCAAATAGTCTTAAAGCTTGTTGCTTACCTTCAATTTAAATGAATATATTGCAGTTTACAGATTTCACATTGATTTTTTTAATGCATTTATTTATTTTGGCTGCACCAGGTCTTAGTTGCAGCATGTGGAATCTATTTCCCTGACCAGGGCTCAAACCCAGGTCTCCTGCATTGGGAGCTCAGAGTCTTAGCCACTGGACCACCAGGGAAGTCCCTCACATTTAATTTAATGAAGTATAAAGTTTTCACATTCGTGGCTAATTTTTTTTTTTAACAATTTCTTCTAGTTTCTGGATTTAGAAAGCTTTCAAATGACCATTTTGATGGTGGCAAGAATAGATTTGGCATGTATTGTATTTCCAGACTTAGTCTGTCATTCACTGTAACAACCTTAGGAAGTAATTGGCTGCTAGTACTTTGTTTTGTGAGCTTGTTTGGTAAATGGATGGCAAAACTAAATTAGAGAAAGTGAGTTATGTGAGTTAACCTAGTAAGTAAATGATAGAACTGGCCCCACACTTCCCTAGAACAGAACAGACAAGGATACTCTTAAAATGATTCAGGTATTAATGGAAAGTGCCATGAAAGATACCTGATTTATCTAATATTTGAATTTGTGATCCTCATTTTTCTAATATTCAGTGATTTCTTTCTTCTTTCCATAAACTCTTTTAAAAATTCCATCATCATAGAATTGGAGCAGTATCTTACAAAAATATGTAGTTCATATATATTTCAGTATCATCAAATTACTGTATGACAAGAATTGACTAGCCAATGAAAAATTAGTTTTTAATACAAAGTAAGATATGTTTTTTTAAAAAAAACTTCCTATGTTTCAGTTACATGAACCATATGGAGTATTCAGATTTCCTAGATTAAATTTGAATTAAAGCACTTAGTTTTTTTTTTTTTAATCTGTGGCTTTTATCCAGTGTCTAAGAGAAGTGATTATGATATGAACAAATTTTTTATGGAACATCCTGTTATATAAAATGTCAAAACACCAAAAATTCTTCTAATTTTACTTTTTAAAAAGTATAAGACACTGTTGTATTTATTGTTGTTGTTATTTTCTGAAAAGATAGAATTTTCATAGCAGGAAAGCCCTTCTTTAAAGTAGCTAAACACTTGGCTGCCTATTTGAGTAGTTCTTATTCAAGAACTGGCAGAATTTCAGAGTACTTTTTAAATCCTGATTGTCTCTGTAAATTCAAGGCAGAACAGCTAATTTACCCTCCATACAAGGAATTAAAGTGGTGTTTTAATCAACTTTAAAAGATAGGGAATCATTCCTTTTCTTTTTCTTCATTTTTTTTCCCAAAGACTTGACAGTGAAAAAGATGCGATGCAAGAATTTGGCAGTGAAAGGAGCTGGGTTCAAGTTCTAGGCTTAGGCAAATATTTCAAATTCTTTAGGCTTCCTTTTCTTCAGTTGTAAAATAAGGCCATTGATTTCACCTCAGTGGGTGGCTGTGGTCCCTTCCAACTCTAAATATATCTTTCTAAAATAATCTGAGATATCCTGGAGTAATTTATAAGTGAAATGAAAAACTTGTCGTGGTAAGACAGTGAACCCTGAATGTTCCCAAGACAAAATTTGTGAAGCTTTGAAAAATGCTGATTCCCTTTGCTGGGTGATTTTGATTCCAAATTCTGGTTTCCAGACCAAGGACTGTGTGTTTAAAAAAAAAAACCAAAGCTGTCATGTGAACCCATTGGGTAGCCAAGTTTGAAACTACTCTAAAAAAGGGCTCCTCTGTTGCCTACCTTTTCTATTCTTTCTCTATTGAAAGGCCGGGGAGGAGGACATCTTTTTGTGGGTTCTTTCAGTTTAAAATATTTGTCATCATTTCCATTGAGGAAGACATTTTTAACAGCTTGCAGAGGAAAGTGCATAGTCTTTTGTGTCTTTTCTATTCCAGGAAGCAAGTACAGTTCTATTACCAGATAAGTTTCATATGGGAACACGTATAGCTCTGTCTTGTCTTGCAAACAAGAATTGTTATTCCCCTCATATTCTCCTCAGTTCAGCTTGAGGAATGAGGAGTAGCAGTGGAAATACATGAAGATTTAGCTGAAGGTTTACCCTTTTGCCTGTCCTCTCCTTTGTTGTTGTTGCCTATTAAAATTGTCTTCTACTTGTCATGCTATGCTAAATACCCGGCATACTTGTTTCATTTCATCTTGTCAGTGACTCTGAGAGAAGATACTATAATCTATTCTTTTTCGAGATGAGGAAAATCAGAAGCAGAGACTTCATTTGCCTGGTCCAGATAATCTGGCTAGAATTGGTAGAGTGGAGATTTGAATTTAGGTCAATCTGGCTGTACCTTTAAAGGTTACAGTGTCTGGCTTTCAAATAGGGTTCTTCAGAATTCCTCCAGGATCATGAAATACAGGTAAAACAAGGGTCTTCTATAAAAGGCATTTATGATATCATAATTATAAATATCAGAGAAGGGAATGGCAACCCACTCCATTACTCTTGACTGGAGAATCCCATGGACGGAGGAGCCTGGTAGGCTGCAGTCCATGGGGTCGCTAAGAGTCGGACATGACTGAGCAACTTCACTTTCACTTTTCACTTTCATACATTGGAGAAGGAAACAGCAACCCACTTCAGTCTTCTTGCCTGGAGAATCCCAGACAGAGAGCCTAGTGGGCTGCCATCTATGGGGTCGCACAGAGTTGGACACGACTGAAGTGACTTAGCAATTATAAATATAGAAATTAGTAAATTATAAATGTTATTGTTATGCCCAAGTTGCGAAATCTTCCAATGACCACCAGGGAGCCTATATCTGATGCAAAAGCAAGAGAGTTTTTATTACCAAGCTCGAGCTGGGGCTCCCACTGATACCGACGCAGCGGCTATAGGGAGGAGCCCTGAGCTCTGGGTTACATTGCTTATATAGGGTATTCTCGTGAAAAATTCGAAAAACGGGAGTCTCCGCGTCTGATTGGTCACCTTCTGGTGAAGGGTTAGGTGTTGAGTTCTGATTGGTTCTCATTTCCCGGGCTGGCCACGGGTGCTGATTGGTTCCCATTTCCCAGGCTTGATTTGAATTTCCCAGGCTGGCCAAGGGTTCTGATTGGTTCGCAGGTGGTGGGGTGAGGTCAGGGGATTTCCAAAGGCTCTTGAATTTCCAAAGGCTCTTTTCCTGGAACCTTACAAAATGGAGTAGCTTAGATTCTTCAGTTATCACTGCTCACATTTGGTTGGCAGTGCACATTGAATGAATAGCTCCTTTTCTTCAGAGATGCTAGTATGTAGAATCAGACACGACTGAAGCGACTTAGCAGCAGCAGTAGCAGCAGAATCAGAATTGGCACCAGGCAAAACAGTGAGACACAGTGTGGACGCCTCCTTGCTCTTCTCCTCCTTTTTCTTCTTCAGTGACCTTGACATTTTTAGGCAGTACTCAGTTGTTACTGCAGGGTTCTTTCTACTGATCTGCCCTTCCTGACAGTGTCCTGTAGGAACATTGAAAACTAACCCTGGAAAAGGGACACAATTCTGTTGATAGCTTGCCTCCCCTCTTCCACTGACAGGACAACTGTGTTAGCTGGATTCTAGTCCAGAGCTTGCTCTCTTATAAGGTAGTTGTGAATATGAGGGAGGTTCTTGGGACCGAGTGTTTGCAGACTCTGATGCTATCTATATTCTAAATTTGTCTGTCTGTACATTTTCTGGTTCATAACTTGATCAGAGTCTCCAAGGAGCCAATGGTCAAGAAACAAGATGGAACAAAGAGTTTTTGCATTTCATCACATTGACACGCTAGTCAGTCTTATCTTCTCCATCTCTGTTACTAATCAAATATTAACGTGATAGCTCATTCCCCAAGGTTTTCTTATTCATTACTGATATACATGCTCATGTATTTCATGTTTATACTTCTGCTGTGGGCTTCCCTGGTAGCTCAGCTGGTAAAGAATCCACCTGCAATGCAGGAGACCCTGGTTCGATTCCTGGGTTGGGAAGATCTGCTGGAGAAGGGGAATAGACTACCCGCTCTAGTGCTCTTGGGCTTCCCTGGTGGCTTGGATGGTATAAAGAATCTGCCTGCCATGCGGGAAGCCTGGGTTTCATCCCTAGGGTGGAAAGATCCCCTGGAGGAAGGCATGGCAACCCACTCCAGTATTCTTGCCTGGAGAATCCTCACCAACAGAGGAGCCTGGTGGGCTACATTCCATGGTGTCCTAAGGAGTCGGACGTGACTGAGCGACTAACCACAGCACAGCACCTCTGCTGTATTTTCATAAAGTATTTGAGACTGTTCATGTTAAAACATTAAACAACTAATTAATAACTTGATTTTATCCAAGAGGAATACTTTTCATAATGTAATACATTTCATAAGCTTTTTATCTAACATACTTAAAAAATGGTTTCTAGATGGAGAATTTTTTATTGTGGTATACTCAATACATATGAAATATATATAAAAAATATATGAAATATAAGTTGCAGAATATAGGATTTATTTAGCTTGTTTTTCTTTGTATTAATTATTATTGCTTCATTGTAATGATTTTTCCAGGTTTTAGTTTCACTCTTTTCCTGATCCATAGGTTGAAAACTTGAATGGCTTGAGAGTTGATTGGGAGTAGAGTGGGTTGAGGGCACAACAATATGGAGTAGTGGGAACTATGACAAAATAGAAAATAATTGCACTGCTAAAGCATTTACATTCATATTGTAGGAAAAATGCTGCTAGCCTCATAACTCAGGGCAAGGGCAGATGTCTGTGACTGTTGATCTGCTTCCTTTTTAGGACTAGAGATGTGTCAGTAAGTTGGATATATTTGCAGTTAAACTATTATAGGATAAAGCAAATGATCAGTCATAATTAGAGGAGTATGTCTTTTTTTTTTTTCTTTTTAGATCTGTTAGTTGAAAATTCCATGAGTAGATGAACTATTGACTCCTCAGACCAACTAGAGTATTTGGCCCATAGCAGTGTGTTGAAAACACATTTAGTAGTATAGTGAGTTCTGCCTCCTAATTTCCCACCAAATTGGCTTATTCCTTTGCATCGCTACCATCAGTACTCTTATCTACAGCACCGCTGTAACTTATAAGTTACCAAAATAATTTTTCTGACTCTAGTTTGGTTCATGTGAATCTTTGCACACTGAAGCTGGAGTGATCCTTGAAGGATTCAGAACTAATAACATACCTCCTTCAATTAAAAGCTTTTGATAGATTTTAGTAGTTAAGATTAAATCTAATCTTAACTAGCTGCTTGGTCTTCTAGCCTTTTCCTATAAAAATCTGACCTCAAGTCAGCTAAAAGGATCCCTCTAATATAGATAAGATTTATGACCACTGCAGGATTGTATCAGAAGTGTTGCATAATCTTATTTAAGTATTATGGAATTTCTAGATGCTAAAAAAGATAACATCTTATGAAATATTGACTGCAAACTTAAATTTCATGTTTACAGATGATGACTTAACCAGTGCAAAAATGACCCCAGTTCTCTTCTTCTTCTATCTATATTCTCTGCAATGTGACTTTACAATTCTTCCTATTAAGAAATAGAGTCTATTTCCTACCTCTTAAATCTCCTGGCCTTGTGATTTGGTTGAGCCAATAGAATGTGGCAGGGGTAAGGGTAGGACAATTTTCAGGCTTAGTCTTAAGATTCCTTGTTATGTCTGTTCCCTTTTGGAACCTTGCCACTGCCAGGAGAACAAGGACAGACTAGCCTGATGGAAGAACATCAGCCAAGTGGACAGTTATGTTGTTATACTCGAGCCAGTCATTCTAGGCTAGCCACCATCCAGCTGACCCTGAAACATACAGGAGCTCAGCAGAGATGAGCAGAGTCACCTCCCCGACTTGTACCTTACTGCGCAATCTTTAATGAGCCCAACTGACCTGAAGAACCTTCCAAATGGTACATAGACTCCTGAGCAATAATTAGTATGTGAAGCCACTGAGTTTTAGGGAAGTTAATTTTTGTTATCATTTGCTAATAGATACAGATACTGGTACCTTTTTCATCCAGTTAGTGAAAAGAAGACTTAATTTCAAAAAAATAGAAAATGTTATATCTTTATTAGAAAATCATCATTATTGATGTTTAGAGGATCTGAGAAATGAGTCTGCCTATTCCTAAGAGTTTATATAGAATGATGGTGTTTGAACATTTTTTCTATTCAGGTTTGTTTTAAAAACCATAAAAAGGATTTGCAAAAGTATCTTTGTTTTTAAACTGGAGCCATTAGAGCTAGCACGTTTATTACCAGAGAAGAAACTAATAGAAGAGACATTTTGCTGAAATGTTTCATTGTCCTGTACTTGAAGGAAATGTTTATGTAGAAAAAGAACACTTGACTTCCATTTTTGACATTATGGCAGAATATTTTTTTTAATTTTTCAAGATTTTATAAATATATAATATAAAAAGCACAATCTACTATTAAATATAATTTTAAGTGCATTGCTAAGCTGGCAGGATACTAAGAGAAATCTTTGGAAGTCAAAAATAAGAAAACATGAATCCAGAAAAATAAGGAGAGCTCTATTGACAGCCTTGATGTTTCAACCCTGAAAATTTAGCATTCTCAGTGAAAGGATGTACTTGGACCAAAACTACCCCATAAAAGAAAGCTTAGTAAAAGTTACAGGACAGATCAGGTGAACAAAAGATCAATAAATAAAAGATACAAACAGTAGGGTAGGTCTTATAGAGATAATTTTAATATAAACTCTACACCCTAACAGTAGAGGCTATACATACTTCTTAAGTGCTTATTGCATTCACAATAATTGATAAAATTCACAAAAAAACATTAATTTTGTGAAGTAGAAATATGGCAAATAGCATTCTCTGATCACTATGCATTAAAAGTAGAATTTCTTAACAAAAACAGAACATATTAGTAGCTTTGAAGGAAATAGAAATGATTAGTCTATAAGGAGAAGAGGCTTCCCTGGTAGCTCAGACAGTAAAGAATCTGCCTACAGTGTGGGAGACCTGGGTTCACTCCCTGGGTTAGGAAGATCCCCTGGAGGAGGCCATGGCAACCCACTCCACTATTCTTGCCTGGAGAATCTCCATGGATGGAGGAGCCTGGTGGACTACTGTCTATGGGGTTGCAAAGGGTCGGACATGACTGAGCGATTAAGCATAGCACATAGAGAGAAGACCAGGAGCATATATGTACCAAATTTGTAGAATGGTGGGGGCATGGATCTTCACTGATGTCAAAGTGATAGTGCTGTTGGTTTTTTTAAAAAAAACCTATCGTAATAGAATTGAATAAAAATTTTAGTTTACCACTGCTACTGCTGCTGCTAAGTCACTTCAGTCGTGTCCGACTCTGTGTGACCCCATAGATGGCAGCCCACCAGGCTCCCCCGTCCCTGGGATTCTCCAGGCGAGAACACTGGAGTGGGTTTCCTTCTCCAATGTATGAAAGTGAAAAGTGAAAGTGAAGTCGCTCAGTCATGTCTGACTCTTCACGACCCCATGGACTGCAGTCTACCAGGCTCCTGTGCCCATGGGATTTTCCAGGCAAGAGTGCTGGAGTGGGGTGCCATCACTTCTCCTATTTAATTTTATCACAGTTATATGAGGCAGATTCTATTATTAAGTATGTTACGGATAAGGAAACAAAAACATAGTGGGATTAACTAGTAACTTGGCTCCAAATTGGTAAGTAATAAAGCTGGGATCAGACAGAGGAAGGCTGGCTGTAGATTTGTGCTTGTTCCCATAAGCAAGATACAGGAGACCTGGGTTCTATCCCCTGGAGAAGGAAATGGCAACCCACTCCAGTATTCTTGCCTGGGAAATCCCATGGACATAGAAGCCTGGTGGGTAACAACTTGTGTAGTCTCAAAGAGTCGGACACGACAGCGACCAAACCACCATAAATAAAGTGACCAGTAAACCAGAAATTTCTGGTCTTGTTCCCATTTCATATGTTTTTCTAAGGTTATTTACATGGGATTTTTTTTTTCATTTTAAAATTTCAGAAAATGTATTGATAATTACTAAGGCAATTATATAGTCCATTGTTTCTTATACTGTAAACCTGATTTTCCACCAGTATTAAAGCATTCTAAATTTTATAATACTCCTATTTTAGTAGTTAAAAAAAATATATAGACTTCAGGAGCCTTATTTTTTTAATTTTATGTGTATGCTGGAGCCTCAAAGAATGAGAAATTTATAATGTAGTCCTTTCAGTAATTCAGTACCAAAAGTCTCTTTTGTGGAATCCAAGGGAGATCTTCCTTCTGATGAATTTTTATTGTCCCTAGTATAGTGGTGATGTTCCACATGTGTAATCCACAAGCCAGTTTAGTGGAATTTTAATAAAGATATTTTATCTCTTGCCTTTCTATATTTTTATCTTAACTTGCCTATGGTTAAAATATTTTTTCAATAATAACATTATAATATATTTAGAATTTCTCAAGTATCTTATGCATGATAGGCATTTTCTGAGTCAAACATGGCTAAGCCATATGGCAACTCTGTATAATCTATTTTCCAGTTGAAGTAACTGAGGCTCAAACTGGCACAGTGAAAACAAGTGAAGATTAAAATTTAGGAGTGTGGAGCTCCAGAGTTCATGCATGTGGTGTTAAAACTCTGGTTCTTTCAATACAAAAATTGGTCATTGAATAAAAGGAAAAGGTTTTACCCTTTCTGCTGATGTGAACAGAGGAAGTGCTTATTAGTTCTAAGTCACCCCCAGTGATTTTCACTGATGCTGCTGTCCTGCTGAGAGCTTTCCCATACAGTCACTATAATGTAACACAGCCCTGGGCTTCCAAAATGGGAAACCTGAGAAGGATCCACAGTCCTCCTGTAAGCAACAGATGGTTACTGTTTAAATGAGGGTAAACTCTGAATCTCATCTGTGAAGGGATTTTAGGTTTTTGCAGGGTGGGCAGGTTTGGAGGGTTACTCAAGAAAATCAAGCTAGTAACAAAATTGAGGAGGAAGAAATAACAAACCAAATTTGCCTGTAGCTCTTTTCATGATACATACTGTTCAGTCACAGTCATGTGGTAGGTTGTATTTTTCTGCCCCTTCTTACCCCAATAGAGGAGGAGGGATGATGGGAGGGTATGGCAGGCTGTTGAAATTTGTAGTGTGTTGGCATCTAGCAAGTGAGTTTTGCTGTGGGGTAAGTCTCGTGGCTTGTTTTCTGCCTTCGTGAATAGAGCCTTTCCATCTTTGCCAAGCCTGCAGTTAATGCAGTCAAGGGATTTATTATGAAATGTACTAAATCTTGGCATGGAGCTAATTGCATATAACAAGAAGCGTGCTAGGGGCTTGGACCTGAGAAGTGACACATGCAAAAAGCATTCTCTTTCTGATGCTGCTGAAAGAGGTTTTGTGTAGGGAAATGTCTGCATGTCTGCGCTTATTGCTAATGAGGTAACCCGTCACCCAAAGCATATTTCTGAGTTACTTGTTAAAATAAATGCAGAGGTCTACCTCTTACTCTGAAATTTACCAACAATTGGCAATTGAAGAATATTTACCAGCTACAACTTTGCTTCCAAAACTCTTACTATACCATAAAAATCTACTCATGGCAGTTTAAATTACATAATTACAACTTAGAATAATTCTTATATAAAGGTATAAAAGACAACCAGAGAGATATTGTCTTAACTCAAGCTACCATAACAAAATAACATGGAGCCAGGGGCTTACACAACAGAAATTTTCACATAGCTCTGGAGGCTGGAGGTCTGAGGTAAGGGTACTAGTATGGGTGGGTCTCATGAGGGCTCTCTTCTTGACTTACAGGTGAATGATTCTTTGTAGCCTCACTTGGAGGTGGAAGAGGGGAAGAATGGGAGATTCAGAGAGCTTGAGCTCTTGTTCTCTGGTGTCTCTCCTTATAAAAGCACTAATCCTATCATAAGCTACCTCCTACTCCCTGCCAATGACCCTGCCAGAAGAGTCTAAATCTAGTTATCCCCCAAAGACCCTATCTCCAAATATCATCATGTTGAGAGGTGGGGCTTCAACATTCAAATTTGGCAGGGACATAGTCCAGTCCATAGAAGATCTCAAAGGATAAAACACACAGCACATCTTTTTAAGCCCACTGTGTAGCCTTAAATTTTTATTTTAAAATTTCCTTTAAAGGTAATCAAATAACTGAAAAGTAAAAAAAAATTGAATAATATTTTATCTTTTTCTATTGTTTTTGTGAAATGTTTTTTTAATGAAATGTTTCAAAGCTCTGTTGAGATAGTTATAGTCCTCACAACACTCTAATATATGCAGTATATATAGTAGGTGCTTAATACTTGTTTGGTATATTAAAAACCTTGTTGTAGCCACGCATTCCGGGAAACAAACTCACTCAGAAGGACAATGCAGATAGTGGAGTGCAGTTTATTACACCTGCGGGCCCAAGGCAGAGTCTCCTCTTAGCCAAGGACCCTGACCAGCATTTATGAGAAAATCTTTTATACCCCATGTGTACGTGTCTGAACCCACCACTCCAAATTCCTTGAGACTTACATAAACTAAGGAAAATACAATCCCAATAACCCCTTGATTCAAACAATTAGCCAATAATCAATAAACCCGAGGTTACACTCCGATAGATACAGAAAAATTTATGGCCTGTCTGGAGGAAGGGGTGATTAGGGTATGGTTTCTCTTAGGCGATGAGTAACCTAGATACGATCTTCAAGGGTCCCCTGTCTGGAGGGGGTCTTATACTTCTGTTGTTGCTTTCATAGTCACTAAACACAGAATTCAGAGTCCATTGGAAAGGTGGCTGAGCATGATCAGCATGAACAGGACTAAGATGGAGTCTAGGCCCTATGAATTCCTTCTTCACCTAAAGAGGTTTAGCACTTTCCCACAGTACATACCACATTATATATTAGTTTACTGAAATATACAGAGAGGAAACCAGTGAAACTTAGTTTAATGAAAGAGTCACATCTTTTTTTTTTTACTATTAGTAGAAACATTTTTTACAGGCAATTCTCTTTCCTTCTGATACCAAATTCTGATTAACAAGGTATGTTTCAGAAATAAAGTTTCATATTTTCCTAGATTAGTAATTTTTGTACATGTAAAGCTGAGACTGATACTTAAAAAGTAAGTGGGAAGTGATAAATGGGATGATTGTAGTGGTCCCCATCATACAGTTAACACTAATCTTGGTGCTAGTGGTTTTTAAGTGGTAGTAGTCCTGACTGTAAAACAAAACAGTAGCGGTCGCCCATTTTAATCTTGGCACAGCAAAAAGGAAATGTTGAAATGAAAGTGTTTGTAGCCTTTGAAAAAAAAGGGAGTAGCATTCGAAAATAGAAGAGCAAAGGAATAATTTGTATGATCCGTGTAACATTGCAAATTCATTAATATCCAGGGCTTACCAGATCAGTTTGAATTTTTATCAAGTGCCAGAACTTGGCACTGATCAGAGTGATAAAAACCTGATGATTTACAGAGAAGGAATGGTTTGCTTGTTCATTCATTCATTCAAAATTAATTTACTGAAGTTCTCCTGTGTTTTGAGGCACCATGCCAAACACCATATGAGAGAGACAAATCGGTGATAGCTTTTACCCTCGAGTACTTAATTTTGTAGTTACTTAACTAACATTGAGTCTCTCCTACATATACAGTACTGTCCTGTCTCTTGGGATTGAAAATGTAAACATCATTAAAAATGGTCCTTTTCAAAAAAGCTTGTGTCTCATCTAGGGAAACACACATAAACACATAATTGCTGTTAGTTATTAAGTTTAATAACTTGAGATTTGGTGCCAGGTCTAAATAGAGGTTAACATTCAAGTGAAATGTATGGCTTTCCAAACCATTCACCAAATCTGGTAAGTGTTGTTGCAGTAGTATATGTCTTCTACCCAATGGGTGGTCTGAGAACCAGCAGCAATGTCCTCACTTGGGAGACAGTACTGGAAATGTATAAGAATCTCGGGCTTCACTCCAACCTACTGAATCGGACTCTTTTGTTGTTTAGTTGCTCAGTGGTGTCTGATTGTTTGACCCCATGGTCTGCAGCATGCCAGGCTTCCCTGTCCTTCACTATCTTCTGGAGTTTACTCAGACTCATGTCCATTGAGTCGATGATGCCATCCAATCATGTCAGCCCCAGGCATAAGATCTCCACATGATTCATACACACATTGAAATTTAGGGAACTTTAATATAAGATTTGACTTGTATTCATACTTAGATCACATTTTATCTGATCTCATAGCTGAGTTGTTTTATTTGCACATGTGTTCTTTTCACAAGCATTTAGTGAACACAAAATTTATTGAACATGTACCAGGTACTGTTTTGGGAGCTGAAGATAAATCAAACAACTTTTAGCCACAATTGCTAAATAAACTCTATAACTTTGTAAAGAAGTAATTACATCAGTATGGAGAGGAAGAAAACGTTCTAGAGAAGACATAATACCTGAACCAGACCTGAAAAGGTGGGCAAGGATTTCTTCAGGAGAGGGAGAAATATCCCAGGTTCTTTTCTCAGAATCCATTTATCTGTCAGCTTTTTAACAGGTGAGTTACTAGAGATAGGTTATTGAGTCTTAAAAATTATTAGGTAGCGATGGACAGGGAGGCCTGGCGTGCTGTGATTCATGGGGTCGCGAAGAGTTGGACACGACTGAGCGACTGAACTGAACTGAAATTAAGGTTTGTGTATTTTGGTGATGAGTGTATTATTTCTGAAGGAAATGTCATGTAATGAGCATTGAAGTTCAATGTGAGTAATTTCACACTGTAAGCCTGAGAGGTTTTTTTTTTTTTAATCTGTAAAATAGGAAAGTCAGTTTTGTAAGATTTTAATGAAGATTATTGGTGCAAGGAATTTAACACTATGGAGTCCAGTAAATTTTAACTGTTTTTAATGATTATAAGGACAATTTTTGACATAAGGTTGCTAATTTATTTTAGCAAAAGGAAAATACGTGACACATTTAAAGTAAAAATATTCCCCTACAATAATAATATCAATAAATCCTCTGTAATCTGAGATGAAAAAATTAAAAACAGAAATAATGAGTCATAATGTCTAAAAACTGAAAAAAATATTTTCACCTTCTTAAAGAGGAAACTTGTGAACTCAACATTCTCCTTTGGCTCTAGACTCTGCACTTCAGTGTTTATAGTCAATCCCAGGACAGGCCCTCACTGTCTATAGTAACGGGCCATTTCAGTCCTTCTTAATGAGGCTTCACCTTAATGCCTTTTAAATATTTGAATAGCAAATTTGTCTGAAGTGGACTCTTCAGCATGTTGTGTGTGGGCTTCCCAAGAAGAAATACATCCATGTGTTCTTAGAGAAAATATTACTTTTTTTTATTTCCTGAATTTGAAAAAACATGTTTAAGTTCCAAGCTAATGCAGAGCAGCTGAGTCTTTCTCTCATAAACAAAAATTGAAATTGGCTTTCTCTAAAAGTTCTTTATTCTCAGGAACTGGGTTACTTGCTTTTCTATAGTTGGAGTCTCATACGACTTAAGGCAACATTTCTTGGTGCTTTTCCATTCATTTAAAATGGCCTTCTAAGAACCAACAGTAGAAGTCAAATGTCAGTGGGCTGTATTAATCTGAATAAAGGTGCGAATAGTGCAGAGAACCTACTGCTGTGTGGCATCGTCAGAAATGGGTAACAGCATAAAGGGGGCTGAGGGACAGAATTTGAGTCCCCGCAGTGAAATGTGCTACTCAAGGTAAACAATCCATTGTTGTTGTCTTTGGCAATTCTTGAGAACCTTGTCATGTTAATGTAGTTATTGAAATTGAATTTCAAGATTGTACTATTATTCTCATATTTCACTTAAAAACAGTGCTGCTAACTCCCACCTTGAGAGATCACATGTATCTCATAAGCAGGGCACTGCTAATATTTTAGTAACCCCACAAGAAGGATGGTGAAATGAAATACTGTGAAAACACAACCGGCTTGTGTTTTCTTTTCCCAACTTGCTTGCAGTAAGAAGCGTAATGTAAAAATAACCCACTACCAGCTTCACTTCACAAATGCACAAATGGTACCCATTGTGTGTCAGAGATCACCCTCAGTCTCTGTGACCTTGGCAGCATTTCAGGGGTTACATTTTCGCACGAATGAACTCTTCTTGAACAGTTTCTCCAGTATATTGGCACAGACCAGCTGTTCTTAAACAGTAAGCATTTATACCTTTTCTGCACCTATTTTTCCTCACTGAACGTAGCTATTGTAGTCTTTATAAGAGAGAGAGAGAGAAAGAAGAAAAAAGGAAGAGAGGAAAGGAAGGAAGAGGGGTGGAGAGAAAGAGAAGGAAGGAAAAGAGAAAGGAAGAAAGGAGCCCTAATTTCCTATTTGTGCTAGAAATTTCGACAGTGTCAGGACAGTGGTGTCATACTTGATCTTAGTTCACATTTGTCCCTTTAAGAAATGTTTATTTATTTTTGGCCATGCTGGGTCTTCACTGTTGCCCAGGGTCTTTCTCTAGTGGTGGTGAGCAGGGCTACTCTCTAGTTGCAGGGTGCAGGCTGCTCATTGTGATGGCTTCTCTGTTGCTGCTCCCCGGATCAGAGGTGGTGTCTCATGGGCTTAGTTGCCCTGCGGCAACTGGGATCTTCCCAGAGCAGAGATTGAACCCATGTCTCCTGCATTGGCAGGTGGATTCTTAACCACTGGACCAACCCCCCCTCCCCCACCACTACCTTTTATAATTTTAAAAGAGTGGCTCTTTCAGGATTTCCTTTTGATAATGTATTGCTTATTGCTCCCAGTAGAACGATTTAAGAGGGATATTTATGAAACAGGGCGTGTATTTCCACTGACATATCATTTGATTGATTTTCTAATTGGGAGGAGTTATAGATTTGATTTTGGGGTATTTCAGAATTACTTGAAGAGAGGAGACTTCTTATTTCTTTCAACTTGCTCATCTTAGGCACTGAATATTGGAAGAGATTGCTGTTTTATGTTCTGTACTTTCACATTTTAAAGTACTTTTTCTTATGATTGTATAAATAGAGAGTCTTTTGATCATTATTGGATTTTTAAAATTATGTTAAATCCATCATGAAACTACTGATTTCTTCTTGGTTTTCTGAGGATTAGGCAGAATAGTTATTCTGCAAATACCATGATAAAGAAAAATAATATTAGAAAACAAAGTAGTTAATATCAATGTCTTAACTTTTATAAAGTGATTTTACATTGGAAAGACTTGGTAGTATGATGTCTGTTAATGTAAACAAGCATCAGAAAATTCTCTTTTCTCTTGGTTTTAGAGTTGTATAGCTCATCCAATGTTGAAAATGTGTTGTTCTTGAAAGAAAAATATCCCTTTGCCTAGATTAATGGTGCTTCAAGACATGTTTACTCAAAGATGGCAGCAAAGAGTTGAACAGGCTAAATGTTCTACATTAGTGATCACTGTGTCATATACAACAGATGGAGCCAATGGACTGTTTATGTAGCTGCCTTCAATTTTTCCTTGATTTATAATCTATGAGAAAATTGAAAAATTTTTTTTTAAAAAAAAAGCAAAAATAAGGACATTTTACACAAAAATCTGTTAATTCTAAAATTTGGTTCATGAAGAATCTTAGCCTGCTATTATACATCAGGTCTGATGTTAAGCTGTACATTCAGGTCCTTTACAAGAGTTGCTCTGAGACAGCTGAATCAAGGAAAATTACCTTGATTTTCGTATCCTAGAGGCAGCTTATAGTAGGTACCTATAATCCACTGGTTAAATTTGAACATATGGCACTTGCAAGTGATCATTAAGAAATACACTGGTGTTCATGAAAACAGAACATGAAAGGTATCAAAAATACATTTTATATAGTGTTTGATTTTTAAGTAAGACAATCAAATTTCCTAAACTGGTATGTTTCTTTTGTGTCTTTTGGAAATTATATGAGCATTCTAAAATAGGCAAAGTGATTTTACTGTATACTTTATAATGCTAAAATGTTACCTAAACATGCCACTCGTTAGAGAAAACAAAGGAACCTATCTGTGTTTATCTGTAGAATTTCTTAAAAGAGTTTCTGATTGGTATTTGAGTTTGAAGTCTACTGTTGACAGTAACATACATATTTCAATATTTGGCTTTGGCTATTACTAGTATTCTTTTAGCAAGAATAGCAATAAAGACTTTCTACTTTTAGAAATTAATTTTTTCATTTAATGATGTAGTCCTGGTTGAAAGCTCTTTCGGGATTTATTAAAAAAGAAAAAAAGTCTACTACTTACTCAAAGGATAAAAGTGAATAGTATCTTTAGACGTTTGAAAAAAATGTTTATCTTATTGTTGAAGTTGATACAACTTCTCAAATTAGTGATATATATGTGCATGGCTACATAGCCCATGAGTAGAATATTTTTGACAGATTTAGATTTAGATAGATGATCAAAATATCTGTTCCATACAGAAAGATAAAATTTTGAGAATGGAGTATTTTAAATTGACATTTGTTATTTAGTATTATGTGATTGATCTTCTGATTCTGAATTTGATGTATATAAATCTGAAAGTTGAAAATTAGCTCTAATTTGAACATTATTTTTATACCAATAGTTATGAATATCATTTATTTGGTTATATTTTAGTGTGAAAGAACTTATCAAAGTTAAAACTAAAATAGTAAGGTTCTGTAGTATATATTTACAAATATAAAAATATTTTAAAATAAATTTATAATATAACTTAACAGATATAAAATGTCTGTGAATTGACCCTACAGTGTAAATGAGAATATAAACCGTTTGAAAAAATCGTACCTAGTTATGATACTTTTTTTTAAACATATTTTGGGTTACATTAAGTCTCTAGAGTTTCGTAGGAGTTATTTTTTCATTTGTGCCTATAAATGAAATGAAAGTTTTGTCAAGAATTGTTGGCTTTCAGAATATTAGAATATGTCATAAAATGACTAACTGTCAAACTAAGACCCTATTGTATGGAGAGGCTTGGCCAAAAAAACTAATATAAACTATATCCTAATTCAAAAATTAGTGAAATGAAAAGATAGTATTGATTTGAAAGATTATCTCTTATATTTATATATAGTAGGCAATGTATAGTAGTTTATATATGGTAAGCAATATTTATAAAATTCTGGTTTAGTTATGCCTTGGCTTACTCATGAGTCTGAAAGGTTATAAGGAAACTTGAGATATTTACCGATAGGATTTCCATACTTAAATATCAGCCAGTGAGAATAGGTTTGAGGCCTCAACCTTGTTTTTCTAAAGCTTTCTGATGAAGTTGTCCTCTCTCCATGGCTAATCCTGGCTCTGCTGCTATGCCACCATCACATGGAAGGGAACTCAGCCCCCAGACTAAAATGACATATGCTGTGGCTTTTGTCCCAGCTCTTCTGCTTTTGTAGGATGACTTTGAGTGGCCTCCAAAACTTCTCGTTCTCCATTGTAAATAAGAGATAGTAATATGTATTCCTGCATAATTCACAGATTAAAGTCATTGTAGACGACGCAGTGCATTTGAAGGCATTTGGGAGACTTGTCTGGTAAGGCATTGTTCTTATGTCTTCCAGTCACCCAAAAAACTGGAACATTTGTATCTGCCAGCTACCCTTTTTTCAGCACATCCTGCCCTCAAAGTGTCTGCTGTATTTTTAGTAAAACTTAAAAGGAAAAAGTGGACCATAATCCTGTATATGTCTTTCTGGTCTTTTTTTTGTGCATTTAAAATAAGATTAAAAGCAGTAATGTATATATTCTTTTGTAAGTTCCTATTTATGTATAACTTAAGTTTTTTTCTTGAATTCTTTTTAAACATTTTTTTTGATGGATATATAAGATACTTATCCAAGAAGACATACTGTGGTTTACTTAATTCTTTTGTAACTCATTAAGATCTTTTTAAAAATATTTCTTTCCATGATGGTTTATCATAGGATTCTGAATATAGTTCTCTGTGCTGTATAGTAGGACCTTGTTGCTTATCCATTCTGTATATAATAGATTACATCTGCTAGCCATAACCTGCCAGTCCATCCCTCCCTCAAGCTTCTCCCTCTTAATACCCACACGTCTGCTCGCTATGCCTGTGAATCTGTCTCTTTTTCATAAAAGTTCATTTGTGTCCCATTTTAGATTCCACATATAGGTGATGTCATGTGGTAATGTGTCTTTCTCTTTCTGACTGGTTTCACTTAATATGATAGTTGCATCTGTGTTGCTTGCAGATGGCGCCATTTCATTCTTTTTGTGGCTGAGTAATATTCCACTGTGTATATGCACCACTTCTTTATCCGTTTACCTGTTGATGGGCATTTAGGTGGTTTCCATGTCTTGGCTTTTGTGAATAGTGCTGCTATGAACATAGAGACGCATGTTTCTTTTTCAATTATAGTTTTGTCTGAATATATGCCTAGGAGTGGGATTGCTAGATCTTATGGAAAATCTAATTTTAGTTTTCTGAGTAACTGTCATACTGTTTTCCATAGTGATTGTACCAACTTACATTCCCACCAACTGTGTAGGAGTATTCCCTTTTCTCTGCCCTCACTCCAGCATTTGTTATTTTTAGACTTTTTAATGATGGCCATTCTGACCGGTAATACCTCACTGTAATTTTTTTTTTTTAAGATTTTTTTACTTTTGGCTGCACCAGATCTTCATTGCTGTACTTGGGCTTTCTCTAGTTTTCCCACAGCATGTGGGATCTTCCTGGACCAGGGATCAAATCCCTCTGCATTGGCAGGTGGATTCTTAACCACTGGACTACCAGGGAAGCCAACCCATTGCAATTTGGATGTGCATTTCTGTAATAGTGATGTTGAACATTTTTTCATATACTTATTGGCCAGATTGTTTCTAGTTTTGATATAAAAGACATGAACTGTAGGAACATCTTACTCCGTAAAATTTGATCTGATTTTGGCTGCTTTCTAAATATTTATTCTTAGCAGTGGAATTACTGAAGCAGGGGGTATAATCATTTTCATGTTCTGATAATTACTGATAAATTATTTTCTGAAAGACACTAAATGTAGTTTCAATTATTCCCCTGGATTAGGCATTTGCTTTCTTTTCCTACTTTAAACAGTCTTCATTTTTCAAGGCCTATTTTTTCCTAGAACCCTTCCTAGACTCCTCACGGCATTCTTGAAGAAGATCTATTTTCCGAAGTGTCTGGAGACTCCTTAGACCCAATTTTATTATTTTGAAAAGTCATTCTGTTATTTTGAGATAATAGCAATTATAGTTGTATTAGTTTCCGGGGCTCCTGCAACAATACTCCACAATTTTAGTGGTTTAAAACAGCATAAATTTGTTCTCTTACAGTTCTTGATGGTAGACACTAAAACCAGCTTCACTATGACTCGGTGAGTCCAAACCCACGCTGGAGGCTGCAGGGGAGAATCCATTTCTCGTTCCTTCAAGCTTCTGGTGGCTCCTAGCATTCCTTGATTTGTGGCCACTCCTCAGTCTGTCTCCATGGCCGCATTACCTTTCTTTCTTTGTGTGTGACATTGGTTTCACTCTTCATCTTATAAGCACATTTGTGATGGCACTTGGAGCCCTCCCGGGTAATCCAAGATACTCTCCCTGTCTCAGTGTCCTTCATCACAGCTGCGAAGATTCTACTGTACAAGGTAACACTCACAGGTTCTGGGTGGTAGGACCTGATGTTTTGGTAGCCAACATGAAGGCCCCTACAATGATTCATTGCTAAATGAATAGGGCGATTTGAATGATGATTTGGAGTTTAAAAATTTTTTATATATTTAAAACAAAATAACTGATACTGTTGGGAAATGATATAGTTGAATATGAAGTATGAATATGAATATAAAGTTGTAAAGAGCTCTGAGTAGTATCATCTCTTACTAGTATTATATGACCTACTATTAAACGTAGTTTATATGTATTTATGGAGATAGAGCAAAAGAAGGGGCTTCCCTGGTGGCTCAGTGGTAAAGAATCTGCCTGCAATGCAGGAGACCTGGGTTTGATCCCTGGGCCGGTAAGATTCCCCTGGAGGGAGGGTATGGCAGCCCACTCCAGGACGCTTGCCTAGAGAATCCTCCGGCCAGGGGAGCCTGGCGGGCGGCAGTAGAGAGGGTCACACAGAGTCGAACTCGACCGAAGCGACTAAGCAGCAGCAGCAAAAGAAGACTTGACATGTATAATTGGTGTTTAAAAACTTTTCAACAGAAATGGGAAATTTCCTAATTCAGATGCCTGAAAAATTCCTGAAAAAATTTATTATAGTCACTGTCAAACTTAAGCCAGGTACTAAAACTTTTCTTTTTGACCTGGAATGTTTCTACTAGAATTAAATTGGGCATTTTTCTCCCTCTAGATATCTGTGACATTAACTGAGTTTCCCTGTTCACCCACACGTAGTTATCATTTCAGGTATCTATTTCTTTAAAATTTTTTTTAAAAAATTGAGATGTCATTGATAAAGTATATAATTGTGACAGTCCTTGCCAGGTTCAGAGCTTGCTATTCCAATTGTTACCGTACCGTTCCAGAAAACAGCAGGTTGTTACTTAGACTCCCAGTCTGAGAGAGGAACTTGGGGAAAGTGGGAGGAATAGCAAGGGTTAGAAATAACCTGCAATTCTAATCTTCAGAACCTTTGCATAAACAAGATTGGAATAAAAACAGTATTGTTGTTTTTCTTAAATTTGGAAACCTGTAACTTATCCAATCATAACATTCCATGCTGAGTGCATGCACACTTTTAAAAGACACCACACTGTAATGCACTAGGTCCCCACATCTGCTTCAGTACTGCCTTTGTGTATAACTTAAACTTCAGACGTCAATCGGCTGGACACTGTATTTTTATATCGCATCCAGTGAAATGAAAAGATAAAATAGCCAGCAGAATATAGTCAGCATAGCACTAGTAAGTTTTAAGAACATTTTGTGTGTTGATCAGAATGTTGGGTCCTATATTTTTAATGCAAAATCATAAAGATACAATTTAAGTTTTCCTGTGTATATAGAAACATTTAGAAATTTTCACCACTTAGGATTAGCCTTCTACTGTCGAATACAGTGAAAGTTTATTAAAAACAAGGGGGCAGAGTTCTGAGAAAAAGAAAAATTAGCCAAAAATGTGATTTAAAATTAAGGGAACATTCTATGTCTGATTGTTTTGTTCAAGAATGCAAATGTTCATATTCTGTGAGGCAGTATTTTGAGCAACGAAGAAACTGTCTGAATTATTTGCTTAACAAAGAGTATCAGTAAGTTGTTTGCCTGCTTCCTGGGGGCATAGAAGCAATTTTGCTTTTTGTTATGGCAAATCTTGAAACTGAAATAACATAGAAAATAAAGTATGCTTCTAGGAGTATTCAAAATACATGCCTGGTCCATATCTCTCTGAAATGTAAAAGACAATTTACCATAAAACAAAACAGCACAATCCTAGAATAGTAAAAATAGCTCCTCAGGAGTGTCAGACCTGCTGCGAGCCTGTCCTGTGCGCATCCATGTGAAAGGTAGAATGCGATCTTGTCACAGTAAAGGGCTGAGAGGCCTGGACCTCTTTGGGCACATGCCCGTTTAGGCATTTTTTGCTATCAGTGTCTTTGTGTTGTGGGTAGGGGGCTTCAGTTCATTATAGGTTGAAACTTTAAATGTATTCTCTTCTGTCTAGGCATTTTGGGCATAGGAAAGATCCAGTGTTTTTCAGACTGAGTATTGTGATGCATAAATAGAGTTATGATATCAATTTAATGTCTCAATTAGCAATTAAATACACTGAGATGCAATACAATAGAAAATATCAGAGTGCCTCACTGATAATGTAAGAGTAAGCATTGTTTTGCATATTTACTTATATTCTACAATGTAACATACAAATATTCTAATCAACTCTTCTGAGATCTCTCTCATCAGTTTGGAAGTACTCTAATATATGACTAGGTCTGTGTGTTCAGACTGTGGAAAGGGTGGAGACACCAGTATGACAGTCAATTATGGTTGGTAGATTGATGAGATAGGAACAGATGCAGAGTGACCTTAAGTGATAAACTATACTTATGTTGGGTGAGAGATTTTTCTGTGTTCTTGACCAGCTATTCACTCTCCTGAAATTGTGGATTTAGTCAGCTCAAAACGTTGTTCCTAATCTATGAATCAGAAAGTAAAACAGCAATGAAATACCACTTTATACCCATCAGATTGGCAAAATAAATCTGATATCCTCAACTTTGCCTTGAATGTGGCAATAGAGTAATTATTTTCCTTCACTTTGGAAGGCAATTTGACTCATCCTGGTGAATTTGAAGGTCTGTGTGCCCTCTGACCCAGTACTTCTATGGCTGTGTGTCTGCTGCAGAGGAAGGAACTCTCTCACATACGCAGGGAACACTTGTACCAGGGCATTTATTACACCATTCATATATATGTCTACATATCCATATTTCTATCTAAATATATGACTGTGTAGATACAGAGATCTGATCACGTCTATACTGTTTCATTTCAACAGTGGAATGATTAAGAGGGTAAAGCAAGATACTTTGATTTTGTTTTTCTTATTCTCAGTTCTCTTTCTGCAAACTGTGTGTGTATGTATGCAAAGGAAACAACCTGACTATCACTTTACTAAGGAAGGAATAACAAACTGAGGTTATCTATGCTATAAATATGCTATAGCAGCGTTGGAATGAATGGGTTAGACCTACCTGGACCAATGGAACACATCAAAAATAACAGGGAAGACAGAAAAGAAAATGCAGAGAATTCACATAGTTTAATGCTACTTCTGTAAAACTTTGATATATAAAATAAAATATAGTATCTATTATGTATATAATGTATATACATTCATATTTATTAAAAACCTGAGTGGAAAATAGTATTCTGAGGTTTGATCAACTTGGTAGAGGGAGAGAGTGAGAAGGGATGGTGATAATACTTAGTCGTGCTTGGTGATATTTTAGCTATTATCTGTACCACTTGTGGCCAAAGATAAAGGTTCTGAAGAACAAGAGTGTGAAATGAGACTGTCATGCAGAGTGAGTAAGTCAGAAAGAGAAAAGCAGAAATAGCATTGGGTTGGCAGAAAAGTTTTGTTCTGGGTTTTCCATAAGGTGTTATGGATGATGTTCATCTGAATGAACTTTTTGGAAACCCAGTGTATATCATTTATATGTGGAATCTAGAGAAATGATATAGATGAGCTCGTTTGCAAAGCAGAAATAGAGACACAGACATAGAGAACGAATGTATGGACACCAAGGGGAAAGGGAGGATGGCATGTGAATTGGGAAATGGGATCTGACGTACATACACACTACTGTGCATAAAATAGGGCTTCCTGGGTAGCTCAGCTGGTAAAGAGTCTGCCTCCAATGCAGGAGACCCTGGTTCAATTCCTGGGTCAAAAATTTCCCCTGGAGAGGGGATAGGCTACCCACTCCAGTATTCTTACCTGGAAAATCCCCATGAACCGAGGAAGCTGGTGGACTATAGTCAATAAGGTCACAAAGAGTCAGACAGTACTGAGCAGCTAAGCACAGCACATGTATAAAATACTTCCCAGGTGGCCCTAGTGTTAAAGAATCTGCCTGCCAATGCTGGAGACACAGGAGAGACAGATTTGATCCCTGGTCGGTGTTATACCCAAGTCGCTAAATCTCCCAATGACCACCAGGGAGCCGATATCCGATGCAAAAGCAAGAGAGTTTTTATTACCAAGCTCGAGCTGGGGCTCCCACCAATACCGACGCAGCAGCTATAGGGAGGAGCCCTGAACTCTGGGTTACATTGCTTATATACGGTATTAGCGCGGGAAAAATTCAAAAAACGGGAGTCTCCGGGTCTGATTGGTCACCTTCTGGTGAAGGGTTAGGTGTTGAGTTCTGATTGGTTCTCCTTTCCCGGGCTTGACTCGAATTTCCCAGGCTGGCCAAGGGTTCTGATTGGTTCGCAGGTGGTGGGGTGAGGTCAGGGGATTTCCAAAGGCTCTTTTCCCAGAACCTTACAAAATGGAGTAGCTTTGATTCTTCATTCCCCCCTTCTCTAGGATCCAGGACAGACCCAATCATGGGTCTGAGGTCAGCTCTATATTGTCTCCTGCTAAGGGGACCATTGGTAGGGCCGCATATTGGGATCTGAGTACCGTGAACTGCACCGTGTTGATGCAGTTTTTAATGAAGGCCACTAGTTAGTTTAGTAAGCATGGCCTGAGGGTGAGTAGCAGTAACAAGATAATCAGGGGCCCCACCAAGGAGGATATGAGACTTGTGAACCAGGGGGATGAGTTGAACCAGGATCCAAACCAATTTTGAGACATTTCTCTCTTTTTTTTTTTTTTGACTCAGCCCTTTTTTTATCTTGGCCAGGGACTCCTTGACTACCCCTGAGTGATTCACATAAAAACAACGTTCTTCCCCTAACGCAGCACACAGGCCCTCTGAGAGACTTCATACTCAGGATACTTTTTGGGAATTGGGGCGGAGGTCTCTTTCTTCTGTAACTTCTTCCTGCTGTGCATGGGCGTAGGCCTGCCTATGGTTTTCCACATCTGAAACCAGCTTCTACCCTTGTAGTAACAGCAATTTAGTTGGCTCCTCTCAGAGATGAAATAGACAAGGGCCAAACAGGAGACCTAACAGGATGGTCATCTCTGGTCCCTGGAAACAGAAGGCAACATTTGGGGTGAGGGTTGCAGGCTTTGTGACCCCTTCTGATGGGTTGGTGGTGAGGCAACAGAGCTGTGCTCCAGGAATCTTGTGTTCAGTCTGAAGTTACCATCCTCCACCTGAATGGGGGCTCAAAGACATTGTTATGCATATTTCTTTGAGTAGGAACCAGGACTCTGTCTGGAGGCTGCACCAGCCTTTGATTGTTTCTGTTTTTGTAGACCCTCCCTTCCCTGATTAGCAACTGTTTGAATCCATGCTTTGGAATTCAGGGAAGGCCAAGGAGGCTGAACAAAGTCTATATCCTACAGATAAGAAATGGAGAACACAGAACAGATCTGCACTCCAGAGCCCCAGAGTCCCGCTCAGTTTTAATTTTAGGGAACTAGGCAACTGTGACTGTGATAACTTCCTGTCAAAATGGGGCATAGGACTGCCCCAGCTTGGAGTATAGACACTGAATTGGAAGTATTTCTGAGTTCCAAGTTTTAGATCTGAGTCTTGTATGATTAAAATCTTAATCTCATTTCTTTTTAGAAGAATAGGTCTGAAACCCAGTCTGGACCTGGCACTTCAGGGAGACTTGTAGCCATGTAGCCAGTTGCCTAGTTTTATAAAAAGTCAGGTTAGTAGCTTCCAGCAGACATTGTTTTGAAAATGGTGGCATCCAAGCCTGACACGACTCAGAAAACTCAAGGGTTTAGCAACACAAGGTCTAATCTGAAAGTACACTCATAGCATCACCTAGTTATTTCCCAGGATTATCTGAACCATAGCTACTCTATTTTAACTTTTAATTGTAAACTTTTCCTTAATAGCCAAAGCAGATTTCACTGTTAATGACGTCAGTTTCTCTAGATATGAGAAGATGCAAGAATTGGGACTCATAAAATCTTTTCCTGAAAAGATCTAACTATCTGAAGGCCTGTTCTGCCAGTTTTTCCCAGAGCACAGAGTGCCTCATTCCTGATTTTCACCCTGAACTCCTTTTTCAGGGGCGTTGAAAGTCAGCAGTTGCAGCGGCCATGGTTTAATCTTTGTAGATGCAGATGGCGAGTATCAGTCTTCAGTTGGCAGAGCCCCTTTTTGCTCATAAACTTGATCATGATTATGAGGGGGGCAGTTCATGACCATTTTATCCCATGGTGCTGAGTGTCCATTCTCAGGTAAACAGGCCACTCAATGTACTGTTACTGGACTAGGCCATAAAACAGTATCTAAAATTCTCTGGACCACCTGTCTTACTAGCTTTTTGGTCCAGGAGAATATTCCCTCTTGTTGCTTCTTGCCATATCTAGAGTTACACTGTTACCATCATTGATCTCATACGGGACTATATATTATTCTATTAGAGGCCTCACACACATACAGTGTAAGAAACAGCAATTTTGTAAAACAGGTGAAATACAAATAACATAGCCAGCAGTATTAGTAAAGTCACAAGTAAGACTTATGTTAAGAACTTCCATTAGATGTAGCCCAGTATATCTTCAGGTCATCTGACTTAGTCTGCCCTGTAGAATCTTTATCTTCCAGGGAAATTATATATTGGCACCATCTATAAGGAACATAGCCCAGTTTTCTAGTGTCACTGGACTGATTATCTTTAGTTTGATTTAATTTTTTAAGTAAATTTTCTCAGGGCCAACCAGTTAGAGTCTGCTAATAGAGAAATTTACCAAGGTAACCCAGAACTAGACACAGGTTATTGGCCACAAACCCAACAATTGGATTGATTTTTAAAACTAGTATAGGATCAGGCCTATGATAGAAAGCATTCAACTTATATGCAAAGGTCTAAGAAGTCAAGAAAACATAAATGATCATATGAATCAGGTCCAGCATCTCGGGGAAGCTGTCTACCTCAGATGTCGTCATCTTCTCATCCTGGTGTAGTGTAGTTTCTCCTGATAAAAAAGTCCTTCCATCCATGTTGGAGACGACAGTCCCTTAAATTATGTCTTTTTCCAGTCCTGGTTGCAGGTCATGAGGCATCTGATCTTCATCCAAAGATAGATTACTGAGATAAGCTTCAGAAACAAACTTAGGGTGTTCTTCAAGAATTCAATTAAATTTTACATTAACATTACATAACAGTAAAGAACTATCTAAGAGATGAGTCTTACTAGATGCAGGCCTCCATTAACAAACTGGGATTTAACATTTTGAAATATCTTTTTTTCCTTAAAGTTACCATTATTTTTATTAAATATAACCAAATTAAGGCTGGTTTGTTTGCAAAATAGGTCTGTTCTCACTGATTTTGGTCTGATGATTTCTATAACCATAATTGATTATAGGCTTTTTATTTTGCTGAAACATTTATAGAGTCTCAGATTGAACTTTCAAAATAAAACAGGGCTGGGAAACTCACACCAAAGTCTTATCACAGATTTTGCATAACAAATCTAGGTGATTTTTTCCCTTTTAAGGTCTCAAAAATTTCTTGAGATTTTTGTATCCATTATAAAATCTTCCTAACTCATTTGATAAACTTATTGGAAACCTAAGAACTTCTAATTTTTGGAGGAGTCAGATAGAAAATATAATTGTTTTGTTTATAACGTTTAATTTTACCAAAGTATTGTCATAATTAGTTTGAGAGGAAGATTTCTGCTACTCCCTGAAAACATAAGATTCAACCCCATAATTTTTTAGATAGAAACCATAAAGGTTATAAGCATATTCACTGGTTCATTTAGTCCTTTTGCCAACTTTTGTGAAGTCATCAGGTTTTTCATTAAAATACCAGGACATATCAGAATGTTAAAAACTCCATATAATTTTTAGGATATCTGTATTAGTAACTTTACCCTACATTATAATATGAGCAGATTTATTACTCATTTGATAATCTTTTTTTTAATGTAATTTAACCAAATAAACAGTTTAATATCTCTTTGGGATGCTTCAGGGGCCCTCTGAAGCACCCCAAAGTTAGCTAGAAGCCAAAAGTGCTTCATAGAATGATTTAGGAAGTTTTGTCAACAAATACCAGAAAGGTTTTGAGCACTCAGTCAGATGGGACTATAGGTAACTGTGAAACAATAGCTATTCACTCAGCCAAAGTAACAATATGGGATTTCAGAGGCAAATACAGAACAGACCATTTAAGAGGCAAATAAACTTAAATCTATTGTCAAATGCAGTTCAACATCTGAAGAAAGTGTGTCCTTTTAACAGAGAGAAAAGCCAAATTCAAGTTTTTGCGCCAGCTTATTTTTAGTCATTAACAGTCCCAAATTTCTTTAGCTTCTTTGTAAGAGGAAACTAATGTTCAGTAATAAATGTTTCAAAATTTTACTCTATTTGGAAATGAGCTAGCTAGTCAGTGAACTTCCATCACTTAGTTTAGCACAACCCAATTCAAGTTACCCCAATTTGGACAGACTATTTCAGACAGACATTCCTAAAGCATAATTATTCTTAATAGAGTTTATCTAAATGCTCATATCTAATTTACATTTTTTAGAAGTTTTTCTTACTTGAGGTAATTTTCTTGTTGACAAACTTGTAACAGATATAATATTTAACTCATATTAAACCTAGGTACAATGAAAATATTTTACTTAACGTTAAGTACTCTAAGATATGTCTATATTAAATAGGTCAACAAACATTAATATAAGATATTTAACACTGAATATTTCCCAGTTCACATAAACCTGGAATTTATTGTTTAATTTAGAATTACTTGATTTGTAAGTGCTTACCTTTTTTTAAGCCAAATAAATAGAGATCATATACAAAAATATTACCAAGACATATTTAGACAGACACAGTGTAAGATCTAGCTTTAAGTCTTTTTTTTTTTTTTTTTCCCCCTCAGTGTCAGGAGTTAGAGATGGTCTAGATAAGTGTTTCTGAGAGCCCTGGTCTCAAGGCACAGGGAAAGAAAATCAAGTTTTAACAAAATGGCAGCAGGTCTAAACCACATGGTTGCCAGACAAAGCAAAATTTCCTTTTCCGGGGATCTTCTCGACCCAGGGATCGAACCCAGGTCTCCCATATTGCAGGCAGACGCTTTAACCTCGGCTCCACCAGAGAAGCCATTAAATACAAAAATACAGTCTCTCAGAAAACCTCCTATAGAGACACAGAACTTCAGATCCAAGTACTAACATCAAAGATTTCAAGGAAGGAAAGGAAGCTAGGTTGAAAAAGAAGGGAGAGGAGGCAGGAGAGGGGAGGCAAAAGGGGTGGCCTTACAGACGTCTCCTGCCACCTACAGATACCCAGGTGCTACGGGACTTTTCCCTGGGCCTCCAGAGAAGGGAGGACTGGAACTCAGCCCTACCAGAAATCAGAACCAGAATTCGAGTTCTCTGCCAAGAGGAGGTGATCAGTCTCCAATCCTCAGCTCAGGCTGAGGGCCCTTTGACCAGATTCCTGCATCCAGGACTGGGGGACTAGAAAAACAGGGAAGGATAGGAAGGGTTAAGGAGAGGAGACAGAGAGGGAAGGGGAGAGAGATCAATAAAGTCTCTTGTTCCTTACCGGTCGGGGCTCTCTGGCCAGTTGTCCGCATCAGGAGGAGACCAGGGACAAAACGGTCCCAGTTGCGGCCGCTGGGTCTGGTCCATTGGCAGGCAAGCTGGCCCCTGAGTACCCCGAGTGGTCAGGATGTCAGTCTCGGTGAAGAAGAGTCCCCACCAGAGTCGCCATTTGTTGCAGGAAGAGGGACCCCTTCCAGGGCCCGAAACTGGGCTCTTGTCTAACACTCGGAAATGAATTGTCCGAGGAGACACATGTGCTGACAAAGGGAACTTGGTCAGGGTGTCCGATCCGCGGTCAGAACCCGGTGTAAAGTTCCCAAGTCAGAGGTGCCTTCTGAGGGCCAGCCTACATGGAAGGTCGGCCATTCTACGCTGCAAAAAGTGATTAATTTATTCCTTTTAATTTCTACACTGAGGTCATGAGCACGCATCTTGACCTCCTTAAAATTATCAGTAACCAAGGATAGAGGTGTGGGGCTAGAATGGTGTTGGCCCATCGTCCCTGGATCAGTCAAATGTTGGTAAATTAACACAGACAAGATGAACAGCCACACAAACAGAAAGAGAGACAGGAGAAATACACCTCCGGGAATCCGGAGGTAAAACCGAACGACGACGGCCTCCGGCCGTTCAGCAGGAGCGACCCGCTATCGTCTACAGAGAACAGGGGCACTCCGTCCCCCAACACCGGGGTCGGGGACGTTTCCCAACGACCCCGACCGGTGACTCTCTCAGGCGTGTCCGCCTGAGTCATATACCGGTCTCAGATACCAGGCCCTACCAGGAGTGAAAAGATAGACAGAAAAAAGCTTACCGGCTGCAGATAACTCTCCGGATCGGTCTTCCCGTGGAGCTGGTGGGAGATCCCGGACGAGCCCCCAGATGTTATGCCCAAGTTGCGAAATCTCCCAATGACCACCAGGGAGCCGATATCTGATGCAAAAGCAAGAGAGTTTTTATTACCAAGCTCGAGCTGGGGCTCCCACCGATACCGACGCAGCAGCTATAGGGAGGAGCCCTGAGCTCTGGGTTACATTGCTTATATAGGGTATTATCGCGGGAAGAATTCAAAAAACGGGAGTCTCTGGGTCTGATTGGTCACCTTCTGGTGAAGGGTTAGGTGTTGAGTTCTGATTGGTTCTCCTTTCCCGGGCTTGACTCGAATTTCCCAGGCTGGCCAAGGGTTCTGATTGGTTCGCAGGTGGTGGGGTGAGGTCAGGGGATTTCCAAAGGCTCTTTTCCCAGAACCTTACAAAATGGAGTAGCTTTGATTCTTCAGTCGGGAAGATCCCCTGGAGAAGCAAATAGCAACCCACTCCAGTATGCTTGCTTGGGAATTCCCATGGTCAGAGGAGCCTGGCAGGCTACAGACTATGAGGTTGCAGAGTCAACACGACTAAGCGCGTGTGTGCATGTGTGTGTGTGCACACACACAATAAAATAACTAATGAGAACCAACTGTATAGCACAGGGAACTCATTACTCCATGGTGAGCTAAATGGGAAGAAAATCCAAACAGAGGGGGTATATGTATATACATAGCTGATACGCTTTGTTGTATGATTGAAGCTAACACAATATTGTAAAGCAAATGGACTCCAATAAAAATTAACAAAAAACTCTGAAATATTATATTTGCTACTGTGGCTTGTAAGTACATGGATATATTGTTCTCTGATCATTTCTCTTTGTCCAAATTGCTAAACTACTTAAAATGTAGTCTATCCTATCTTTAAAACTAGAATTTTTTAAATCTTCAAGTTGTAGATTAAAAAATTTGAGTTTCCATAACTCTTTAAATACATTCACTTAATAATAATATTTTAAAGAAAAGGCAAATTTTACATCTCAACAATCTCATTTGCTGATCTCTGCTATATTTGGCTTCATTTCAGTGCAGGAATGTAAAGAAAGTAATGTGAAATGTTTTGATTGTTTGTTCTTGCTTATTCATTCTCTGCGTTCCTGGTGTACATTCACTAGAACGGAAGCTCGTGAAGGATGGGATTTTGGTTTCTGGCTTACCAGCATCTAGAGGAGCTGATGCCTGGAGCTAGTAGGGCTTAGTACTTTTTGTTCAATGAAAGGACTAAAGAATAATAATGAATCTCCAGATGTGAATGCTTTCTACTAGTCTGTTAGTATGCATATAGCATAGCCAGTGCATATTACATTCCAAATGAAGTTACTGTGAAAGACATTAGGAGATACTTTTATGTTAATCCATTCTTTACTTTCCTCTGAGGGCTTACTGTCCGGACAAAATTTCTTTTTTGGACAAGCTTGCAATCTACCTTTCTTTAAAAGATAACCCAGTTCACTCCTACCCTTACCTTTTCATGCCTCATTTTCTGATTAATTCAGAGTTAAACCTATTGTCTTTTGGGTACTGTAGAATGAATTTATGCATGCCTGTATCTTCTACAGTATCTAATGGTTTCCAGTTTTTGTTTGATTTTTTCTTTTTTGCTGTTCTATCATATTTCATATTGTCTTAACACTGTAAACTGTCTCAAAATTTTTTTGGAAAAAATGTTATTTCCATAAAAATCACATTACTTTAAAGTTGTATATTACCTACTTTTTTTGAAAATGCATCGTTTAAAATGTACCTGAGGTCTGATATTTTTACCGGAATTTGGTTATGAACCAAATGCTTACTTAATGTAATTGGCTGAGTTGTATCCCCCCCAAATTCATATGTTCACATACCTCAGAATGTGACTGTATTCGGAGATAGAGTTTTTAAAGGGGAGTAATTAAGTTAAAATGAGGTCATTGGGGCGAGCCTTAATCCAATGTGACTGATTTCCTTATAAGAAGAGATTAGGACACAAACAATACAGAAGGAAGACTGTGTAAAGATACAGAGAGAAGACAGCTACATGGAAGCTGCAGAAGTTGATTAGAAGAAAGCAACTGTGTCAACAATTTCATCTTGGATTCTAGCCTCTAGAATTGTGAGAAAATAACTTTCTGTTGTTTAAGCTACCTAGTATGTGGTATTTGCTATGCAGAAAACTAGAAAACTAATATACTTGGTAAAGTGAATGGATATATACACATTTATCTTTTATTTTATTTACCAAATTTAATAGCCAATAACCTACCATTTACATCTTATGAAAATACAGAATCTGTAATAGTGAAAGTCACTCAGTCGTGTCTGACTCTTTGTGACCCCATGGACCATACAGTCCATGGAATTCTCCAGGCCAGCATACTGGAGTGGGTAGCCTTTCTCTTCTCTAGGGGATCTTCCTTACCCAGGGATCTAACCCAGGTCTTCTAGATTGCAGGCGGATTCTTTACCAGCTGAGCCAGAAGGGAAGCCTGAGAATACTGGAGTGGGTAGCTTAGCCCTTCTTCAGGAACTGAAGTGGAGTCTCCTGCATTACAGGCTGGTTCTTTACCAACTGAGCTATTAGGGAAGCCTGAATAAGGAAATAAGAATAAGGAAATAGAAAGTAGAAATAGAAAGAGGTCAAATATGTGATCTGTATAGTCTTACTTTGTTTATTTAGTTTTTTAGTCTTTAAATACTGGAGAAGGCAATGGCCACCCACTCCAGTACTCTTGCCTGGAAAATCCCATAGATGGAGGAGCCTGGTAGGCTGCAGTCCATGGAGTCGCAAAGAGTCGGACACGACTGAGCGACTTCACTTTCACTTTTCACTTTCATGCATTGGAGAAGGAAATGGCAATCCACTCCAGGGTTCTTGCCTGGAGAATCCCAGGGATGGGGCAGCCTGGTGGGCTGCCGTCTATGGTGTCGCACAGAGTCGCACACGACTGAAGTGACTTAGCAGCAGCAGCAATCTTTAAATACAGTGTCATTTGGATGGACCTAGAGATTATCATACTAAGTGAAGTACTTCAGAGAAAGACAAATGCTATATGATATCAATTATATGTGGAATCTAAAATATGACAAAAATGAACTTATTTGCAAAACAGAGGCAGACTCACAGACATAGAAAACAAATTTATTGTTACCAGAGGGGAAAGGGAGGGGGACAGGGATAAATAAGGAGTTTGGGATTAGCAGATACAAACTACTATATATAAAGCAGATAAACAACAAGGCCCTACTATATAACATGGGGAATTGTATTCAGTAGCCTATAGTTGGAGAAGGCAATGAAACCCCACTCCAGTACTCTTGCCTGGGAAATCTCATGGACGAGGAGCCTGGTGGGCTGCAGTCCATGGGGTCGCTAAGAGTCGGACACGACTGAGAGACTTCAATTTAACTTTTCACTTTTTCCGCATTGGAGAAGGAAATGGCAACCCACTCCAGTGTTCTTGCCTGGAGAATCCCAGGGATGGGGGAGCCTGGTGGGCTGCCATCTGTGGGGTCGCACAGAGTTGGACACGACTGAAGTGACTTAGCAGCAGCAGCAGCCTATAGTTAGCCATAGTGGAAAAGAAGAAACATAAATTCAGTGTCATACATCATCTCCTTAGGTAGCATTCTGACATTCCAGTACATGGCAGCATTTCAGTATACATTTGGCCATATATCCTGCTCATGTGCAGTTCTTTAATAATTAGTGCCTATGATAGGGACTTTGAAGTACTTTTCAGGCACTTTGCCACCTCAATTAGACTTAATGTTAATTTACATCTAATATTTGAAAAAGTGGTAAAAAATGTGTATTATTAGTATGGTAGAAATGAGAATACAGAACATCAGATTAGCTCAGATTGCTCATTCATAGCTTCAGTTATTTGGTAAATATTTTTCTACAGTGGTTTTACAGTAACTACCTCTCCTGGTTTCAATTCATCTACACCAAGTGATTTGTAAATTACTAATAAGAAAAATCAATGATTATAAAACTTTAATCAGTGGTGAAACATTCTTTTGCTTCTAAAATGAACAAATAGTCATTAATATTGTAGAACATTATTTTCTCTGGTAGCAAGCAGGGAAATAAGTTTTCTGCGGTTTTAAGATGATGAACCCTAAAATATGAAAAAGGTTGTATTTGAACCTCCTTGCTTTTTAACATTGGTTTGCTTTTATTCTGCAACTTGGCAAATATCAAGAAAAGCAGACTTGGCATATCTCTCATTTCACTATTTGTTTTTCTTCATCGTCTTTCACAATTTCATGTGTACACTTCAAACACTACCAGAAAATAAAAAAATATGGACTAGTCTACCCCAAACACTACAAGAAAATAAAAATATGTTGAATAGTCTACCCTAAATTTTGAGTCCTCTCTTTTGAGTGACTTTGATTTGTAAAGGTCTTGGAATCCTTAAATAATCTCTATTTTCAGCAGGTGCCATAAAAATTGTTTTGTAAATTATTTTAAACTACCTCATATAACTTGTGAAACTGTTGGTGAATTCATTTATAAAATCTTCCAAAGATGGTACATTTTTCCTTTAAGATGGTCATGATTGTTAGTGTTGTTAATTTCTTAACTATTGGCATGAATTTTCTCACTTTTATTCATTCAATAGCAAATTATGTCTCAGTTTTTATTGGAATGCTTGAAATTTTCTGATTTTCATCATACTTAGAATATGTAGATTTTACTACCTTAGTATTGCTTCTGCAGTGAAGGTAACTAACTTCTAATGCAGAACAGCTGACAGTTTAAAGTATAGACCTCTTAAGATCAGTTTATAGTCTAAAAACAACTTTAAATATTGTTTATGCAGGTTAATCAGTGAAAATTTATATTGTCTGTCAACTTGGATTTTATTCACGTCAGACTGCTTTTGACTAGTCAGATCATCCGTTCACATAGCCTTCCTTCAGTTTTCCTCCTTTGATTAACCCACATTCCATTTGTACCCAAAAGATAGTTGGTGTGGTCATGTTGCCATGTTCTGCCTTCCTGTGTATTCCTTGCAGCTGTGATGCTAAGGGCTCCCTGCACAGAATGCCCACTTACCTCTGGCTGCACCAGCGTCCCTAATGGTTAAGTATATCACAGCTAGTCACGTGGAGGGCAGGGTGGTATATCTCTCTGATTTTCTTTGCATTTTCTTTTCTGTCTTAATGTAAAATTTGGAATTTTAACTTTTACTAAGGAAGCAATTTAAATGGAATTCATCTTTTAAAAAACTATTCATTCTGTTTTCAATAGAGATTTATTTTCCCTTGGGAAGGTATTAAGCTACACAGGAAGACTGAGTGGATAATAAAATTAACAAAAGTAATATTGGTGATTTAAAAAAAATGTATTTCACAGCTAAGGTTGGTTCTTGTGAAGGAAACTCTTAGTTTCTATTCAGCCAAAATTTTTCTCTTCTGAATAGTGTTTGGATGTAATTCACATTATCTCCAGTGACTACATTTTCCTGGCTGCTAAAGCTGAGTAACTCTTCAGATTATTTTCTTTCTGTAGGTATTTTGATAAATCAATCAGTTTGAGTTGTCTGGTTAATTTGGGAACTCAAATGAGTAAAACCTTTGAAAATGTCTCCAAAGACCAAATAAAATCACAACCCTTTCCCCCTCTTTATATTTGTTATTTTTTTTATGTCGAAAACCTAGTTCAAATACCAGTGCATTTCAGACTAGACATTTGAGTTTTA